>NC_091063.1:92701299-93318643 GCF_000393655.2 Nicotiana sylvestris
GGGCGGCTGCTAGGGTTTCGGGGGGGTGTCAAGGCTTGGTGAAGAAGATGAGGAAAGGTGGGGTTCGGATAGGGGGCATGGGGTGAAGGGTCAAGTTTATATACGTAAAGAGTAATTAGATCCTGGCCGTTGGATGCATCGAGATTGATGGCCAGGATCTTTTACTTAGAACGGAACGACACTGTTTGGCCTCGGTTGGGGGTTGGTTCGGACTGGTTCTTGGGTCGGGTTTGGAAACGGGTTACTGACAGGGAGCCTGGGCCGTTGGATTGGATTGGTTGAAACGGCTGAGATGAGCCGTCCTTGGAACGACGTAGTCTTGGTATTGGACGACGTCGTTTCGATGACCTGCGGATGGGTATTGGGTTGGCTGACTTGGACTGGTTTTGGGCCTTCAAAATTTTGAAATATCATAGGCCCAATCCGATTTCTTGCACTTTTTTTTATTTTGTTTTCTAATTTTTGAAATACAACTAAAATTTGAAATACCCATTAATCAATACTTAACACAATTATTCACACACATATATATATATAAAAACTTTTAAATGGTTAAATTACAACCTAGAAATGCATACATATTTTTTGTATTTTGTTTGATAATAATTAAATGCAAAATGGACAGACCCACAAATGACTAACAACACATGTCACGGAAAACTCGAAAAATTGTACAGCGAAGTCATTTGTCACTATTTTTTATTTTCTTTTGGAGCGATTGTCCGTGAAGCAAAAATCACGTGCTTACAGCTGCCCCTCTTTGCACGAAGACACGAAGGGTTTTCGCGCAAAGATAAAGCGGGCGATTTTTGCTCGTCCGAGTACTCCGTGTGAAGCATTTTTGAAAAAGATTTGACCGAACCTTTGCTTCAAAGGTTTCCTACATATCCTGGGCTGAACAGGAATCAGGTCAATGTAGTTCGGAAAATTTTGGTAGTTGGGACTACCGTGTGATTGTAGTGCTCGCTGTTGTTGTGCGCTGTTGCATGCTGATGTAGGATGCTACCGCTCAACCGATCTCCCTGTTACATTGTTCTGAAAGGAAAAACAAGAAGCTAAGCTAGACTATGGATCATGAGGTCTCATCTATCTTCAACTTGTTCTTGTTGCCTTGCTTTCTTGTCGGCTAACGTTTTCCTCTGATGCCTTTATTTTGTGAACTTGGGGGATGATACTGGTCCTTCGCCTTTTCTGAATGCCAGTTTTCATCCCTTCCCTTGCTCTGCTTGGAACATGGCTCTCTTCTTTAAGCCTTTCAATGGTTTCTTTGGTGGTATGGCTTTCTTCATCAAAATTGTTATGTTGGGCATGCTATAACGTTCCCAAACTGCCTCTTTTGAGACGCGTTCCTTCTTCCTTTTGAATCGCGCGCTTGCCTTTGCAGCCTTCTGCTTCTTGGTGCTGGGGATTTTATTGTTTCCTGCTTAGGGATCTCTGTTGTAACCTTCCGCCTTCAGGTGGGGTTACTGATTCCAAAATCTAGAACTTAAATGTATTCCCGCATTATACTGGTGGGCGACCTAGAACTTAAATGTATTCCCGCATTATACTGGTGGGCGACCTAGAACTTAAATGTATTCCCGCATTATACTGGTGGGCGACCTAGAACTTAAATGTATTCCCGCATTATACTGGTGGGCGACCTAGAACTTAAATGTATTCCCGAATTATACTGGTGGGCGACCTAGAACTTAAATGTATTCCCGCATTATACTGGTGGGCGACCTAGAACTTAAATGTATTCCCGCATTATACTGGTGGGCGACCTAGAACTTAAATGTATTCCCGTATTTTACTGGTGGGCGACCTAGAACTTAAATGTATTCCCGCATTATACTGGTGGGCGACCTAAAACTTAAAAGTATTCCCATATTATACTGGTGGGCGACCTAGAACTTAAATGTATTCTCGCATTTTACTGGTGGGCGACCTAGAACTTAAATGTATTCCCGCATTATACTGGTGGGCGACCTAGAACTTAAAAGTATTCCCGTATTATACTGGTGGGCGACCTAGAACTTAAATGTATTCCCGCATTTTACTGGTGGGCGACCTAGAACTTAAATGTATTTCCGCATTATACTGGTGGGCAACCTAGAACTTAAATGTATTCCCGCATTATACTGGTGGGCGACCTAGAACTTAAATGTATTCCCGCATTTTACTGGTGGGCGACCTAGAACTTAAATGTATTCCCGCATTATACTGGTGGGCGACCTAGAACTTAAATGTATTCCCGTATTATACTGGTGGGCGACCTAGAACTTAAATGTATTCCCGCATTATACTGGTGGGCGACCTAGAACTTAAATGTATTCCCGCATTATACTGGTGGGCGACCTAGAACTTAAATGTATTCCCGCATTATACTGGTGGGCGACCTAGAACTTAAATGTATTCCCGCATTTTACTGGTGGGCGACCTAGAACTTAAATGTATTCCCGCATTATACTGGTGGGCGACCTAGAACTTAAAAGTATTCCCGTATTATACTGGTGGGCGACCTAGAACTTAAATGTATTCCCGCATTATACTGGTGGGCGACCTAGAACTTAAATGTATTCCCGCATTATACTGGTGGGCGACCTAGAACTTAAATGTATTCCCGCATTATACTGGTGGGCGACCTAGAACTTAAATGTATTCCCGCATTTTACTGGTGGGCGACCTAGAACTTAAATGTATTCCCGCATTATACTGGTGGGCGACCTAGAACTTAAATGTATTCCTGCATTATACTGGTGGGCGACCTAGAACTTAAATGTATTCCCGCATTATACTGGTGGGCGACCTAGAACTTAAATGTATTCCCGCATTATACTGGTGGGCGACCTAGAACTTAAATGTATTCCCGCATTATACTGGTGGGCGACCTAGAACTTAAATGTATTCCCGCATTATACTGGTGGGCGACCTAGAACTTAAATGTATTCCCGCATTATACTGGTGGGCGACCTAGAACTTAAATGTATTCCCGCATTATACTGGTGGACGACCTAGAACTTAAAAGTATTCCCGCATTATACTGGTGGGCGACCTAGAACTTAAAAGTATTCCCGCATTATACTGGTGGGCGACCTAGAACTTAAATGTATTCCCGCATTTATAGTGGTGGGCGACCTAGAACTTAAAAGTATTCCCGCATTATACTGGTGGGCGACCTAGAACTTAAAAGTATTCCCGCATTATACTGGTGGGCGACCTAGAACTTAAATGTATTCCCGCATTTTACTGGTGTGCGACCTAGAACTTAAATGTATTCCCGCATTATACTGGTGGGCGACCTAGAACTTAAATGTATTCCCGTATTATACTGGTGGGCGACCTAGAACTTAAATGTATTCCCGCATTATACTGGTGGGCGACCTAGAACTTAAATGTATTCCCGCATTATACTGGTGGGCGACCTAGAACTTAAATGTATTCCCGCATTATACTGGTGGGCGACCTAGAACTTAAATGTATTCCCGCATTTTACTGGTGGGCGACCTAGAACTTAAATGTATTCCCGCATTTTACTGGTGGGCGACCTAGAACTTAAAAGTATTCCCCCATTATACTGGTGGGCGACCTAGAACTTAAATGTATTCCCGCATTTTACTGGTGGGCGACCTAGAACTTAAATGTATTCCCGCATTATACTAGTGGGCGACCTAGAACTTAAATGTATTCCCGCATTTTACTGGTGGGCGACCTAGAACTTAAATGTATTGAGATTGTTTCCCCGTTTTTCCGAGAAAATGTTTTGACGATCGGTAAAAAAAAAAAATCTGCCCCGGTTTTTGGTGATTTCCCTGGCGTTGCTTCTTGCTGCCATTATCAATCCTTTGTTTTCCTGCAGCAGACAAAAGGATTTAGTTAGTTTCAATCGTGGTGGTAGAAGGCACCTTTCTGGCGGATGATTTTTCTCTCTTCCCCTTTTCTTGCTCTACGCCTCCATAATTGGTCGGTGGACAAAATTGCTTGCTGGGGGTTTCTAGCCTGCTGGGGCTTTTTTTCAATTTATCCCCTTTCCTGCTCTTTAAGCACATGCTGTGGGAGTCTGTTTTTACTCTCTAAACCACTCATTTTAGGAGCTTACTTCCTCCAGAACTGCCAGGCATGATCATTGCATTGCCTGGGGTCGGCCTTTAAGACTGTTTGTGTTATCCTGCCTTGGATGAATTCCCCTTCGGTCTCTGGTAGTAAGCTTTGAAAAATACTTTTCAAGACAAATTTTAGGAAGAGAAATAAAAGATAGAAAAAGGAGAAGATCTTTCTGAAACAATATTTGGTGGGAGAAGAAACTCAGAAGAACTTATCTGGAGGACATGACTAGTCCCCGTGATCATGACGTGTACCATAGATTCCCGACCCAGTCTATTCATATCAATCGACTTGCCCGATGGTCTGACTTGCTGGGGATGATAAATGAGTGTCCATTTCGTTGCGAATGTGGTCGCTTTTTGTTGATCTGTCTTGTCGCCTCATAGTGCCCTTCGAGGGGTTTTCACTAATGAGACTCTCTCTTTTCTCTCATCTCCCGGCGCCTTATGGTGCCTGTGAAGGTTTTCACCGATAAGACTCTCTCATTTTATATCCCTCATCTTACGTCGCCTTTCGGTGCCTGTGAAGGTTTTCACCGACAAGACTCTCTCATTTTATTTCTTTCGAGGAATCGGGGTGTTGTTGATACGACCCTCTCTTCTGGAGATTCCTTTGACCATCATTCATTCCCAGTCTTACGATCCTCTTCTTTGCTGGTGATCGGTGTATTATTCTCGGCCTTATTTGCCTGACTTGGCATCTCTTGGACATTGATCGGGAGGTCTTTTGGACGTTGATGTTGGTTTTGGTGTGGGGCTAAAGAAAGGCTATAAAAAATGAAAATAATTTGATGGGTGATGTGCTACAACTTTTGGAATCAAACCTTTGTTGGAACTTAAAACATAACCTCTGCCCTAGTTTTCTTGCTTGGGGAATCTTATTTTTACACTTAGGTTGAGCTACGTGCGTTACGCACACTATGCCTATTATGCACACTATGTACATTATGCATCCTATATACACTGTGATGCACACTATGACCGAGCCGTGAGGCGCCTACGTATCCTCTTTGAGGAATCAGGTCAAACGTAGTTCCCACGGTTTTGTATTTCTTATGATTTTATCTTCTTTTTTCTTTGTTGTTTTTTTTTCTTTTTTTCTTTCTCCTTCTTTTCATTTTCCTTTAAAGATTTTCTCTTTTTCTTCTCTCTCTTTTTTCTTTTCTTTTTTTTCTTTTTTTTCCATGTCTTTTCCATTAGTGATTCAAAAAGAGGGGTATGAAAGAATAACTTAAGGCTCAAAAGGGGAAGCAAGGGTTAAAAGTGTTTGGATAGAAGAAAGAATTGCCTCCGTCATCTCATTATCCAATAAATGCCAAATACAAACAAACGAACCAATAATTGCCATAATTAAAGAAATTACGCATAATATCTCTTGACTGCATCAGAATTGATAGCCATGTCGACACATCTCCCCTCGATATCTGTCAAACACAAAGCACCGTTGGACAATACTCTGGTCACGATATAAGGCCCTTGCCAATTTGGGGCGAATTTGCCTTTTGCCTCGACCTGATGCGGGAGGATCTTCTTCAATACCTGCTGCCCTACTTCAAACTTCCTAGGGCGCACCTTCTTATTATATGTTCTCGCCATTCTCTTCTGGTATAGCTGACCATGGCACACTGCTGCCAATCTTTTCTCATCTATCAAGCTCAACTGTTCCAATCGAGCTTTGACCCATTCCTCATCATCAATCCCGGCCTCAGCGACAATCCAGAGGGACGGAATTTCGACCTCTGCCGGTATTACAGCCTCAGTCCCGTACACCAACAAATAAGGAGTTGTACCTATAGAAGTCCGGACGGTAGTGCGGTAACCCAACAAAGCAAAGGGTAATCTCTCGTGCCATTGTCTGGATCCTTCCACCATCTTTCGCAGTATCTTCTTGATGTTCTTATTGGCTGCTTCGACCGCTCCATTCGCCTTGGGACGATATGGGGTGGAATTGCGGTGGGTAATCTTGAATTGTTGGCATACCTCTCTCATCAGGCTGCTGTTAAGATTCGCACCGTTATCCGTGATGATCACTTTTGGGATTCCAAATCTGCAGATGATATGGGAGTGAACAAAGTCCACCACTGCCTTTTTGGTTACCGACTTGAAGGTTTTAGCCTCAACCCATTTGGTGAAGTAATCAATGGTCACTAGAATGAACCTATGACCGTTGGATGCTGCCGGCTCGATAGGCCCAATGACATCCATGCCCCATGCCACAAACAGCCAGGGTGCTGACATCGTATGTAACTCTGTTGGCGGAGAATGAATCAAATCTCCATGTATCTGGCACTGATGGCATTTCCTCACGAAAGTGATACAATCGTGTTCCATGGTGAGCCAATAACACCCTGTTCGAAGGATCTTCCTTGCCAATACATACCCACTCATGTGTGGTCCACAAACTCCAGCATGTACCTCTGCCATAACCATCGTGGCTTGAACGACATCTATGCATCTCAACAATCCCAAATCCGGGGTTCTTTTGTACAATACTCCTCCGCTAAGGAAGAAACCATTCGACAAACGCCGAAGGGCTCTCTTTTGGTCTCCAGTGGCCTGTTCTGGATATATCCCCCTTATGAGGTATTCCTTGATATCATGAAACCAGGGTTCGCCATTTGGTTCCTCTTCTATGGCGTTGCAATAAGCGTGCTGATCATGGACCTGGATGTGCAGAGGATCAACATACATTTTGTCAGGGTGGTGCAGCATTGATGCTAAGGTGGCCAAGGCATCCGCAACCTCATTGTGAACTCTCGGGATATGTTTGAACTTCACCGATCGAAATCGCTTGCTCAGATCATGCAAGCATTGTCGATATGGTATGAGCTTTAGATCTCGCGTTTCCCATTCACCCTGAATCTGATGTACCAAGAGGTCCGAGTCTCCCAAGACCAAGACGTCTTGGACATCCATGTCCGCAGCTAAGCGCAGACCCAAAATGCAAGCTTCATACTCGGCCATATTATTGGTGCAATAGAAGCGTAGTTGAGCCGTAACAGGATAATGGCGTCCTGTTTCAGAAATGAGTACTGCTCCTATTCCAACCCCTTTTGCATTTGCATCTCCATCGAAGAAAAGCTTCCAACCCGGTTCCTCAGTTAATTCCATCTCATTTATATGCATTACCTCCTCGTCGGGAAAATATGTTCTTAAAGGCTCGTATTTTTCATCAACGTGATTCTCTGCCAAATGATCGGCCAGCGCCTGGGCTTTCATGGCTGTCCTCGTCACATAGACGATATCAAACTCTGTGAGTAGAATTTGCCATTTTGCTAATCTTCCCGTAGGCATAGGTTTCTGAAAGATATACTTCAATGGGTCCAAACGGGATATGAGATAAGTAGTATATGAAGACAGGTAGTGCTTCAACTTTTGAGCTACCCAAGTTAGGGCGCAACATGTTTTCTCGAGTTGAGTGTACTTGACCTCATGTACTGTGAATTTCTTGCTAAGATAGTAGATGGCCTGCTCCTTCCTTCTTGTGTCATCATGTTGCCCCAGTACACAACCAAATGAATTTTCCAAGACCGTCAGGTAAAGAATTAAGGGCTTCCCAGGCTTAGGCGGGACCAATACGGGTGGATTAGACAGATACCCTTTGATTTGGTCGAAGGCCTCCTGACACTCTGCCGTCCAACCTACCGCAGCATACTTTCTCAGCAACCGAAATATGGGCTCACAAGTTGCTGTGAGTTGGGCGATGAACCTGCTGATGTAATTGAGTCTACCCAGCAAACTCATTACCTCTGTTTTGTTCCTTGGCGGTGGCAAATCTCGGATGGATTCAATTTTGGATGGGTCTAACTCAATCCCTCGTCGACTGACGATGAATCCTAGCAGCTTTCCTGATGGAACCCCGAATGCGCATTTGGCCGGGTTGAGCTTGATATCATACCTTCGGAGTCTTTGGAAAAATCTCCTTAGGTCTGCTACATGGTCCTCCTGACGCCAAGATTTGATGATCACATCATCGACGTACACCTCGATTTCTTTGTGTATCATGTCATGAAACACAACAGTCATTGCTCGCATGTATGTTGCCCCGGCGTTCTTCAATCCGAACGGCATTACCCGATAGCAGTAGGTTCCCCATGGCGTAATAAACGCTGTCTTTTCCGCATCTTCCTCGTCCATTAGGATCTGATGATAACCCGCATAGCAATCCACAAAGGATCCGATCTCGAGCCCCGCGCAATTATCTATCAGGATATGAATGTTGGGTAACGGAAAATTGTCCTTGGGACTTGCTTTGTTGAGGTTGCAGTAGTCGACGCACACCCTAATTTTCCCATCCTTCTTCGGGACTGGTACCACATTGGCCAACCACTCGGGATATCGACTGACCCGAATGACCTTCTCCTGTAACTGCTAAATCACCTCTTCTTTGATTTTTACACTCATTTCTGTTTTAAATTTCCTTAGTTTTTGCTTGACCGGAGGGTATGCCGGGTCAGTGGGCAATTTGTGAACCACCAAATTGGTGCTTAATCCCGGCATATCGTCATATGACCATGCAAAAACATCTTTGAATTCCACGAGGGTTTTGATCAATTCTTCCCTGACATTCGGTTCAATGTGGATGCTAATTTTGGTCTCTTGGACGTTATCAGCGTCTCCTAGATTCACAGCCTCAATGTCATTTAGGTTAGGCTTGGGTTTCTCTTCAAATTGGCACAGTTCTCGGTTTATCTCTTCGAAGGCTTCACCTTCGTTAGATTCATCGTCACAAACGACCTCTTGCATCATTGAGTCGGAGTCAGATTGATTTATTAGACTAGGTCAAAGATCCGCTGTGCATGCCATGTCATTAGAACCAGTAAAAAGAGAACTGTTCAGAAAGAAAAAGAACAAAGCAAAAATTAAAATAGGACAAAAAGAGAGAACTTTATTAAACTTGCGGGATAAAAGGGTTCACACTTTTACAAGACAAACGTAAAATTTGGATTACACCCTGGAATAATCCGAACAAAACAAAACAAACAAAACATAAATCAAAGCCTACTACCAAGACTCCCATCGAACAGGAAGAGGAGTAACAGTCCAATTGTTGGTTTTGGCCTCAGGCCCCACAAACTGTATCTCTGTTCTGCTGGAACCTTCTCCAACTTCTACCACACTGACATCAGCGAATTGCCTCTCAAAACTCTGATTCAGGTCCTCATTTATATCGATCAATGGTCCTAGAATCTTTGGGACCGATGACCCCTTGGCACTTGCTTTAACAAAAGACCTTGAGAGACGTGGCACTGGTTTGGGCAGAAACCAAACCTTCTTCTTCATTTTTCGTGCTTGCTTCCTATCTGCTGCGGTTGGTTTGAACCCCAATCCGAAAGTTTCCAGATTTTTAGGCAAGGTGACAGGTTGGACAATCCCCTGAAGCTCGGCTCCTAGGCCCTTTCCCGGCACAAATCCATTACCCAGCATTTCTGAGACCATCATGACTGTCGCGGCAGCTACCCTAGGGTGTGAGATGATCTCTCCTTCCGAAATTTTGTTGACCGACCCTGTATCGAAAATCTGGTAGACCCAAGGGCCTTTGTCATCAGCGGTCTCTATGAAAGGTACAATGGCGCCACCCATGGTGCACGCCGGGTCCTCGCCGTGTAGCACGACCTCTTGTCTTTCCCACTCGAACTTCACCATCTGATGTAGGGTGGAGGGTATTGCTTTGGCTGCATGAATCCATGGTCGTCCTAACAGCAGGTTGTAAGATAATGTGGCGTCTAACACCTGGAATTCCATGGTAAACAGGACTGGACCGATGGTCAGTTCAAGTACAACATCCCCCACAGTGGCTGTTCCGTTTCCGTCGAACCCTCGGACACAGATGATGTTCTTGTGGATTCTTCCGTGGTCAATTTTTAACTGGTTCAGGGTAGATAGTGGACAAATATTGGCACTTGAGCCGTTATCCACCAATACTCGAGTTACCACCGAGTCTTCACATTTGACAGTTAGGTATAGAGCTTTATTATGCTCCGTACCTTCCATCGGCAGGTCATCATCTGAGAATGTCACCCTGTTCACCTCGAAAATTTTGTTGGCAATGGTTTCCAGGTGGTTTACAGAAATCTCATTGGGTACATGAGCTTCGTTCAATATCTTCATCAGGGCCCGACGATGCTCCTCAGAATGGATCAGTAATGACAGCAGTGAGATCTGGGCCGGTGTTTTTCTCAACTGTTCGACCACAGAATAGTCCTGTACTTTCATCTTCCTCAGGAACTCCTCAGCCTCTTCTTCGGACACAGGTTTCTTGGTTGCAGCTGGGTTGGTTCTCCTTAGTTCCACTGGAGCGAAACATCGACCTGATCGAGTCAGCCCTTGCGCTTCACAACTAACTTCTTCCACCTGTTTTCCTTTATACATCACCACCACCTTTTTATATTTCCAAGGCACAGCCTTGCTATCAATCATCGGCAGCTGGACCACAGGCTTTATGGTTACCAGTTCTCTATATGCCCCCTTCAACACAACTGCAGGTGCGGGCGGAATCCCTGATATTACCAACTTGTTTGGCTCGGGTTTGCTTATTATGGCGGATGGGCTCTTTCCCAATATCACTACTGGCTTGATGCTCTCTCCCTGTGACTGTACCCTTGTTCCCCCGCTGGTTGAGACTTCTTTCGGGGCGGCCTGGATCATCATCACTGTTTGTGAGGGTTTTCTCAACTCTCCTCCCTCTTATACCAACTCAATCATATGAGTCTCGTGGTGCGCTGGTAGTTGATGTTAGGAGCCTCCGGTGTCTGGACCTCGATCTTATTGGTGTCAATAAGATCCTGTATGGCATGCCTCAATTTCCAGCACTTCTCGGTATCATGTCCGAGCATCCCTGAGCAGTATTCACAATTGATTGATCGATCCAAATTCTGAGGTGGGGGATTTGGTTCTCGAGTCTGGACAAGACTAACCAAACCCAATTGCCTCAGTTTGTGGAACAAAGCGGTGTAGGTTTCTCCCAACTCCGTGAAAGTTCTTTGTTTCCGCAACCTGTCATTCCTAGCATCTGGATTTCCCCGAAAGCCTGCCCCTGAAGGGTTTTTATATGCTCTTAGTGGAGGATAGGTGTTTTGTGCGGGTGCATATATGTTCTGGGGAGCCGGCGCGCGCCATTGCGGGCGAACCGGAGGCTGAGTGTATGCTTGAGCCTGGTGTATGGAACAATGTAGTTCTCGAGGTGGATAGAAATTTTGTGGTGGGTTGTATGGGTAGTTTGACCTGTGAGGTCTGGGTTGGTTGTAGTGTGGCCTGCCAGCCTTGGACCAACTGCCTGCCTCGATCGTGGCAACCTCTTCTTTCTTTCTTCTCAACGCACCTCTCGTGCCGCTCTGAATAGCCTGGGTTGTGGCCTTGAGGGCCGAGTAATTCAAGATTTTGTCAGACCTCAGACCCTCTTCTATCATGACCCCTATCTTGACCACCTCGTTGAAGGATTTTCCGACTGTCGTCACCAAGTGACCAAAGTAGGTTGGATCCAATGTTTGCAAGAAATAGTCCACCATCTCTCCCTCTCTCATGGGAGGATCGACTCTGGCCGCTTGCTCTCTCCAGCGGAACCCGAACTCGCGAAAACTTTCCCTGGGTTTCTTCCCAATTCTTAATAATGTGAGACGGTCAGGGACTATCTCGAGATTGTACTGGAAATGACCCGCGAAAGCTTGTGCCAGATCGTCCCAAGTATACCACCTACTGGAATCCTGCCTGGTATACCATTCTAACGCAGATCCGCTCAGACTTTGGCTGAAATAAGCTATTAGCAGCTCATCCTTGCCGCCTGCCCCTCTCATTTTGCTACAGAATCCCCGCAAATGTGCCATGGGATCACCGTGCCCTTCATATAGATCAAATTTAGGCATCTTGAACCCAGCCGGGAGTTGGACGTCTGGGAAAGGGCATAGATCTTTGTATGCTACGCTGACTTGGTTGCCCAGCCCGTGCAAGTTCCTGAAGGACTGCTCCAGGCTTTTGAACTTTCTCAATACTTCATCCTGTTCAGGGGCCTTAGCCGGCTTTTCCATCTCTGCCGACACTTCCAAATGTGGATTGTAAGCCTATGGTTCGGGGGCATGAAACGTAGGCTCAGGGGGATAGTACTGTGTATCGTGAGCCTGAAACAATGGCTCACTGGTCGTTCTTTGCAAAGGGGCTGATGTTGGTCCCACAAAAATGGGAATATTGGGTGTTGGGAGAGGTTGATGGGGTGGTGGAGCTTGGGAATCATGAGGGCTTCTTTCTTGATGATAAAGGGGATTTGGGCGGCTTGTGGAAGGGCCAGAGTGAGGGTATTCCGGCGTGTGTCCCAGTGTTTCAGGGCTTTTTTGTGTTTTGGCTAGGGCTAGCTGCATTGCATTCATCTCTAGTCCCATCCTTTCAATCTTTTCCATCGCTTCTTTTAACAATTGGCCCATCGGCCTTTCTTCCTCATTACTATTCTCTGAAGTAGTCATGCTTGTTGCTACCGGTTCTTTGGATCTGGTTTGGTAAGAGTGTGTTGCCAGAATTCTTTAACAACTAACTGTTTTAATCAGACAACAACAAACTTTGTTAGCGTTTAGTGTTAACAAATTTGATCACAACACATAGAGGATGCAATGCTCCTAGGCAGTTAACCGTTTCTACATGCTTTGTTTCAAACAACATGCGTCATCCCGGCTTGCTCATTTGTCCCTTTTTAAAGTATTTTGGAAACCCTGTATTTTATTTGTATTTTCTTTTCTTTCTTTATTAAAAGCGGTCGAATCTTATGGGGATTGCCTACGTATCACGTCCCCGCGCGAATCAGACCAGGCGTAGTTCTGCCATAAAGTAAAGATACATAGAAATTCTTTCGGAGTCACTTAATTTCATTATCAAAATTTGCTATTACACATTACTTCAGACAAAATAGCAACAATACAGACTCCACAATTTTTTAACTTGGTTTGACTAAACGAAAAGAAAACAACATATGGGAAAGCAACAAAGCCAAATAAGCAGGACTCGACCCAAGCCTAATCTTCCAACTTAGGGGCCCACGAGGCATCTTTCGGCTCTTTCGCGGCCCTAGGTGTGAGGTCTCTTTGCAGGCTCTTCAACTCGTTCATAATCCGGTGGACGCAGCCCATGATGGAAACAAGGAGGGTCTTCCGAGGTGTTCGCTCACATGCCAGGCATTTCATGTAGATGTAATGCCCGATTTCGTCAATCCTTGCTCGAATGTTATCCCTTTCACTGAACAACTGCCTAATTTGTCGGTTCTTCAATCCCAGTGCCTGAGCATTGTCGGCAAGTCGATTCTGGAACAACTCCATTTGTCTTTCCATGCGGGCCATTGCATCGTAGCACTGTCTTCTGTCGGCCTGTGCATCTCGTGCTTATTTGATGATCCGATCATATAGAGTGGAGTTCGTCTCTCTTAATATCCCGATGCTCATTTCATAATCCCTTATGACCTGTTGCAAACGCTGTCTACGGGCTGTTGTGCCTTTTGCCCATTTGACCTTCATCCTTGCGATGCAAGCTTCTGATTGTTCTAATTCTTCTTGGCTCTGGATGACCTGATTTCTTAAACTTGCTATCAATCTTTCGTCGGAGCGACGTTTCTGTCGGTCAATGTTATTCTTACTGGCTTGGCGAAGGCGGGCCTTCAAGGTCTGGTTCTCTTGGGCTAGCTTGTTTTTTTCCGCCTGTTCCGAGGCGACTTGCACATTATTTTCAAATACAAGTCTTTCAACTTGACGCTTTAGCTTCCCGATTTCAGCTCGGTAACCTTCCTCTTTTGCGAGCCAGCCCCATTGTTCTTGTGATGACTCAACAAAATCTTGGAGGTGAGGCCGTTTGGTGGGCCGCTCCGCAATGTTCTTCTTATTATGCCAAGCAAGATAAACTGGTGAGACTTCACCTCTGGATACATCACCTACCCGAGTATTTACCGTCAAGTACTGGCATTCTCCCCATATGCAACGAACTGTCTTTTTAGGAAATTGGCTGTCACTGCTGACCTCGACTGCATAAGTGCTGAGATCTTCGTCCGGGTGTACTACTTGACACCTTCCTAACTGCCTCATCACCCTGTAAGGGGCATAAGGTTGAATACCTATGAGTCCCATCAAGAGGAAGTGAGGACCAGTGGCGGGCATGTATACGATTTCTTCCACAGAAAGCCAACCCAAAGTCCAGTTTATTTGATCTGCAGTTATGGCCCGGAGATAGGATGTCCATTCTTCGAACCCTTCTGGTAATCGGAAACCTGAAACCCTCAGGTTATAACCTTCGATGCAGTCCTCGTTTGTAGACATGTAGCGCATACACTGAGGATGGCGGCACAAGTGTTCGATCATCCACATCTGCAATAACAAGTTGCATCCTTCGAAGAAATCTGCCCCGGCCTTACAAGCCGTGAGGGCTCGGTATATTTCCGACACTACCATAGGAGCAAGGATGCTTTTATCATTGGTAATCAGGACTTTAACGACCCCAGCCACCTTCAGATCGATATTTCTATCTTTTCGGGGAAACACCGCAAGGCCCAAGAATGCCACTATGAAAGCGAACCGCCTATGCTCATTCCACTTTACCAGATTTCCCCTACTGCAGACACCACTTTCTGGATCATTGAATCCTCCTATGTTCCCGTACCTCTGGTATATGAATTGCAGGGTAGAAAAACCTCTATCCAGTTCAGCGTATGGGACTCCCTTGCTTATCTTCAACAGATCCATGAATTTGTGTAAATTCACAGCTCTTGGGGCGATCAGGTATTTGTGCCTCAAACCTTCAGTGACGTCCATGTAACCTGCCACTTCTTCTAAGGTTGGGGTGAGTTCAAAATCCGAGAAGCGGAACACGATGTGGGCCGGATCCCAAAATGTAACCAAAGCCTTTATGATGTCGCACCGAGGCCTGACGTTCAACAAATCAACCAGACCTCCCAGGTGCAGTTTGATCTTGTCTTGCTCTGACTTTTCCAAATCCTCCCACCATAATCGCACTTCCAGAGGGATTTTACTTCTAACTATTACCGGCAAACTTGGACTTATGCTCATTCTGCATGTTTATTGGGGTGATTAAGCAAAGATCCAGACTCATTGGACTCAAATACCAAATTGACACACCCTTTTTTTTTTCCTAGAAAAATGAAATTTGGTTGTTTCTGAAAAGTATGATGTCACCTTAAAAACTTTCGTTCTTTGGATTGTACTTACATTTTGAAAAACAAGTTGAGCCCGATGGGGGTTGCCTACGTATCTCGCACCCTGCGAGAATCAAACTGACGTAGTTCAGGCATAAGCCGAATTTTAGAGACACACTATTTTCCTCTTAAAAATAAATCAAAGACTCTTACTTTCTAAAACAAATTAATAAGGCACACATTTTCTTTTTTTTCAAAATTCTGGTAGAGCTTTAACCGTTTCTGGGTATTGATTTTTCAAGAATAAATAATTAGCTCCCTAACCGTTATTCTTTTTTTCTTCTCTTTTTTTTTTCAAACATTCCCGATATTCAGAAGCCGGTCAGCATGCAAGCCTTGAAACAAGTAAATGCATAAAGCAAACAGGATGTAGCAGGATGGTCTTTATTCTCAGGTTGCTTGTCCTAGACGGACCCAGCCCCTGTGCTGAGTCCCCTAAGTCAAATGCACATGATGCAAATAAGCGTTCCTACTAGGGATCCGGTATGAAGTTATGTTATACTAAGCTGTAAAACCTAGGTGTTTGTTCTAGACCTGGCTTACCCGAGCGGACAACTCGAGCCAAGGATGGGAGCTGTGTACCGGTAACCAAAAGGCCATCCGATTTTGCAACTCCTCCGAATCCTCGTTCTATTTTGGCATATGACACTAACAGAAAGAAGCCACGACCAGCGTGCGCTCCTCAAGAGAGAAGAGAAGGGTTTCGGCACAGTTTATATGTACAGTTCAAACAATATCAAAGCAGTAAAAGCAGCATTTAGCACATTAGGCTCGAAACATGTAATCAAATCAGATAATAAATAAAGCCAAATAATAACAATTACACTAAGCTCGAATTCTTAACCCTGAACCAGTGGTTCTGGGTTCATTCCCCAGCAGAGTCGCCAGAGCTGTCACACCTCCTTTTTACACACCCGCGAGGGCGCAAGGGAGTTTTTTCCAATTAAAGGACAATCGAAACGGGATTGGTTTATTTATTTCAGAGTCTCCACTTGAGAGGTTTAGGGTGTCCCAAGTCACCAATTTTAATCCCGAATCGAGGAAAAGAATGACTCCATATTATAGTCTGCGTACCAGAAATCTGGATAAGGAATTCTGTTAACCCGGGAGAAGGTGTTAGGCATTCCCGAGTTCCGTGGTTCTAGCACGGTCGCTCAACTGTTATATTTGGCTTGATTATCTGATTTTGTACATGTTAAACCTATGTGCAAGTTTTAAACTCTTGACCGCTTTTATTATTATTTTTACGAGAATTGCAACGTCGTGAAAATATATCTCGAACCACGTTACATCAATGCACCCGTGGTTATTGACATATCTCGACTCGGTTGAGATTTGGATTTGGGTCACATAAATGTGCACCCGAATTAAGAAAAATAAATTATTAAGACGCGCCTAAAGCAACTAACGTATTGTTATTTTGGGGAAGGCCGTAAAATTTGCTAAACGGCATGTCCCAAATTCTAAGTATTTTTTAATATATATACATTTAGAGGGCCCCGCAGCTTCTACATTTTTGTTTGTCGAGGCTCGTCTCATTTATTATTAAAAGGAATTTACAACGTCATGGAAATGCATCTCGGGCCACGCCATAATCAATATACCCGTGATTAGAGACACATTTCGATTCCGTTGAGATTTGGATTTGGGTCACATAAATATGCACCCGAGTTTAAGAAAATAACGTTATTAAACACGCGCTTAAAGAGGCTATCGCGTTATTATTCCGGGAGGGTCGTGAGATTTGCTAAACGACCCACCTTGGAAATTGAATGCTTCGATATTTACATTTAACGAGGGCCCCGCATCTTGTACGTTTTTCTTTATTTTTTTGTCGAGGCTCATCTCGTCCTTATTTTAAAAGGATATCCTATAGCAACTACGTTTCTTGTCGCGCTCGTCTCTACAAATAGAAAACGGAGATAGTCCTAGTTAATTACATGCTTGCAGGCTTATTTATAGCAGGATTCAAAAATGCTTTTACAGAATAAGTGAACGGGATTACGCACACGGACAGCTGATCAGACATTATGGGCCCAAATCCAGCTCATACGGGATGGGCCAGACCTGGGCCACTGTTCATCTGATGCGGACCTACCTGGTCCGTTTCTACCTAGGCTCAACCTCCGTGAGGTTGAGACCGTAAACTTGTGTCTTTGTCCTGTAGGTGTGGCTCATTACTAATTATAGCAAAGCAATTCATCCAAGGGAGACGAGCTTAGCTAGGAATGGATAATTTCATGCTTAGCATGTATTAAACGACATGTTACACGATTAAACCGAATCTGGGATGCAACCTGTTGTATTGGGAATGTTTTACCTAACCGCATGCATATATAGACTTACATTCAATTGTCCTACATTGACGTCTATTAGACAGGCAAGCTACTTCCAGTATCCAAACAAGAATAAAATTATTATAAATTACATGATATTTAATGTAACAATCTATGTATAAAAGACATTCTTCAGGTCTTTTCATTTGTATTCATGCTCAATTTTCCAATTACATCTGACAGTGTATTAGCTGTATACCTGGTATAGAGAACAAAAGAAGGAAAAATCAGTTGAGTGGCACACAGCAGGCACAACAGCAGCAGGTAATCAACACAACACAACAACAAACAAAGCAGCCACAATGATGAAGCTCAGCGAGTGATCGAGCAATGAACAGACTATCCCAGAAAAACAGAGTAGGAAACAACAACCCAGAGTGTTGAATGTAACAGCAATCCAGTAATCCCAATAACCCCAAAAGCTCAACAAATAACCAATACAGTTCCGATAATCAAAAACTCAAACCAACAGTACACAGAAAGCTCAGTGTAGTAACAATCACAACAGAAGAACACAGACTTCTCTTAATGGAACAAATAACAATCCCAGTGAGGATAACCAACTTGGTTTCTTTGTGCAGTTTTTGTTGACAGTGTTCAGTTACAGTATTTCTGGAAATTTCTTTCTGTTTTTTTTCAGTTTTCTTCAACTCACAAGACCTCTCTTCAAGACTAAAATTTTCAGCCTTTCCCTTCCTCTCCCTTTTTAAGTTCTGAAATAGCCTATTTATAAGCCAAACAACCAGTGCAATCAAGCTGCCTGGATTCTGCCCTTTGCAGACTGCCCATACCCTTTAAACCCCATGCCTAAGCATCTTTTTGATGCCAGCCATTTGTTCCCCACGCCTGGCTTATTCCTTTTGTTCAAGAGTATGGGTTCATTTAAGTATTCATTTTAAACCCCATACTCTTGTGTCTTGTTCCCCATTGGCATTAGTTTAATCCTAAATTAGTACCCTACTTGTCAGCTCATTTAAACTAAGTTTTTCTGTTCTTTTCAAACCCCAGACTACCCCTGTTAGCCCTTGATTATTACTGTCCTGCCTCACTGCAGTATCAGGGCCTTTTGAACTTCTGGAAGTCCAAATTCAAGACTGCCCTAGCCTGATTCTTTTCAT
The DNA here is from genome assembly GCF_000393655.2 of Nicotiana sylvestris. NCBI lineage: Eukaryota > Viridiplantae > Streptophyta > Magnoliopsida > Solanales > Solanaceae > Nicotiana > Nicotiana sylvestris. The sequence continues at coordinate 92,720,015 of NC_091063.1, forward strand.
TGTTTACAATGCAGTTATAGGCTAAACTTAGGCAATGCCGAGCATCCAATTATCAATCAACAGGTTCGTTCACTTTGTACGAATTAGAATATTTGGACATTCAGTCGTAGGAAGTCAATCGACGACATTTATCAAGTCGACTATACTAATTATAACAGGTAACAATCAGTCGTTCATATAAACAAATACATACAAGGACCTAAAGGGCTTCGGACAACTTTGGTCAATCACTGGGAACCTATATAGATTATTTATGCGACGACTATCCTAATCGGACATGTTTATCATAGGATACATTTAGAACACAAACAGAAAACAATTGACCAAATAAAAAGATCTTTGACAGAGATGGAAGAAATTAGGAAAAATAACAGATAATAACAAACAATCACAACAAATCATGCTAACAACTCAATCAAAACTAAAACAAAGAAAAGAGAACACTTACTGGAAAAGTTTAAACCAAAATGACCCAAGTCCGACTTAGCTTTGACCATTTGAGGCCGAACAAACTTTAATCAGGGTGTTCTCACATGAGAACACCTTGATTAAGGTCTATTAGACCTCGAACCCCTGTTAAGGCCGGCCGGATTCCAAGGCTATTCGTGTTCTAGGTTTTGGATTTTCAGATCTGGTTTTTTAGGAGTTGTGGGTAGATTCGGACCAAACCAGGTCTGGTTTGGTCACGAGGGAGGTCAGGGGAGTGTCTGGTATGAAGATGGTGAGGTTCGGCATAGATCGAGTTTTGTCTCGAATCTTCAAATCCAGATTCGAGACGATGGGAGGTGATTCGAGGTACATGGTTAGTGAATTCGTGCTCAGGGTGGTTGGATGTTTCAGGGGTGTGAAGGGGGTGGTCACTGGCGTTCGTGCCGCCGGGTTCTGGTGAATGGGAAATTAGAGCGGCTGCTAGGGTTTCGGGGGGGGGGTGTCAAGGCTTGGTGAAGAAGATGAGGAAAGGTGGGGTTCGGATAGGGGGCGTAGGGTGAAGGGTCAAGTTTATATACGTAAAGAGTAATTAGATCCTGGCCGTTGGATGCATCGAGATTGATGGCCAGGATCTTTTACTTAGAACGGAATGACACCGTTTGGCCTCGGTTGGGGGTTGGTTCGGACTGGTTCTTGGGTCGGGTTTGGAAACGGGTTACTGACAGGGAGCCTGGGCCGTTGGATTGGATTGGTTGAAACGGCTGAGATGAGCCGTCCTTGAAACGACGTAGTCTTGGTATTGGACGACGTCGTTTCGATGACCTGCAGATGGGTCTTGGGTTGGCTGACTTGGACTGGTTTTGGGCCTTCAAAATTTTGAAATATCATAGTCCCAATCCGATTTCTTGCACTTTTTTTTATTTTGTTTTCTAATTTTTGAAATACAACTAAATTAAAAATGAATTTGAAATACCCATTAATCAATACTTAACACAATTATTCACACACATATATATATAAAAACTTTTAAATGGTTAAATTACAACCTAGAAATGCATACATATTTTTTGTATTTTGTTTGATAATGATTAAATGCAAAATGGACAGACCCACAAATGACTAACAACACATGTCACGGAAAACTCGAAAAATTGTACAGCGAAGTCATTTGTCACTATTTTTTATTTTCTTTTGGAGCGATTGTCCGTGAAGCAAAAATCACGTGCTTACAAGTAGCGTTTATAAGCATTAAATGGAGAACTTAATATGCTATGATTGACAAGATGTACAATATCATAAACGTGTAATAAATGCAAGAAATAACAGGAATTGTGGTATAGAAGAATAGTCACCCAATGATTATATGATTGGGCGTTTCCTTTTTCTGGCGACGTGGAGTGGAAAGCATTTAATGTCTAAGTGGGATCTTGTGATCTATAGATAAATGATGAACAACAAGTATATGGATGCTATGAATAAGACAACTTCCTTATATATTCTTTTCTCAATCTTACAATATCTCTCAGTTCTCGAAAAGGGCAGATCCCCTTTTTGTCTACTATTTCCTCCTATTTATAAGGGACATTCCCCCAAAAAAATCCTAAAAGGTACAACACCGTCAATCCTTTGCCACAACGACCGTCAATCGTTGTTGTATTGTAGTGACTTCGTCCCAAGCCTCGCTTAGTTGTTGTCGTGGTTGCCAAATTTGGACCAATACAACAAGCCGTTTTGAAAGTGGTGTTAGCTCAATCAAATGAGGTTTATAAAACTTAATTCTGAAAGGCTCGACCTCTCAATGGATGAATGAGTTTTGTTGTGTGCATAATCTAATCATTTGTAGAGTCTGTATACTTCAAGTGCAATTGATGAAAACACATTCAGCGCTTGCGATTTAGCTTTTTTATTTCCTAACATGTAGAGATTCCTCACATGAGGAGAATATTGCTCTTATAATATTGCTTTAAGAGGGTGTTAGGATTGACTCATTTTAAGTGTTTATTGGTTTTTAAATACTTTTTAGTTTTTGTGGTGTTTGGAAAATAAAAAGTGCTTTAAAACATTTACTTTTAGGCATGAAAAGTATAAAAATAATTCAAAAGCTAGGTATTACCAACTTATGGCTTTTAATTTTTAACTTATAAGCTACTTTTTAAAAGTGAATCCAAACACCCTCTAAAACACATTCAAAATTATGACTACATGAATTACTTATCATTACATCTTGTACAGTTCTTAAGCTTTGTGCATTCTTAATTATTGTACTTAAGTCGCATGGCACCTATGCATTTTATCAATTGCATATGTGTTTATAGTACACACGGTGTAATTGACCCGTGTACTTTTTGTGACTCATTTGATGAATACAATTTCTATCACTACTTGGTGGGAATAGACTCTTTACCTTTGAAAGGTAACAGGTAACGGTAAGACTACTCTCGCGATTCGGAATTTTCACTTTCGGAATCGTGATGGCGCCTAGCATTTCACTTGCTAGGCTAGCCAACGTTAGAGGATCTATAAGCCAATTTTAATCAATTTCAATAAGTAAAATTAATTAAGCCGAAATAAAACTAAAACTGAGTGCAGAATGACATAAAAATCAATAAATATCTAAGTACAACCCGGATTTGGAGTCACAAGTTCACGAGCTTCTAGAGTTTCTACATACATAGTTTGAAATAAGTACAACTGTCTCGAATGATAAGAACAGTAAATAGGGGGAAGGTGGAAGGAGACTTCAAGGTCTGGGGACGCCAGCATATCTACCTCAAGTCTCCAAAAGCAAATCCGAGCTGAATCGCCTCACGAACAGTTGGGACTAGTACCAAAATTTGCACAAGAAGTGCAGAGTGTAGTATGAGTACAACTGACCCAATATACTCCGTAAGTGTTTGGTCTAACCTCGACGAGGTAGTGACGAGGCTATGACAGGACACCCACGTAAATAAACCTGTGCAGATAACAGTATACGTACAACATAACAATAATTAAAGACTAAACAAGTACTATTGGGAGGGGACATGCGAAAGGGGTACAAGATATGATAACTACAACAGAGAATAATAACAAGAAATAATCAATAAGCATTTAAACAGTAAATGAATAAATTCATTTAATAAAACTGCACGGCATCACCCTTCGTGTTTTTGCTCTCAATCTCACTGTGAAACAGTAATAACGACACGACATCACCCTTCATATTTTTACTCTGACTTTCATCATAAATCAATAGATACGGCACGACTTCGATCTAAACCGTATACAGATTTAAAAAGTGGTAAAAAATTTAATCATTTTTTTAAAAAACAAATTAATTACTAAAATATTTGTTGATTTTAAGGTCCTAAAAATAAAAAAACTACAAGTCTTGTTTAATGTAAATTTTATCTTCAAAAGGTAAAAAGGTCGATAAATATTTTAACTATAATATCTTAATGTGACCAAAAAATTTATTTTGTTTTTAGTATTGTCCATATAAATAACAATAATATCTATACGATAATCTCATATAAATCCATATAAATCATAGTAAGACATGTGAAACAGGATTTCTTCATTTATTGAGCTAGCTATATAAAAATAATATTCGTTATTTTCAGGAATTTTTTCTTAATTATTATTTTTTAATATAAATCAAACACATAATATTCACCTAATTTTTAAAAATTGTATACTCAAACTGACACATTGTCTTTAGTTTTACACTCGATGTAGCCAAGAGGAGCTCGACAGAGTTGATCCGTGGACAGCCCGAGTCGACTCATTCTCTGGATTGGGTTTGACTCTCTCGGCCATTCTATCAAAACCCCCCAACACTCCCGTCGATATTCCTTCTTTCTCTTCCTCCTCTCTCTCTCTCTCCCTCCCTCTCTGGAGAGAGAAAATTTTCCTCCTCCATTTTACCCATGAAAAGCTCTCCATAGATAAGAAACACACTTGAGAAAGAAAAGACCTTAAAGATTCAAGAATTATCATCACAAAAATGTCTCACTCAGTGTTTCAAACAGCTCAATTCATGCCCATAAATACCCAAATTGTCCCTACCTCCAAACCCTTATTTCCCGCCGTAGTTATCCGTCGACCAGCTCCGGTGGTCGCCGGGAAGCTCCGTCAAACTAACGTTATCAAGGCGTCCACTGCTCCAGCGATTGACGGAGACGCTATTGACGGTTTGGAGCGGTGCTTTCAAGCGTCACCGTCGATTGATTCTCCGTCACCGTCGTCATCCTCTTCGGTAATGTACGCTCCGGTAATGAAAGGGGGAAAATACGGTGCTTTAGGTGCAGTTACATTGGAAAAATCGAAGCTTGATTTGACCCAGAAACAGACCAAGTCTAGCCCCGAGGTTTGTGAATAGATTATTGATTTTAGCAGCTTTTATCCTTATTTTCTTTTACTTTTTGGCTTTTCTTGAATGAAATTTGTGCTGAAATTGTTGTCTCCTCATAGTTCTGGTGAACTATGTTGTAAGGATATCAGCTTGTAAGTGCGTCAGTAATATTTGAATACGGCCCCCAAATGAATGAAATGGATATTGGTGATTCATATGCTGACACCATCTAGCTTGGGATTGAGACTTTAGTGGTGTTATGTTGTTGTATGCTAATTATATTTGATGTTTTTGGTGAGTTGATTTAGTAACAACAATGCTGTTTATTGGACGTAATTAGTTACTTTAGTTGCAATTGGACTATTATAGTTCTAAATTCATTTATATTTGTACTTTTCTTATTTCGTATATTGTTCATTTCACTTCTAAGGAACGTGCGCTTCACTTTCTCTCTTTTCGCTTCAAGTCCCGTAGACCTTGTCGCTTTTTGGCACTTTTCATCACTTAAGCGGAAGAAAAACATTAATGGTGTCCGGTGTTGGGAAAGCTCCGGTGTGGTACTCATAGTTGAGTTGGAGAGGTTTTGTTAAAGTAGAAATTTTAGTCAAAACTTTGAGATTGTCTGTAGGAACATAATTAAACACTTGTCTATAGGAACATCAATTTTCATCTCTTACTATTATTGGAGCACCAAAAGCTTCTTTAAGGCGTGTCTAGTTTTCCAGAAATAATCCTATATCAAAATCAGAGGTGTGAAGCTGGGCCATGCGAATGGAACTGAAACTGTTGTTGTATTCTTGATTAGTTTCATCTTGTTATTTGCTTGTGGTTTTCCTTCAGACATGTTGCTAGAAAGCATGGAGGTGTAGACACAATGCTTTTGCTATAGGATAAAACTATGTAGGTGAGCACTGAGCAAATGTGTTTGTTTCATTGCCACATGTTCTGTTGGATTGAAGAGTTTTGTTGTGTGGGTTTCCTGGTGCTGTTTACTTATGACTGGCAAGTGTGAGGATCCAGCACCCAGCACTAACAAATTAAAGCTCCTAGATGTGTTTTATGTGCTTTAATGAAATGTATCTCTTTGTTATTTTGGTTCTAAAGCATCTCCTTTGTCAATGAAATGGAAAAGTGAGAAAAGAACAGGGCGAAAAATTAATGTGCTTCAACTGGCCTAGATGGTGTGAATTTGGCATGTGCTTGCTTTATATGATGACAGAATATTCCACCTATTAAGAACCTGTTTCTCTGTGTTTTGCCTGATCTTAAGATTTCGTGGTACAATTTGGTAACTCTTTGGGTGTTGAAAAAATTGGCTAATGCCGTACAAAATCACAGCTTTCGACTGGTGGAGGAGGTGGAAATATGGGAAAGAATTTAAATCATGGTGGTGGTGATGGAGGTGACGATAATGGTGATGATGATGATTACTTTGATGACTTTGATGATGGTGATGAGGGAGATGAGGGTGGACTATTTAGGAGAAGAATGATACTCCAAGAGGTATGAGGCTTCTGCAAATGGAAATAATTTCTGTTAATTCACGGGGAAAAAATAGTAACAATATTGTATCTCTCATAATTTTCAGTTATTTGATCGGAAATTTGTTGATGCCGTGCTAAATGAGTGGCAGAAGACAATGATGGATTTACCAGCTGGGTTTCGGCAAGCCTATGAAATGGCAAGTTACTTTGCTTAATGTAGTTATGTAGTTGCACTATTATGTGTCTAACTATAGTTTGTACTTTTCATCCAGGGCTTAGTTAGCTCTGCCCAAATGGTGAAGTTTCTTGCCATTAATGCAAGGCCGACAACAGCTAGATTTATTTCCCGGTCACTTCCTCAAGGATTATCAAGGGCATTCATTGGCAGGTACACTACCTCATTACTCAAAACACTTGGAGAGGGCAAAGGTGCTGGACAAAAGCCTTTCTACTAGATATTTAGTAATTGTATGATTGCGGGGTTGGAGAAATTACTTTGCTGATTGAAGTCCTTATTCTCTCTATTTAGCTTTAATCACGTTATGTGTTTAGAAATACCTACGAAGTTTTACTTTGAGGTCTCAAAGAAGTTTGGTTCACAAGCATTTTCTTACTGAGAGGTCATGCTTTCGCTTCTTACCACGCCTTACCTAAAGAAGATATAAAGACACTCTGGTTGTACTCTTAATATGAAATGAACCTAGTACAGGAGTGAAAAAAGAAGTTCCTGAGAATCTGTCATGGATTGTCATGCTTATTGGATATTATGAAAGAACAGTGAGTGTAATGTGAAATGGAGTTAAATTTTATTTATTGCCGCCCGCATGTAATTATCATAAGAGAATATGCCGCTTGAAAAGCATATTGCTTCGGTGAAAGAGGTACACTGTAGTTGGGAACAGATAAGGCAGAATTCCAAAAATCATATATATCTAAAGTGTGGCTTCATTCTGGAATTTTGTATCTTGAAATGAGGGGAACTGACAGAATTGTTTATCCTTTTAGATTTTGTTTTGGGATTCCAGTGAAGAAGGGGAGTGCAGGTGAAGGATGAGCTTGACTTTTTCTTCCAAAAGCTTGAAAGTTTTGAACAGGGGTGTAAATGAGCTTAGGCATTTGTTAACAGAACATGGCCAGCACATCCATTTATGATATGACCCAAGCTCAAGCTCAAGCTCACACAGTTTATGCTCAATTGTTAAACGAGTTGAGTTTGAAAAACCTCAGTTGGTTTATTTATTTTCAAAAACTTAAATAGCTTTCTAAGAAACTTGGTTTCAGTACAAGGGTTTCACTGAATTGATAGATACTTGGTGGGAATCATATGATATTCAAGGGGATCCTGATGCCATCCTTGCTTAGAAACTCAGTTTACTGAAGGCAGACATCAAAAAGTGGAACAAAGAAGTATTCAGTAATCTAGAAACGAGGAAGAACAAGGCACTAGAAAGATTGGAACATGTTGATCATAGGTTAAGAAATAATCAGAATAATGAGCAATTGGAGGCTGAAAGATCAGTTATCATAAGGGAGCTTGAAGAAATTTCAAAATCTGAAGAAATAAGTTGGAGACAGAAATCTAGATGTTTGTGGATTAAGCATGGTGATAGAAATATATTTTTTTTTTCACAAACAAGCAAATGCCCATAAGATATTCAACTCTATTGACAAGCTAATGATTGAAGGGAATCTTGTTGAGGGTGATAAAATTATTAAGGACCATATTCAGGGATTTTGTGAAAGTCTTTTTACTGAATCTGAAACATGGAGGCCTACCTGGGAGGATGAAAACCTGAAAAAACTATCAGAAGAAGATAAAGAGTGGTTGGAGAGGCCCTTCTCTTTTGAAGAAATGGAAGCAATATTTAACTCTTTTGGTGGTGACAAAGCTCCAGGCCTGAATGGTTTTCAACTTTATTTTTTCCAAAAATGCCGGAATACTGTGAAAGAGGATGTATGGAACGTTGTGGTTGCTTTTCATCAGAAGGGTACTTTTGTTAAAAGCTTAAATTCGGCTTTCATCACTTTGATACCAAAAAAAGAAGGGAGCAATGGAAGTGCAGGACTTTAGGCCTATTAGTCTTCTAGGCAGTGTTTATAAGATATTGGCTAAGCTACTGGCGGAAAGATTGAAGATGGTGATTGACAAACTAATCTCACACAATCAAAATGCCTTTATAAAAGGTAGACAAATAATAGATGCAACTTTGGTGGCCAATGAAAGTGTGGAGTATATCTGTTGAAAATGAAAAAAAAGGTGTTGCTTGTAAACTTGATCTTGAGAAGGCTTCTGACCACATTAACTGGTCTTGCCTAATTAATGTCATGAGAATGATAGAATTTTGGAAATAAGTGGCTTGACTGGATTATGCTTTGTATTTCGACAGTCAGATTCTCAATTTTAATCAATGGAAGCCCCTCATGGATATTTCAAGTCTTCAAGATGATTGAGACAAGGAGACCCCGTGTCACCTTATTTATTTGTTTTAGTAATGGGGATGCTGAGCCATGTATTGAAGAGGGCTGAAGACCTGGGTTGGATCAAGGGGCTGAGGATTGGAAGAAAGAGTAGTGACAGTGTGGTGCTATCTCACATTCTATATGCTGATGATTCCCTCTTGTTCTGTGAGGCAGAGAAGGAGCAATTTCTATACCTTAGAGGAATTTAACTGACCTTTGAAGCAACTTCTAGATTGAAAGTGAATTTGGGAAAGAACAGTACTTATTGTATTAATGCTACTTATGGTATTAATGCTGATGATTGTATTGGCTAATTGGCTGATATTTTAGGATGCTGGCCTTCATCAAAAAAGATATTTTAGGATGCTGGGTGGACAGCTTTCCCATAGTCTATCTTGGATTTCCACTAGGAGTTAGAAGAAACGATCAAAGTATTTGGCAAGGGGTTTTGGATAGATGTGCCAACATATTAGTTCCCCGGAAGAAGCAATATTTATCATTTGGAGGCAAACTCATTTTGATTAATAGTGTTTTAGATGGTATGCCCTCTTATCTAATGTCCTTATTCGCTATAACTGTTGTTTGACCAAAAAATTAGATCTAGGTTTAAACAATTAGATTTTCTAATAAAATGGAGTTAATCTTAGTCAATATTAATATCCAAAAGATATGTTAACCGATTTTGTAGCGAGATATCACGAATATTGTTTGAGTAGTAATAAATAACGACAATAATGCTATATTCAATGATCCAAAAATAAAGAAGGTAGCATTAAATAACAATAAATAGCAATGAATGACATTTATGTAAATAAAGCATGTGAGTCACCCGAAAAGGGTGAGGTTCTTTGATATTCTTCTTGACAACGATAAATAATTGATAAGCCTTTGAATATTCAGATTTTCCTTGGATTGTGGTCTGAAGAAAAGGTGTATTTTATATGACAGAGCAAGAATCTTCAGAGTATGTGTTATTTTTTACAATGCCTTCTCTTGCCCTGCAGGCACGGAGCTGTCACCAGACGTCCTCTCCACAACCTTCTCTTCCTCGGGACGCGAGGGAACACCCTCATTAGCCTCTTCTAATTGTGGGGCCTCGGAGGTCGCCCCAACATCATATCCGATGTAGATCGTCGCCGTCTCCCGAAGCGAGAATTCATCTTCTACTGAGTCGACGGCCGAGGAACTCCCCCTACGTCCACAACCTTCCTTTTGCGGGGACTTAGGTCCCCGTCACGAGGAGAGACTTCGTCGTCTTCGTCGATGAGTGAAAACGAGGGAGGAGTCAGACCAGTAGCTGAGACGGGGGCGGAGACGGAAGGCACAACAGTTTTTATCCTCCTAAACATGGGCACGAGCGCCCTGTTTCTTCTAGTAGTCCCCCTGACTGAGCCTAAAAAAGAACGAAGCGTAAAATTTTACAACTGCACAAGCCAATACACAATATGATAGCGACCAGAATAAGGAGATTACATGTCAAAGGGAGGGCCAGTTTGTACTTTAAAAAGAAGCTCGGCCAATCGCGAATCCCCACGGTATAAGGGAGAACCTGCCTGACCCAGTCAGCGAGGTGTGTCGCCAAAGGAGGAGGACGACTAGTGGCTATAGGAAAAGAAGAGTTACTCGACTAATTTGAAATGAACAAAGTACCTAAAAGGATGAAAGCAAAAAACACGAACACTTACGTGTATGGTTCTAGGCCTCGGGGAAACCATCGACATCAGCCGCAATGACCTCAGACTTGACATAGAAGTAGTCGAGCCAGAACTGCCGACTACTCTTATCGTCCATCTTCACCACCAAGCATTTTCCCCATGATGTCGAAAGTTCAACATCGTCCCTCTGTAGAAGCTAGGCGCGAACAGATGCACCAAATGTCGCATCGTGACCTCGACCCTGGCAAGTTCAGCAAACTTTGATAGCATCTTGATCACCTTCTAAAAAGGGGCGAGCTGAGCCGGGAAAACGCTATAGTGGCGGCAGAACTCCTCCACCAGCGAGAGAAGGGGGAACGAGTAGCCGATGGTGAATGGGTAGGCATAAAGAGCGCAATACCCAAGATGTTGAACGTGCACTTTGTCCTCGCCAACATGGGTTAATTCCACATGGTTGGGAAGGCCAAACTTAGCTTTGAATTCAGCCAAGTGCCCGGATGTCATTGACACTTGAAACTTTCCGGTCATCACCTCCGGCGACCGTTGAAAATTGGACCTAGCATTAGGGTCGCGGAGATTGATCCCCTCCACTGAAGGAAGAGCTTCGTCTTTTGCGGCGGCGACGGTTGCCCCCCATGAACGGGGAATACAACAGCCAAAGTAATGGCATGGCTTTCTTCATCAACATTAGAAGAAAAGTTAGACATGGTTATGCGATTTATAAGAAGATGAGAGTATGAAAGAAAGTTAAGGTTTAGGAGGCAAGGAAGACTCAAGATAAATAATGGAATTTACGTAGAGCAAGGATGGTATGAAAGGAAGTAAAGTTTGAACAATGAGGAAGCAATCTCTATTTATAGAGATTAAGGCACCAAACCCGAAACAGTTCATCATAATTGGCACTAGAATCGGAACGACAGAACCAATCAAAGGTCACGCGTGAATCCACGCAATGCGTCAGGATTCGCCATCATCATGACGTCTTGATGTCACTTCGTTTCTTGGACTAGATGGTTCCAGCGGGGAAATTTAAGGTTTTGAAATATTCAGTCTACAAAGAGCCATGTCGCCTGTTTATCACAGCGATCATGGCCGCTGTTATCCGCTCATTGAACTCGTCCACGAAGATGACCTCAACAAGCGGAAGGACTAACTGTATAGGCTAAAAATTATCATAACTATATGTGAGCTTAATCAATATTAAGGAAGCCTTCGAAGGCTGCCACGTGTCATCAATCTGATGTCAACGAAGGATGAAGGCGAGCTCGAGGACCCAACGGAGGTCGAGCACGAGGACGAGTACTCCCTTTATCAGAGTAGTAACGGCTAGTTTTAGAAATAAGACTTTAAACAAAATATTCTAGTGGATATTCCTCCAATCTGTAATATTAGGGTTTTTGTGGTCCATGTGCCTTATAAATAGAAAGATATGTAGCTATAGAAGGGGATAGGACACTCATTGTAAAAATAACACATTGACATTCTTTGAAGATTCTTGCTCTATCATACAAAATACACATTTTCTTCAGATCTTTATCTAACTTTTTCTCCCACGATCCAAGAAGAATTCGAATATTCAAAGGCTTATCAATCATTTATCGTTGTCAGGAAGAATATCAAAGAATCTCAACTTTTTCGTGACTCACATGCTTTATTTACATAAATGCCATTCATTGCTATTTATTGTTATTTAATGCTACCTCCTTTATTTTTGGATGATTGAATATTGCATTATTGTAGTCATTAAATTACTACTCAAGTAATATCCGTGATATCTCGCTACAAAATCGGTTAACACATCTTTTGGATATTAATATTGGCTAAGATTAACTCCATTTTATTAGAAAATCTAATTGGTTAAGTCTAGATCTAAATTTTCTGGTCACTTTTTGGGTGCTAAGATCCAAAGTCGAGAGGGAAACAGCCCAGATCGTACGCTAAGGTCCCTAAGCAATCACTTAGTGGAAAAGGAAGTGATCGAGCGATGACAACCAGGAGGTGGGCTTGGAAGCAGCCATCCTTTGAAGAAAGCGTAATAGCTCACTGGTCTAGCTCCATGGCACCGAAAATGTATCAGGGCTCAAGTGATTCACCGAAGCGACGAAAGAAAGGAGGTGGTTTGGGGGTTATAATTTTGAGACTAGAGAATAAAAGTATGCCTTCTTAAGTGGCTCTGTAGATTTAGCAGGGAAGCAGAAACAACCTGGGTTAAAATAATTGAAGCTATTCATGGGAACAAACAAGGCTGGAATCCTCCACTTTAAAAGTATGTACGCCAGAGGGGGAGTTTGGAAAGAAATCTACAAATTTTGTGAAGAGTTTAAGCAGCTTACTAGATTGGAGGTGGGCAATGGAAGTAAGATTAGTTTCTGGACAGATTTGTGTGCTGGTGATGAGTGATTGAAATCAAAATTCCCGGATCTGTTTAGTTGTTGTAATAACAAAGATGGGGTTGTGGCTGAATTTTATTCAAATTCAAGTTGGCAGGTGAGTTTTTGAAGGAGTTTGAATGATTGGGAAATAGTAGATTTCTGCCAGTTGCTCCTTCAATTGGAATCTACCCACATTGATCAAAACAAATAGTATTCATTAGTATGGAAAGAGAGTAAAGATAGGAAGTTTACTGTTAGAAATTGTTACAGCCTACCTAGAAACAAGCAGGTCACTCGAATACTAGCTGGCCTTGGAAAGTGATTTGGAAAGCTAAAGCTCCTATAAAAGCAGCATGCTTGGGTTGGATTGCAGCTAGGGAAGCCTGTCTTACCCAGAGCAACCTTCAAAAGAGGGTTTTGCATTAAGTAATAGGTGCTTCTTGTGTGGAGAAGAGATGGAGACTGTGAATCACCTTCTTCTGCACTGCAGATATACTAGGCAATGCTGGGAACTCTTTTTCAACATCTGTAGGATCTCATGGATCATGCCCCAGAGTGTTAAAGAATTATTGAAGAGCTGGCAGCATCAGAGGACACAGAGAGAACTGAAACAGACTTGGAGAACCATACCTGTATGGCTGTATCAATATTCTGGACTATTTGGCTATAGAGAAATAGAGCTTGTTTTGATGGGTAGAAATATCATATTGCTAGAGTTAAAAATAAGTGGTTTGAATAATTTGTTTCTTTGGTGTAAGAGTAGTCTCATTGATAGTGTGGTTCAATATATGTAATTTCTAGAACTATTAGGGGAGATGATGTAACTGACTTTATGGATATTCTCAGATGTAACTGACTTTATGTAATTTCAATATATGTAATTTCTAGAACTATTAGGGGAGATGATGTAACTGACTTTATGGATATTCTCAGCAGTCTTGTTTTTCCTTTGATACCATCTTGGTACATCAATTAATAAACCTTTACCTCCCCCCCCCCCCCCAAAAAAAAAAAAAAAAAGAAAGAAAGAAATTCGCACCTCGTGCAGCATGCAGCCACGCTCCCTCTGATCAAATTCTCTTGGTTTCTCTAGTCTCCTCGCTCCTCAACTCTTCTTTCGGGCTGATCTTCGCAATTTGTGATTTCATTTGTGTTCATGTTGGGGATTTCTTATGTGAATTCAGCGAGTCAAGTTTTGCTATCAAAACATGCAAACTGTCTACTCATCCACCTCTCTTTCTCATTTCATCTCACCTTCAGGCTTTTCCTCTCCAGCTCATCCTCTCTGACTCTAATATACAAGTTCTTGGACTATCTCTCGCTTGCCCTCTCGCTATCCTCAGTATTCTTATAGTGTATTTCCTTTATTCTACAATTTTGGTAATTATCTCTGAACATGACAGCAGTGAACCCATTTTAAAGAAGTTATGCGATCTCAACACTTTCACGGAGCAGAGGGCAGTCCCGCTCTTCTCCAACAGGATGGCTTTTGTTTCAAAAACCTTTTTATAGCTGTGCAATATAACCTTCCTGTCCTTGATACCATTGTTGAAGTTACTGAGAATAAATGATGTCAAATTGATTTCGACCATTAGTTGCTTACTGTGTGAAAGGGGAAAAAGGGAAAAGAATAGATATCTGCATAATGGACTGAGCTCACAAAGGAGCTCAGAAACTTGAAGGTTAAAAATAATTTCTTGAGACGAGCTTGAGCTTGAATAAGCCAAGCTTGGCTTGTGTAATAGCGGAGCTGAGTCTGAATAAACCTCACCCTCCTTCCCTCAGTATTAGAATATTGAAAGGGGAGTTCTTTGGCACCTCCAAGCTTTTGAGATTCTGGTAGTATATACTGCTCTTCTGTCTATCGATGTCTTGGCCACTCAAAGTTTTTATGCAGATTTAGATTGATGCTTCTAGTTGCCTGATTTTCTATGAATCTTTCACACAGGAAGATTGCAGATCCGGCATTTTTGTACAAGCTGCTTCTAGAGCAGGCCAGTACAATTGGTTGTTCAGTTTGGTGGGAGATCAAAAACCGTAAGGAGAGGTATACTTGTTCAGTTCAAGGAAATAAAACTCATTAAAAAGTCCTCATGCAGGATTTTAAACAAACATGTTTTTTTTTTTTATTGTGATCTAGGATAAAGCATGAGTGGGATCTTGCCCTTCTTAATGTGCTTACTGTAACGGCTTGCAATGCTATTGTTGTTTGGTCGCTTGCTCCTTGTCGCTCATATGGAAACACATTCCACTTTGATTTGCAAAACACGATACAGAAGCTTCCAAACAATATCTTTGAAAAGAGTTATCCACTAAGAGAATTTGACTTGCAGAAGAGAATTCATTCCTTTTTCTATAAGTCTGCAGAGTTCTGTATGGTTGGACTCACTGCGGGAGCTGTCCAAGGGGCTCTATCAAACCTTGTTGCCACTAAAAAGGAGGGAAGGTAGATATTGGTTGGCGTATTGGGCAATTTAATTTCCCATTTAACTCTTTTTATAAAGGTAAAATACCATTGACGACACCTTATGTTCCAGTCTAAATCTCGTTTGCTACTATTGTTTGCTAGGTTGTCAGTGACTATCCCATCTGTGAGCAGTAATGCACTTGGTTATGGTGCCTTTCTTGGTCTTTATGCGAACCTTCGTTATCAGCTCTTATGTGGATTTGACAGAGCTGTAGTTAACCACTTTGATGTTATTGGAGTGGCTCTCTTCTTCAGCACTGCCCTGAGGTATACAGTCAGTAAATAAATGGTGGTAGCATATGCCTTTCCTTTTTTTCAACAAGTGCAAACTTCATTTATCAACTAGAGTTTCATGTTTGGATAGTACATATAAGCTTACAGAGCTTAGAGAATAAGAATCTTCTTGCCACATTAACACAAAAATGATATACTGGAAAAATTCCAAATGATGTAATCTTATGAGTAGAGAAACTAGGAGTATGCTCCATTCTGAAGCAGCTTATCCAAGTTTGCTACACGTTTTTGGGAAAAAGTTTTAATGCTTTAGTACATAAAATAAAGCAATTGGTGTAAATTGCTGTTTATGCTTCATGCTTATAGTGTTTGTTGATTCTTCTGGCAGAGCTTAATGTTTGCACATTCTGCACCATCTTAGTGTCCGTTAGAACTAGATTACCCTTCGTTATGGAGAAATTTAAGATTTAGAGGGTTAATTGGTGCTCGTTGGATTTGATTTTTTCTTCTTAATAATCATTCAAATGTATGCAGGGTTTTGAATGTTCAAGTTGGAGAGACATCAAGACTAGCTTGGCTTGGTGTGGAGGTGGATCCCTTGGCCCATTCAGACGACATCTTGAAGGCTTATAGTCGACCCACAGAGGGTCTTGAACAGCCTTCTTCAAAATGGTTGATATCTAAGAATGCCATAGTTTCCGGGCTTGGCCTTCTTGGGATCAAACAGGGTCAGACTGACTCGGCTTCTGAGGGTGAAACAGCAGCTCCTAAGGCTCGGAGAAAAAGAATTGTCAAGAAAAAAGTAACAAGTTGAGCCTAGGTAGTTGATGTAGTAGCCATCACTGTTCAATTTTGCAGCCTGAGAATTTAATAAGCATTAGTGTTTGATTGAAGCACCAAATGGAGACGGCTAAAATGCAAGTCTGATCACGAGCATTGCCATGTTCGCTACAGCAGTAAGGGTGATTTAAGTATACTAGGATGCTGGGGAAGCTCTCTTCTCAATTCCTTATCACTTTCTAAATTTTCATAAATCTCTGATATACTTGAGATTATTTGCCTATCTGGAAAATATTTGAGACTGAACTTTGAAAATGAATTCCATAGTATTAGTTAGGAGTAGGTATATATATGCTGTCATGCTTTTAGTGTATCTTTCTCTTGTGCACTCCGGGTTGCCTCTTTCGATGGTCTTGGATGATGCCCAGCAGTTTCTTATTCCTCTTTTAGTTTAACAGGAAAAGTCAGTGTACTCAATTGAACCCCATTCACATTTCAGTAGAAAACATGTTAGGTGATTTCTTTTCATTTGCCTAAGCTTGATGTTATTCGACTATCTCCCTAAGCTTTGGTAAATAGAGTAGAAAAAGCGGGTACGCTTGTAATTTTTTTTGCAAAGCAGGCACAAGTTAAAACGTACTACAAAAAGCAAGTATAGATGTAAATGCCCCACGAGTAAAATTTAGACACATTGGGGCCCATTAAGACACATAATTACCTAATAAAATTTGGGATTGCTATCTCGTAATTTAGTATTATCTACCCATATAAGATGTGAGATTATAATGTTACGATATTCTTGCACCGAACCAAACGACCCTTATTGTTCACATCTCACATGTTCTCCCTTTACAATAAGCCGCATGCGATTTTAATAAATACGTAATAATATAGAAATTCAAATAATTTTAGAATTCCTTGATGTAAGTGTATTCCTTAACTCTTGTTCAAATCCTGTTGAAATCTCTTGTCTAGCTTTTGGTACCTCTGGGTAACAATTTCTCTAATCTTTTCATTCAGTTATGACCTCACTTTGGTTTTACGATTTCATGGTCCTTATATTTCATCAATTATGACCCATCGCTAATACTTCCTCGGTTTCACTTTATATGAATTTATTTCCCCTTTAGTTTGCTTAAAAAAGAATAACTTTTTAAAATTAAAAAAAAATTAAACATAAATGCGATGACATGTTTAAGACCATAAATTCCAAAAATCTTAATTTCTTTCTCAAATTTCATGGACAGTCAAATGAATTCATATAATTTGGAACGTAAGGAGTGGTTGTTTTCTCTCTTTTGTCTTCCTTATTTAAAAAAAGAAGTTTTGCTGCCAATCATTAATATCAGGATTTAGTCTCAGAGTAAATTAGACAAGCCATGTTAAAATCAGAGGATTGACGTGAAAAAAAATCTAATGTTAAAAAAAGAAGAAGCTAGTTTAAACTCAATCACAATTGAGTTCTTCACTAATTAATTGTTGTCAATGCACGATTCCAAGTTCAAGCTCTAGGTAAGTTAAAGAAGCATGCGATAACTTTTTAAGCTGAATTCATATTTTTCGTCTTTAAATGATGTTGAAAAAGACAAATCATTTCACCATAGCCTCATCCTTCCACTCGAGATGTATAATTCAGAATAGTTTCTCCATATGTATTGTTGTCGTGTTCTGTTTGACAGTATTGGTATTGATTGGCCAGGAGGACATTAATCATATTCATATATAAAATCATTAACAAAATTGAGAAAGCCGTTAGCTTGTAATTGTCTTCATTATTATATAGTATTGGATTGGTACCAACCATTCTGACTTCCTACATGGAAAAGAATATATTTCATCACTATGTTTAATGTGACTAGAGTTCAATAATACATTATATATATATATACACTTAAAATTTGCAAGCAAGTTCAAAGATTCTCTTTTCTAATCTTTCTCTTCCTCTCTTAAATCAGACAACACTTCCAAATTGCTGAAAATGCACCATAAAAAGGCATGGCCAATATGGTATAAGTCATGGTATCAGAGGCGGACCTATGTGTTATATCGAGGGGTCACTGGACTTCGTAAGCTTCAATAAATTTTTTGTATATGTATATATGTATACCTTAAAAATGGTTAAATCAAATCACTTGGCACCCTGAACGCTAAAAGCCTTTAGGGAGCACTAATTGAACAAACTATTGTGCCCCCGTCGCGTTAAAATCCTGGGTCCACCTCTGTAGAGGCGGGGACAGAATTTCAAGCTTATGAGTTCAGGAGGCGAATCCTTTTAAGTTACTGAATTCTAAATTAATAATTTATACATATTCAATGAGCTTTCTAAGATAAATATATGGTTTTAATCAAAACTAGTGGGTTCGGCCGCACCCATAGTCGGCACTCTCGCTCGGCGCCTGCACCTCTGCATGGTACCACTACCTGCTCAAGGCCATCTCAACAAATTTCTCCACCTCTCTCGGCTCATCTCCTTGTACAATATCCCTGTTCATTACATTGGAACCTATGCTCACATTCAACAAGCAAAAGGTCGGGTTCATGGTTTTGATCCTCACAAAATGACAAATACTATTCATTTCCATGAATTTCAAACACCCTCTTTAATTTGAAACTCCCCCTCCAAATCCTAATGCTTCTCAAAAATTCCCTAACCATCTAATCCCTTCATTCTTTCCAACATATCCCACCTCCGCGAGCCAGTTTGCTCTCTGATAAATCATGATCAGAAGTATATATGTAAAAGAGATGTTGGCAAGATAAGTAGTTCAAAGCATATAGGCCAAGATTAATTTAATCATGTTATCTAATGTTCTAGAGGACAAGTAACAGTTTTTTGTGATATAAATCTAGGAAAATGGTCTTTTGTGATAAAACAGTCCAATATAGGACATATGAATACAGCCAATTTAGCTTATGCAAACTGAGAAATGTATACATGCAAGATCATTCTCCACATCAACCATGTATTCTGCATAGTTATACCAGATTAATTATCTATTAAGCTATGCTCTTTAGTGAGTAATACAAAGCAATCATATCATTGGCAACAACCCAATATTATTTAGGGTTAAGCTAAAGTCTAGTACTACCCATTCTTTAAAAAGAAAAGAAAAAGAAAAGCAAGCTCAATCAGCTTGTGTTAATTCTAGCTCAACTAGTTTAATATTTCGCTCGAGATTGTTGCCAAGGTAAGCTAATATACTCTTAACAGAGTCTGACAAATTTCTTGTTGATAAAAATCACAAGATAGAAGATATATTGAAGTTGTGAAATGCCATACCAAAAATAGAGTCCAAAATATATGCATTTATATGACCACGGAAAGCCAAAAGAGATTAATTGGAAACATGTACATGCATAATACCAAAAATAACAAAAACAGGCATAAAAATGCCTATTTCCGTTACCGGGAATCGAACCCGGGTCTCCTGGGTGAAAGCCAGATATCCTAACCGCTGGACGATAACAGAATTACTAATCTTATGTCTGATTTATTTATTACTAAACGAGCTTCCAACTCTCAATTTTTGACACTGCTCCTGATTTAATTGGATTCAATATTTTGGGTTTTAATATTGAACTTATTAGTTTTAAAATCACATTTATAAATCAGTTACAAAAATTCAGTGACTTTGACATATATCTTTTTGCTCTGTGTCTAAAAATGCTGGAGGCATATGAACTCGGTACTACAGCTCCCAAATAATTTTCTTCTCCTCCAATGCTTTTCATTAAAATATGAGAGATCTTCACTACTTTTATCTCCTTATCGGGGGTGCCCTTGAGTTAGTAGATTGAGTAGCTTATGCTTGAACATTAACAACGTAAGTGGTGGAAATATCTGTTGGGATATAAATTATTAGTCACGCGTTTAGATCAATATGGTATTGATAATTAAAGTTTGTGTTATGTTATTTTATAACATGCAAATAATATTATCCATTTTTCTGTTGTTTGATATTTGTATTCCATTAGTACCACAAGGCTAAAAGTTGTAATAAATGTCTTTATTTTTTAATGAGACACCCAACAATGCGTATTACAA
Organism: Nicotiana sylvestris; assembly: GCF_000393655.2. Lineage (NCBI taxonomy): Eukaryota > Viridiplantae > Streptophyta > Magnoliopsida > Solanales > Solanaceae > Nicotiana > Nicotiana sylvestris. The sequence continues at coordinate 92,740,274 of NC_091063.1, forward strand.
ATTAAATATGTGTACTCTTTTTCCTTTACTAAATTTTTTTTCCACGGAGTTTTTCCTAGTAAGGTTTTAATGAGACACATTATCTTTTAATGAATATTTAAGAGGGAGTGTTATAAATATATTATATTATGGATGTTCATTTAGTACTCCGTTGTAAATAAGCTTCCTAAAGAATCATATCCTCCACTGTAAATATATTTATCTATTTAGTACTCTATTGGAAATAAGCCTTCTCAAGAAGCTTATCACTTCGATACTCGGTTATTGATAAACATTACCCCCGATAGAAAATTATTCATACCTGGTACAATAAGCTTATCCTTTCGATACTCCGTTGTCACGACCCAATTCCATTATAGGTCGTGATGGCACCCAACGCTGTTGTTAGGCAAGCCAACACTGATCAACCTAGTGGTTTTCCGATTTTAAATAACTTATTAAGCTGATAACATTTTCTCATTTGTTAAAAAGATTTAAAAATTTGCAAATGTAACATAATTAAACAATGGAAACAATGAGTACAAATCGTAATCATGTAAACAAACCCATAATCATAAGTCTAATAGTGTGTGCCAAGACCTGGTGTCACAAGTATGTGGGCGTTCTAGTAGAATGTAGATTTGATAGGAATCGGACGCGCGGAAGTGTTTTAGAAGCTTTTGGAGTTCATGAGTAAATTCATACGTTTTGGCGTCCAATTCATGGTTTTTGATGTTATTTCAGTGTTCCGATCGCACGAGCAAGTTTGTAAGATATTGCTAGACTTGTGTGGGTGATTGGTGTGGAGCCCCGAGGGCACGGGTGAGTTTCGAATGTTTGAAAGGGATGAAAAACACACCAGGTTTCTGGTGTTTCTTGGCATCAGTTGCAGGTCTCGCAAATGCGAACCTTGCATTTGCGAGAGGAGCTTCGCAATTGGGAAGAAGCTCGACTGGGGCATTGTTCGCATTTGCGACACCTGAGCCGCATTTGCAACCTCAACAACGATCGCATTTGCGACCCCTGCGTCGTATTTGCGACCTGAGCAGCTGAAGTCATGCTTCACATTTGCGAGTGTTTTGTCGCATTTGCGAACCTAGTGTCGCAAATGCGATATCAGAGGCTTGTGCCCAACTCTTTTAATGCAGGACTTAGGCCATATATTTCATTTCACTTCATCTCTTGGGCGATTTTTGGATCTTTTGGAAGAGAGTTTTCACCTAGCACTTTGAGGTAAGTAATTCCTACACAACATGAGTTAAATACATAGATTATGGGTAGATTAATATGTAAAAATTAGTGAAAATCAAGGGTTTAGATGAAAACCTATGTTTTTTTTTCTATAAAAATGAGATTTAACCACGCAATTGGTTATGGAACTTAGTAAAAAAATCATATTTTTATGTTCCTAAGGTTATGGTAATAACTTTCTTCAAAAAATTTTGGAATCCGGGCATGTGGTCCCGGGGGTGAATTTTAGGAATCTTGCGATTTGGGTTGGGTAACCACTAATCGGGAATATGAACTTTTGAGCATAGATTGATTAATTTACGTAATGTTTGACTAGTTTCAAGTTGTTTGGCATCAAATTTGGAGGTTTGAGCGCATTCTTGAATTGGAAAGTAGGCCTTGAGACGAGGTAAGTCTCTTTTCTAACCTTGTAAGAGGAAAATTTTCCCATAGGTGAACATAATTAATATGTGTTTATTTGTGGGGGCTACGTACGCACGAAGTGACGAGAGTCCGTACGTAGCTATGAATCCTGTTTATGTTTGGATAGTTTTAGGTTTACACCATACTTTGTAGACACCGCTATTTGATTATACTTGTTAATTATAACAAATGGAATTAGGTTGAGGATTTCCAAAGATTTGAAAGCTTCAAGTTGAATTGTCTTTATTTTGAAAAGAATCAAGGAAAGATTATGATTTTTTGATATATTTACATTTGACCGCGTCGCATGTATGATTCGCGAGCGGGGTAATTAGATGCATCTATGGTTCAGACCGTTCGACCCTCAGCAGTGCACAATTTATATTTATGTTGGATCGGGCTGAACGTCCTCGGTGGAATTCGTGTGTGATAATAGAACTGAAAGTCCTTTTTGTAACTTGTATTAATTCATTATTTGAGAGATAATTGTTTTAAATGAAGGAAGTATTTTGGGTTCTTAAATATGATGAAAGAATTATTAGTTATTTCTTGTTATGAGTTTTATTGTTATCTCTATATATCATGCTTAATTAGAATTTCATATTATTATATTATTGGCCTTAGTAAGTGTCGGAGTCGACCCCTTGTCACTACTTTTTCGAGGTTAGACAAGATACTTACTGGATACATATTTTTATGTAGTCAGGCTATACTTTTGTACTTAATTGTACAATACAAATGAATACTAGTCCACTATCTAAAAGGAAATAGAAAGAAAAACATAACATAAAGAAGACTCTAGTTGCTGCAGAACGGCTCAGAAGGCAGCTCACCGTGAATTCTCGAAATGGAAATCAAATCTGCACGCCGGACTGGTGACCGGATGCACCTGCCTCAAATCATTCGCCAAAATAACTCCGAACGACCTACTGACCTCCGAATCCACTTTCGAACGCACTCCTAAGTCTAGAATCATTATACAGAGCTATTCCTAGGCTCAGAATCCCAAACGGATGTCTAGAATGTAAAAATCCATTTCAACCCAAACTTATGGAATTTTCTCAAAATGCCAACTTTCACTATTAGGCACCGAAACGCTCTCGGGTCATCCAAAACCTTCTCCGAATATACGCCCAAGTCCAAAATTATCATACGAACCTATTGGAACCGTCAAATCCCAATTCCGAGGTCGTTTACTCAAAATATTGATCGAAGTCAAACTTGGCCTTTTAAGCCAACCTTAAGGGACCAAGTATTCCGATTTCAACCCGAACCCCTCTAAATCCCAAACTAATCATCCTCGCAAGTCATAAAACAGTAAAAGTATGTACATGAAGTCTTATTTAGGGGAATGAGGTTATAAAAAACAAAATGACCGGTCGGATCATTACATTCTCCACTTCTTAAACAAATGTTCGTCCTTGAACGGGTTTAGATTCATACCTGAAGTGTTGAATAAGTGTGGATATCTGCTCCGCATATCCTCCTCGGACTCCTAGGTCGCCTCCTCGACTAGTTGGCCCCTCCACTAAACCTTTATTGCAGAAATACTCTTGGATCTCAACTGGCAAACATGTCTAGCAACAATGGCAACTGGCTCCTCCTCATAACCCAAGCTCTCATCTAGCTGAAAAGTGCTGAAGTCTAACACATGCGACAAGTTAGCGTGATAGCCCCGGAGCGTAGACACGTGAAAGATCGGATGAACCCCTGATAGGCTGGGAGGCAAAACATGCTCATAAGAAACCTCCCCAACTCACATCAACACCTCAAATGGGCCTATAAACCTTGGGCTCAACTTGCCTTTCTTCCCGAATCTCATAATGCCCTTCATCGGCAAGACTTTCAAGAGAACCTTCTTGCCTACCATAAATGATACATCATGCGTCTTCTGATCTGCGTAAATCTTCTGTCTGGACTGTGCTGTACGAAGTCGCTCATGAATCAACTTTAACTTTTCCAAGGCATCCTTCACCAAATCAGTACCATACATCTTAGCCTCGCCGGGCTCAAACCACCCGATGGGAGAACGACATCGTCGACCATATAAAGCCTCAAATGGGGCCATCTCGATGCTGGACTGATAGCTGTTGTTGTAAGCAAACTCGGCCAAAGTCAAGAACTGATCCCACTGTCCCTCTAAAGTCAATCACACATTCTCTAAGCATGTCCTCATATATCTAAACTGTTCGCGCTGACTGCCCGTCGGTCTGTGAATGAAACTCAATGCTGAGCTCTGCACGGGTCCCTAACTCACTCTGTACGGCTCTCCAGAAATGCAAAGTGAACTGAGGGCCTCTATTTGATATAATGGAAACATGCACATTGTGTAACCAAACTATCTCCTGAATATAAATCTTGGCCAACCTCTCTAAAGTATAAGTAGTTGCAACTGGAATGAAGTATGCCAACTTGGTCAACCTGTCGACAATGACCCAAACTGCATCAAGCTTCCACAAGGTCTGCAGCAACCTAACTACGAAGTCCATAGTAATGCGCTCTCATTTCCACTCTGGTATAGTCATCTGCTGGAGTAGGCCACCTTACCTCTGGTGCTCATACTTAACCTGCGGGAAATTTAGGCACCTAGCTACATACTCAACTATGTCTTTCTTCAACCATCGCCACCAATAATGTTGCCTCAGGTCACGATACATCTTCGTAGCACCTGGATGAATGGAATATTATGAATTGTATGCCTCCTCTAGAATCTTACTCTCAAGCCATCAACATTGGGAACACATAGACGACCCTAGAGTCGCAGAACACCATCCTCGCCAATAGAAACCTCCTTGGCACCACCCTATAGTATCGTCTCTCTAAGAACTGCCAAGTGCGAATCATCAAACTGTCGCGCCTTGATCTGCTCCAATAGTGAAGACTGGGCAACAATACATGCAAGAACTCAGTTGGGCTCTAAAATGTCCAACCTTACAAGTCTGTTAGCCAAGGACTGAATGTCTAAAGCTAGTGGCCTCTCCCCTGCTGAAATGAATGTCAAGCTACCCATACTCTCTGCCTTTCTGCTTAAGGCATCCACGACTACATTTGCCTTTCCTGGATGATAAAGAATGGTAATGTCATAATCTTTTAGTAACTCAAGCCACATACGCTGCCTCAAATTTAGATCTCTTTGCTTGAACAAATGTTGCAAGTTGCGATAATCAGTTTAACCTCACATGATACCCCATAAAGATAATGCCTCCAGATCTTAAGAGCGTGAACAATCGCGGTTAACTCCAAATCATGCACAAGGTAATTCTTCTCATGAATCTTCAGTCGACGCAAATCATATGCAATAAATCGCCCATCCTGCATCAATACACAACCCAAGCCAACATGTGAAGCATCGGAATAAACCATATATATCCCCAAACCGGAAGGCAACACTAGAATCGATGTTGTAGTCAAAGCTGTCTTGAGCTTCTGAAAGCTCGTCTCGCAATCATCGAACCAACGAAATGGAGCACCCTTTTGGTTCAATCTAGTCAGAGGTGCTTCAATGGATGAAAAACCCTCCACAAATCGGCGATAATAACCTTCTAATCCCAAGAAACTCCTGATATTAGTCACTGAAGTGGGACGAGGCCAACTCTAAACTGCCTCAATCTTCTTGGGATCCACCTTAATACCCTTATTTGATACAATATGCCCCAGGAATGCCACAAACTTTAGCCAAAACTTGCACTTAGAGAACTTAGCATATAACTTCTGTTCTCGTAATGTCTGAAGCACCACTCTCAAATGTTGCTCGTGCTCCCCTAGGCTACGTAAGTAAATCAAGATGTCATCAATGAAGACAATAACAAAAGAATCAATATAAGGCCTGAACACCCAGGTCATCGAATCCATAAATGTTGTTGTGGCATTAGTCAAGCCGAAGGACATCACTAAAAACTCATAATATCCATATCTAGTACGGAAGGCAGTCTCCGGAACATATGAGTCCCGAATCTTTAACTGATGGTACCTTGACCTCAAGTTGATCTTAGAGAACACCCTATCACCCTGCAACTGGTCAAATAAATCATAAATACGCGGTAACAGGTACTTATTCTTGATGGTAACCTTGTTCAACTAGTAGTAATCAATGCACTTCCACATAGTCCCATCTTTCTTCTTCACAAATAACACTGGTGCACCCCAAGGTGATACACTTGGTCTCACAAACCCCTTTGCTAACAACTCTTCAAGTTGCTCCTTCAACTCTTTCGGAGCCATACGGTATGGTGGGATAGATATAGGTTGGGTACCTGGAGCCAAATCGATACAGAAATCAATATCATGATCTGGTGGCATGCCTGGAAGGTCATAAGGAAACATATCAGCGAACTCCCAGACTACTGGCACTAAATCATTCGTCGGAGACTCTGCAGTGCTATCCCAAACATAGGCTAGATAAGCCAAACAACCCTTCTCAACCATATATCGAGCCTTCAAAAAAGAGATGACCCGATAGCTATACTAACAGAGGAACCCTTCCACTCCAATCTCGGTAACTATGGCATCGCTAAAGTAATAGTCTTGGAATGACAATCAAGGATAATGTGATATGGGGATAACTAGTCCATGCCTAGGATGACCTCAAAGTCGGTCATATCAAGTAATAGAAGGTCCGCTCTAGTCTCCTAACCATAGAATATGACAACATAGGGCCAATATATCCGATCCACAACCACAGAATCACCTACAGGAGTGGACACATAAACAGGAGTACCCAAGAACTCACGAGGAATATCCAGGAAATGAGCAAATAGAGATGATACATATGAATAGGTAGATCCTAGATCAAATAACAAAGAATCATCCCTACCACAGATAGAAATAATACTTGTGATCACGACATTTGAGGCCACTGCATCTGGTCTGGCCAGAAAGGCATAGAATCTAGCTGGGGCACCGGCGGGCTAGCCTCTACCTGGCTGAACAATAGCTGGCTGACCTCCCCCTGCCTGGCCTCCACCTCTAGGATGGCCCCTACCAGTCTGTCCCCCACCCTTGGGTGGTCGGATGGCTGGTGATGCAATCATGGGCTGATGGCTCTACTGTATTGCCTTGCCCCGAAATCTGGGACATGTACTCTTCATGTGACCCAGATCTCCACACTCGTAACAACCTCTTAGCACCATAGACTGCTGCCCCGAAGTCTGACCCTGATGGCCTGAATACCCACTAGAAGAACCTTGAATGGCTGGTGGGTGGTATGAACTCTCTGGCATGACACTAAAATAGGCACTGGAAGAACCTTGATGAGCTGGTGGGCGATAAGAACTCTCTGGCATAACACTAAAATGGGGTCGCACTGGAGCACCCCGAGGAGGTAGTGGTGCTAGATATGTGGGCCTGCTAGGCTGACCCCTCCCAAACTGACCTCTACCCCTAGCTAGGGCACCTCTAAACTCTCTAGAGAAACGGTTCCTCTTGTCCTACTACATCTACTCCCTACCCCTTTGGCGGTAGCCCTCAATCTTCCAAGCAATCTCTACCACTAGCTGATAATCAGTACCAATCTCAACCTCCCGGGCCATACTAGCTCGAATACTAGGGTGTAACCCCGCAACAAATATTCTCACTCTCTCTGTATCCATAGAAAGTATCATAAGTGCATGGCGAGACAACTCAGAAAATCTCGCCTCAAAATCGGTCACGGAGATCTGACCCTGCTCGAGCTGCTCAAACTGACACCGCAACTCTTCCCTCTGAGAGGGTGGAATATACCCATCCAAGAAAATCCGCATAAACTGGTCCTAAGTCATGGGAGAAGAACCCACTCGCCTACCGAGAAGATAAGACTGCCACCATCTGCGGGCCCTGCCCTCCAACTGGAAAGTAGTGAAATCCACCCCATGCGACTCTAATATCCTCATGTTGTGCAGTATGTCCCTGTACCTATCAATGAAGTCCTAGGGATCCTCATGTCACTCATCTCCAAAGATAGGAGGGTGTAGCCTAGTCTATATGTCCAAAAGCTTCTACGGTTTGCCGGTCGCAACTTTTCTAGGCTCAGGTATAGCCACTGTAGCTTGCTGGGCTTCGCCCATGGGTAGTGTACCCGGAGTCTGATATACTACAGCTACATGCCCACGAGCTTGAGCAGTAGGGGTATGTGCACCCGCTCCCGCCTGAGATGTGGCTGGGTCTACTGGAAATAAACCAGCTTGGGTCATAGAATCTATGAACCGCATCATATGACTGTGACCTCCTGAAAGCCCGGTGCTGACATGAAATCTACCAGGACTAGCTCTGCTACAGGCACCTTGCGTGCTCCTCAATAATGGGATCCTCTACTGGATCTGTTGGTGGTGCAGCTGGGGCAACTTCTAACAATGGGTGGAGCTAATTCTCTCAGGTCCAGAACATCTGCTACGTGCGTTTTCACCGTTTGTGAGGAATAAGAGAAAATAAACTTAGTATACCATAAACTGCACGACAGGAGATGAATAAAGAATAGTTTTCTGTGAAGACCCGGCCGGTCTTCTTAAGAATTAATGCCCCAATCCCCTATTAACTGCTTTTCCCAAGTTTACTTCTGCTATTTTGATTAGCCGGGATGTTCGGTTTCGAGTGTCGGAGAGTTTTGGGACACTTAGTCCCTAAATGAGAGCTTAAGTGTTGGAAAGTTGACCGTAGTGGAAACAGTATGAAGATGACCTCAGAATAGAAATCTGATGGTTCCGTTAGCTTCGTTGGGTGATTTCGGGTTTAGGAGCATGTTTAGATTGTGTTTTGGAGGTCCGTAGCTAATTTAGGTTTGAAATGCCGAAAGTTAAATTTTTAAAGTTTCCGGTTCGATAGTGAGATTTTGATCCGAGGGTCGAAATGGAGTTTTGGAAGTTGGAGTAGCTCCGTAGTGTTAAATATGATGTGTGCGCAAAATTTCAGGTCATTCGGACGAGGTTTGATAGATTTTTTGATCGAAAGCATATTTTGAGAATTTTGGAGTTCTTAGGCTTAAATCCATGGTTAATTCAAAGTTTCGATGTTGTTTTAGGTGTTTTAAGGATTGGCACAAGTTGGGATAGTGGTTTGTGACTTGTTGGTTCCCCTGGTTGAGGTCTCGGGGGCCTCGGGATGAATCTGGACGGTTGATGGAAGGATTTAGAGTTTGAAGTTTGCTGCAGCATTTGTTTTTCTATCATAATCGCACCTGCGGTTTGGGTCCCGCAGGTGCGAAGCCACAAAAGCGGCAGAGAGACTGCAGAAGCAGAATTGAGGGAGGTCAGCAGTTCCGCAGATGAGGGAGAATTTTGGGAGAAGCGGTACCGCATCTGCAAGTTGGAGACCGAAGGTGCGGAAGTCAGCCTTTAAGTGAAAAGTCGCAGGTGCGACCTTGGCTCCACAGAAGCGGGACCACAGATGCGGTCCCAGGGCCGCAGATGCGGAAATCGTTGGGCAGAACATATAAATTCTTGCCTTCGCGAAATTTATCCATTTTTCATCTTTTTCAAAATGGGAAGAAACTTGGGGAGCACTTTTCAAGAGAGGTTTTTTAGAGGAGTTCACTGGGGTAAGATCTTTGGTCCCTAAACTCGTTATTGGAATGATTTTTATCAATTTTAACATGAAAAATTAAGGAAAATCAGTGGTAATTAGGGGGTTAGGGCTTGTCTAATTGGAGACCTTTGAGTGATGATTTGAGCGACAAATTAAGGTCCGATTTTGGTACTTTTGATATGACTGAACTCGTGAGAGTGTGAGGTTTCAGGAAATATAAATTTTACCCGATTCCGAGACGTGGGCCCGAGGAGCATTTTGGTTATTTTACATAATTTCAGGTATTAGTTTAGAATTTAATTGTAGAATCAGTTACTTGAAGTGTTATTTATATTATGCAATTGAATTGAATAGATTTGAGCAATTTGGAATCGAGTACTCGTGGCAAGAACGTGGTCTCGGGCTGATTTTGAGCCGGTTCGAGGTAAGTGGCTTGTCTATCCTTGTGTGGGGGACTTTCCCCTTAGGATTGGTATATTTGGTAATTGAAATGCCTTGTACGTGAGGTGACGAGTGTGTACTTGTGCTAATTTTTGGAAATCCTGTTTTCTTTAAGTAATTACTAGTATGTTTCCTTTTTTGTTTCTATTACTTGCACTATTAAGCCTGTTGTTAGCTTAGGAAAGCATGTCTAAGTGATTTAATTGCTTTATTTGCTCAACATGCCTTACCTGAATTCTGTGCAGCATGCTAGGCTAGAATCACTTGTTGCCTTAATATGAATTTTTGCCATTTTTGTATATTTTCTTGTTGGTGCTGTGTAATTATTTTGGGACTACGGATGTGGGATTCCAGTAGCTCCCCCTTGTCTATTTATTTTGGGACTACGGATGTGGGATTCCAGTAGCTCCCCTTGTCTGTTTATTTTAGGACTACGGATGTGAGATTCCGATAGATCCCCCTGCACAGTTATATGGAACTACAGGAATGCACTCGGTATATTCCCCCAATACTGGTTATTTACATTTGGGACTATGAAACGGGATTCCGGTAGATCCCCGCACACTATGAGTTAGACTACGGGACGGGATCCCAGGAGATCCATTAGATATGTACATATAGGACTATAGGATGGTATCTTGGGAGATCCCCGATTTTTATTATTGGTGCTGAGCTGTATTTCCTTTCAGTGTTTACCTTGTTCCTGTATAGTTGTTGTTGTCCTGTATATCCTGTGTTATTTTACTGCTGTACTTATTTATATTATTCTGTTCTATATTGTTGATCTTTATATTTTATTTCACCTCAGTAGGGCCCTGACCTTCCTCGTCACTACCCGACCGAGGTTAGGCTTGGCACTTACTAAGTACCGCTGTGGTGTACTCATGCCCCTTCTGCGCATGTTTTTCATATGCAGATCCAGGTACTACGACTCAGTCCTACCACCCATGAGGCGAGACGACTGCTCTAGAGACTTTGAGGTACATCTACCGCATCCGCAGACCGAAGAATCCCTTTCTATTCTAGCTTTTAAACATTTGCCCTTATGTATTTCTTTCCCTTGTTAGATATTTTCAAGGAGACATTGTAGATATCCAAAGGTTTGTGGTTCCGTGAGTTTCCGAGTTTTGGGATAGTGTACTTGATTCTGAGAACGTTGTGTTGTATATGCCGAGCAGCACTTTTAAACACTGTTTTTATCACTCCTCATTCTGTTTTAATTTGTTTTATTCTACATTTTGGTTATCTTCCGCAATTTAGGCTTACCTAGTCGTAGAGGACTAGGTGCCGTCACGATGGTTCATGGAGGGTGAACTAGGGTCGTGACAAGTTGGCATCAGAGCTCTAGTTTCATAGGAGTCATGGATCACAAGCTGGTTTATTAGAGTTTTGTTGATCAGTACGGAGATGTCTGTACTTATCTACGAGAGGCTATGTAACTGTTAGGAAAATTCCAATTTATTTGATTTCCTTATCGTGCGGTATTTTGACATCACAATTGTAAACTTTTGTCTTCTATTCTCTCACAGATGGTGAGGCCACATGCTACCCGAGATGATCAGGCACTCGCGCCCCCTACTGCAGCCGTTAGAGGCCAGGGCCGGGGTAGAGGCCGAGGACGCGCACGTGGTGCAACCAGAGCACCTGCACGAGCTGCCGCCGAGGTACCACCAGCAGTTCCAGCCGGAGTACAGCCACCTGACACGCCTACTGCTACCATTACTCCAGCTTTTCAAGAGACTCTGGCACAATTCATGAGCATATACACCACTCTAGCTCAGGTAGGGTTGCTTCCCCTTGCTGCATCTACATCTTATGTAGGGGGAGGAGCACAGACTCCCGCCGCCCGCACTCCTGAGCAGTGAGTGCATGTTGAGATGGTCCCTGAGATTATTCTTGTACTGCCTGCAGTGCCAGTTCATCCCGAGGACAGGGTAGCGGCTTCCGAGGAGGAGCAACTGAGGCTTGAGAGGTTCAAGAGGTACAAGCCTCATGTATTCAGCGGTCTAGCATCGGAGGATGCTCTGGGATTTCTAGATGAGAGTTATCGCATTCTCCGTACCTTGGGTATATTAGGATCAAGCGGGGTTTCCTTCATTACTTTCCAGCTTCGAGGAGCCGCCTATGAGCGGTAGCGTACCTATGAGTTAGATAGTTCGGATAAGGCTGCTTCACTGACTTGGACTTGGTTTTCAGATCTGTTCTTGAGAGAGTATGTTCCTCAGAGCCTCAGGGATGCATGACGTGCAGAGTTTGAGCATTTGCGCCAGGGTGCTATGACTGTCTCAGATATGCTGTCCGTTACACTAGTTTGGCTAGGCATACACCAGCCTTGGTTTCTACTATTTGCGAGAGGGTTCGCCGGTTTATTGAGGGCCTTATTCCCAGCATCAGGTCTAGCATGGATCGTGAGTTGGAGATGGATATTTTTTATCAGTAGGTAGTGAGCATTGCTAGGAGGATTGAGGGTATGCATGCTAGGGAGAAAGAGGAGAGGGAGGCCAAGAGGTCTCGAGAGTCAGGCCATTTCTTTGGTGCCCGTGCCCCAACAACAGGTCGTTATGGTAAGGGTTATATGAGTTGCTCTGTTCATTCAACTCTTCTAATAGCCAGTGGTATCCTAGCTCCTCCTAGGCCTTAGGAGCCTTGTTATGCACCACTAGTATCTAGCGCGCCTCCTGTGCGGGGTGCTTTTAGAGGTCAGACAACCATCATGTTCTCCCAGAGATTGTTTTGAGTGTGGTGACACACGTCATATGGTGAGGGATTGCCCCATACTTGGGAGGGGTGCACCTCCAAAGACTTCTCAGCTACAGCGTGCCCCGCTGAGTTCTCAAGTTATGGTTACAGCTCCAGTTACTACCCCACCTGCTCAGCCAGCTAGAGGTGGAGGTCGGGGAGGTAGAGGTCGCCCTAGAGGGGGAGGCCAGGCCAGATACTATGCCCTTCCTGCCCGCACCGAGGCTGTTGCCTTCGATTCTATCATCATAGGTATTATACTGGTTTGTCACAGAGATGCATCGGTTCTATTCTATCCAGGCTCCACTTACTCGTATGGTCTTCTTATTTTGCTCCGTATTTGGGTGTATCTCGGGATTCTTTGAGTTCCCCTATTTATGTTTCTACTCCTGTGGGAGATTCTTTTGTTGTAAACCATATCTATCGGTCGTGTTTGGTTGCTCTTAGTGGTTTGAGACCAGAGCCAATTTATTGTTGCTCATCATGGTAGATTTTGATATTATCTTAGGCATGGACTGGTTGTCACCCCATTATGCTATTCTTGATTGTCATGCCAAAATTGTGACGTTGGCTATGTCAGGTGTACCGCGTGTTGAGTGGAGGGGTACCTTAGATCACACTTCTAGTAGAGTTATTTCTTTTGCTTAAAGCTCAGCGTATGATTAAGAAGGGGTGTGACGCGTATTTAGCTTATGTGAGAGATGTCAGTATTGATGCCCCTTCAGTTGATTCAGTTCCAGTAGTACAGGATTTTCCCGATGTGTTTACAACTGATCTTCCAGGCATGCTGCCTGATAGAGATATTGATTTTGGCATTGATCTGTTGCCGGGCACTCAGCCCATTTCTATTCCTCCATATCGTATGGCTCCTCCTGAGTTGAAGGAGTTGAAGGATCAGTTACAGGAATTGCTTAATAAGGGTTTTACTCGGCCCAGTATATCACCTTGGGGTGCTCCTGTCTTGTTTGTGAAGAAAAAAAATGGTTCTATGCGTATGTGTATTGATTATCGCTAGTTAAACAAGGTAATAGTAAAGAACCGTTATCCTTTCCCTCGTATTGCTGATCTGTTTGACCAGCTTCAGGGTGCACGGGTGTTTTCTAAGATTGATTTGCGCTCAGGTTACCATCAGTTGAAGATTCGGGAGCCAGATATCCCAAAGGCTGCTTTCAGGACTCGGTATGGTCATTACGAGTTCCTTGTTATGTCATTTGGGCTGACCAATGCCCCAACAACCTTTATGTATTTGATGCACAGTGTGTTCCGGCCATATCTTGACTCGTTCGTCATTGTCTTTATTGACGATATTCTGGTGTATTCCCGGGGTCGGGAAGATCATGAGCAATACTTAAGGACTATACTTCAGACTCTGAGAGAGAAGAAGTTATATGCTAAGTTCTCGAAATGTGAGTATTGGTTGGATTCAGTGGAATTCTTAGGCCACGTGGTATCGAGTGAGGGTATTCAGGTGGATCTGAAGAAGATAGAGGCCGTGTAGAGTTGGCCCAGACCATCCTCAGCTACCGAGATCCGCAGTTTCCTTGGTTTGGCGGGCTACTACCTTCATTTTGTGGAGGGGTTTTCATCGATTGCAGTCCCTATGACCAGGTTGACCCAGAAGGGTGCTTCGTTTTAGTGGACGGAGGAGTGCGAGGCGAGCTTTCAGAAGCTTAAGATAGCTTGACTACAGCCCCAATTTTGATATTGCCTATAGGTTCGAGGTCTTATACAGTCTATTGCTATGCCTCGAGGATTGGCCTCGGAGCGGTGTTGATGTAGGATGATAGGGTGATTGTCTACGCGTCCAGACAGTTGAAGATACATGAGAAGAACTACCATGTTCACGACTTTGAATTAGTTGCCATGGTTCACGCCCTGAAGATTTGGCACTATTATTTATATGGGGTTCCCTATGAGATTTATACTGACCATCGGAGCTTGCAGCACCTGTTCAAGCAAAAGGATCTAAATTTTCGCCAGAGGAGGTGGTTAACGTTGTTGAAGGACTATGACATCACTATTTTGTATCACTTAGGCAAGGCCAATGTGGTGGCCGATGCTTTGAGTCGCCGGGCAGAGAGTTTGGGGAGTTTGGCTTATTTATCAACATCGGAGAGGCCTATGTCGATGGATGTTCAGGCCTTAGCCAACCAGTTTGTGAGATTGGATCTTTCAGAGCCTAGTCGGGTTCTAGCTTATATGGTTTCTCGGTCTTCCTTATTTGATCGTATCAGGGAGCGACAATATTATGACCCCCATTTGCTTGTCCTCAAGGACAAGGTTCAGCACGGTGATGCCAGAGATGTGACTATTGGTGATGATGGGGTATTGAGGATGCAAGGTCGGATTTGTGTACCCAATGTTGATGGGCTCCAAGAGTTGATTCTAGAGGAGGCCCATAGTTCGCGGTATTCCATCCATCCGGGTGTCGCGAAGATGTATCAGGATTTGAGACAATACTATTGGTGGAGGCAGATGAAGAAAGATATAGTTAGATTTGTAGCTCGGTGCCTCAACTGTCAGCAGGTGAAGTATGAGCACCAGAGACCGGGTGGGTTACTTCAGTAGATAGAGATTCTGGAGTGGAAGTGGGAGCGGATCACCATGGACTTTGTAGTTGGACTCCCACAGACTTTGAGAAAGTTCGATGCTATTTGGGTGATTGTGGATCGGCTGACCAAGCCCGCTCATTTCATTCCTGTACTACCTATTCTTCGAAGCGGTTGGCGGAGATTTATATCCAGGAGATCATTCGTCTGCATGGTATTCCAGTGTCCATCATTTCAGATAGAGGTACACAGTTCACATCACAGTTCTGGAGGGTCGTTCAGCATGAGTTGGGGTACTCGGGTGGATTTGAGTACAACATTTCACCCTCAGACAGACGGACAGTCCGAGGGCACCATTCAAATTCTTGAGGATATGCTCCGTGCATGTGTGATTGAGTTTGGAGGGTCTTGGGATCAGTTCATGCCATTGGCGGAGTTTGCTTACAACAATAGCTATCAGTCAAGCATTCAGATGGCACCGTGTGAGGCTTTATATGGTAGGTAGTGTAGATCCCCGGTGGGTTGGTTTGAGCCGGGTGAGGCTAGACTATTGGGCACAGACTTAGTTCAGGATGCTTTAGAGAAGGTTAAGGTGATTCAGGATAGGCTCCGTACAGCCCAGTCCAGACAGAAAAGTTACGCGGACTGAAAGGTTCGTGATGTTTCCTATATGGTTGGAAAGCGGGGTTCTACTTCGGGTCTCACCTATGAAGGGTGTTATGAGATTTGGGAAGAAAAGGAAGTTGAGTCTGAGGTTTATTGGCCCTTTTGAGATACTGAGACGTGTTGGGGAGGTTGCTTATGAGCTTGCCTTACCTCCCAGCTTGGTAGGAGTTCATCCGGTATTTCATGTTTCGATGCTCCGGAGGTATCACAGTGATCCATCGCACGTGTTGGATTTCAGTTCAGTCTAGTTGGACAAGGATATATCCTATGTAGAGGAGCCAGTGGCAATATTGGACAGATAGGTTAGAAAGCTGAGGTCAAAGAACATTGTGTCAGTGAAGGTTTAGTGGTCAGCCGGTCGAGGAGGCGACCTAGGAGTCCAAGCAGGATATGCGCACCAGTTACCCTCATCTTTTCACTACTTCAGGTATGTCTCTATGCTCGTTCGAGGACAAACGAATGTTTAAGTGTAGGAGTATGTGACGACCCGGCTGGTCATCTTAAGAATTAATGCCCCGATCCCCTATTAACTGTTTTCCCCAAGTTTATTTTTGCTATTTTGATTGGTCGGGATGTTCGATTTCGAGTTTCAGAGAATTTTGGGACACTTAGTCCCTAAATGAGCGCTTAAGTGTTGGAAAGTAGACCATAGTTAGAAAAGTGTGAAGACGGCCTCGAAATGGAAATCTGATGGTTCTATTAGCTCCGTTGGGTGATTTTGGGTTTAGGAGCGTGTTCGGATTGTGTTTTCGACGTCCGTAGCTAATTTAGGCTTGAAATGCCGAAAGTTGAATTTTTGAAGTTTCCGGTTTGATAGTGAGATTTTGATCTGAGGGTCGGAATAGAATTCCGGAAGTTGGAGTAGCTTTGTAGTGTTGAATGTGACGTGTGTGCAAAATTTCAAATCATTCAGACGAGGTTTGATAGACTTTTTGATCGAAAGCATATTTTGAGAATTTTAGAGTTCTTAGGCTTAAATCCATGGTTAATTCGAGGTTTCGATGTTGTTTTAGGTGTTTTAAGGATTGGTTCAAGTTTGGATAGTGGTTTGTGACTTATTGGTGCTCCTGGTTGAGGTCCCGGAGGCCTCGGGATGAATTCGGATGGTTGACGGAAGGATTTGGAGTTTGAAGTTTGCTGCAGTAGTTGGTTTTCTATCATAACCGCACCTGTGATTTGGGTCCCGCAGGTGCAGAGCCGCAGAAGCGGCGGAGAGACCGCAAAAGCGGAATTGAGGGAGGTCAGCAGTTCTGCAGATGCGGGAAACTTTCTGCAGAAGCGGTACCGCATCTGCGAGTTGGAGACCGCAGGTGCGAAAGTCGGCCTTTAAGTGAAAAGTCGTAGGTGTGACCTTGGCTTCGCAGAAGCAGGACCGCAAATGCAGTCTCAGGGCCGCAGATGCGAAAATCACTGGGCAGAACATATAAATTCTTGCCTTCGCGAAATTTAGCCATTTTTCATCTTTTTCAAAACGGGAAGAAGCTTGGGGAGAACTTTTCATGAGAGATTTTTTAGAGGAGTTCATTGGGGTAAGGTCTTTGGTCCCTATACTCGTTATTGGAATGATTTTTATCAATTTAAGCATGAAAAATTAAGGAAAATCAGTGGTAATTAGGGGGTTAGGGCTTGTCTAATTGGAGACCTTTGAGTGATGATTTGAGGGACAAATTAAGGTCCGATTTTGGTACTTTTGATATGACTGAACTCGTGAGAGTGCGAGATTTCTGGAAATATAAAGTTTACCCGATTCCGAGATGTGGGCCCGAGGGCCGTTTTGGTCATTTTACATAATTTCACGTATTAGTTTGAAATTTAATTGTAGAATCAATTACTTGAAGTGTTATGTAGATTATGCAATTGAATTGAATAGATTTGGGCCATTTGGAGTCGAGTACTCGTGGCAAGAACGTAGTCTCGGGTTGATTTTGAGCCGGTTCGAGGTAAGTGGCTTGTCTAACCTTGTGTGGGAGACCTTCCCTTTAGGATTGGTATATTTGGAAATTGAAATGCCTTGTACGTGAGGTGACGAGTGTGTACTTGTGCTAATTGTTGGAAATTTGGTTTTCTTTAAGTAATTACTAGTATGTTTCCTTTCCTGTTTCTATTACTTGCACTATTAAGCCTGTTGTTAGCTTAGGAAAGCATGTCTAAGTGACTTAATTGCTTTATTTGCTCAACCTGCCTTACCTGAATTCTGTGCAGCATGCTAGGCTAGAATCACTTGTTGTCTTAATATGAATTTTTGCCATTTTTGTATATTTTCTTGTTGGTGCTGTGTATTTATTTTGGGACTACGGATGTGGGATTCCGGTAGTTCCCCTTGTTTGTTTATTTTGAGACTATGGATGTGGGATTCCGGTAGATCTCCCTGCATAGTTATATGGAACTACGGGAATACACCCGATAGATTCCCCCAATATTGGGTATTTACATTTGGGACTACGGAATGGGATTCCGGTAGATCCCTGTGCACTATGAGTTGGACTACGGGACGGGATCCCGGGACATCCATTGGATATGTACATATGGGACTACAGGACGGTATCCTGGGAGATCCCCGATTGTTATTATTGGTGCTGAGCTGTATTTCCTTTCCGTGTTTACCTTGTTTCTGTATAGTTGTTGTTGTCCTGTATATCCTGTGTTATTTTACTGCTATACTTATTTATATTGTTCTGTTCTATACTGTTGATATTTATATTTTATTTAGCCTCAGTAGGGCCCTGACCTTCCTCGTCACTACCCAACCGAGGTTAGGCTTGGCACTTACTGAGTACCGCTGTGGTGTACTCATGCCCCTTCTGCGCATGTTTTTCATGTGCAGATCCAGGTACTGCGACTCAGTCCTACCACCCGTAAGGCGAGACGACTGCTCTTGAGACTTCGAGGTACATCTACCGCATCTACAGACCGATGAGTCCCTTTTTATGCTAGCTTTCAAATATTTGCCCTTTTGTATTTCTTTCCCTTGTTAGATATTCTGGAGTAGACATTGTAGATATCCAAAGGCTTGTGGTTCTGTGAGTTTTTGAGTTTTGGGATAGTGTACTTGATTCTAAGAACGTTGTGTTGTATATGTCGAGCGGCACTTTTAGACACTATTTTTATCACTATTCATTCTGTTTTAATTTGTTTTATTCCGCATTTTGGTTATCTTTCGCAATTTATGCTTACCTAGTCGTACAGGACTAGGTGCCGTCATGATGGTTCACAGAGGACGAACCAGGGTCATGACATTTCCTAACCACCCTATAACCGCTCGAAGATAAGTACAGACATCTCTGTACCGTTATGCAAGACTCTATCAGGTCCGCCCATAACTTGTGAGACCTACATGAACCTAGTGCTTCGATACTATGTTGTCACGACCCAATTCCATTATAGACCATGATGGCATCCAACACCGTTGTTAGGCAAGCCAACACTGATCAACCTAGTGGTTTTTCGTTTTTAAATAACTTATTAAGTGGATAACATTTCCTCATTTGTTAAAAAGATTTAGAAATTTGAAAATGTAACATAATTAAACAACAGAAGCAATGAGTACAAATCGTAATCATATAAACAAATCCAAAATAATAAGTCTACTAATGTTTGCCAAGACCTGGTACCACAAATATGTGGGCGTTCTAGTAGAATGTATAGACGAATACTAGTCCATTGTCTGAAAGGAAGTAGACAAAAAAACATAACATAAAGAAGACTCCAGCTACTACAGAACGGTTTAGAAGGCAGCTCACCGTGAAGTCTCGAAATGGGGATCAAATCTGTGTGCCAGACCGGTGACCAAATGTACCTGCCTCAAATCCTATACAATTAAGTACAGAAGTGTAGCATGAGTACATTAAAATATATACCTAGTATCTAGTCTAACCTCGAAGAAGTAGTGATGAGGGACTGACTTTGACACTTACTAAGGCCAACAACATAATAATATAAAATTCTAACTAAGCATGATTTATGGAGATAATAATAAAACTCAGAATAAGAAATAACTGAACAATTCTTTCATCATATTTAAGAACCCAAAGCACTTCCTTCATTTAAAACAATGATCTATCAAACAATGAATTTATACAAATTACAAAAAGGACTTCAAGTTCTATTATCACACACGAATTCCACTGAGAACGTTCATCCTAATCCAACATAAATGTAAACTGTGCACTGCCAAGGGTCGAATGGCCCAAACCATAGATGCATCCAATTACCCCGCTCGCGAATCATACATGCGACGCGGTCAAATGTAAATTTATCAATAAATCATAATCCTTCCTTGATTCTTTTCAAAATAAAGACAATTCAACTTGAAGCTTTCAAATCCTTGGAAATCCTCAACTTAATTCCATTTGTTACAATTAATAAATACAATCAAATAATGGTGTCAACAAAGCATGGTATAAATCTAAAACTACCCGACATAAATAGGATTAGTAGCTACGTACGGACTCTCGTCACTTCGTGCGTACGTAGCCTCCACAAATAAACACATAAGTATTATTTATGTTCACATATGGGGAAATTTCTCTCTTAGAAGGTTAGAAAAGAGACTTACCTCGTCTCAAGGCCTACTTCCCAATTCAAGAATGCGCTCAAACCCCCAAATTTGATGTCAAACGACTCGAAACTAGTCAAATATTACGTAAATTAATCAATCTATGCTCAAAAGTTTATATCCCCACTATTAAAGTGATTACCCAACCCAAATCGCAAGATTCCTAAAATTCATCCCTGGGCGCACATGCCCGGATTCAGGAAATTTTTGAAGAAAGTTGTTACTCATAATCTTAGGAACATAAATAAAGGATTTTTTTACTAAGTTCCATAACCAACTGCGTGGTCAAATCTTATTTTTATCAAAAACCTAGGTTCTCATCTAAACCTTTGATTTTCACTAATTTTTACATGTTAATCTACCCATAATCTACGTATTTAACTCATGTTGTGTAGGAATTACTTACCTCAAAGTGCTAGGTGAAAGCCTTCTTCCAAAAGCTCTAAAAATTGCCCAAGAGATGAAGTGAAATAAAATAAATGGCCTAAGTCCCGCATTAAAAGAGCTGGGCACAGGCCTCCGATGTCACATTCGACACCATGTTTGCAAATGCTTGGCTCGCAAATGCGAAGCCTGGCTTCAGCTGCTCAGGTTGCAAAATGCGATGCAGGGGTCGTAAACGTGATCACTACTGAGGTCACAAATACGGCTCAGGTGTCGCAAATGCGAACAATACCCCAGTCGAGCTTCTTCGCAATTGCGAAGCTCTTCTCGAAAATGCGAGGTTCACATTTGCGAACTATTTCTCGCATTTGCGAGACCTGCAACTGATGCCAAGAAACGCTAGAAATTTGGTGAGTTTTTCATCTCTTTCGAACATCCGAAACTCACCCTAGCCCTCGGGGATCCACACCAATCACCCACACAAGTCTAGCAACATCATACAAACTTGCTTGCGCGATCAGAACACTGAATAAACATCAAAAACCACGAATTGGACGCCAAAACGCATGGATTTACTCATGAACTCCAAAAACTTCTAAAACACTTCCGCGCATCTGATTCCTATCAAATCAACTCGACGCTCAACTTTGCGTGCAAATCTTAAATGACATTACAAACCTACTTCAACTTCCAAAATTGGAATTCGAACCCGATACCAAAAAGTCCACCCTCGGTCAAACTTTCCAAAAACTTCAAGTTTCTAACTTTCGCCAAATGACTCTGAAATGACCTATGGACCTCCGAATCCACTTTCAGATGCGCTTCTAAGTCCAGAATCACCATACGGAGCTATTCCCAGGCTCGGAATCCAAACGGACGACTAGAATGTAAAAATCCATTTCAACCCAAACTTATGGAATTTTCTCAAAATACCAACTTTCACTATTAGGCGTTGAACGTTACCGGTTCATCCAAAACTGCTCCGAACATACGCCCAAGTCCAAAATTATTATAGACATGTGATTTTTGATCCTCCCCAAGATTTCACCCATTTTAGCATAAAATGTTTAGTTTAGGCCTAATATCGATATTTCAATTAGTTTTGACTCTTTTACTTTATTTTATCAAAATATAAAATTACAAAAAATATTTCTTCTTTTTAGTTGTTGTTAGTTTATATACCTTTCGTAAAATTAAAAAATATAAAACATAGTACCTTATTTTTATTTTAATATGATATTTGAAAATACCAAAAAAAGGGTTTGTTTTGACGATTAGTCTTATCTTAATAGTTATTTTACTTAAGTAGGATTAATTGGTAAATGAGGTCGTATTTTTAGTCTTGTTCACTGAGAAAAAATAAAATTTGGGCTCAAACAACCCATTTTTATGCCTAAATTTCGGACCTAGCCTATAATTCCCAAGCCCATAACTCTTAGACCCATACCCCTAACCTAAAAAACCCTAAAACAACTAACCTAACGACCCTAAGAAAACATCAGCCGAAAATACACAAGAATGGACCCCTAGACAAAAGCTGCAGCACCACATAACAAGAGCTGCTCGATCTCCTTCTCCACACCCCCCTCGTTCTTCTTCCTCAACCAGCAACGACTCAGCCCAAACTTGCTGGAAGAAGCAGCCATCGCCCAAAACTTCATCTTCTTCAGGAGAACTCCACCCCCTACCGACGAAGCTTCTTCGTCAGAGAAGAAGAGCCATCTTCCATGGCTGCTACTTAACCAAAAACTACCAGCAACACCACCCGAAATAGAGCAAAACGCAGAACAAAAACAGTCCGGAAAGCACCGTCCAAACAGAGCAAATAAGAGGTGCCGTCTCGAGGTCCTTTTCTGAATGTTGTCGCGGTTTCGACGAGTTTTGAGGTCTGGATCATAGTTCTGTTCGAGGTTTCTGGTGAAGCTTTTGGTTCTATGGTTCAAGGACATCATCTGAATGAAATTTGAAGAAGTTCACGGTGGAGTCCCCTATTACTGCTGAAATTCTAACTTGACTTGTAATGGCTTGCAAATTGAACTAAATAAAGAAATATTGCTCAGGTCAATCCCTTCTCCTTTCTATCTCTGTTTCTATGTTCGAAATTTGAAGAATCTGGAAACTACTTGGGTCGTTTGGGGAATATTCAGTGGATTACAAGTTAAGTGAGATGTGGATGTGCATACATGTTTTTATACATTAGAATTCAGTTAAGTGCTTCAATTTTGCTTCTGAAAAGGTTCGATACTGAATTTTTGTTCATAATTCAATTTCTGATTTTATTCTTGTTGCGTTTAATTAACTTTAAATTGTTCTTTCTAAAATTAGATTTTGTTACTATCTTTGTCATGAAGTAGATATTGGATAAATTGAGGTTAATGCCATTTTGCTAGGTCTTTTGGGTAGTTGAAAGTAGATGCTAATGGTTGAACTTCTAATAGATAGCAGCTATTACTGCTCTTGTTTGGTTGTTTGGACATTGACTTTCCAACCCTTTATCAAGTTCTCTTTTACTCGACAAGCAAATTGATTCAAGTGTGTGTTTATAAGATAATATCTTGTTGATTAAGCGCCTAAAGCAAGTGTTTGATGTTATTGGTGCTAGTATAATAACATCAATTGATGAACATCGTAGAAATGCTTTTAGGCGCGCATTAATTAGTTTATCGTGATTATGTACACGTTCGCGTGACATGATTACGATTTCAGAAATTGAATATGGTTAGAATGCTTTAGGCATATTTTATAATCTATTGTCGTGATTGTGGACACGTTCGCGTGACATAATTACGATTTTAAAAACAAAATCGGGGTATGCATTCGCGCAACTTCGACTAAACCTTCTTAATAATAATAATAAAGTGTTACTAATTATGGACACGTTCGCGTCACATGATTTTTGACACGCCAAACAAATGGGTACACACACGTGACTTGTTTTAAGACCATTTCTTAATTAAAAGAGGCAAATGCACATAGATTCTAAAAATGAGTAATTAGATAATTCGATTAAGCCAAGTAAGATAAAAGCAACCGTGCTAAAATCACAGAACCCGGGAATGTCTAACACCTTCTTCCGGGTTAACAAAATTCCTTACCCGGAATTCTATATTTGTAGATCGTAAATAGAGTCAAACTTCCTCGATTCAGGATTTTGAACTGGTGACTTGGGACACCATAAATTATCCCAAGTGGCGACTCTGATTTTAATATAAATAATTTCATTTCAATTGTCACTTAAATTGGAAAAAATTCCCTTATACCCCAATCCGAGTGTAGTAAAAAGGAGGTGTGACAGCTCTGACACTTCTTTGGAAAATTAATGAAAAATGAAAAAAATATTCTTTTTATTTTCATTAGAACTTTAGGACATTATACATAAAAAATACTTTATCTTTTGTTTAACTTTGGAGTTTCTCCCTTAGATAATCAAAACTAAAATCCAAAAATAATTTTTTTGTTATCTTTTTCATTTCTCGTTTCGAAATCTTTCTTCAGGATATCAAATGAAATTCAAAATATTTTTCTTTGGTTTATTCTTTAGATTTCCTTCCTAAAAAAAGGAATCAAAAAATATTTTTCTCTTGTAGGGTTTTTTCCTTTCCTATAGAGTATTTGTTTCAAAAAGAAAAAAGGAGAGATAAAAAATATATGCTCGTTAAGCTTGAGTTTAGAATATGTTATAGAACATTCAGTCTAGAAAATTCAAAAAAAAAAGATTTGCTTCTTTTGTTTTTCTTTTCTCATCAGAGTAGTCATTAAGGTAAAAAAAAAAGAGAACGTTAGTTTGTTTACTTTATTCCCGATCTTTCCGAACTATGCATAGATCTGATTCATGCGGCGTCATGATACGTAGGTAACCTACATAGGGTTCGATCGAATCATTTTTTATTTTATTAAAAGAAGAAGAAAAAAAAGAAAGAAACAAAAAAAAATGGTGAAATTATGGGATGTGAGAAATGAGAGGAAAGAAAATAGTGATAATTAGAAAAAAAGAGAGGAAGGAAAATGAGCAAGCAAGTGCTAGAAAAGGAAAGAAAAAAAGAAGATTGAAATGAACAAATTGGGATGATGCCAAGTGACCTTGTGACCCTCGAAGTCATTCTTGAACCGTTAATTGTTACTAGGTGCATTGCACGTAATGTGATATTTTTAGCTGTTAAATGCCCTAACGCTAACATGATGACTTCATTTTGTTCCTCTTTGTTATCCTCATTATAGTAGAAGAGTGGTTGGTTTGTGATTCTTAAACTGATAACTCTTCCATACAACACAAGGTCAAAGAATAAGGTAGTCATGGCTAGCAAAGACTTGGACACAAGAGTTGTTGACCAGTCGAGGGAGTTTGTTGAATCAGAATCTGAGTTGAAAGAAGAGGTCTTAAGGTTGAAAGGATAGATGGCCGAAATATACCAAGCCTGGATCAGGGGGCATCCTCCACTAACTACACTGAAAACCCTGCAACTATCCCACCACTATCATAAATCCAGATTTCCACTGCTGCTGATATCTCCCCACAACCTTTTCACACTCTACCCGCCAAAACCACCTCATATCCCGCTCCTTTGGCCACTCATGCTCTTGTAGCTCCTCCTCCAGCTACTCTTCCTCGATCCTCTAGCGAGACTGTGTTCAAAGTCCCCGATGTCCAACACTATGCTCCAGAACTAATTTTTAAGGCCTCGGGTCCGTACTCTTACGCTCCTCATTTTGAGCCTCCCGATGAGACTGCAAAGCCTGCTAAGACAGTGGAGAAAGATGAGCTATCCAGAAAGCTAAAGGGTCTAAAACGCCAAAGCTTAATTTATATGATGGACGTGGAGATCCAGTAGCCCATCTGAGAGGTTACTGCAGTAAAATGAGAAGTGTTGGCGGGAAGATGATTTGTTGATGGTTTATTTTAGTGAGAGCTTGACTGGGGCAACTTTGGAATGGTATACTCATCAGGATGTCAATAAGTGGCATGCATGGGATGACATGGCTCAAGATTTTGTTCGACAGTTTCAGTACAATCTAGACATTATCCCAGACCGCTTCTCCCTATCTCAGATGGAAAAGAAACCCGAGGGAACTTTTGGGGAGTTTTGGCTCAGATGGAATGAACAAGTTGCTCGGGTCAGTCCTCTGATTGATAGAAAAGATGTTACTGAGCCCTGCCAACGACGGGATCCAGTGGGCATTCCTGCTAAATGCTTTCAGCCTCAATATCCAGATAATCATCACAAATGCTACTTCTTTCCACAGAATCCCCAAAGTCATGTCTCACCTTCCCAGTACTCCAGCCACAATGCACCATCATATGCTTTATATCCATAGGACCCGCGATGGCCTGCATCATTTCCACAAATATCTTACCCGCCTCCTCGAGCATATCAACCACCTACCCACAAAAGGTTCCAACCAAGGCCGGAGTTCAAAAGGCAACAACAAAGAGAAAAGTCTTTCACTCCTATTGGAGAATCATATGTCAGTCTGTTCCAAAGGCTGAGGCAATTGGACATGTTAAAGCCAATCCAGATAAAAATGTCAAACCCCCTCCCAAAGAATTTTGATTATTCTTAAAGGTGCGCATTTTGCTCTAATGCCCCGGGGCACAACATAGAAAAGTGTTGGAATTTGAATAGAGCAGTCCGGAAGCTTATTGATGCAGGTGACATTAATGTACAAAATCCAGATACAACATATACTAGCCAAAGTCCATTGCCTATTCATAATGATACGCATATGGTGGGCGTGATTTGTGTTGAAAAGGAATATGAAAACTCTTCTGAGTTCCTTAGAAGGCTACTTGCTGCAAAGTTTTCAGCGCTATCAGTCTCGGTTCCAGAAGTTTATCCTAAGAACGAGTTGGCAAAAGGGACCCCAAAGCAATTTGCTAAGGCCAATGTGATAGAGACTTGGGAAGGTCCTAGTAATGTTGATGCGGAACTCAGTGGCTAAGATGTCGAGCTTGGTAATTGGAAAGATGCTCTTTTCTTGGCTAGCCGGGGAGGAGTCTTAGTGGCTTATTTTGTTGTCATTTCTGTTATCAGGGTTATTTCCGGGTTGTAATCCGAATATTGTCTTGTGACTCTTAAACCCTTCTATCCTTTTATTTTGCCTAGATCATTTAGTTGTAATAACTCGTTTAGTGTTATCTGGGTTTGTTCCAGGATTGTAACCCCAATTTAGTTTGCTTGGTTTGTTGTTCGAACCCTTTCACTGTCTGTCTAATGCAATTTTCTGTTTTCTATTATTTCTAATCATTTTTGTTTAGTTCTCTTTTTCTTTCATAGTTTTTTTTTCCTTGTGACTCTAGTGACATGACATGCACGTATAATTCTCAGCCTGGTCTTAAAAGTTAGTTTAATCATGAAGCAATGAAATAATTTTGAAAATAATAGGGACACTTGAGGGAAATAAATACAGATTTGGACATTTTGAGATCATTGGAAGCTCGAACTGTGTGAAACTAGGGCAGATAATTTGGGAAGTTAATAGGATGACAAGAATTCGTTAAAGGAGAGTGCATCCTAAACAATTTGAAGCGAGCAATTTTGAGTTCAAGTGCACCTCAAGTAACAAGATAAAGCCAAGGAATTTTGCTCCAAGCAGGCGGAGGGTATCCATTGTGAAGAAGAAATAACCCAACGAGAGTTCTGTACTTGACAAAGCACTAAAAAAAAGAAGTGGAAAGCATATCAGTGATATCAATGTCGAAGCTGTAAAAGAAATATTGTGTGTGCTCTTCTTTTT
The DNA here is from genome assembly GCF_000393655.2 of Nicotiana sylvestris. NCBI lineage: Eukaryota > Viridiplantae > Streptophyta > Magnoliopsida > Solanales > Solanaceae > Nicotiana > Nicotiana sylvestris. The sequence goes on from NC_091063.1 coordinate 92,767,466, forward strand.
TCATTTCAAGTTGCATGTGGTGTACTTGACATTTTCAAGGATTAGGAGGCCCTCTTTCAGCTACCCAAACACTTATACCATTCGATATCCTTTTGAGCCTGTACTGATTTCTTTGACCTCCTCTCTTTTGGAATCAAGTTAGAGTCATACGAAAAAAAAGAGTTCATGTCCCCATAGGTTTATTTTAGAAAGTTCATTCCAAAAGGAAAATTCAAAAAAATGAGAGAGAAAAAATAGAGATAAAGAAAAAAAAGAAAAAGAAAAAAAAAGAAAAAGAAAAAAGAAAGAAGAAAAAGGCAAATAGTAACAAAAAAGTAGTCTTGTGAACTACGTTTGACCTGATTCTTGTCACCACAAGATACGTAGGCAACCTTACGGTTCGGTCATACCAAATAAAATATTTCATAATCGCATAAAGTCAAGAGTGGGGAAGTCTTTTTTAGAAATTCCATCTCAAAAAGAAAAAGGAAAAAAAGAAAAAGAAAAAAAGGGGGATCAAATTCTCTTGTTTTGGAAATTGGGGCAAAGTTTTTAGAATGGATTCCAAAAGTGTTAAATAAATTAACCCCGTTGTCTTAGTTATTTTGAGCCTTTATGGCATCCTTTCTTTCTAATCCTGTCCAAAAGCCACATTACAGTCCAAAAAGACCTCCCAGATAATCTTTGAGAGTGCTGAGTTAGCCATGCCAGGAGCATATGATGTTTTTACTATGGTCAATGCCTTGTCATCTACAGTACCAGAGGAAAGAAAAAGAAAAAGAACAAAATGAGAGAGTCTTATCGGTGAAAACCATCATAGGCACCGTAAGACGACGGTAAGTTGAAAGAAAGAACAAATGAGAGAGGCTTAATTAATGGTGAAACCCCTCTTTGACTGGAAACATGAAGTATTTTCAGACAAAGAATTATCATACGAACCTATTAGAACCGTCAAATCCCGATTTCGAGGTCGTTTCCTCAAAATGTTGACCGAAGTCAAACTTAGCCTTTTAAGCCAACATTAAGGGACCAAGTATTCTGATTTCAACCCGAACCTTTCTAAATCCTAAACTAACTATCCCAGCAAGTCATAAAACAGTAAAAGAATGTACGGAAAGTCTTATTTAGGGAGACGAGGTTTTAAAAAGCAAAACAGTCGGTCAGGTCATTACATCTGTTATGGATAAATATTACCCCCAATAGAAGATTATCTATACCTGGTACAATAAGTTTATCCTTTCGGTAAGCCGTTATGGATAAACATTACCTCCGGTAGATTATCCATACCTGGTACAATAGCAGCTTATATGGCAGCTTGCAGTAACAGCTTATACAACAACTTCCTTTCTTCTATAAATAGAGGAGATTTTGATTCATTATGTACATCAGTTTGAAGTTGAATAATATATTAGTTTCTCTCTATACTTGTCTTTATTTTACACTCTTTATTTTATAACACGTTATCAGCATATTGTAATCATATATTATATTGTAGATGTTCATTAGTACTCCGTTGTAAATAAGCTTCTTAAAGAAGCTTATCCATATGGGACTTCGTCGTAAATATTATCTATTTAGTACTCTATTGAAAATAAGCCTCCTGAAGAAGCTTACCACTCTGGTACTCCGTTATGGATAAATATTACCCCTAGTAGAAGATTATCCATACTTTGTACAATAAGCTTATCCTTTCGATACTCTGTTGTGGATAAACATTACCCCTACTAGATGATTATCCATAACTGATACAATAAGCTTATCCTTTCGGTACTCCATTATAGATAAATATTACCACCAGTAGAAGATTATCCATACCTGGTATAATAACCTCATCCTTTTGGTACTTCGTTATGGATAAATATTACCACCTGTAGAAGATTATCAATACCTAGTACAATAAGCTTACCCTTTCAGTACTCCGTTATAGATAAACATTACCCCCGATAGAAGATTATCTATATCTGGTACAATAGCAGCTTACACATCAGCTCGCAACTTATATAACATCTTCATTTCTTCTATAAATGAAGGCATTCTTCATAATATGCTAAAACTGCTTCAAGCCAAGAACCAAGAACCTGGTCCTTCCCAGCCTTAAGACCTTCCTAGCCTAGTCAGAGAAACCTGTGACCCGAATGGGATTTTTTTGTTCTTTTTGTGATCCAGTATCTTTATTTCTCTTTATGCTTTGCGGATGACTAGTATCAATGATAATCAACTATTTTTGTGCTCTCACTGTTTGTTGATACTTCTTAGATGTTTAATATCATTCTATTGATAAACGATGCTTGACTCCATGAATGCATTTGAAGTAGTCCTAGTGGCCATGAGTAATCTCTATTAAAATCTGGTTATCTAACATAATTATGCAACTTTTCGATGATGTCAAAAAGAGAAGATAAGGTTGTGCTTTTTTACTTTGGACTGTGATGTTTATAACCTAATAAACCTGGTCCTTGATGATTTGTAACTTTAAAATGGACATTGTTCTAACATTATGTTGATGTTGAGCTGAGTTGAAACAGGGCTTACGCCTATGAAAAGCACTGAGTTTGTCATCATCAAAAAGCGAGAATTTGTTGGCCCAAGTAAAGTTTGTTTTGATGATTGACAAAGGAACTCAAGTATGAACCAGGTCCATACACAGTGTACATAGACATGGGCAGATTCGAGCATAAGAGATGCACGTGAAGGAGATAAGCTTAAGTTGTTATATCTGATATCTCATAATAGAAAAGGTTGTATAAATAATAAGGAGAAAGACTCCTTACTCGAAGAGAACTTTATCCAATATAAAGGATGAGTTAGAAATTGAAGATAACTAGAATTCTTCCACCAATGAAGAATATAATATTGGAACTCTAGTTATTTCCTATTCTACTAACTCTATATATTTCAGGATGTTCTCATTTACAGTGATGCACAAATCGAAGTTAAACGTGAGTTAAGAGCAAAATAGCAAGGCATTTTGCAGGCAATTCGGGTGTGATTCAAGTGTGCAAACCTGAAGTTACATGAACCAGATGGAAGAATCGGTTCCAAGAGTCTGTCTTTTAGTCTAGTTTCATTGTATTAGGGTTTTCAAGTTGTACCTTTCAACTTTATCTAGAAGCAATTATATTAGGTACTCTGAGTATTGTATTCAAGTTAGAGTTAACTTGAAGTTGTCACAACAATTAGAGGTTGGATGCCACAACGAGATTAGAGGTAATCCTTAGGTTTACAAAGAGTTTTGTAAATGCTGTTTTGGCTCAATGATTTAGTGAAGTGTTGGAGAAAATCTTACTGAGTAATGCGTCATGGTTTTACACCTTTTGAGTCGGGTGTTTTTTCACATAAATATAATTGTGTTTTGTACTTTCCGCATTTGCTATTTCCGTAACAGTAGTATAAGGAACACATAGAAGAACTATGTCCTTCTATAATTTATGCACAAGAAAAATTGGACACCATACAAATAACTCATCCCCTTGTATGACATTAAAGTATAAAACATCAATTTCCTTTATTCCATTTGTCAGAGTTACTTTATCGTCCCCGGAACGTAGTTTTTCCGCCTAGCGGCAAGAGTCAAAGTCCTGCTACTTTACTATCACCACATTATGCACTGAAAGAACCAGGGTACTTAAACTCTGTAATTGGTCAATTGGTTTGTGGACCATCACAAATTATTTTTAGTTTTATGTCTAATCTCGCAAGAGAGATTTATTTTTCCCTTTGTTTTATGGCATGGAGAGTTCACGTACACCGTGCTATGCACTCCGACATGGTGTATATGCAGAGTTTAAATACACCATCATAATACTTCCTTCAGTTCACAATAAGTGATCAATTTGCTTTTAGCACGCCCATTAAGAAAATACTAAATTCTATACAAAAATACCTTTTATGACTAAACTACCCTTAATTAAACATTTAATTGAGAAGTAAGAAAACTTTTTAGGGATATGTACATAGGGGTTATTTTGTAAAAACAAATTGAATTCTTTCTTGATTACATAACTGGACACTTATTTTGAACCAAAATAAAAAATCAAATTGATCACTTATTGTGAACCGGAGGGAGTAGTAAACAAGGAAAGGTTTGACTCTTGCAATCCGGAGGAGGAAAATACTGAGTTCAGGAGACGACAACAAATCCGGTACTGTCAATAGTACTGCTGTTACCACTGAGAAGGTTTCCTTTTGGAATCTAAAAACTATTGCTACTAAGCAAAAGGTAGCCATAATCAGTGTCGAGTTCAGTTAAAGATATGTGTGAAAGCAAAAAAAGAATATGTATTGCGTACGTATGTGCAACTTTTGATTTCTGCCAAACACAACAACGTCTACAACCCAATTTTTTTTAATTGATACTGCCAAATGCTTTCTGAAAATATATACTGTAAAGAATAATGAGTAAATTCGGAAATTGTGTTTGTAGGAATTAAAAAAGAAACAAATAATTTTAAAAGTAGTAGAAACAGTTAAGTAAACGAAAAATAGTGAATTGGACATAAATTGAGAAGACACACCGAGATTGTAGAGAAAATTGAATTTAGATAAATTGAGATAGAGAAACCTAATTCTGAATAAAAGAGCAATATATAAGACGAAGAGCTGTATAAAAATTTCAAAGGATACAATATCACCAATAATATATATCAAGACAAAGTCAAGTCAACTCTGTGTATAGTACAGGAAGTACATTTGATAGGATTAAATATATCTGCTACGTACTCCTATTATTTAGGGACTATTAAGATATTATATTCCCTTTTGAGAAACTAAAATAGTACTACAAGTATGTTCTTGGTATTTACATCAGTTTCATAAGGGTGCAGTACATTCAATTCAGTCGAATATTGTACAAAAAGATTAAAGTCAAATGTCGTAATTAGAGGCAAATTCAATATTTAAACTTTGTGTATTCAATTTTCAAGGTTCTTATCGTTGCTTGTATTTTTAAAATTATTGGTTTATATATATTTTTTGTTGCAATTTTAGTGAATTTTTACACAAAAAATTGTTCTTAGCATCAAAAGGTATGAGTTCAGTTAAATCCAGTATCAGAAGGCTAGATCCGTCTCTGCTTGGAATTATATTAAACTACAAGGAATAATAACTTGTTTGGTCAAGTTTCTCGAGAGGCCAAAAGTGTTTTTTCCCCAAAAGCACCTTTTATTTTTCCTAACTTGAGGTGTTTGGCCAAGTTTTATTGGGAGAAGGGGGAGGGGGAGTGCTTTTGGGAAGAAGCAGAAGCAGTTTCTGATAAGTAGAAAAAGTAGCTTCCCAAAAGCAGAAGCAGAAATAGTTTTGACTTTTCTTGTTACCTAAAATACGCTTAACAAGATGTAGTGTATACCAAAATAACCGTTAAACCTAATACTTAGGATATTAATGTATAAGTATTTCTTCTTATTTTTAAGATAAACTTTCTAATATATAGTGACTTTAGGGGTGAATGCTTTTATATTTGTTGAATGAATTTTAATATATTTAACTTATATTAAAAGAATTAAATATTTTTTAATTTTATTTTAATATTTTTCTTAAATAAAATAAAAAAATTTAATTATTGCATCTAGTAACAAATTTTTGAGATTATTTATATACTTATAATATTAACTATTAAGTAAATCTATTCATGTCCTTATTCGTAATTTGATACTTAAAGAACTTTCCGAAAAGCTTGGTCAAACACAAATTATTGTTCAAAAGTGCTTTTCAGAATGATTAGCCAAACACAACTTATTTTTCTCCAAAAGTACTTTTTTCAAAAGCACTTCTCAAAATAAGATGATTTCTCCGACTTGGCCAAACAAGCTATGAGATTCTAAAGTCACGTGCTTCTTAGTATAAGATTGAAGTTACAAACTGCAATCAAGTTTTAAAACTTTTATTAATGTTTTTTTTTTTAAACGTTGCAAATCCACCAATTCAAAAGGTTGGATCAACTTGTACTATATTGCTAATGCAAATCAACTCGTAAGAGAGTATTTTTTTTTTATCAACTCCTCAATCTAGAACTTAAGTCCTTAACTATTTTGATCGAAACCAACCTTAAGTAGATTGAAATCAATATTTGTTTATTGTCTTGACGAATTTTAACCCACTTAAGTACTTAGTCATATTATTTGTCACGTCCCTAAAGTCAGCATCAGGGAAGCAAACAAAGTGACAAATTAATGATGACCTAGGAAAGTTAGGATGTAATGCAGTCTATTCCACTGTATTTCTAAGTAAAAAATTGTTTTTGAACTTTCCGAATTAAGGAAAAAGACAACTTTTATAAGATGGATAAACTAGACTAAATTTCGAGAATAAGTCGTGAAACTTTCTCTAGGTATACTATTGATTAGGGGTGTATAAAGGAATCCGACAAACCGCACCAACCCGATAATTCGAGTCAAATCGACAAAAAAATCTAACTATGGTTTAGTTTGATTTGGTTTGGTGTTGGAGAAAAAAAACTCAACCATAATTGGTTTGATTTGGTTTTAACGGGCGATTTGCAGACGTACCCTATATTTTTGCCACCTTTTAACCTATACCCTATTTTTAAAAACTATTGATTTCGTAACTAACTAACAAAAAATCCGTAATAATATGACCATTATACCCCTTTCAAAACATATAAAAGATGCATCAAGCATACCCAGATTCAAATTCCAGATCTCCTCCATCACTCCGTCTCTCCTCAGATCGCCTCTCGCAAACCAGATTTGAACCAGATTCAAATTCAAAATTACAAAATACATTATAAGTATTCAAATTCATCTTCAGAATTCAAAATAGTTTTTGAATTATATGTTTTCTGATTGATTGATTGAAGTTGTTTGACAAACTTCACTGATATGCTGAATTTGCATTCTAAATCTGTTTGACGTTGAATTCTAACATTCTAATCCGACAAATATGCTGAAGTTTTCCACTGCATAATATGCTAAAATTTTTGGTTTATTTGCTAAACAAGCTGAAGTTATTTAGTTCATATTTAAAAAATTCAGCAAAACGAACTGGCAAATAACACAACATTATATTAAAACATTATATGAGTATTATCATTGTTTATTTGCTAAACAAGTTGAAGTTATTTACTTAATCTTTAAATACTTCAGCAATACGAGCTGAAGTTTTCCTCCTACGCTGGCTAAAAAAAATAAAACATAAATTAAAATTACATATTGCACAAAAAACTTCAACATAGGTGCTGAATTTTTTTAGTTAAATATTTAAAAATTTCAGCAGGAAGAGCTGAAGTTTTCCTCCTACACTTGGTAAAAAGAAACATAAATTAAAATTACATATTGCACAAAAAAATTCAGCATATGTGCTGAAAACTATGCTGAAGTTTTTTAGTTAAATATTTAAAAACTTCAGCAAGAAGAGCTGAAATTTTCCTCCTACACTTGGTAAAAAAAATAAAACATAAATTAAAATTATATACTGCACAAAAAACTTCAGCATAAGTGCTGAAGTTTTTCAGTTAATCTTTAAAAACTTCAGCAAGAAGAGCTGAAGTTTTCCTCCTACACTTGGTAAAAAATAAAACATTAATTAAAATTTTATATTGCACAAAACTTTAGCACAAGTGCTGAAGTTTTTTGGTTAATCTGTAAAAACTTCAGCAAAAGGAGCTGAAGTTTTCCTCCTGCACTATGTATTTTATTATCATTTTTTTGGAAAACTTCATACCAAAAAATACTTATATTTTCACGAATATGTAAAATATTTTTCATATAATTTTTTGTATGCTGAAGTTTTTTTAGTTCATCTGCTAAAAATGCTTAATATTTTGTCGTGCAATATGTAATTTTCGGATAAGTTTTTGTTAATTGCTCTGTTATTTTCTAAGTTTAAAAAGAATTTTTAGTTCATGCTTGAAAACTCAGCAAAGGGAGCTGAAGTTTTCATCAAGCACTGTGTATTTTATTATGATTTTTTGGAAAAACATCATACCAAAAAATGCTTAATTTTCTGATTAGTTTTTGTTACTTCATGCTGAAGTTAATTAGTTCATTTTTTCTGTTATTTTTCGAGTTTGAATAGAATTAATATTAAAAAAACGCACAAAAAACTTAAAACAAAAACTGAATATTTTATTAAACATTAAAAACATAAATTAAATTTCATAAATAACAAAATAACATTATAATCCTTTAACTAAAAGGATTATAGAAAAAAAGAAAAACTAATCGTCCATGCTATCATCACCATCATCGTCGTCACTACTAGATGGACGAGCATCTTCATCAGCAAGATTATCAAATCTTGCAAACATCACAAGTGTAACAAGCTTGTTGTTGATTTCTTGCAGCTCCCTATCGTACTTTTCTATGACCTCATCAAGCTTCAACTCAAATGCCTCAATGATGTCTTGCTTGATTTCGTCCACTATTTTCCTGATGACAACATCCATTTTTCTCCTTTTTGTATTTTATGTCTGCTAAAATATATGTGTTTGAATGAATAAACTCACAAGATATAGCGTCCTTATATAGGCGAAAAAAAATTCTGCATGGTATATCAAAGGGCAAAGAGGAATTTTAAACATTGTCTAATGAAAAGCGTGTATGAATGTGATAGGAAAGTAATTATTACACTAACACATACTCCCAACGCAATATAATTACTACTTTAATTGTGTTTGTTATGTTTACTCTTGTAACCTATGCAATTAATCCTGAAACATGCTCAAGTTTGTTGAATTCATTTGCTAAAACTTCAGCCCAATGTGCTGAAGTTATTTAGTTCATTTCTAAAACTTCAGCACTTAATGGGCTGAAGTTTTTTCCCCTTGATTCATGAATCCCTGTCATATAACTTTTTCATAAAAACTTCAGTTGATATGCTGAAGTTATTTAGTTTATTTCTAAAAACTTCAGCACTTAAAAAGCTGAAGTTTTCTGTGCAGGATTCATTAATTATGTCATACATCTTTTTTCAAAAAACTTCAGCAGAAGATGCTTAAGTGATTTAGTTCATTTGTAAAAACTTCAGCACAAACAACCTAAAAATTCTTCTGTTCACTTTCCTAATACTTGCCACTAACGAGTTCGATTCGCGTTGTTATAACTTTCAATGGGAGGTTGACTCCTGATTTCAAATACTTGGATCATGACACAAAACTTGTTCTACTTAATTAACACATATCATTCAATACTTTCCTGGAGAAAATTAGTGAAGTTGCAAATATTGATTCAACCAGATATTCACTAAAAGTATGGTTTGATATCAAACTAAATACAAGCAAAGGAATGCTTGTAACTTCAGATGAAGAACTCAGTACCTGTATACATTTGCTTACAACTGATTCAGCCTACAAGAATTGCCATTTTGTCATCGAAAAAATACAACCTTTCGAATCTGCAACATTCAAACAATCTCTTGCATATGCGATAGATTCAGAACCTTTTGCTGATTATCAACATGAAGTAGGATAGCCGATAATGGAAGTAGACAATGAGCAACAACCTTCTAACATTACAGTTGCTTCAGAATATATAATGTTGCAACAATTACCCACTCCTCCAATAAATTCATACCAGTTTGTCGATGACCAAGGAGAAGAAAGACAGCTAATAATGCAAATTGACAACCAACACACAATCCAACAAAGTTTTTTGTTATCTTCTTCAATGATAAGCAACAACGAAGATGAAGTAAACAAGGAGATTATACCAATAACATCAGATACAATTGAAGAAATTGCTGAAACTTCTAGTGCTTCTCAGAAATCAAGAAAAAAAGTGAGGAGAAAGCTGAAAGAATCTCCACCATGTAAAATACTTAGGCACGATGTGTTGCCTGAGGAAGTAAGAGTCGGATCAATTTTTGAGAACAAACAAAAGATGACTAAATTTTTCTGCAACTTGGAGATAAACCAGAAAGTTGAATTCACTACTGTTAGATTATGTTCAAAGATATACGAGTTGAAATGCATCGTGGACAAATGTGGTTGGAATGTATGTGCTACCATAATAAAAAATTCCACACTATTCAGGGTGATAAAATATCATAACAACCATGAATGCTCTGTTGATGCAAGAAAATCAGATCAGAAGCATGCTACATCAAATTTTATAAGTGAACAAATTATAGAACATGTTTGAGACAAAAAGATAGAGGTTACACTAACCTTTGTAGAAAATGAAATGAAAAAGAAATTTGGGATTGGCATTGGTTATCACAAGGCATGACGTGCTATTCAAAAAGCTGTTGCTTGCATAAGGGGAACACCTGAAGAGAAGTACCAGATTCTTCCTTCATACCTGCACATGATGGTGCGCAAAAACCCAGGAACGTACACGAGCATAAAAAGAGATGGGCAGAATAGGTAAACAAAATAATACTAACCATCAGCTTGAAGTTTCAAATGTTCCTATTTGAAAAACTTCACACCTTATGATTTGTTTTTTGTGTTTCATTGTACAGATTTGCTTACATGTTCTTTGCTCCTGCGGCATCAGTAGCTGGTTGATCCTACTGCAGACCCGTTATTGCAGTAGATGCAACATTTTTAAAGTCAAAATATCGTGGTGTTCTATTTGTTGATGTATCAAAGGATGCAAACAATGAAATCTTTCCTCTATGTTTTGGTGTAGCAGATTCGGAAAACAATGAGGCATACATTTGGTTCTTCGGGGAAATGAGAAAAGCAATTCAAGTCCGTCGTGAATTGATTTTCTTGTCAGATAAAAACCAATCGATCGCAAATGGGATTAGAAAAGTTTTTCCTGAAGCTCACCATGGTATCTGCCTCTATCACTTTGAGAAAAATTTAAAGCAAAGACATGCAAAACCCATGGTAATAAATCTATTTCAAAGTGCTGTAAGGTCATATAAACGTGAAGATTTTAATAAGTTAATGTACCAACTCAAAAGTGTTGACAAAAAAACATACAATTACATAATGGAAGAGCCTTCAGAGAGATGGGCTCAATCGTGGTTCCCACGGATACGCTAACAACAAACATGGTAGAGTCAATGAATTCCATTTTACTAAAAGGGAGAGAAATGTCCATTTTAAGTATGTAAGATTTCATCCAAGAAAAGTTGGGAGAGTGGTTTTACGAACGGAGAAAAAAGGCAAATGAAACTTTTCACAGAGTATCAATATGGGCAGAAGAGGAGATGACTAAGAAGATGGACTTGGCTTGCAAAATGTTTGTGAGTATATTTATTAACTTCAACTTTTTATATTTGTTGCAGTGAATCACTGCTTACATTGAAAAAACTTCATACTTTTTCTTTTTGAAACAACAATACACTAATATAGTTTATCTTAATTTTTTTATTCCTTGTTAGGTGTTCAGCTTGATTCAATATTGTTTTAGAATAAATAGTGAAGGAATCGAATTCATTGTGGACTTAAAGAAGAAAACTTGCGACTGCCTGAAATTTCAACTTGATGAATTGCCCTATCCACATACAATTGCTGCTATTAATAAGAGATATTTGCAGAAATCTGATTACTGCTCAAATTGGTATTCAAAAGAAACATGGTTGAAAACATATTAAGGACATGTGAATACCGTAGGAGATCAAAAATCATGGGATATACCACAAAATATACAATCTGATATCACAAAACCTCCCGATGTAGAGATTTTACAAGGATGAAGACAAAAGAAGAGGCATATCCCTGCGACTGAATCAGTACCATTGAAGTCTACCAAATGCAGTCGATGTAAACAAGTTGGGCATAACAGAACAACTTGCTTGTCATTTCCAGCACCTCATCCATATTCCAAGAAATACACTGTAAAATACTCCACCGTTCAATAATCCTTGGTCTGAATTTAGACTTTCATTATTGTATGACATATTTGAAATGTGATTTTTTTCATAGGAATAAAAAAAAGCTCTTGGACTATTTTATATACTGCTAAAGTACAAATCATTCATTTTTGTTGCACAGGCTTACAGGTTTGGTTGCATTTTTAAAAAGTATGCAATGACTTCACCAAGAAAAAACTTCAGTTTATAATAAGTGAAATACATATCCTTAACAAACACACACACGCATACGTGTACATCACACAAAATATACGCATGTACAATCAAAATCTTCAGCATCTCTAGGCTGAAGTTATAGAAAATGAACTTAATAACTTCAACATATTCACTAATGAATATGTTGAAGTAAACAAGAAAGCACAGCATAAAAACATAAAAAATGATTACAAAAACTAAACTTAAAAAGCAACTAATTATATTAACTCAAAATTGACTAGAAGTAAAAAAAGCAAATACCAACAATAACAAGGATACTACAACATAAAGCTAAGAAGAAAGATGATGAGAATTACATTGATACAGAAAGAGATGAGTACAACACACAAAGTAACAATAACTTCAACGTCCCTGGGCTGAAGTTATACAAAATGAGCCTAATAACTTCAGCATTTTCTCTAATGAATAAGCTGAAATAGACAAAAAAGTACAACATTAAAAACATAAAAAAGGATTACAAACACTAAGCATCATCATCATCATCACAGTACTCCTCAATTTCTCTAAATATCTCATCATCATCGATATCAGAGATAACTATAGGGTACTCAAGAAAGAGACCACAGAGTCCAACGAGATCATTCTTCAACTTGTTGAATTCATCACATAGCTGACTTTGTTCAACGATTACTCTGTCCATAAGAGAAAGAAGAGTCTTCAGGTTGTTTTACAGCTTGGAATAGTCTTCTGCACAACCTTGTCAAACGAGGTTGAATAACCTCTACAACTACGTTCTAGGTTAAGCCGGTTCTGGAATGATTCATTGGCAAAAAACTGTGGTCTGATTCTCTCCTAATCAGCCTTTATTTGATCCCACAAAAGCATAAGATTAGATATCAGTTTGTTATTGTACCACTCACACTTCAAAGTCTCCCACTTCTGCATAAGTTCATCCATATTAGGCTTTCTACTTCCACTTGCACCAGACATTCTTTCTTTAACAAAAGCTAAAAGACTAATGATAAATATAAATTTAAAGAAATATGATGGAAGTCTATGAATGACTATGAAATTTTCAAGTGAAGAGATTGTTAATATAGACAAAGAATTCACCTAATCAATTTAATATCTATAAATGTAAAAGTAACTTTTCAGGTATTTTTACTATTTTACGTTCAGAGAAATTGAATGAAACAAGATAAGTAGGTGGTAAAACAAGTATGTGGTAAATGCAAAAAGAAATGTAACTTCAACCCTAATAAGCCCACGGTTTTTATATAGTAAAAAAATAACTTCAGCCTGAAAATTTTTCACATAATCAATGTAAGTGCAAAAGTAACTTTTTCGGATCATTTACTATATGGTCAAACAAAATTAAATAAAATATGAAGTAGGTGACAAAAGACAAAAAGTAACTAGTAAATGCTACTTTACTAGCTACCAAAACATGCTGAAGTTTTTGTCCTAAACTTTTTTAAAAGCTTCAGCCCTGCTGAAGTTATTTAGTTCATTTCTAAAAATTTCAGCACCTTCAGAGCTGAAGTTTTCGTCGTGGACTCAGTAGTTTTGTCGTAAAGCTTTTTCAAAAACTTCAGCCCAAGGTGCTGAAGTTGTTTAGTTTATTTCTAAAAACTTCGGCACCTTAAGAGCTGAAGTTTTTCGTCGTGGATGCAGTAATTTTGTCGTAAAGCTTTTTCAAAAACTTCAACCCAAGGTGCTGAAGTTATTTAGTTCATTCTAAAAACTTCAGCACCTTAAAAGCTGAAGTTTGTCGTCGTGGATTCAGTAGTTTTGTCGTAAAGGTTTGTTGACACTTTTGTTATGACTTTTAACCAAAACGTAAGCTTAAAAAGCAGAAGTTATTTACTTCATCCTGAAGTGTAGCATGCTGAATTTCAACAAAAATATACTTAAAATTCATGAAAAAAGATACAAAACATATTTGATTCAATACAACTAAACTAAAAAACAAATTAATGCGAATAGAGCAAAAATTTAAAAGACATCACATAATTCACACAAAATAACATCTATTCACAAAATCAAATTTTGTTTTCACTTACATCCTCGAAAAAAAAAATTAGTCTTTTGTTTACAAGTTATTCTCTATTCAAAAAATTTACAGAGTGTCTTCATATTCTCCATAGTCATGTCCTAGTTGCTCTTCTTGGGTTTCTTAACCACGTTCCATTAGTCCAAAGATTTGCAACCAATTCTCTGTTGAATATCAATGCATGCCTTTGGTTATAGAACTCTAAAATTCGCTTCCAACTGAACTTTACTACTATGATTTTTTTAGGAACTCCCGTCTTCTTTCATAACAACTTTACTACTATGATTTCATGCTTACATATGGGACCTAGACACTAGCAAATCTCAGTGTCAAACTTAAGAGATATGCCCATGCTGAAGAGCTTCTGGCATAATAACTTTGCACCATATACACATCAACATTCACTATGTCTTCAACTGATTCACAGAAGCAGTAATACGAGCCCCTTACTTTACCACCTTGTACGAACCTCTGAATTACATTTGCCATGTTCTTGCATTTCCCACATATGTGCATTCTGGGAGGAGACACTAAGTGTGAAAAAGCGATCATACAAATTCCCTGCAGCACCATTAGCTATAATACAGTCACGCTCCATTTCACCAAATTTAATTCCACCAAAGCGTTTTCTGTCAGCCACAGGTTGACAAAGTTTACTACTATGATTTTTTTAGCAACTCCCGTCTTCTTTCATAAGAAAAAAATAAGAAAATATTGGCAAAGACATGCTTACTGGTCTGCTGCTGGGAATTCGTGGGAAGCAAAGATAATGAAGGAGAAGTCCAAAATACTTCATATGTGACGGAGAGTGGCCACATCAAAAACTCGAGCTCCAGGAAATTTGCTTTTTTCCCTAAAAGTTAGATTTATCAACTAGTAAAAATAACAAATTGTCTTGTAGCTCGAGTGTTTGATCTGCCCACTCTCCTTCACATATGAAGTATTTCAACTTTTTCTTCGTTATCTTTGCTTCCCATGAACTCCCTGCTACACCCAATAAACATGTCTTTGCCAATATTTTCTTGTTTTTCTTTGGATATAAATTTAAAGAAATATGATAGAAGTCTATGGATGACTATGAAATTTTCAAGTGAAGAGATTGTTAATATATCCAAAGAGTGCACCTAATCTATTTAATATCTATAAATGTAAAAGATATCAATTTAATATCTATAAATGCTGAAGAGATTGTTAACTATTTTTTGTTCAGAGAAATTGAATGTAACAAAATAAGTAGGTGCTAAAAAAAGTAAGAGGTAAATGCTAGTAGTTGGTAAGTGCAATAAAATAATAGTAAAAAAATAAGGCCACAGTGTTTCTATAGTAAAAAAATAACTTCATTTACTATATGGTCAGAGAAATTTAAATGAAAGATGAAGTAGGTGATATAGGTGATAAATGACAAAAAGTAGCTAGTAAATGCAAAAAAGATAAGTATCAAGTTAAAAAAATACCAAAATATGCTCAAGTTTTTGTCGTAAAGATTTTTCAAAAACCTTCAGCCCAATGTGCTGAAGTTCTTTAGTGTATTTCCAAAAACTTCAGCACTTGATAAGCTGAAGTTTTTGTCCTGGATTCAAGAGTTTTGTCGTAAAGTTTTTTCAAATAAACTTCAGCCCATTGTGCTTGTAACGACCCGATCGGTCGTTTTAAACTTTTGCACTTTGATCGCTAGTTCCCAAGCATGACTTGCCCCATGTAACATATTATGACTGATGTAGATCATTGGTTTTGGTTTTCAGGAAAAATCAGAATGAATTTGAAGGAACAGTCTCAGTTGAAAGCTTTGAATTTGAAAGGTTTGACTATGAGTTGACTTATTGGTATATGAGCTCGGATCGGAAATTTTATGATTTTGATAGCTTCGTTGGGTGATTTATGACTTAGGAGAGGGATCGGAATGCATTTTGGAAGTCCGTGGAAGGATTTGGCTTGAATTGACAAAGTTAATATTTTGGCGAATTCCGGTTGATAGGTGAGATTTTCATCCGAGGATCGGAATAGAATTCCGAGAGTTTCTGTATCTTCGTTATGTAATTTGTGATGTGTGTGCAAAATTTCAGGTCATTTGGACATCGTTTGGTCGACTTTTTGATCGAATTCGGATTTCGGAAGTTTTGGAATTCTTAGGCTTGAATCCGAGGGTGATTTGATGTTTTGATGTTGTTTTGAGCATTCCGAAGGTTGGAACAAGTTTGAATTATGTTATGGGGTGTGTTGGCATGTTTGGTCGGGGTCCCATGAGGCTCGGATATATTTTGGTAGAGTTTTTGGAAGATTTTGCCGTTTTGAGCATAAGCATGTAATGATCCAAAGGTCCATTTTTAGTTCTAGAGATCGAAATTTGATTTCGAGACTTCCGAAATTTTGATAATGAATTATAGGACTGATCTGAAAAGTTTGGTCTAATTTCATCAAGTCGCGATTGGGTTTTTGACACGAAACATGAGTTAATTGTTTAACGAGCGAAATGAGTATTGAAATGAGCAAATGAGCTCTGAATTGAGTTCCGACTGAAGGGCTATATTCGTATTATTATTTGTGACTCATAGGAATAAGAATCATCGAATTCTGAGTTCGTATAATGGAGTTAGAGCCTTTTTAGTGAAAAGAAAAGCTGTTGTAATTTTCTGGGCAGTTTCTACATTTTTCGCACGTGTGAACAGTAACCGCACCTGCGTGAACATTATCCGTGTACAGTACCATGTACAGTAAACATGAATAGTATCCATGTACAGTACCCTGTATATAGTACCCATGAACAGTATCCATGAACAGTAAAATGCGTGAACAGTAACCACAGAAATTCTGGACAGAATGTTGAGTTCTGAAAATGGGACTTCATCCCATTTTCCATTTTTACCAAATTGGAGCTCGGGGAGAGGCGATTTTCGGGAGATTTTCAGAGAAAACAACAGGGTAAGTGTTCTTCACTTAATTTTGGTTAGATTACCTGAATCTATTACTAGTTTTGGCATTTAATTAGTGATTTTAGTTGGGAAAATCTTGAAAACCCTCTTGGTTTAATTTAAAGATTTTAGGGTCAAGTTGATGTCGGATTTTAGTAAAATTGGTATGGTTGGACTCGTGGTTGGATGAGGTTTCATATTCCGTAATTTTTGTCGGGTTCTGAGACGTGGGCCTCACGGGCGAATTTTGAGTGCAATTTCGGATTTTAATGGAAAATGTAGAATTTCATATGGAATTAATTCCTATAATTTTTATTAACTGAATCGAATTATTGTGGCTAGATTCGAGGCATTCGGAGGTCGATTTGAGAGACAAAGGCATCGCGAGCTAGAGGATTAGCCGGTTCGAGGTGAGTAATGATTGTAAATGATGTCCTGAGGGTTTGAAACCCCGGATTTGCACATCGTAGTGCTATATTGAGGTGAGACACGCGCTGGATGATGAGCGCAAGGTCTTTTACTACCGGGGATTGTGACTTGGTCCATCCCGATTGATGATTTTACCGCATATTTGATTGAAACTTATTTGTTATCATCATGATTTGGGCTGATTGCCATACTTGGGCTTCGTGCCAATTATTTGAATCCTTTGGAAATTTTTATCACTATTTCCTCATTGTTTTGACTTATATGTAAACTTAGTCCTGTTGATAATTATTGTTTTACAAACTCATCCGCTTTTATGCAGATTTGAAAACTCAAATGATATTTCTAAATGGTATTTTGGGCTGAGAACTACTGTTTTACAAATGCCCGAAGGGCTTATGATGATTTACGGACTGAGTGAGGCCGAGGGCCATATGTGAGGATATGCTGAGTGATATGAGGCCGAGGGCCTGAGATAGTATTTATGCCACCAAGTGGCTTGAGTGATGTGAGGCCGAGTGATATGAGGCCGAGGGCCTGAGATACTATTTATGCCACGAGGTGGCTTGAGTGATGTGAGGCCGAGTGATATGAGGCCAAGGGCCTGAGATACTCTTTATGCCACGAGGTGGCTTGAGTGATGTGAGGTCGAGTGATATAAGGCCGAGGGCCTGAGATACTTTATATGCCATGTGGTAGCTTGAGTGATGTGAGGATATGCTGAGTGATGATGCCACGAGGTGGCTTGATATAGCTCTTGGGCCATAAGGGACCCTTTCGGAGTCTGCACACCCACAGTGAGCGCGGGTACCCATTGTTCTGAGTGATTGATACTATGCCCGAGGGGTTGATATGAGTGATTGTGAGGTAGCCCGAGGGGCTGATACTATTCTGAGAGTGAGCCCGAGGGGCTGTTACTGATCTGATATTGAGCCCGAGGGGCTGTTACTGTTCTGATATTCAGCCCGAGGGGATGGCACTGTTCTGATATTGAGCTCGAGGGGCTGGTTCTGTTGATATTATGCCCGAGGGGCGGTTAGTTGTACATGTTTTGCCTAAGGGGCTGTTTACATTTCTATCATTTTTGTTACTCACTTGTAAACTACTTGCTTTACTTGTTGAAAAAAAGGGATTTTCACTTGATTTCTCACTGCTTTACTGTTTAAAGTGATTTTACTGCTTCAGTATGGAATACCTTGTGTTTTTGCGTGATTTCTTGCCTTCAGTCTTTATTTATTATTATTACTCACTGAGTCGGAGTACTCACATTACTCCCTGCACCTTGTGTGCAAATTCAGGTATGTTTTGGCTGATTGGAGGCAGAGTCATCAGGGTTTAGCAAGGTAGTTGTCGGCGTTTGCAGCACTGCTTTTCTCTCTCCTCATTTCATTAGTCTGTATTTGTACACTCCAGGTTTTCAGTTGTATTTATACCCTAGTATATGCTCGTGACTTGTGACACCCCGGTATTTTTCAAAAGGCGATATGGGTTTGTTGGCTGGCCTTGTCTTCACAAGAGACGCCATCACGACCGGAGCGGGGTTTGGGTCGTGACAGTGCTGAAGTTTTTTAGTGTATTTCTAAAAACTTCAGCACTTGATAAGCTGAAATTTTTGTCCTGGATTCAAGAGTTTTGTCATAAAGCTTTTTCAAATAAACTTCAGCCCATTGTGCTGAAGTTTTTTAGTGTATTTCTAAAAACTTCAGCACTTGATAAGCTGAAGTTTTTGTCCTACAATCGACACTTTTGTTATGACTTTTAACCAAAACATCAGATTAAAAAGCAGAAGTCATTTACTTCATGCTTAAGTTTTTTCAATAAAAATGTACTTAAAAATCATGATAAAAGACACAATCATATTTGTCTGAACAAAAGTGAACTAAAAAAATAATTAATGTATATTTACAAATTTTGTGCAACCAATCCTCTAATCAAAAAATTTACACACAGTTTTTTCAAAATCTCCATAATCATGGCCTTCTTGTTCTTCTGGAGTTTCATAGCCGCTATCTTGTTTCCACTTTCCATGAGCCCAAAGATTGGCAGTCAATTCTCTCCTGAATGTCAATGACTGACTTTGATCGAAATTGAAGACATCTTCTTTATTCAACCGCATATCCATGAACTTAAGAGAAAATACACCACAATCAACACTACAAAAAGAATATGAAAAAGAAATTGAAGAATAGTTAACACAAGGTGAAAAAAATAAACATAAGATGCATGGTAAAACATATGCGAAACACGTATTTGTTACTCTGTAGTGGTGTCTGCATCCACTTAATTAGAAATTTTTCCACAGGCATTTTCCCATAAAATTTATTGTATGCCCCAAAATCCAAGCATTTGAGACAGTGTGGGATTAACCAGGCATAATGTCTGGCATGTTCAACCGCACGATCATATGTTACACTGCCATTGAATCATACACATATATAGTTTTATCTTGAAAGTCCAGAATTCCAAAAAAGTAGCGCTTAGATCTCTGGCCTATCCTTGGCTTAAGTCGAAATGGAAAAAATACTTTTCTAGCATATGCCCATGAGATACCACAGGAAAGTCGAGGCGTTTTACGTAGTTGTCCACCTTTTCATTCGTTGATTCTTCCTCAAACCAACTAAAGTTCGTAAGTGGCTGAATAACTGTTTTTTTTTCTTCTTCTTCTTCTTCTTCTTCAGCCTGTTGTTTGGATATCCTCTTTCTCTTTGATTTGCTTTTTTTTTATCCTACATTCTCTTTTCCTTCCTTTTTCTAATTTTCTCCATTTGTTCTTCTGAAGGATGAATACCAACCAGCTTAGTCATATACTGATCAAAAATTAAATCTGTTACTGCACATCTTGATTTTGGATAACCTGGAAGGTAATAGCAATATTTTTTACGCAAGTAATATATGCCCACATCGATATGCTGCAAATGAACAGCAGCAAATGATAACATGTGAAAAAAAACTTCAGCATGCATAACTATGAAGTTTAGAAAAAATGCATTACAAAACTACAAACAACATGACAAAAACTTAAGCATATTCAGTTTGAAGTGTTAGAAAATAATCTAAAAAACTTCAGCATGTTTGATTTAAAAGTTTTTTAAAAAAAACTAGAGAATACATGTCAAAAATTTCAGCTTATTTTAGCAAATAAGCTAAAAAAACGTAAACAGTTTACTATGAATAAAGCTGAAGTTTTTCAAATTACAGTACAAAAATTTTACTATAAAAAATAAGCTGAAGTTTTGGTAAATACAGTTGAAAACCAATTCAAAAAACAAACTTAATAACTTACTTCATTCGTAAGATGAGAGTTAGGATCCATAAGCTCGGTAAAGAATGATTTTCGAATATCAATTCCAGCTAATCTGAATGGGTTGGAATCATATTCACTTGCATCCATCTCCAACCACTCTGTAAATCTTTGCATCAATCCACTATCTTGATTAACATAATGGAAGGGACACCTTCGTGTATTCTTTCCTACTTTCCAATCTTGCCCCATTTCTTTTCGTTTATGTACTACATAAGGAGATCTCAACCAAATACTCTCCATACGAATCATTATCCCTTTTTATCTAGTTTTTCTTTTGCTTGCTCTTCCTGCTGTTCCATCACAACTAACTGTTGTTGTTCACAAGCAGGGGGAGAAACCACAGCCATAGTGGAAGATACTTGACCAACTCCCTGTTGTTCACGACGTTCTTATCTCTCTTCACGAACAACAACATCAGCAGAATTACCTTATGAATCAGTCGCTTGTGTACTACCCAACGAAAATGAACATATATTGAAGTTTGGGATATCACCGGTCTCACACATAGGAAAACTGGAAATCTTCCTTCTCTTAGGATTTGGAAGAAGTTGCGATGCATCAGATGAGATTTGCAAAAGCAAGGAAAATATAAACATAAATAAAATAGATACAAAAACACATTAGGCAAAAAAACGACTTGTAATCGAATTGCAGAAAATAATTACCTGGTATAAGTGTTGAGACATAGATAGTGTTTGCATTCTAACAGATCCACTTCCTTTACCTTCATATATGCCTGTATCTTCATGAAAAAAAAACTAAATAATACTAACTAAATTTTATAAAATAATACCAATACACTTCACACCTGTCTGTGAGCCAACAGGTGTGAATATATGTATTTCTCCTTTTTGATATAGCTGCACAAGCTCACCAAATTCTTTTTGAGCTGCCTCGAGTCTTTCTGAAAAATCATTCAAAAACAAAACAAAAAAAAATAAAGTATGTAAAATTTCAAACTGTAAAAAATATACTTGCATCAAATGTAATAAATTCATGATCTATAGAATACCTTGACATTTGTCTTCCGTTGTGGTTTCCCCAGGCTGCATGCCTTTGTCGATATAAGCAGTTACAACTTCATTCAACTGTGCACCAACGTCAAGGAGCATTGGATCATTTCCTGGAAGGTTTTTCTCAACACTACCTTCATTCAATTCAGAGAGTTTTTGAGTTGTGTCAATTGAAGCACAACTAGTTTCAACTTCAACTGCATATTCATAAAGAAGGGGAATAGATCAACTAGTTTTTCTATATATATATAACATAGAAAAAATTTATACCTGTGGTGAAAATTTCACTACAGGATATTATCAAAAAAATCAGTTAAAAACTTCAATTCTAAGAAGGCTGAAGTTCGACAGTAACAAAACAAAAACTTCAGCTTTAGAGCTGAAGTTCAACGGTTACAAAACAAAAACTTCAGCTCTAGAGCTAAAGTTTGACAGTCACAAAATAAAATCTTTAGCTCTAGAGCTGAAGTTCGACAGTTACAAACAAAAATTTCAGCTCTAGAGCTGAAGTTCATCAGATACAAAACAAAACATTCAGCAAAAAACATTTTGTCGTTTTTACAAAAAATAAAACACAAATTCAAATCCAAAAATAATGCTGAAGTTCATAAAAATATATAACAAAAAAAAACAAAAAACATGAAACAAAACTTCAGCTCCTATCTAAGGTATCACTGAACTATTATAAACTTCACACTTTATACCTGTAGTAATAATTTCCTGTGTATCACCACCTAAAATTTCCATGCAAATAGCTAGTGCTCCATCAAACTGATCGCCTTTCCCAATAGTGCTAGACATATCACTCGCTTTCAATTCTAAATGTAACGACCCGAACCGTCGTTTCCTGTATTTTCATCCCGTATTCCCCGTTAAATGCTTATTCATGTTTCAATATGTGTACTTGGTGAATTTGAGTCAACTCGGATCGAGTTTGGTATGAAATGGGACAATTAGTCTCTTTAAGGAAGAATTAGTTTGGAAAAGTCAACCGGAAAAGCCAAAGAGGGGTCAGCCGCAAAAACCAAGCGAGACTCCCCCCACCATCGGATTTAAGCTACTTCTTCACATAAGATCTCCAAGACCTTATCTCCATCTCCATACACACACCCATAACCTAAGAAGCCATTGACTTGTGAGTTAGAGGGCTCGGAATTGAATTCTGATGATTCGGTTAGTTTCGGGGGAAGATTTAAGGCCTAGAAGCGCAATCGAAATTAATTTTGGAGGTCCGGTGAAGAAATTAGCTCATTTTGGCGAAGTTAGTATTTTGGGGATTTCCGGTTGATAGGTGAAATTTTGATCCGACGGTCGGAATGGAATTCCGAGAATTTCTGTAGCATCGTTATGCCATTTTGGATATGTGTGCAAAATTTCAAGTCATTCGGACATATTTTGGTCGAGTTTTGATCGAATGCTCGTTTTGGAAGTTTTAAAGGAACTTAGACTTGAATTCGATGTAATTCGATAATTTTGGTGTTAGTTGAGGTGTTTTGATAATTGGAACAAGTTTGAATAATATTATAAGATGTATTGGTATTTTTTGGTTGAGGTCCTGAGGACCTCGGGGTGATTTCGGATGGCTAATGGGAACTTTTGAAGTTGGGAAATTTCATAATAGACGAAATTGTAAATGAGTGTGCACAAGACCTCACTTTAAATGAACATATCTCCAGTTATATAAGGAGTTGTGTGAGGATCTACCTATCAAATTAAATCCATTTGAGTCTAGCTTCCAACTCAACAAACCGTTCATAATTTGGAGTTGTATACAGAAAGTTATGATCATTTTACTGGGCATGTGTCAGTACCGCGGCCTTAGCGCTGGAGCGCGTAGCCAGCGCTAATTGAGTTTTCTTCTGCCTCACTAGTGCGGGATTAGCGCGGGCGTGCTAGTGAAGGTTTTTAAGTACTCTAAAGACCGGAAATGAGAGGAATTGAGTCATTCTCAAGCCTAGGGCTTCCCCAACACCCCCAATTCGACCAAGGCACCCAATTGCACTCCTAAGGTAAGATTTTTGGAGTATTTTGAGTTGATTACTACTCCCAAACACTTATATTAACATGGATTGATCTTAAAAATCCTTAGATTTTCAAGAAATTCCTTCAAGAACTCAAAGAAGGGTTTTGCAAGATTTCTTCCAAAAGGTAAATCCTACACCTTAGACTCACATATATGGATATATTATGGAAATATGAGTATGAATCAAGTATTACAACTTATTGTATGGTGGTTGGAAGCCATAAATTCCCAATTTAAATACATGAACATGGTAGGGATTTAAAGGTGTTTATTTGATGAAATTTTTGTTGGTTTGGGTGTGAATGGTTGATCACACATGTGATGTTAGGAGTATAAATTATTAAAGAATAATAGTGTGATGAATTGTTGGTTAATGGTGATAGTTGGAGGAACCAATGCTATAGTTAAGAGGTGTAAATATTTATGCCTACAAGATGTTTGATAATATGCCTAAATGGCATAATTTATGGGATCTAGTACTAATATTGGCCATATTGAGTGTTGTATTGTAGATTGAAGTTACATAACTGTATGAGATCATTATAGTATCATTAAGGGGCGAATTTCAGATATGTATGGTTAAAACCCCGTCTTTTAGAAATTGAACTTCATCGAGGTTTGTGTGATTTTTGGCAGATTCGTCACACGAGGAGGCCAATTAGAGAGGCAAGGACATAGCGAGCTAGAGGTGAGTAATGATTTTAAATGATGCACTGAGGGTTTGAAACCCCGGATTGCACAACATACTGCTATGTTGAGATGAGACACGCGTTGTATGACGAGCGCGGGGTCATTTACTATTGGGGATTGTGACTTGGTCCATCCCAGTTGATATTTTTACCGCGTAATTGATAAAGATTTATTGTTTTTCACTATGATTGGGGCTTATTGCCATATTTGGGCTTCGTGCCAATTATCTGAAATCTTTTGTGAATTTACATCACTATTTTCCTCACGAATTGATATATTATTTGAACTCAGTCCAATTGAATTATATTATTTTGTGAACTCAGCTACATTTATACTCAACTCGAGATTTAATGATATTTATAATGATGTTGAGCTGAGCACTATTGTTTTACTGATGCCCAAGAGGCTTATGATTATTTTCTGGATTGATTGAGGCCGAGGGCCATACGTGAGGATATGTTGAGTGATGTGAGGAGGCTTTCAGGCCTCCAGTGTTATATGAGGAGGCTTTCAGGCCTCGAGTGTTATATGAGGAGGCTTTCAGGCCTCGAGTGTTATATGAGGAGGCTTTCAGGCCTCATGTGTGATGTGTGAAGGCTTTCAGGCCTATTGATATTGCGCTTGGGCTGCAGGAGCCCCTCCGGAGTCTGTACACACCCCCAGTGAGCGCAGGGTACCCGCGTGAGTTGGGAGTGGGCCCGAGAGGCCGTTTTTTGTGTGTGGTGAGTTGGGAGTGAGCCCGAGGGGATGATGTTATGTGCTGGTGAGTTGGGAGTGAGCCCGAGGGGCTGATACTATACTGAGATTTACATATTGAGCCCGAGGGGTAAACCTTTGATTTATCCTTACTGTGGAAATTAATTGGCTTCACTGTTTTAAAAGAAGAATTATCTGATACTCACTGTTTTATTGTATAACTGATTTTACTGCATGGGATAGCGCTATATTGTGCCGTTATGAGATTTCATGTTTTCAGTCATTATTTATTTTTATTACTCACTAGGTCGGAGTACTCACATTACTCCCTGCACCATGTGTGCAGATACAGGCAGAGCTGAGTTTGCTCCTGAGCGCTGATTCTTTCCAGGCCACGCGGTGACTAGGAGTAACGAGGTAGTTGTTGACGTCTACAACCCCGTTTTATCCCTTATCTTTGTTATTTATGATAATTCCAGACTTTGTAAAATATTAGTAAACTCTGTAGTAGCTCATGACTCGTGACACCCCAATTTCGGGCTCAGTTGGGATGGTTTTTCCTTGTTCTATCACGTTTATTTCGCATTTAAGATTATATTGCCCACGATTTAGACTTATTCCTGCTAAGTAATTATAAAAAGATGTACTGTTTTGTTGATTGGATGGCCTTGTCCTCACTAGAGGCGCCATCACGACCGGGTTGGGATTTTGGGTCGTGACAAGTTGGTATCAAATCCTAGGTTACTAGGTCTCGCGAGTCATGAGCTGGTTTAGTAGAGTCTCGCGGGAAAAAGTAACTTTTACAATTCCTTCCACGTATTCATATACGCGAACGAATGCTCAGTATTAGATGTGCCTTGATAGCTTATAATTCCCCGATCGAAGGGCGAGACGTGGTCGTTTTGAGTTTGATGTTAGGCCAGTCTGGAGGACTTGAGGCCGGATCTTTGCCAATGGCTTTAGCACCGAGGTGCTTATTGTGTGAGCAAGTATTTTGAACTTATATGTTCGGTATTGCCTCTATTAGTGGGAATCATGGCTAGATAGCTACGTGAGGAGTATGATAGTACTGCGATATGTATCTATATGACTTGGAAGTGACGAGGAAGGTCTACTGGATGAGAGATGAACTATTGAGTGTATGATTTTCATTGTGATAGGATGTGTAGTCCCAAGTTATGGGTGCGTGAAGGATCTTTTTATGTCTCATATTTGAAGTGAAGTAAATTTCATGTTACGGTATGAGTTTAGACTTAGGAAGATTAAGTAATGGTGTAATGTGTATGGCAGTGGAAGGTATACAAAAATATTAACTAAAGGTAAAGCTAGTGGGTAATTGGCTTATGAGGGGAAGCTATTTGTCATACTAGTTAGATAAATCTGGGAGTTGAGATCGCTTCTGTAAATGTATTATGACGAAATTGTTAAGTCAAGGAGACCACCTTGAAGGTCTAAAACATTAAAGAAAGAATATGTTCTTACTCGGTTGAATAGCCTAATAATGGAGGATTGAAAGGTATTTTCTATGTGTTATGATTCAAATAGGTGCAACACATATCCATGTATCAATTTTGATAGTATAATGCATGTAATATTGATATTAATGTAATTGATATACGTTGTGATGCTTTGTCAAATTGTGGATGTGTTGTTAGGATGATTTTGGTAATTCTCTGGCAGGTGGATAGGCCCAATTACAAAGGAGACTCTGCCGAAATTTTTGAAAAATTTGGGACTTAGTAAAAATTTGGTCCCCTAGAGAGTAGGCATAACTATTATGTGAGTGAATGCAAGAAAATGCGGAAGAGTTAAAATTTTAGATGAATTGTGTTTCCACAAGCTTATGAAGGAGTGAGTTTAATCTCACTATGGTATTATCTCAGTCTGCCACACAGATGCCTCTGTCTTAATTGATCCGGGATCCACCTATTCTTATGTGTTTTCATATTTTGCCCGTCATTTGAGTATGCCCCGGGAGTCTCTTACTTTACCTGTTCATGTGTCTACCCCGGTGGGCAATACTATTGTTGTGGACCGTATGTATCGGTCATGTGCTGTGATTATTGGGGGTCTAGAGACCCGAGTTGATCTACTGTTGTTGAGCATGGTAGATTTTGATATTATTCTGGGCATGGATTGGTTATCTCCATATCATGCTATTCTAGACTGTCATGCTAAGACAGTTACTTTGGCTATTCCGGGTGTTCCGAGGATCGAGTGGCGTGGCATGACTGATTATGTCTCTAGCAGAGTAATTTCTTTCTTGAAAGCCCAACGTATGGTTGGGAAGGGTTATCTATCATATCTTGCTTTTGTGCGGGATGTTGGAGCTGAGACTCCTAGTATTGATTTTGTCCCAGTTGTGAGGGACTTTCCTGATGTATTTCCTGCAGACCTGCCGGGCATGCCGCCGGACAGGGATATTGATTTTGGCATTGACTTAGTGCCGGGCACTCAGCCCATTTCTATTCCGCCATATCGTATGGCACCAGCAGAGCTGAAAGAATTGAAGGAGCAGCTTCAGGAACTCCTAGATAAGGGGTTCATTCGGCCTAGCGTGTCCCCGTGGGGTGCACCTGTTTTATTTGTGAAGAAGAAAGATGGCACAATGAGAATGTGCATTGATTATAGGCAGTTGAATAAGGTAACAATGAAGAACAAGTATCCTTTGCCTCGCATTGATGACTTATTTGATCAGCTTCAGGGAGCGAGGGTATTTTCTAAGATTGATCTCCGTTCGGGCTATCACCAGTTGAAAATCAGGGAGCCGGATATTCCCAAGACTGCTTTCAGGACTAGATATGGTCACTATGAATTTTTGGTTATGTATTTCGGGCTGACCAATGCCCCAGCAGCGTTCATGCATTTGATGAACAGTGTATTTCAGCCTTATCTGGATGCATTTGTTATTGTATTCATTGATGATATCCTGGTGTACTCGCATAGCCAAGAGGAGCATGCCTAGCATTTGCGTGTAGTGTTGCAGAGATTGAGAGAGGAGAAGTTTTATGCAAAATTCTCCAAATGTGAATTTTGGCTAAGTTCTGTGACATTTTTGGGACACATAGTGTCCAGCGAGGGTATACAGGTTGATCCAAGGAAGATAGAAGCAGTGCAGAGTTGGTCTAGACCATCCTCAGTCACAGAGATTCGGAGTTTTCTTGGGCTAGCAGGCTATTATCGCCGATTTGTTCAGGGGTTTTCTTCTATTGCATCGCCTTTGACCAAGTTGACTTAGAAAGGTGCCCCATTTGTATGGTCCGGCGAGTGTGAGGAGAGCTTTCAGAAGCTCAAGGCACTTCTGACCACATCTCCAGTGTTGGTGTTACCATCAGCTACAGGTTCATACGCGGTATATTGTGATGCTTCCAGAGTTGGGATTGGTTGTGTGCTAATGCAGGAGGGTAGAGTTATTGCTTATGCTTCTCGTCAGTTGAAGCCCCATGAGAAGAACTACCCTGTTCATGATTTGGAGTTGGCTGCTATAGTTCATGCCTTAAAAATTTGGAGGCACTATTTATATGGCGTATCTTGTGAGGTATTCACTGATCATCGCAGTCTTCAGCATTTATTTAAACAAAAAGATCTTAATTTGAGGCAGCGGAGATGGCTTGAGTTACTTAAAGACTATGATATTACCATTCTATATCATCCGGGAAAGGCCAATGTAGTGGCCGATGCGTTGAGCCGAAAGGCAGTCAGTATGGGGAGTTTGGCTTACATCCCAGTTGGGGAGAGGCCTCTTGCAGTTGATGTTCAGACCTTGGCCAATCAGTTGGTGCGGTTAGATATTTCTGAGCCTAGCCGGGTATTGGCTAGTGTGGTTTCTCGATCTTCCTTATATGATCGCATCAGAGAGCACCAGTATGATGATCCGCATTTGCTTGTCCTTAAGGACAGAGTTCAGCATGATAATGCCAAAGATGTGACTATAGGTGATGATGGCGTATTGAGGATGCAGGGCCGTATTTGTGTGCCCGATGTTGATGGGCTTAGAGATTTGATTCTTGAGGAGGCCCACAGTTCGCGGTATTCCATCCATCCGGGTGCTGCGAAGATGTATCAGGACTTGAGACAGCATTACTGGTGGAGGAGAATGAGGAAAGACATTGTGGGATATGTGGCTCGGTGTCTCAACTGTCAGCAGGTGAAATATGAGCATCAGAGACCGGGCGGTTTGCTTCAGCAGATGATTATTCCTGAGTGGAAATGGGAGAGAGTTACTATGGATTTCGTGAGTGGCCTTCCTCGGACTTTGAAGAATTTTGATTCGATTTGGGTCGTTGTGGATAGGTTGACCAAGTCAGCGCATTTCATTCTGGTGTGTACCACATATTCTGCGGAGCGGCTGGCTAGGATCTTTATTCAGGAGATTGTGCGGTTGCATGGTGTTCCAGTTACTATTATTTCGGATAGAGGTACTCAATTCACTTCTCAGTTTTGGAGGACTTTTCAGCACGAGTTGGGCACTCAGGTAGAGTTGAGTTCAACAATTCATCCTTAGACGGACGGACAATCCGAGCGTACTATTCAGATATTGGAGGATATGTTGCGTGCCTGCGCGATTGATTTTGGAGGTTCTTGGGTTGAATTTTTACCACTTTCAGAGTTTGCCTACAACAACAGCTATCAGTCCAGTATTCAGATGGCACCGTATGAGGCCTTATATGGGAGGGGGTGTAGAACTCCAATGGGTTGGTTTGAGCCCGGAGAGGCTAGGTTGTTGGGGACAGATTTGGTCCAGGATGCTTTAGAAAAGGTGAAGGTGATTCAGGAAAGACTTCACACAGCTCAGTCGCGTCAGAAGAGTTATACGAACCGGAAGGTCCGAGATGTGTCATTTATGGAGGGCGAGAAGGTATTGCTGAAGGTTTTGCCGATGAAGGGTGTTATGAGGTTCGGAAAGAAAGGGAAGTTAAGTCCGTGGTTTATTGGACCATTTAAGATACTTAGGAGGATTGGAGAAGTGGTTTACGAGCTTGCTTTGCTGCCTAGATTGTCGGGTGCTCATCCGGTATTCCATGTGTCCATGCTCCGGAAGTACATTGGGGACCCGTCTCATATTTTAGATTTTAGTACAGTACAGTTAGATGAAAATTTGACTTATAATGTGGAGCCAATGGCTATTTTGAGTCGACAGGTTCAAAAATTGAGATCAAAAGATATAGCATCAGTGAAAGTACAACGGAGAGGTCGGCCCGTGGAGGAGGCTACTTGGGAGACCGAGCAGGAGATGTGGAGCAGGTACCCGCACCTATTTGAAACTCCAGGTATGTTTCTTAACTCGCTCGAGGACGAGCGTTTGTTTTAGTTGGGGAGAATGTAACGACCCGAACCGTCGTTTCCTGTATTTTCGTCCCGTATTCCCCGTTAAATGCTTATTCATGTTTCAATATGTGTACTTGGTGAATTTGAGTCAACTCGGATCGAGTTTGGTATGAAATGGGACAATTAGTCTCTTTAAGGAAGAATTAGTTGGAAAAAATCAACCGGACATTGACTTGTGAGTTAGAGGGCTCAGAATTGAATTCCGATGATTCGGTTAGTTTTGGGGGATGATTTAAGGCCTAGGAGCGCAATCGGAATTAATTTTGGAGGTCCAGTGAAGAAATTAGCTCATTTTGGCGAAGTTAGTATTTTGGTGATTTCCGGTTGATAGGTGAAATTTTGATCCGACGGTCGGAATGGAATTCCGAGAATTTCTGTAGCTTCATTATGTCATTTTGGATATGTGTGCAAAATTTCAAGTCATTCGGACATATTTGGTAGAGTTTTGATCGAATGCTCGTTTTGGAAGTTTTAAAGGAACTTAGACTTGAATTCGATGTAATTCGATAATTTTGGTGTTAGTCGAGGTGTTTTGATAATTGGAACAAGTTTGAATAATATTATAAGATGTATTGGTATTTTTGGTTGAGGTCCCGAGGACCTCGGGGTGATTTCGGATGGCTAATGGGAACTTTTGAAGTTGGGAAATTTCATAATAGACGAAATTGTAAATGAGTGTGCACAAGACCTCACTTTAAACGACCATATCTCTAGTTATATAAGGAGTTGTGTGAGGATCTAACTATCAAATTAAATCCCTTTGAGTCTAGCTTCCAACTCAACAAACCGTTCGTAATTTGAAGTTGTATACAGAAAGTTATAATCATTTTACTGGGCATGTGTCAGTAGCGCGGCCTTAGCGCGGGAGCGCGTAGCCAGCGCTAATTGAGTTTTCTTCTGCCTCACTAGTGCAGGATTAGCGCGGGCGTGCTAGTGTCAGGCCTCTAAATACACCTAAGGACGGGAAATAACGGACTTTGAGTCATTTCTCAAGCCTAGGGCGTCCCCAACACCCCCAATTCGACCAAGGCACCCAATTGCACTCCTAAGGTAAGATTTTTGGAGTATTTTGAGTTGATTACTACTCCCAAACACTTATATTAACATGGATTGATCTTAAAAATCCTTAGATTTTCAAGAAATTCCTTCAAGAACTCAAAGAAGGGTTTTGCAAGATTTCTTCCAAAAGGTAAATCCTACACCTTAGACTCACATATATGGATATATTATGGAAATATGAGTATGAATCAAGTATTACAACTTATTGTATGGTGGTTGGAAGCCATAAATTCCCAATTTAAATACATGAACATGGTAGGGATTTAAAGGTGTTTATTTGATGAAATTTTTGTTGGTTTGGGTGTGAATGGTTGATCACACATGTGATGTTAGGAGTATAAATTATTAAAGAATAATAGTGTGATGAATTGTTGGTTAATGGTGATAGTTGGAGGAACCAATGCTATAGTTAAGAGGTGTAAATATTTATGCCTACAAGATGTTTGATAATATGCCTAAATGGCATAATTTATGGGATCTAGTACTAATATTGGCCATATTGAGTGTTGTATTGTAGATTGAAGTTACATAACTGTATGAGATCATTATAGTATCATTAAGGGGCGAATTTCAGATATGTATGGTTAAAACCCCGTCTTTTAGAAATTGAACTTCATCGAGGTTTGTGTGATTTTTGGCAGATTCGTCACACGAGGAGGCCAATTAGAGAGGCAAGGACATAGCGAGCTAGAGGTGAGTAATGATTTTAAATGATGCACTGAGGCTTTGAAACCCCGGATTGCACAACATACTGCTATGTTGAGATGAGACACGGTTTGTATGACGAGCGCGGGGTCATTACTATTGGGGATTGTGACTTGGTCCATCCCAGTTGATATTTTTACCGCGTAATTGATAAAGATTTATTGTTTTTCACTATGATTGGGGCTTATTGCCATATTTGGGCTTCGTGCCAATTATCTAAAATCTTTTGTGAATTTACATCACTATTTTCCTCACGAATTGAAAT
Source organism: Nicotiana sylvestris (assembly GCF_000393655.2). Taxonomy (NCBI): domain Eukaryota; kingdom Viridiplantae; phylum Streptophyta; class Magnoliopsida; order Solanales; family Solanaceae; genus Nicotiana; species Nicotiana sylvestris. The sequence goes on from NC_091063.1 coordinate 92,799,853, forward strand.
ATTATTTGAACTCAGTCCAATTGAATTATATTATTTTGTGAACTCAGCTACATTTATACTCAACTCGAGATTTAATGATATTTATAATGATGTTGAGCTGAGCACTATTGTTTTACTGATGCCCAAGAGGCTTATGATTATTTTCTGGATTGATTGAGGCCGAGGGCCATACGTGAGGATATGTTGAGTGATGTGAGGAGGCTTTCAGGCCTCCAGTGTTATATGAGGAGGCTTTCAGGCCTCGAGTGTTATATGAGGAGGCTTTCAGGCCTCGAGTGTTATATGAGGAAGCTTTCAGGCCTCGTGTGTGATGTGTCAAGGCTTTCAGGCCTATTGATATTGCGCTTGGGCTGTAGGAGCCCCTCCGGAGTCTGTACACACCCCCGGTGAGCGCAGGGTACCCAGGTGAGTTGGGAGTGGGCCCAAGAGGCCGTTGTTTGTGTGTGGTGAGTTGGGAGTGAGCCCGAGGGGCTGATGTTGTGTGCTGGTGAGTTGGGAGTGAGCCCGAGGAGCTGATACTATACTGAGATTTACATATTGAGACCGAGGGGCAAGCCTTTGATTTATCCTTACTGTGGAAATTATTTGTCTTTACTGTTTTAAAAGAAGAATTATCTGATACTCACTATTTTACTGTATAACTGATTTTACTGCTTGGGATAGCGCTATATTGTGCCGTTATGAGATTTCATGTTTTCAGTCGTTATTTATTTTTATTACTCACTGGGTCGGAGTACTCACATTACTCCCTGCACCATGTGTGCAGATACAGGCAGAGCTGAGTTCGCTCCTGAGCGCTGATTCTTTCCAGGCCAGGAGGTGACTAGGAGTAACGAGGTAGCTGTTGACGTCCGCAACCCCGTTTTCTCCCTTATCTTTGTTATTTATGATAATTCCAGACTTTGTAAAATATTAGTAAACTCTGTAGTAGCTCATGACTTGTGACACCCCGATTTCGGGCTGAGTTGGGATGGTTTTCCTTGTTCTATCACGTTTATTTCGCATTTAAGATTATATTGCCCATGATTTAGACTTATTCCTGCTAAGTAATTATAAAGAGATGTACTGTTTTGTTGATTGGCTGGCCTTGTCCTCACGAGAGGCGCCATCACGACCGGGTTGAGATTTTGGGTCGTGACGCTAAATTACCAACAGGTGTTTGATCTCCATCACTAAACAAATTGCCTTTTCCAATATCACTTTCCAAAGCACAACTCAGTGCATGTTTTTCAGTACCAACAACTTGATCATCTGCACCTTTCTCAGTTGTTAACTCTTCATTATTTCCATCTTTACTCAATCTATAAACACTAGATTATTCCTCTCCACCTTGTTGTTGAACATGTTCATCGCATTCAACAGCCGCTTCCTTACGTGTAGCATTATCATCTGCGACTTTACGCGATGGATCATGAGAAGCATGTTCTTCAGTATAAACAACTTGATTATTTGCAACTTTCTTGCTTCCAACATTCTCAGTTGATAATTATTCTTCATCATTTCCATCTCTACTCAATCTATCAGCACTGGAACGTTCCTCTTCAACTTGTTCTTGAACATGTTGATCGCCTTCAAAAGTCGCTTCTTCACGTGTAGCATTTACATCTGCGACTTTATCTGATGCATCATCAACAGCATTAATATCTGATGGATGTTCATAACAGTCGTTCACCCTATCATATTCTCGATGGTTACTCAAATAAAAATTGTCATCGTTCATTCCATTTGATTTGTTGACAATCTTAAACAACTGTTCAAACTTCTCATCGAAATATTCCTAGAAAAAAAAAATTACTAACAATGACTAATCTGAATAACATCAGCAGAAATAAAAAGACTTCTCTATAAATTAGCTTACCTTCACTTTTACAAAAATCGCATCCACAATAGCAGATCACTCCTCCTTTTTAAACTTATCGAAAACTTCTTTCACGATCGTGCTTCTTTCTTTTTCTGCATGTCTTTGAACCTCCATTGTTAACCTCTAGAATAGACACACAACAAAAATTCAGATATAGAAGAAAACTTCAACTCAAAAACATGTTGTACTTTTACAAAAACAAAACCAAAAAACTTCAGATCAAAACTTACAGAACATATTGTGTCGAGTAATTCATTGTCATCAAAGTCAGTTGTAGAACGGTTAGAACAACTCTAGGTATGAGATGATTCGCAATAAAAGGAGTTTGATTCGCTTCTTTTGATCGACTCAGAGTACGTGGTGATTCACCAGTTGAAGGAACCACATTAAGTACCTTTGAACGAATCCGGTTGCATGGTAATTGTCCAATTAAAAGCATTGAATTTAATTCCTCTTCTGTAGGAATTATATCCAATACCCTAAAGTTGCGATATCTCTGTTTAATACAAAAAAGTATATTATGAGAAGAAAAAAACTAATACGTCAACATTTTAACACAAAGACAAAAAAAAAAGTAACTAACTTCATGACTACTGAACATAACAAAAGGTTCGGGAAATTTAAGCTCTCCCACACATACATAATGTAACATCCTGGGAACCTGAGGGGTATCAAGGTACTCATCCTCTCTTATATACTTCTACCAAATATCTGGGAAGCGCTCATAGAACCAAGCACATAACGGATATGGAAATCCACCAAGTTTATACTTAGTTGAACGTAATTTGTTCTGCTTGTCCAATGCATGTTTCAGTGAGTAAATGAGTTTCTCATAAGCCATATTACCCCAAGGCTATTCAGCACAAACCTTATAATCTTCAACAATAGATGCATACTCCTCCATCACAGATGACTCGGTCTTTTTCCCAAACAAAATAGACTCTACAACAAGAATTTCCATAAGCTTTACAGCATCATCATCGCTCTCGCATATGTGTATGTGATTCACAACATTCTTTGGAATTTCATTTCGAGTCATAAAATCTCAAATATCCTTCAAAGTCACACTCTTGGACTTACCAAAATAGCCTTCAGAATATTGCTCTCTCGATTAATTGGTTTTCAATATTATGTGTTGTGATCCGCAAACCGCACATAATGTGAAAGTCTTCAAGGGTGAAGGAAACATCATGGCCAAAAATCTAGAAACTAATAGAGTCTCGATCATTGGTTAATATTCGAGAAAGACACAGATAATGAACCAACTTCATGCTGCATTGGAAATTCTCCATAGCCATAATGTATCGAAATGTACCATTATTAAGCTTATCTCGTTGTGTAGGAGTCAAGAAAGTTGCAATTAATTTCTCCAAATTGTAGTTCCCCTTCCAGTAACCCTTACAGTTAAATCAATCTCGAAACTCAAAATATCTTTGCCCTGGTCTTGTAGGTGGAGGAGCACGAACATAAGGACCTGGGGGTATTATAAGTTGTCTAGGTGTTTTAGGTGTTTTAGGTGTTTTAGGTACATTAGCTGCTTTGCGTACTTTAGCTGCATTAGGATCTTTAGGTGTCATCTGTTCAAAAAAAGTAAAACATACAAAAAATAACATCAAGACATTATCAAAAAGATCAGTTAAAACTTCAATCTCTAAGAAGGCTGAAGTTCGACAGTTGCAAAACAAAAACTTCAGCTCTAGAGCTGAAGTTCGACAGTTACAAAACAAAAATTTCAGCTCTAGAGATGAAGTTCACCAGTAACAAAAATAAAAACTTCAGCTCCTAAAGCTGAAGTTCACCAGTTACAAAACACAAAACATGCAGCAAAAAAACATGCTGTAGTTTTTACAAAAAACAAAACGCGAATTCAAATCCAAAAATAATGCCAAAACATGAAAAAAAAAAAAAAAAACTCCAGCTCCTATCTAAGGTATCATTACTATAATAGTATCATCTATTTAACTCTCAAATTTTTAAAAAATTTGGACATCTAATCACTGAAGGAATTTTCATCAACAACATAAAAACTCGTTTAAAAAACCTAAAAACACAATCGTAAAAGTAAAACTAATGCACTTATCAAACTAAACCCTAAGAATCTATTTAATCATAAATACATGACTATCAAAACCAAAACCAGAAATAAAACCCAGAAATCGTAAAATAAACCCAGAAAGTTAATGCAATGTACCTGTGATTAAATCGTAATGCGGGAACAATGACGACTAGCAGTTGAAAAATCAAAACAACGACGAAACCGTTTGATTTCAGAGAAGAACAAATCAAAAAATGCGAATAACGGGAGAGAGAGACAGAGACAGTAGAGGACTAGCGTATACTTGGAGAGAAAGTAGTCTTTTAATAAAGAAGGGCAAAATAGTCTTTTAAAAGGCTTTTAACAAAAAATGGGTACGGGTGCAAACATAAAGACAAAGCGGCTACAGGTTAAAAAGGGGCGCCCAAATAGGGTGCCCCATGCAATTTTTACGGTTTTAACTAAAAAAAGTCAAACTAAAACCAAACGAACCCGATATTACATATATAGAAATTTTAGATATATTTAATATATATATATAATATACTTATTGTGATATAATTTCTAAATATTTCTTAAAAAAATTTATAATTTTATCTTTAAAGGTTTTATTTCAAGGTTGAACTTAGAACTTTTGAATGCTCCAATAAGTTTTATAGTCATTAATATTAGTAAATTAAATAATGCTAACAATATCCCAAACCAAAATCAAATCAATATTAGTGCTAACAAAAGACATTCAATTCAATATTACGAACGAGGATGTATTGAATATCTATTTTTTATTTTGCAATAATTAGATAGAAATGCATAACCTATTTTTATTTTTCTTTTGCGTTTAGTCATGTAATTAATACTCCTTTATTAGTCTATTTATTTTAACATGACTTAGTACTTTTAGATTATATTTATGTTTATTATAGCTTTTTAATTAGCAATATTTATATTACATAATTTTATTATCTTTATTGTTGAATATTTTAGGATAACGCCATGACACGTCTCATATTTTATATTATTTTCTTGGAAAATACTTTATATAGTTGTATCTTACTAGAATTAAAGAAATATTTTGAGCATACGTTATATGTTTTGTTCTACGAAGATTCCCGAGAAAACCCGTATAACCTGAAAACCCGAGAAAACCCAAGATTAAAAAACCTGAGTTTCATTTTTTTGGCTTGGTCCTTAGATTTAATAACCCGACACAATTGGTTTGGTTTGGTAATTGTAAAATCAGAACCAACTCGACCTATGTACACCCCTACTACAGACTATTCACGAATAAGTTGGGATAGGCCAATTTATTGCATTTGGCTTGTTTTGATTATTTTAACGTAAAAGCACTTGGCTTAAAAACTATTTTTAAAATTACCAAACACTCAAACAAGTTAAAAAATTAATATTTTAAAGTTGATTTGACCATCTTTTAAGCCAATCCATTCCAAACACCCTCTTAAAGTTGAACTACTGTGAAGCAAAACACATGCCTAAAACTGCCCTTTTATTTTGATCTGAGTAAACGCTGAAAAAAAGAAATAAATACAGTGAATTCGGCCAAGTTAAAAATCATCTTAATGTATAAACTATCACATATTCCTTCAAGGTGACAGAAAGCCCGTCTAGCTCAGTTGGTAGAGCGCAAGGCTCTTAACCTTGTGGTCGTGGGTTCGAGCCCCACGGTGGGCGACGTTATATTTTGCTCTTTTTCTTGACTGTTGGAAAAAAGTTTGTTTTTCTTCCTTTTTTTTGCTTACTTGAACTTATAGCTTGGAACCTTGAAGCTACACATAATGCTCAATTTTCTTCCCTTTTTTTCTTGAATGGATTAAGAGAAGTTGGAATTAATGCCCACCAATCACCATTTTTTTTTTTAAAAAAAAAAAGGCTAATGAGGAAATAGAGGAGCTAAAAACAAAACAAAGGAAAAAAAATGCACCGGTGTTACTTAATAATCAAAATTAAGAAAACTCTGAGGACTTAAATATTATTATTCATCATTTTGAATAAATTTTAGTAATTTTTAATGCACGACCAATAGTTATTTAAAAGCTAATTGTATAACAAAGATATTGAAAGAGGGGTCCCTGAAGTACAATATGATGTATTGCCGAATTTCAAGTTAAAAATATGTTTTGTTACTGAAAGATAATCAAAATATCGACTTGGCTTTGCCTTCCTTTTTTTTTTTTTTTTCCTTTTCATACTACTATCTTCAAAATATATTTGATATTGTATTGATACAGTAAAGTAATTTGATGCAGCATGAAATTGAAGCTTTAAGTTCTCCACGTTTTTCGTATAATTTCAGTCTGTTGTTTTTTATTTGCCATATTTATTTTATGAGTTTGACGCTTTTTATTTTACTTTTGTTCCTCGGCAAATAATTGTTTATTTAGCATTCAATTAAGTACAAACATAATTTTTGGCATCGCTAATTTGTCTTCCAAAAGGTGATTTTAGAGACGTCATGGTTTCATCAATTACTCCAGATAATTCAAAGATAAATCTATTGGCTAATTTAGCAAGGAAAAACATCCAAATAAAAACACGTGATAGTGAACATCAATATATATATATATATATATATATATATATATTTCTTTGGAAACTAGAAGTTATTTACTCCACAAAGTGGCTTGATATATATATATATATATATATATATTTCTTTGGAAACTAGAAGTTATTTACTCCACAAAGTGGCTTGATAATTGAACCACTAAAGTGAACACTACCTTGAGGACCAATAAAGTGCTACTTGTTACACGTACTAATTACTAGAATTTATACGAAGCAGCTCTTAGTGATAATAATTTAAGCTTCAATTCTAAGTGAAACTATTAAGTTGTGTCTTCTTCTAGCAGCAAAGCATGTTACAAGCTAGAAATACTGGACATCCTCTAAAGCCTAAAGCCTACTCTTGTAGTGCAATTTTACAAAGGATATGTACCTTTTGTTTCTTGTAGAATGAATATATGTGCCCATTCAACAAAACAAGTAAAATCATCAACCACTTCAATTAGAGCAGGGAAGGGAAGCCTTGGCGTAACTGGTAAAGTTGTTGCCATGTGACCAAGAGGTCACTAGTTCGAACCATAGAAACAACCTCTTGCAGAAATGTAGGGTAAGGCTGTGTACAATCAGGGGCGGAGCTAGCCTTCTGCTTATAAATTATTATTATAGAATCCAGTAATTTAAAAGAACTAGAATCCCGAACCCATAAATTTCAAATCCTGGCTCCGCCTCTGTATACAATAGACCCTTGTGGTTTGGCCCTTCCCCGGACCCCGCGCATAGCGGGAACTTAATGCACCGGGCTGCCCTTTTTTACTTCAATTAGAGCAGGGGCCAATGATACCAAGGATGTTGCATGATACTGGTGAGCCTGTGATTCTGAGAAGCACACTTGTATTACTTCTGGAAAATACACTATCTTGAAGCTGGGCAAGAACCTGATGGAGAATGTGAAGAGGAACTTCGATAAACGCTGCAAATCCACATTGCATAAGCATATGATGAAATATAGAGTAAGCACCATAAGAAAGACATCTGGATAACACATAACAACATCGATGATAAAATTTCCTCAGTGTCGCACCTTCGCATTGGAGTTACTTCAAATCATACTCAATGGAATAGTCATTCTTAACTGCCCCACGTACACCACATTGAATTTGTAGCTACAAAGTTGTAGTAGGCCAGGCCTACAGCATACACTTCAGGCAGTTATTCGCCTGAATCCTAAATTTTCTAAATCAGGCAAACAAGGACAAACACATTTTTGCTACCAAGGATGAACGACACCAAAAAGCTTCTTAACTTCTGAGATAGTAGCCTAAATTGTTAAGAACCACAAGACTTAAGTTTCTCCATACATGCAGCGGAGGCTATTACCAAAATATATCAAAATTTTGGAAGTGCCTCACCTAAAGATTCTATATAGGATCATGCTACACCAAATGAGCAGGCAAAAATATCAATATTCTCATTTCTCTGTATAGCATGGATATGCAATGCATTTCTGAAATAAATATTTTTATTTCTGTAAGCAAGTTAGAGAAACAACATTAATAACATGAATATGCTAGACACATGAAATTTCAAAAACGGCGACATACAAGACTGTGTTGAACTAATCATAGATCCGTAATTAAATAGCAGGGGCATTCTTGCGCACATAAGTCATATCGTGTTATGGAAAAAGATTGCAAAAGCACTTCTTGGGACATCAGAAGTTGTAGTAAGTTCCTCTTAAATTAACAACAAAAATGGCAAGCAGAAGAGAGAACCTTCAAGGTCAGGAAGTCACTAAGACACTTGAGTTTTTGCAAACTGCAGATAGCTGAGGTGAACATGACCCAAAAGTATCAGCAATTAAATTTTCTGAAAATTAACATGGAAAAAACCAGCTCAGTGCTTATATTTATGTTTTCTGAATGTGCTTCAAGAAATGAGGTTTTGTTACCAATTATGAATGTATATCCAAGTCTCTGTGACCTGTATCCAGTTTCTCTTCTCACCTGCAGTACTCTCAACCACACCAATCACAACACTAGGCAGAAAGTTTTTTCAACCTGTGTATTGGTGCAAGGGAAACAGTGCAGAAAAGCAGAATTGGAAAGAAATTGAATGCATTTCTGAATCTGCTTAGTGATGTAATAGTGGGCCTTTCTCCTTGGATTTTTCAAATCTAAATCTGATTCCTACAATTTCAAGAATTGGAATGAAATTGAATACATTCTTTCTTTTCTGAATCTGTTTAGTAATGTAAATTGTGGCCCTTTCTCCTTGGATTTTTCAAATCTCAATCAGACCAGAATTTCCAGAATACTAAGCTCAGCATTGTCTTTTCGCTTCTGTTTATTCCTCAACTCTATCATTTCAATAAAGTCTAAAAACTTTCTATATTTTCTTGCCTTCACATTCATCGGTAATAAGGCTAGAGTGCTTGACAAAAGGCCTAATTGGTAAGATTTACCACATCAAAGATCTTTTAAGTTCTTCCTGTTGGAGTTATCGTGTCAATTTTTGAGAAAATGTTCTCGAGTAAAATTTGATGAGCTGTCCAAAGTGGAGTATAGTACTATTACAGATAGGATAGTAGTTAATGACAAAGCTATAATCTATTGCCACGGAAATGATCAGCTGTTAGCCTACTGAATTTATTTTCCGTTCATTTTTCCATTTGGTTACTTTGTGTTCTCACTCATATGTTTTAAGTTTTGGCAACAATTTTGGAAGCTTAACGGTTAGCAGCTAGCATACTCAAACCTGAATCCTCTGCAAGCACATCTCATGGGAAGAGAAGGGCCGTGTTTCCATTGTGGTGTCAGGCGTGAGTTCTTTTGACAACCTTTATCACATCTTGCATGTTTATCTTCCATCTCGTTCTTCAATTGAATGTTTCTTGTTGATATGAATCGTCAAGATACAGAATTCCAAACGCTTAATTTTGCTCTCCAATCTTACTGAAATTTAAAACTTGCATGCATGAGACACCCGATATTTAGAATTTCCTAAAACGATTTATCTGTTTAAATGAATAAAATGGAACTTCGTTAACTTTGTTACCTCTCCACCCAAATAGCAGTTGATTTCAGATACAGCAACCATTAGTTTCATGTGCAGTGAATTCATCTAGGATAATTGCACAGTCGGTCCCAAATCATAGGCATCACACAATTTAATTCCCATTTATTTAAAATTTTGGCAATGATCCTTAAGTCTTAATTGTAGCAATTTCGGTGTCTTGCCTAACAGAAAATAAAACGAGAATGCCAGATGACACAGAGGAGAAAGGTACTGGATGTGCACATGCCGTTTTCATGCTATTGTTTATTGACAAATAACTTCACAATAATGCCCTCAGTCAATATTTAAAACCTAAAGACCACAGTATAAGAAGTGTGAAGAGTAAAGTGTAATTACCAAATGCTCACTGATCAGGGTTGGAGAGTGCATCGGCATTTTAACCAGCTTTTGATGTTCCTACAGTAATAAGTCTTTGTTGATATAACTGTATGGCTTTGTCCAGTGGTTTTGATTAACAAAACCTAGGCATATATCTGGAAATATATTAGTTTTTCCCAAAACGAAAAGGATGGAAAGGGACCAAACTGATACCAGATTGACATTGATTACATAGTTTTATTACCTTTGAACATGTGGTCTTCTGATAGGTCCCTTAGGAATCCTGCAGGTAGTGAAATCATAAGAACTTGTATCATTAGAGGTAAGAGGTGAAATCAAAGTGCCACCTCGCCAGTAGCTTTGCCCTACATTGACAGCTTGTTTCATGCTTTATACACAAAATCCTAAGAGATACCAGGCAATAAAGTGCAGTTGCAAAACTGGTTCCATAGCTCTTCCTTAAAATTTCTCTTTGAGCAACCAAATTTGATTAGCCAATGAATGATTTGACACTAAACATTTTCAGAAAGCCATGTTATATGACATGAACTAAACCAAGGCAGTAGGCTAGAATCTCTAGTGACATAAGTTGGATGGCCAAGAGGGAAAATTTAAAATGCAGAAAGTAAGAATTACCCACTATAACGCCTGTGTTCTCGATATAGAGTGCAGTCAAAATACTGGCCTCCTGAAGCAAACACATAACTAGTAACACATATAAAAGAAACAGATTCGTAATAGAAATAGAGATCGCCCCCATGATGTAAGGAAGAGCAATACATAAAGCCAATAAAATACTTCAAAGTTCAAACAAGTATAGTCTTTCTCGATAATTTGCGATATCCAGATTGCATAGCGATCTTTTCTTGCTCTCCCTCCAAAGTTAGTCCAAGATTCTACGAATATCTCTAACACTTATGTAGAAGAAGGTTATGTCATCCTGCTTGTTTGGATACAGTATTTGATGGACAAGAAGGCTGTGAAGCCTCAATCTGCGAGCCTGTTTATGATGAGTGTAAGGCATCCTATCTTCACAGTTAATTAGGACAAAGCCGGCAGTCTGAAAAATATCTTCACAGTTAATCAGGACAAAGTGGACAGTCAATGACGGCCGTGAAGCGTCAATCCATGAGCTTTTTTACAGAGCAAATTTCTGATATTTCCTGATTTGAACAAGACATATTATCTTTGCTCATTTTACTTCATGATCCATATTCATTTAATCATTTGTCGACCACCGTTTACCTCAATTTGTATGGGTCCTTTAACTGGTGAAGAAAATGCAAATGACAAACTTTCTTTTACACATTCTTAAAAGCCGAGGCATATCTTACATGGATGCACTTTCCACTGGTTTTGCCAAAAAGTCACTGTAGCTTTAGTTTCATAATACTTCTATTTATTGCTCAATGTTCATAGTTGTTTTCAATTATTCTATGCTTGAGCAGTTTCTGGGACAACTTCATCAGCTGTACAGAATTCCTTTAATAGTTGTTTCATAGTTGCAGCACTGATGAACTGTGAACTTAAACAGATACCCCACTTTGGAGACCTGGACCACCTGAAAAACCAGTGCTGTGCAATGCTTGTGGATCAAGATGGAGGATTAAGGGGAGTCTGGACGACTATATCCCAAAACATGCCAACAAAGAAACTCAAAGCTTTCTACTAGCCAAGTTACCTTCTGATGTGAAGCCACTTGTCTTGGCTCATGATAACCAAAGGCTAGAAGTTGGACAAAAGGTTGCTGGAACTGATGGCTCTTCAGCTTGTAGTGAAGAGAAAATAGATGACATATCAAGCTCAGGGTCACCAGGATCTTTCTCAGAGAACTGCATGCAGATGCAAGGAACAAATGGTAAAATAATTCAGTTGTATTTCCATACAAGTGGTAAAATAGTTAGTTATATGTCCATGGCGCTTGACTTCTTTATCTAATTAATAAGCATGCTTTGAATCGTGCCCAGACTAAACTGAGGGGTTTAAGTAAAATGTACGAAGATAATTACTCCCCTTTCAATCTGGTCAATTGTCTTCCATTTGTTAGCACAGATAGTCGCTCCTTATTCATTTTGTGAGAAAGCACGGGAGAAAATCTTATTGCTTAATTAAAGTGTTGTACAACCCTATTTATATAGGGTGATTACATAATAATAGGTATTTACTTCCCGATGTGGGACACTATACATGACTAACTACTTAACACTCCCCCTCAAGCCGGTGCATATAAATCATATGTACCGAGCTTGATACAGATGTAACTAATACGAGAACCAGTAAGAGACTTAGTGAAAATATCTGCTAGCTGATTATTCGATTTTACAAACTTTGTAACAATATCTCCTGAGAGTATCTTTTCTCTGACAAAGTGACAGTCGATCTCAATGTGTTTAGTCCTCTCATGGAACACCGGATTTGACGCAATATGAAGAGCAGCTTGATTATCACACACCAGTTCCATCTTGCTGATTTCTCCGAACTTCAACTCCTTGAGCAACTGCTTGACCCAAACTAGCTCACACGTTGTCATAGCCATGGCCCGATATTCGGCTTCGGCGCTAGATCGAGCAACTACATTCTGTTTCTTGCTCTTCCAAGAGACCAAATTACCTCCTACTAGAATACAATATCCAAATGTAGAACGGCTATCAGCAGGTGATCCTGCCCAATCAGCATCTGTGTACCTAACAATCTACTCGTGGCCTCGATCCTCGAATAGTAACCCTTTGCTTGGAGCTAACTTTATATACCGAAGAATGCGAACAACTGCATCCAGTGACTATCACAGGGAGAATTCATAAAGTGACTTACAATACTCACCAGAAAAGAAATGTCAGGTCTAGTCATTGTGAGGTAATTCAATTTGCCGACCAACCTCCTATATCTCGTAGGATCTCTAAGAGACTCCCCCTATTCAGGCAGAAGCTTAGCATTCGGAATTTCACGCTGAAATTCAAAATCAATGAAACTGACAAAGTAGCGGAATCCCAAGGTAGAACTGACCCGACTAGGACCCCAAACATCTGAATGGACTAAATTGAAAGGCGATTCTGCTCAATTATCGAGACGCCGAGGGAAATGGGAGCGGGTATGCTTACCGAGCTGACATGACTCACACTCTAAAGTGGACAAGTGAGATAAACTAGGTACCATTTTCTGAAGTTTTGACAAACTGGGATGTCCCAACCGTTTATGTAATAAATCTGGTGAATTGGTAACAAGACAAGTTATTGAAGGAAGACAAGATGTGAGTCCATATGATTTTGCAAGGATAAGGTAATAAAGTGCATCTGATTCATGCCTGGTACCAATGATCCGCCCCGTACTGCGTTCATATATAAAAACAAGGTCATCAAGAAATAAAACAAAGTCTTTAAGTGATTTGGCTAAGCAAACGGCTATGAGATTAAAAGGATTATTTGGAACATAAAGAACTGAATCTAAAAGTAAAGAAGGAAGTGGGCTTGCTTGACCTATTCCAGTTGCCATAGTTTGAGATTCGTTGGCCATTGTGACTATTGGAAGAGATTGAGAATATGAAATAGTAGTGAAAAGAGATTTGTTGCCAGAAATATGATCAGATGCACCTGAATCAATGATCCAAGACTCAGAGGTTGAAGATTGGGAGACATAAGTCACGCTACTATCTGTTTGAACAACAGAAGTTATCCCTGAAGATGTTTGTTTACACACTTTGTACTGAAGGAACCAATATAATCCAATAAAGAAAACATCTGGATTGGATTCAATGAATTGGATCCAACGGATTGTGAGTTAAAGGCTTCTAATACGAATGCCATTATAACGTTGCGCCAAAAAAGCAAAATTTTTCTGGGAATTACTGTTCACGCCGAAAAAATAAAAAAGTCGTCGGAATTTAGTGTAATCTGGATGGGTAGGCTCGGAATTCCCTTGCGAGCAAGCTGTCCTAAAGAAATTTTTTCAAATAGTTGCCGGAAAGGGCTCCACGCGCCAGATCTCGCCAGAATATTTTTTCTTTGACTAGTGCATGAGGGCGCGTGGGGAGGTGTTTTCTGGTGGGTTTTGTGGGGTCTGGTCTCCCGGGGATGGAGAACACTATAGTGGCGTTGGTTTATGCACAACATAGATAAAAAGTGGTTTTGACGCAAACAGCTTCTCAGGTCACCGGAAAATTGCACGGTGACGACTGATTTCTTTCCGGCTGTCGTTGGAATGACGCACAACGATAATTATCTCACATGCTCTGATACCATGTGAGAAAGCATGGGAGAAAATCCTATTGCTTAATTAAAGTGTTGTACAACCCTATTTGTATATAGTGATTACATAATAATAGGGATCTACTTCCCGATGTGGGACACTATACATGATTAACTACTTAACACATTTTGCGGCACTTGTTTTTATAGTATAGCTTAAGGAAAATTTTGGGATATGTGAAATCAGGAAAGCTAAATTTTTGAGAAGCATCTTGATGATCCCTGCAGTTTTTGGTCTTCAACCCCCTACCCCTCCCCCCCCCCCCCAAATAAATAAAAAAGGGAACACAAAGCTTGTTTTGGATAATTCTGAGAAATGGTAGTAGTGGTACATAAACAGATATACATACACACACAAAACTTAAAATAAAATAGAAAAGAAGGGAAAGAATCTCAAACCCAACAGCAGTGACAGTGGGAATAGAAGCTTCCATTGGCAAGCTACCAATCTTCAACTAGTCATTTAAATTTTAGGATTCCCGTGAGTACATAAAATACAAAATTTTACTCCTACAATGTACTTTATACCAACAGTTCTCGTTGATGTTTGGCCAATTAAACTTTAAAAAACTCCCTTTACTTTCATACTGTGCTGCTTAAACTTGTGGCCAATTTTTACGTTTCCCTTCTCCTTAGATAACACATGGAATGTAATACTCATCCGCGTAATTATTTAATCTCTATGTCAGTTCATTTAGATTGTTCAGGAAACACTAGTATAAACAGTCTTTCTTTTCCCTTCTTCTCTCTTTTTTTCTTTCTGTTCTTGCTTCCACTCATTATTAGCATTAACCTTTAATAAAAAGGATAGCGATTCTTAATATATAACTTTTGACGAAGTGAGGAGTCATACATGTAACTGCCTGGCACTCATGATGGGAGAACTTTGAACTGTCGGCCTAAGGACAATTACTTATGCTTTCTTGTAACTGAGCAAAAATGCTCCAACAAACTGAACTGATCCCCTTAAAGGACAAGTCAGATCTTTCACTGTGAGCAAAAGGGAACATGGGGTCTCATGGTCGCCCTCTGTTGAGAATCCCTTCATAAAATTACCCAGCGTTATGCAAAATTTCGGTATTTGCATGTGCAGCAAGTAGAAATGGTTCCCACCTTTTGAATATGATGTGAAGCAGACCAGCCTCTTATAATTCAATAGGTTATTTGCTATGGAACCAGTAGCAAAGTTGAGTAGTAGACTATAAGGCTAAATGATACATTCTCTCAAGTTTCACCTTGTCATACTCTTTTGAACTATAAAGATTTGCTTTAGAGTTTAGAGTGCCAAAGGACGGAAGAGCAGCAAATGATTAGGTATCACATTATGAAGAGAGGATAAGAAGTAACTGCACTTCCAATCGGAGAAGTGAAACTTAGATGTTTCGCTTCATCGATACTATGCTGATGTTAAACGCTAAAGACAGAGAGAAGGCAAAACACTTTGGCAACAGAAATCAGCTTGTCAAATCCCCTCAGAGCTAAATTAGATGTCTTAAAACTATCCATTCATCACACTTTGGCCTAGAAAATCATATTATTAGTCACTCTTGACTTTAGGAGCACAGAGTTGCAGGCCTAAGACATAACATCCAAATCTTATCTTCATTATCAGACGCATGTTAACTGAACCAAATTGTACGACTATGTATAATCAAAACAGATCTTATTTTATTCAGAATATACAACATATAGTCTAAATCTCAGATAGGTTTGAACAGTTAAACAAGTAAACAGAAATACCAGATAACCCAGTTTTAGGGTTCAACCGATCCGGTTAAATTGATTCAGTCCAATTCTATATACATTTTTTGTTTTAAAGAATCAGGTTCACTCTGGCTGACACAATTTATATTATGCAGGAAGTCGTATTATTTACCCTTACTGTGATTTTTATATCTATGGTCAAATGAAATGTTCAATCACATTAGGGCTCTTAATAAGCAATAGAAGTGCAATCGTTAAACATTGCTTTATAAACTATCAAAATGTGTTTTTGTTATTACTTCTCATAGGCTAGAAACTATTCCACTAAGCTTCAAATTTTCTTTGATTTGATAAATTAATATTGTCAAAAATCCAATGTAATTTTGGACTTCCAATTATGAAAATATCATTGATGTTTGATTGTTATTGTTCACCTTTTGTCAGGAGAAGCAGCCAAAGGTCCTCTCTGGAATCCTAACAGTGTTCCGAGAAGAAAGAGATCAAAGCTTAAACAATATATTTTGTCACCTGTCGAAAGACTTCATAGGCAACTTTACCACATGCTACAAGAACCAGAGTTTGCCAATACATCTGCAAATGAAGAAGAGATTCTAATCTACCAAAAGAGCAAAAGTATTCCTCCAGATGAGATTGGTAACGGAGCAATGCTGCTCATATCACCAAGTACTGCTAGAGAAGACTCAAAGCCTCAATTCACTACAGCAGAAAATAACGGTTCTTGCTCATCAAATTTTCGTAATGAGAATTCATCTCTGTAAGTGTTCAATACATGCATGCAAATACTTTAACTTGGCATGCAAAACGAACTCTTATCATCTGGTTTGCACAATTTATAGAAACAAAAATAAGAAAATAAAATAGAAACATGGGTTTTTGGACCAACCAAATTTCCAATGTGTTATATAGTAATTTTTAATCTGTCGAATTTGATGTTCGTCATTAATGTTCTTAGTTCTTACCCACAAGCATGTTGATTTGGATGGATTCCATGGAAGAAATACATCCTTTCGCCTCTAGGTGTATTTATCCTCAATCTATATTTCATTACAAGGATGCTTGTTTGCATTATATTTTCTTCTCAGGATTAACAATTATATACTAGACCATGTGGCCATACAAAATGAGAGTTCTTCAAAAATTGGGGGAAAATCAAGGATACAAGAAAATAAAGTCTCTCTACATCATACAGGGACCAGAGTAAGGGTATGTCAATAAGTCGATCATCTAGTTTCTAGATTGTGAAGAGCCACAGCTAGTTGTGTTGGCTGCTATTGCAACCATTTTCATCTTATGCTGGTGTTATTTATGTTATATGTGCTTTGACATTCATTACTTCATTGAATATTTCCCTAAAAGGCTGCCACTACGAGAAGATAAAGTCTTTTTTTTGGTATAGAGGGAAGAAAGTTTTCTACCAAAGAGATAGGTATTTCAGTTTTAGGATAAGTTATCCTCAAGCACTAAATATTTGACAGCAATGTAAATTTCAAAAGTTACCTTCAATCTGTTTTAAATCCAGAGGCAATTAAGGATCTGAGAAGATTATTAGCATTGAGCTTTTCTGTAATGCACCAGAAAATACAATATGGCACACTTCAGATAAGATGTATACACTTGATTAGTAGCGGAGTCCCAAAATTTAATGTGACGTAGATGACAGTTAACAATCTTCAATACATTAAAAAACTCGTATCACAATATCTAGCCAACTGGTAGCACAGCAAACATAGAGGGAATGAGTTCAATTATTGAAACCCATGTCAATTCTGGAAACGCCAGAAAATATTATAAACCCTCAGTTCATGACCCAATAGCGAGTCATGTAAGTTCCTTGAGAGCAGGTAACATCGCAGTTGCTGCTCAGTCTGTAAGATAGAATCCTCTAGATAAGATCCTATTGATCTATTTCATGTCTTCATCCGCTCACTGCTTAAACATGCCATGTCTTGATCTCCCTTTTCAACATTTTTATTTTTCTTTCTTTCTTTCTTCTTTTTCCTTTGTGTGTGTGCGTGTGCGTGTGCGTGTGTGTGTTTGGTGGGGGGGGGGGAGGCGAGGAGCACAAGAAAGAGCAAGTTCAGATTGAGCACTGATGCTATGTCAGAGAAAAATAGCTTGAGACGAAAAGAGAGGAGCAAAACGGGTGAAAAGATTTTTCCCTTGTAAAGGAAGGTGGAAAGTGGCAGAATTTAAATGATAGGTTAATATAAGTAAAACCTTGCAACTTAGGCTTCATAAGTAAAACACTTAATCCAGGTAGCTGGCTTTCAGATAAGTTTCCTTCTCTTACCTGCAAACCTGTTTTCATCTTTTCACCTCCATTGGCTATACCGTGTGATGTTACAACTATGTGCAGCATAAATGGTACAGCACAAACCTTAGCTAAAAGGCACATTCATAATACCAAAATGTTAGCTTTTGATCGTCAAAACCTATTCCTCTAACTAGGATACTTATCAGCATCAACAACAAGATTCATACCCTTCCTATCCCATGTTTATTGTCTTACTTCGACTAGAACAGGTAAATGTTGAAGAAAAATACATCCAAAAATAGAGAAAATGATTTTCAAATTATTTTTACAAGAATATATTTGAAGTAAAGTAATAGATGGAGTAATAAATAATGAACCCAAAAGGTTTCCATGTCGAGTTTTGGAACAAGAGTTTCTCAAAATGTAACTCCTGAATAAAACTTTTATAATTTCGAACAAAGTAATTAGAAGATTGAAGTTTCCTATTTGATTATGATGAATTAATACTTGTGAGCTTCTCATTCCAGAAAGGAAGGCCCCATATATGATCTAAGAATCTTCTCGACTATGATTATCCAGCTAAGTTGCTCGGACACGGGTGCGGGTGTCCAACACCGATGCCGATCTAGAGGTTGGATCATTTGAGATGTAAATTCTAAGATTCGAGGATGCGGATCCTAGTAGGTTACAGGTGCAGGGATCCGGCTAAAAATAATTCAAAAAATAAAAAATGAAAAAATCTCTAAATTATAAGAAAATTGTGGAATACTTAGCTATAGCTTATGAAGTGTGGATATTTTTTCACGTTGTAGGCATGATTTATTGATTTTGGCCTTTTCGGATTCTCCTACAAGTTAACTTTTTTATTGTTATCTTTCGTTTACAATTAAATATTAATTTTCATAATTTGGATTGTTCTCTAATTATCATTATAAAATCAGACAGTGTGTGTCAAGCTCACTACAAAGGGTACAATATTATTAAATATTAATAATATCCAAATAAAGTCAAAGGTCTTGCACTTTCCCAAATTGTCGAACGCTGTGTCTTCCCCAATCTCAATTGACACTTTTTGCTGCTCTTTCTGCTCGATCAAGAGGAGAAGCAGAAAGTAAGGGATTGATTTTCTAGATAAGGTATGCTATTTTCTTCAAATTTACTCTAGTTTTGGTTCTGATTTCAGGAATCAAATTGTATCTCGTTTGACCAGATCCGATACGGATCCCATACCCACACTAGTATCGTGTCGACATGGGCGTGGCACCTAAATTGTCGTGTCGGAGAAACTCACTTATCTAGTAGTAATATAGTAATATACTCCCCCAGTCCCAATTTATGTTGCACCATTCGGATTTCGAGAGTTAAACGAGTTTTTCTTTGGCCGTGATATTTCATATACCTTTTAAATATTTTAAATTGTTAATTATTGTGACTTATAATACTTTCTACATAGTTTCCAAACATGTAAATTTTATTGCATAAAACTGAACGATCTATGTTCAAATTCATGGTCAAAATTAAGAAGTATGACTTCCGAAATCCGAACGATGTCACATAAATTGGGATAGAGGGAGTAATTGATATTAGACACTAGTAGAAGATGTTCATAGTTTAAGACAAAAGCTACACACAGGCATTTGTACCATGTAATAGAAGAACTTTCTAATTTATATTTTAAATTTTAGTGTCGGGTTCCATAATTCATATGGAAATAGTGCCTTTTATAATTACAATACTTCCTAATATTGGAATTCTTTACATAGCCAAGTGGAAATATTTCCCTTCTACATGAGATCATATGCAAACCTTCTATATATATTCAACACATCCCTTAAGAAGGATTCTTTGTACACCTTTTCTATGAAAATTGAATAAATGTATCAAAGTATTAACATAGAGATAATATTGATCTTACCGTAAATTTATTCTATTTAATCATGCATATAAAGGCCTGAGATGAATTTAAATGGAGAAACACAGTCAGTGATGATTCATATAACTAACCCCTAGTTATTTGGGACTAAGGCTTAGTTGTTGTTATTGTTGTTATTGTTGTTTAATCATGTATCCAAACATAATAAACTTACAAGATACTCAAAGCACATACATTTATAAATAACTTTCTGTAATAAAATCAAAAAATACACCTACCTAATAGTTTGGGATAATAATATTAGTATCCTCAACAGGAAGTATTCCAGTTGAAGCTTTATGATCAGACTTGGTCACCAAAAGAAATTAGCGGTTTAGATTTTCACGACTAACCATGTTTACAAAAGCAATGATTGATGAAAGCGACAAATATTTTCTCTTTGAACTGCAATTTCTATCCCTTTGATTTCACTATTTGTATGTATTGTTTTGACAATTCATTGATTACGCTTTATTAGCCAAGTATTAACCACGTTAGTTACAAGTTTTTGTATGATCACAATTATCTCAATTAAAGACCATCTCTATAATGGTAGTCGCACTTGTTCAACTTGATTGAGATAATAGATGTCCCATAATCAATAAAGAATTCCGTCAGAGTACTTCAAAGTTCAGAGCAATTAAGCATAACAGCACCTGCTAGTCTCTTTCTAGTCCACTATGTCAATAAGGTAAACTGTAGCTGCTGCGAAGAATCATTTATTTATTCCAGTCCTTCACATTTCCGTTTGGTTCCATTTCTTTTTGTTCTCCCACTTATTCTCCAAATAGATGAACCAACATTTCCACTCCTTCGCCGTCTATCACAACCATTGCACATTTTCTTCTGTCACCTTCTCCTCTTTATCTTTTTGCTCAATTATCCATCCACCTAAAATTCAATGAAGTGGCATATGTATACACAGACACACACAGAGAGAGACGGAAAGAGAGAGTTAAGGAAAGTGTTTAAAAGACTTGAATACAACCTAGAAAATTTCAGCACGAGGATAATACTTCAACTACCACTTAGCATAAAATCCTAAGCACGTCATATGGATCTTTGTTATACTAAAAGCTATCAAACTAAAGAATAAAAAAATTTCTAGTTAAGGGAAGTGTTTAATGGGGCTTGAATATAAAGCATTTCTTTCCATTCTGATAGACTAAAAAATGGAGAGAACTCCGAAGTGACATTATCTGTTTTACAAAACAACACATCACACATGAACCAAGGACCACCTACCGTATCAATTTGATAGACTTTACACTGGAAGAATAGTCATCCCCCTTCAAATTCTCTCTAGGTCTGCTAAGTTTAGACTTCCTTTGCACTCTAGAACTTAAAGATTGTGATTTTTAACAAATATTACATGTGGATTATAGTACATACCAGAAAACTTAGGCACTAAATATGAATTAAATCATTCTGGTGATTCCATATATACATATATTTCATATCTGGTTGAAATTCACTTCACTGCTTTAATCATCTAATCATGCATTGTCACAGCAGATATATTCTCAAAAAGCCACATGTAACAAACATTGGGTGTTCAGTTAAGAGATCGAAAGGGCGACCACGCCTCTCTACAGTGTACACTTCAATCAGAAGAGACCTAGAGGGCGACCATGCGTCTCTACAGCTCAAGGGACGCTTCAATCGGTTAAGATGCCTAGAGGGTGACCACGAGGCTCTACAGCTCAGGTACATATCAATGTATTCTTATTTTCATTTAAACAGTTACATTTCCACAAAGCTCCACAATTTTGGATTCGAACAATTACATCTATTTGAAGTGATGAAGTTTTTAGTACATGTTGGCATATCACGAGCATCAGAATTTTGCAATTTGCATACATGGTAAAGTGCCAATAAAGTTTATCTATTAACCAATTGTAGTCCTTCTGCACTTTGACAAGATTGATAGGATGGTATCTTTTGTGAAACTTTCTTCCCGCCTCCTAAAGAGCTCAACATGATCCTTTCTCCAAATTAAATTTATATACTTCGTTTCACTAGCCACACAGGATGTCAAAGTATGTTGTATTTCAAAAGAGAATCTGAGTGTAGATCTTCTTTTCTTTTTTTCTTTTTTGGGATTAACCATGGCATCCGGGCTAGCTTGTGCACCTCGACTAATTTCACGGGGTACTGCTATCTCCCACCAGCGCAGGTATCGGATAACTCTGTTGACTAAGGCTTGGACACAGAGAAAAAAATCACCTAGTGCTTTTGCCTCCGTTGGGATTTGAACCGAGGCCTCATGATTCTCAACCCACTGCATTAACCACTAGGTCACGCCCTTGGGTGCTAAAGTTTGGATCTTTTTATCTTTTCCTTTTCATAAACAATTATAGAGGTTTTCATTTACTGACACAAAGGAGTTGACTGCCCCTTTACAAAGTGAAAACGTAGCTATACTACTTCAACGGCCACAAGCAGGCTGTCCTTTGCAAAGCATTTTGAGACTAACCAAACAGCTGGAAACATCTTCATGTATAACTAGTTTTTGCTCCCTCGCAAAACAAAAAGATTTTGCATGAACCCATCACATATCTGCTATTTGCATCTCTTAATCAGTTAATCCTTAAAAACTCTATATTTTTTCCCATCCAAACTCTATGTTTTTCCCCATCCACCAACACATTCAATGATCATTTCACAAAGTTTTTCTCTAGCTCCTATGCAGTATTGTTTCCTAGCCAACAAAAGATACTTGAAACAGACGCATGATAGGAAAAACCCCAGCTGAAGAAATTATGGACCAGCACCCCATATTGATGGTTAATGTTTCAGTTTTCTCTTTGTGATGGTCAACATGCCAGTAGTGTCGTCAAATGGAATATCCATCTGAGTGGAGCTTTGAATTTGCAAACTATCTTTCCCTGTTGTTTGAGACCATCTGTGCAAGTGAAGACCTCTGCATGCACAGTTCATTGGAGGCAAGCAGTATGTATTGCATGTGAGAAACTCCTGTTGTATAGTTGTTAAAGAAGCAATTCCAAAGGCTCCTCTTAATAAGTAGAGAATAGAAATAGAGCAGAAAAAAGAAAACATATTGTTTATAAGTTCAATTTAATGTTTCATATATTTTTAAGTTGTCTTCACTCTTCCAGTGTATCAAGGAAAGAAACATCATCATCCATGTCTTTTACCTAAACACAGGCCTTTTACTTTCCTTCATGTGCACATAGCTGCTGCCAACATTCTCTCTCTCTCTCTCTCTCTCTCTCTCTGCCAACATTCTCTCTTTCTTACTTTATATGCTCCTTGCACCATAAATGTGCATGCAAGGACTCTGTCGTTTAAGAATGTGAACAGTACTTTATGAGGATGGATCTTAACTTTTTGTTCATTACTTTATGTAGGATATGTCTTAGTAGATGTTAGTAATCATGCTAAACTGTCATGGTTTGTCTACAGTGTTGCCCACATGTACTATCTCTTGTAATAGTTCCTGGTTCCAAAAAAGATTATTTTCTTATTCTTTCTTTTGATAAATCAAAGTAACTTTTAATTCTGAACCTTTAACAAAGAGGATTTTTTTTGCATAGGAAAGGAAAAAAGTAGGGAATGCTCTCGGCGCACGATAAGCCAAGGGAGGCTAGCGTGCACCATCGATGGCAAGGAGACGCAAACAAGCAGCGCCGGTGACTGCTGCTATAACTCCTGTGACCTTAAGAATGCAGAATTTCACTCCGTTAACATTTGGAAGTTGTCTACCACCTAGTTTCCAACCAATTCAAGAGGAAAAGGAGCTAAGTGAGGATGAAGAGGGGAACGGTACTCAATGGAACAGTAAAATTGCTATTACTGCAAAGGAAGCTCAAAAATCCAAAGATCAATTGCCAACCAGTCCAAAACGATTGCAATTTTCTGAAGCCGGATCTTCAAAACCATCTCCATCTCCAGATATCACAGCCAAAGCAGAGATAGGGAAGGTCATGCATGCAAAGGAGCTAAGACAACAGAACCGGAACTCACAGATGGGGATGAGGCTAGAGTATATTCCACCAAGTCATAGAGACGGTAAGATTGTCATTCAAATAGAGGAAGAAGATGTAAGCGAGCTAAAGGAACACTGGGCGATTGCTCTAATTGGGTATGTACTTAGGGATACTCCGTATGAGAAATCTATGGAGAGCTATGTTGAATCAGTCTGGGATTTTGTCAATAGACCTCAGATCCTGTATCACCAAGAAGGATATTATGTGTTTCGATTCACAACAGTGGAGGAAAGATAAGCAATCATGCAAGCTGGGCCTTACTCATATCATAACAAGCCATTTATTTTGCAGAACTGGGAGAGAGATTTCCACTTTGATCCTAAGTGTATCACTACTATCCCCTTGTGGATTCACTTACCTAGCCTATCAGCTGGGTATTGGACTGCTGATGCATTAAGCAAGGTGGCTAGTGCTGTAGGTTTACCATTGTACACTGATAAATTTACCGCAGATTTGAACAAAATTTCCTATGCCAGAGTACTTGTGAAAGTTGGCATCACAAAGCCACTAGTGGAGACTATTGAGATTCAAACTCCTACAGGTACTAGACAACAGGAAATAGTGTATGAATGGAGGCCAAAATTCTGTAATGAATGTTTACATTTTGGTCATGATAGCTTTGAATGCTGGAATTCAACTAAACAGAATGAAGATGCTGAATTCAAGGCCCCAAAAAGAAGGAATAGAGGCAGAGGGAGAAAAGTTATTCGGGAATAGAAGCCAAAAGAACAGCAGGAACAAGAGGAGGGGATTGGAGAGGAGAATGAAGTACAACCTCCACTTGACAAAGACAAGCAGACCTCAGTAGATAAACCAGACCAAAGGAGCTTGATGATAAAAGGAAGGAAAACAGTGAAAGACAGAATCCTGCAGGTGTTCAGCAGGTGATAAATGATGAGGCTAGCACTTCCAATAGATTTTCAATATTGGAAGAATGTGGTGTCCAGGGAGGGGTGAATAACTCTGATCCTATACAAAAACCACCATGATTATCAGCACTTGGAACATAAGAGGGCTGAACAAGCCCCATAAACAGAAGGAACTGAGAATCTTTCTGCAAAAGAATAAGATAGATATCCTAGGATGTCTAGAAACTAGAGTAAAAGAAAAAAAGGCAACAAATATCTTGTATAAGGTAGCTAAGGATTGAGGTTATTGTTATAACTATACTAAGGCTGAGAATGGGAGAATATGGCTGTTATGGAGAACACATTTGACAGTAAACATAATTCAAGTCCATGAGCAATTCATTCATCGTCTAGTGATGGAACCAGTGACTCGATACAAAATTATGTTGGACTGTAGTGTATGCTAGAAACAAATTGCAAGAAAGGGCTAGTCTATGGAATGATCTGCAACAGCTAGGGGGGCAGACTCAAATCCCCTGGCTCATACGTGGTGATTTCAACAATGTCCTAACCACAGATGATAGATTAGGACAACCAGTCACTATGAATGAGGTTCAGGAGTTCAAGGATTGTATAGATAATATGCAACTGACCCCATTGAGGACTAAGGGATGTTTCTTTACTTGGTGTAATAAGCAAAGTGCAAATGATAGAGTATACAGTAAGATTGATTGGGCTTTTGGCAATTTTGAATGGACTAAAGATTATGGGCATGTGGAAGCTGATTGCTTAGAACCTAGAGTGTCAGATCACTCACCAATCTTGGTCCAAATATGGAGAAGGAATACTATATATCCCAAGCCATTCAAGTTGTACATGGTAACAATGGAACACAAGGAGTTTAAGCCTACTGTAGAAAGAATTTGGAAGTAGAAGATGGAAAATGATCCTATGTCTGGTATCTGGTTGAAGTTACAAAAGTTGAAAGATGAGACTAGAGGGTTGAACAAGGAGATGGCAAGTTATGAACAGAGATTGATCCAGATTAGACAGAAACTGGAGTGTACACAGGCCAATTTGATACTTGATCCTTTCAACCAAGTATGGATGGATCAGGAAAAGCAAACACTACGGGATCTAGAGAAATGGAGCATCATAGAGGAGAAAATACTAAGACAGAAGGCTAGAGTTAATTGGATTGATCATGGGGATTCAAACTCCAAGTACTTCTATGCACAACTGAAGATCAGAGCAAGCAAGAACACAATTACCTCTGTATATAATGAATTGGGAGTTAAGATCACTGACCCTAAAGCTGTAGAAAAAGAATTCACTAGCTTTTTCAAACAGCTTATGGGAAAAGCCACAGGTCTAAAGTCATGTCCTAATACCAAATTCATCAAAGAAGGAGAGTGCCTCTCAATGCAACAACAACAAGACCTAATTCAGGATATCACATATGCAGAAATAGATGAAGCAGTGAAGGACATGCCAAATGATAAAGCCCATGGAGTCGATGGATTCCCAATAGAATTCTTCACAAAGCATTGGCAGGAAGTGAGACAAGATATATATGATGATGTGCTATTCTTTTTCCAAACAGGCAAGATGAAGCAGGCATGGAACTGTACAGCCATAACTTTGATCCCTAAAGTTCCAGCTCCTACAACAGTGAAGGACTATAGGCCTATTGCTTGTTGCACCACTGTATACAAAATCATTGCTAAGATACTGACTAAAAGAATCAAAAAGGTGATTGAGCTTATAATTGGGAAAGCACCGTCTGCTTTTATAGAAGGGAGGAGTATTGTTGATAATATCCTATTCAGTCATGAACTCTTCAATGGCTATAATAGGTGTTAGAAACCAAAGAAGTTCTATATTTCATATCTAGAAGAGAAGATTACAAGGCCTATTTATAATACTAATTCACCTAATCTATTAGTTGTCATACACCTAATTACACCTACTATACAACTCATATACATGTGCTAGCTATGATGTAGTACATGTGTATACATGTGCTACACAACTTGTATTACACCTACTATACAACTCATATACATATGCTAGCTATGATGTAGTACATGTGTATACATGTGCTAGACAACTTGTATGTCAACACTCCCCTCAAGTTGGAGCATATATATTGATCATGCCCAACTTGTTACAGATATATTCAACTCGAGCTCCATTCAAAGCTTTTGTGAAAATGTCTCTCAATTGATCTCCAGTTCTAACATGACCTGTAGAGATGAGCTTTTGTTGAATCTTTTCACGAACAAAGTGACAATCTATTTCAATGTGCTTAGTCCTTTCGTGAAATACAGGATTAGAGGAGATATGAAGAGCAGCTTGATTATCACACCACAACTTTGCTGGCAATGTAGTTTGGAAGCCAACTTCACTTAATAGTTGATGTACCCATACAACCTCACACACAGATTGTTCCATAGCTCTATATTCTGCTTCCGCACTAGATCGAGATACGACATTTTGTTTCTTACTCTTCCACGAAATCAAGTTTCCACCAACAAAAACGCAATATCCTGTCGTGGATCTCCTATCGGCTTTTGACCCTGCCCAATCTGCATCTGTGAAACACTCAATGTTAGTGTGTTCATTATTCTTATATACTAGACCCCGTCCTGGAAATCCCTTTAGATAACAAAGAATCTGCTCCAGAGCCGCCCAATGCCTGATTGTTGGGGAAGACATAAACTGACTCACAATGCTGACAGAGTATGCGATATCGGGACGAGTTACTGTAAGATAGTTCAGTTTCCCAACCAATCTCCTATATTTCTCTGGATCTTCGAATAACTCACCGTCTTCTTTCACGAGTTGTGTGTTAGGAACCATTGGCATGCTGCATGGTTTAGATCCCAACTTTCCAGTTTCAGCTAACAAGTCAAGAGTATATTTCCTTTGGGACAAGAAGATGCCTTTCTTGCTCCGTGTAACTTCAACTCCCAAAAAATACTTTAGTTGCCCTAAATCTTTCGTCTGAAATTGAGTGTGAAGGAAAGACTTTAGAGTTGAAATTCCTGTAATATCACTTCCAGTAATAACGATGTCATCAACATATACTACCAATAAAAGAATACCATCATCAGACTTTTTATAAAACACCGTATGATCGCAATTGCTTTTCTTCATCCCATATTCTAGAACAGCCTCACTAAATCTGCCAAACCAAGCACGGGGACTCTGTTTCAGCCCATAAAGAGATTTTCGAAGACGACATACCTTTCCACACTCCCCCTGAGAAACAAATTCAGGTGGTTGCTCCATATATACTTCTTCCTGAAGATCTCCATGTAGAAAAGCATTCTTTATATCAAGTTGATGCAGAGGCCAATCATAAGTAGCTGCCATGGAAATGAATAATCGAACAGAAGCTAACTTGGCGACTGGGGAAAAAGTATCCAAATAGTCGACTCCATAGGTCTGTGCATACCCTTTTGCAACAAGGCGTGCCTTAAGGCGAGCTACTGTCCCATCGGAGTTAAACTTAACAGCAAATACCCACTTGCACCCAATAGCCTTTTTGTTAGTGGGCAGATCGGCCAACTCCCAAGTATCATTCTCATCTAAAGCCATCATCTCTTCTATCATTGCATCATGCCAACCTGGGTGGGACAATGCTTCACGAACAGTTTTAGGTATCCTAGCAGAATCTAATGATGCAATAAACGAGCTAGAAGAAGTAGACAAATGGTCATAAGACACAAAAGAAGAAATAGGATAAGTACATTGTCGTGTACCTTTGCGAATGGCAATAGGAAGATCCAAACTAGGATCTGAAACACAGGAGGTTGGATCTACCGACGAAGCAGAAGTAGGTAAAGGATCGGGTTCTGAGGTTTGTTGTCGCCTGGTATACACACGAAGAACAGGTGGCTGCTCGGATGGTCGATCGAGGGAAACGGGTGACTGAGGAAGAGGTGTTGGAGAACTAACTGGATGTGTGACAGTGTAGACCAAAGTATCATCTTCTTCCTCAGGACTGTTATAAACATATGAAGAAAAGAACGGATAATTTTCATGGAATGTGACATCGGCAGACACTAAGTACCTTTTGAGATCTGGAGAATAACACCGATAACCTTTCTGAAGACGTGAGTACCCTAAGAACACACACTTAAGGGCCTTTGGATCTAATTTAGTTACCTGTGGACGAACATCACGAACAAAACAAGTACAACCAAATATTTTGGGTTCAATAGGAAATAATGGCTTGGAGGAAAAAAGAATGTTGTAAGGAATATTACCATGAAGTACAAAAGATAGCATACGATTTACTAAAAAACTAGCTGTAGAGACGGCATCAGCCCAAAAACATTTTGGCACTTTCATTTGAAAGAGGAGTGCTCGGCCTACTTCAAGAAGATGTCTATTTTTTCGTTCCGCAACCCCATTTTGAGAAGGGGTGTCAACACAAGAAGATTGATGTAGAATACCATTTGTAGCCATATAATCTTTAAACAAATCCGAAAAATATTCTTTTGCATTGTCACTCCTTAAATTACGAACGGAAACATTAAAATGAGTTTTTATTTCAGCACAAAAAATTGAAAACAACTCCGAACGATTTTTCATTAAATATAACCAAGTAACACGAGAATGATCATCCACAAAGGTAACAAAATATCTAAAACCAGTTTTAGAGATAATAGGACATGGACCCCAAACATCGGTGTGAACTAACTCAAAAGGTAAGTCGACCCGTTTATTGACTCTAGAAACTTTAGGAAGGCGATGGTGTTTAGCAAACTGACATGACTCACAATCTAAAGAGGAAATACTCTGAAACTGAGGATATAACTTCTTCAAACTAGACAAGGATGGATGACCCAATCGACAGTGTATATCAAAGGGAGACAACACAGTTGAACAAGAAATGGATTTCGGCACCTGTGATTCAAGAACATAGAGACCCCCAGACTCAGAACCTTTACCAATAATCTGCTTCGTCGTAAGATCCTGAAAAAGACAATAATTGGGAAAAAATGAGACAACAATTTAGAGTACGAGTAAGTTTACTGACAGATATTAGATTGAAAGAAAAATCAGGCAAATTTAAGACGAAACTAAGGGAAAGAGAAGATGTTGGGTTAACAGTGCCAGACCCTAAAACATATGAGGTAGACCCATCGGCTAAAGTAACTGTGGAACATTGGGTATGTGACTGAAAAGTGGAAAAGAGTTTAGAGTTACCTGTCATATGATCTGTGGCACCAGAATCAATGACCCATTTGGATGACGAAGAGAGGAGACACTTAGTGGTTTTACCTGACTCGGGGATAGTATTGATAGGAGGAGATGATGACTGAGATGGTGAAATAGTCTCGGAAGTGGCGATGTTGGCATACTGAGATCTTTTGTTCTTATTCTGAAGCTTCACACAATAACGTATGGTATGACCGAGCTCATGACAATAAAAACATTCAACTTCCCCTTGCTTTAGGTCTCGACTATCGCTACTCCGATTGCGATTACTATGACTCCTATTCTTTTGGACGCGGCTAAGCAGAGCACCACTATCGATTGTGGCTGTCGGACCTGGATGAGACTTTTCAGTACGCAACACTCTTGTAAAGGCCTCTTTCAAGGAAGAGATAGCAGTCCCAGATAAAATCTGCAATTTGGCCCCTTCAAATTCGGGAGAAAGACCAGAAAGGAAACTCATGACCGCCAGTTGTTCACGCTGAGCCTGTTGTACCTTCACATCTAGACTAAACGGCAATATAACATTAAGCTCATCATACACCTTCTTAAACTCTGAGAAGTAAGTGGTGAGAGAGCGATCTTGCATGGATGGATGGTAAAATGCCTGGCACACATCATACATGCGAGACAAGTTTCCTTTGCCAGAGTACAAAAAATCTAAATAATCCATTAGATCCTTCACATAATCACAATGAGAAACTAGATCATTTACCTCACTGTGCATCGAATTCTTGATTTGGAGAAACAATTTTGCATCCTCCTTTAACCAGACTGATTTAGTCTCATCCTTGGGTGGATCATCAACCAAGTGGTTCTCTTTGTCGATGCTCCGCAAATAGAGACGGATCGTCTTACTCCAATCCATGTAATTGGAACCCATGAACTTATTCTCCGTAATTTTGGACATAACCGGAATGACATCAACGGTAGGTTTCGTTTCAGTCATCTTGCACCCGAATAATAGCAGAATCAAATAGTCAAGAACAGTGCAGTGAAATTTGAACAGTGCAGTGAACAGCGAACAGTGATATTTTGAACAGTACAATGAACAGTGAATAGTAATATTTGAACAGTGAACAGTGCCGGAACAGTGATCTTGGAAAATGAAAGTTGTCAGGAAAAAAAATTCTGACAGTACCACTTTGGTCGGAATAGTGAGTAGAAAAATCTGTAAAGAAGCGGCCGGGGCAAAAAATGGCCGAAAATAGTGAAATAGAATCAAAGCAGCGAAAGACTGTTCTGAACAAAAATAATTCGAACGGGAAAAAAAAAATTCCCAACAACAAACTGATGAAAAAACGTCAATGCTCTGATACCATGTTAAAAACCAAAGAAGTTCTATATTTCATATCTAGAAGAGAAGATTACAAGGCCTATTTATAATACTAATTCACCTAATCTATTAGTTGTCATACACCTAATTACACCTACTATACAACTCATATACATGTGCTAGCTATGATGTAGTACATGTGTATACATGTGCTACACAACTTGTATTACACCTACTATACAACTCATATACATGTGCTAGCTATGATGTAGTACATGTGTATACATGTGCTAGACAACTTGTATGTCAACACATTCCATTAATAGATGAAGCAGTGAAGGACATGCCAAATGATAAAGCCCATGGAGTCGATGGATTCCCAATAGAATTCTTCACAAAGCATTGGCAGGAAGTGAGACAAGATATATATGATGATGTGCTATTCTTTTTCCAAACAGGCAAGATGAAGCAGGCATGGAACTGTACAGCCATAACTTTGATCCCTAAAGTTCCAGCTCCTACAACAGTGAAGGACTATAGGCCTATTGCTTGTTGCACCACTGTATACAAAATCATTGCTAAGATACTGACTAAAAGAATCAAAAAGGTGATTGAGCTTATAATTGGGAAAGCACAGTCTACTTTTATAGAAGGGAGGAGTATTGTTGATAATATCCTATTCAGACATGAACTCTTCAATGGCTATAATAGGAAAGTCTTGTCTCCAAGATGTGTTCTCAAGGTAGACTTAAGGAAAGCTTATGATTCACTGGATTGGCAATTTATTAGGTACATGCTTACTGATCTTGGCTTCCCTCAGAAATTCATCCTATGGATAATGGAATGTGTGACAACATAATCCTACTCGTTGGTTCTAAATGGGGGACTGGCCAAACATTTCCCAGCTAAGAGAGGAATAAGGCAAAGAGATCCAATGTCTCCTTATCTCTTTGTGATTGCTATGGAATATTTACAAAGGGAGATGAACCAACTGGCCATACAAAAGGAGTTCAAATACTATCCTAAATGCAAGAAGCTGGGAGCAACACACATATGTTTTGCTGACGATTTGTTAATGTTTTACAGGGGTGATATAAATTCAGTTACTAAATTACAGGAAACTTTTAATAGATTCTCAGTTGCATCAGGGCTGCAAGCAAATGCAGAAAAGAGTTCCATATATATTACTGGTATAGCACAACACATAAAGGAGCAATTGATAGAGCTTACTGGATATACAGAGGGCTCTTTATCATTTAAGTACCTGGGGGTTCCATTGTCGCCAAGAAAGCTGAATATTCACCAATGTCTATCACTGGTAAAAAAGATAACTGAAAGAGTAAGATGCTGGTCAGCCAGGTTGCTTTCATATTCTGGGAGAATTCAACTCATCAAATCTGTGCTGTTTGGAATACAAACATATTGGGCTCAAATTTTTTTGTTGCCAAAAAAGATCATGAAGATGATAAAAATCATATGTAGGACCTTTTTGTGGACTGGCTCAACAGAATGCTCAAGAAAAGCTTTGATTGCATGGGATAAGTTATGTCAGCCTAAAGCTACAGGAGGTTTGAATGTTATAAACATGAAGATATGGAATAAAGCAGCACTACTGAAACATCTCCGGGCATTGGCTATGAAGAAAGATACATTGTGGATCAAATGGGCTCACAATTATTATATAAAGAACAAAGACATTGCAGAAATGGACACACCCAAAGCAGCAGCATGGGTGATCAGGAAGATCATTGAGGCAAGTGAGGATGTGAAGCAGATGAGGTCGGGACAGAATAGCCTTATATCTACATTGGAGACCTTAGTAAAGCAAGGCAAGTTCCAAATCCATAGAGCTTATGTTCAAATGCATCCTCAATTTCCAAAAGTTATGTGGAAAAGCATTCATTTACATACACATATTCATCCTAGATTCAAATTTCACCTATGGCTGGCTATTCATCAAAGGCTAGCAACAGTAGATAGACTCATGAAATTTGGAATTCAAGCTCCATTAGAATGTGTGTTCTGTGCAACCAACATGGAAGCTTTTGAGCATCTATACTTTGGCTGTCCAAAAACTCACAAACTATGGGACAGAGTATTGAAATGGCTTGGCATCACAAGACAGATAGGAAGCTGGCAAGATGAGCTGAATTGGATGAGCAGATTGGCAAGTAGGAAGAACTGTAAAGCAGAAATGACTACAGCAACTTTCGCGATGGTAGTTTACTGTATTTGGCGCGAAAGGAACTCGATTAGATTCAACAAAGGCAGATATAACATGGATGAAGTATGCAAGGAAATTGCTATGCATATACACATACAAGGGAGAAAGAAGACCAAATGGCAAAAGGAATTGGAGAGCTTAAACAATTTTCCTTAGGCGAGATATAGTCACTATGAAGTAGTGTAGATCAGTGTTATGTATGTAAATAGTTAATAGGAGATTAATGGTCAGCATTAATCTGGATATGTAATGACAGTTTTTTGATGAAATAAAATGTTAGTTTTATCAAAAAAAAAAAAAAGTAACTTTTACTTGTTCCAAAAAGATTATATTGCCTTCACTTTTCTTCTGTCCTAAGCTTTCTAGTTTCTATTTTAAACCATTTTCATAAATATATCATATTTTGAATATTATACTCTTCGAAAGTTATATGGTATCTGTAAAATGTTGACATCTCTGTTGCACCCACATCAAAACAATTCTCCTTGTACCCAAAAATAAAAGAAAATTAAGAAGAGTAGTAACTTTTAACTCTACGCTTAGATCCCCTTGTCTGAGGGTTTTGTTGAGGAAACAAGTAGATTTTATTGGTTCGGACCGATACAGTCCTGGTGGATCGGGGAGGCTAAGGAAATTTGAAGTTACAAGCAACGAGAAAAATAAATGCAATAGCTAAATGGTGACGGGCAATATCAGTCACCCATAAACTTTGCATTTGTGGATGGAATCCCCCCGTATCATTTCCAAAATTTTGCCTAGACAGATATGCCTTATTTACAAGATGGAAGATCCGCTGATATGGTCTTATGAACTGAGCACTTCTGGGTTTAGAAGAGAAGAAGGTAAACAATGACAAAGAGTTGATTGTTAGTAAACTTGGAGTTTTGGTGGCTGGATTAATATCCAAGTGTAACGGCAATTCCTATGGATGTTATTTGTAGGTAGTATTAGAAAAGGATGCAGTTAAGACCTGGTCTTTTTTTTCAGAAAATCACTTGCATGGGATTTGGTTAAGACCTACTTACAACATTAGGTTCTCTTTTCCATAAGCAAAGTAATTTTCTTAATAAAACTACACCAGATAGTGCAGGTAAGACTACAGCGGAGGACTAGTCTGACTCCTTCTATGACTGCAAGGAATCAATAATCAAGAATGCCATCTATCATGTTTACGCTTTACAGGACTCAACTTATACCAAAAATGAAGATTTTGAAGACATTTCTACTTTTATCACAAGCTATAGTACCCCCTACTCCATCAAAACATCTATGGTTCCTGAAACACAAAGGGGAATTGTTCTCAAACCTAGTCTTTGGCCTTGTCAGCTGCATAATGTTTCTCTCAAGCTTCCAGGCATACGCATATCCGCCAGATCTGATTGTCGTGTAGGAAAAAGTGATTCACAGTCTCTATTGAAGATTTACAAAATAACACCTGTTATATAACCTGAATCCTCTTCTCAGCAGATTATCCTGTGTTAAGCATGCATAATGTAAACCAGTTCATCCAAAATATACCACATTGGTGGAGCTTTTGTTCTCCATAACATTTTCCAAGTCCACTGTACTTCATTCCGTAGAATTCAGATTTGACAGCTGCTCCAAGCATGAATTCACTGAAAACTTCCCACCTGCCTTAGCTGTCCAGAACAATGAATCAACCACATCATCTTGAATCAACACAGGTTTCAGTTTCTCAAACAATAGATTGACCCTTTCAACTTCCCAATCATAAAAAATATCCTCCTGAACTATATATACCATCCTCGTGGACTATATATTACAAATACCTCCTTTGTGCTGAGAATCAGCAATAAAGTACCTTCCTCTTCTTTTCCTTTGTCTATTTTATCATTTCAATTACTGAAATTCTCTCTGTCATAGTTCTGCCCCAACTTACAGCGATTAACACTTCATGGTAATTGAGGTCTACTGACTAAAATCACCCTTCACCGGGTGAAAGTCGTTGGAGCAAATAAGTACTATATGTGATATTGGGCATGGAGATGTAAGAAAATATAGAATCAATTTATCAACTACATGTCAATCCCACAGTTGGAATCGGTTTAGACGAATCCTCTATATCCATTCTGCTCAATTCAGTTCCGCAAGGATTCATCATAAACTAATTTTATTACTTGCCGTCAATCTATCACAACCACCTTTTTTATCCAGGATAGGGAGTAGGAACAGGCTATGCTTTGCAAGCTCATATAGACGGAATTTCCAGAAAAAGAAGTTTAAAATAAAAAAAATAAAAAGGTAACTTTCTTTCACTCAGTTCAAACTAACAAATACACTATAGTGACTCTGCATCTGAACTGGCACAGAACAATATGATCTTTATCAAACTCAAGGGAATACAAAAAGAAGTTTTAATTCCTTAATTGTCATTAAAAAGAAAAGCTTATATACATTCATTGATTTTAAAATACTTATCTTAAACACTTAAATTGACACCTGTCACCAATCCGACCCTTTTGGGTACGCATAGAATATGATCATAGCCACACCCATAACCTTTGACTTAAACCATATATATTGTTAAACAATTTGGGGGGGGGGGAAACAAAAACTAACAGCTTGTTTGGATGGTTGTTCCCCATTGTATCGTATTATACTGTTATCACAAAACAATGTTTGTTTTGATTGTTTCATTAAAATTGGTTGTATTGTATTGTTAAATCTATTGTTCCGGAACAGTGAAAAGTCCCCTTTTTTGAAATAACCAATTTGGTGTGGTGGGATTGTTTCCTTTTTTTTTCAATTATGGCCTTACTTATTACTCCACAATTCTATTTTACCCTTTACCTTTTTTGCTATTTTAACTCCAAATCTCCAACCTATAATCTGCTTTATTTTTTTCCAGAACTTCTGCCGCCTTCTGTTTTATTTTTTCTCCTAATTTGCTTTTAACTCAATTCTAATTAGTTGTGCTCCTTTGTTTTGCCTTTTTCTGTCTCGCTACTTTGTTCTACTTTCTTAAGGTGTTTTGCCTTCTTCTGTTTTGTTTTTTAAATTATTTTTATGCATAATTTTTGATAAATTTAATATTTAAACAATTGAGGGTATTTTACTAAACTTATCAGTTACAATACAGTACGATACAATCAAACCAAACAGCAAAATATTTTTTAACAAGAACAAACAATACAATATATCCAAACATTGTATTCATAAAACGATACGATACAATACAATACATTACAAAACGATGCAGAAGAATGATCCAAACATAGTGTAAGTTCACGCCAAACCCCACAAATTAGTAGTCCATGTGGAAATATTTTAAAGGCTTTGGACAAGTGTCTAAGCCATTCTAGAAGGCTATGCTAAGTGGCAAACTTGATCAGCCACTTTCTTGCCATGCACAACAAATTTACATGCAATTACAATTATAAATAGCCATCATTTGGCTGCACAATTCATCCACCATCAGAAGTGCTTTTCTACTTGGCCCTTCTTCTCTTTCTCTCTTAGCTTCCCTTATTTCCATTTCTTTGTCCTATTCTCTTTTCAATATTGTTGGATTATTGTTATATAAATATTTTGATGATTCTCTAAATAAAATAGAGGTAAGCTTGTTTAATCGTGGAGAAACATTTCACATTGCTGAAATAGTTTATTAGGACAATGCCCAGTATGACTCAAGTTAATTCCTGTATCTACCTACAAAGAATATTGAAACAGTGTTATTGAAATTCTTGCTCTCAATTACTACACTCCAAATCATACTCTATCTTTTTAATTAGTTGGTAAAACGACAACGTATTATACCGAAAATGCAGACAAGAAGCGAACCGTCGATGGACCCATAATAATAATAATACTTGCTTGAAATTTGTGTATGTAGTATAATATATATGAGAGGAAAGCAGTACCTGTGAGCTCTTCAATCTTCTACAGGATATAACTCAATGAAGAAAAACTCTGGGCATAATAAGCTAATTTGAATTCTTCCTTGGCTAATTGCCTTTTTCCTTATCTTTTCAGTCGTATTATTATGCGTTAGCTAACAATTAGTAGCACCTAATAATGGCGCATCTCCACTTGGGGGGTGGATGGCGCATCTTGTTACCTCTGCCCCTCGTTATATATTGGTCTATTTATACCCCTATCATCGTACTATTGGGTTATTTATAGTCCTACTGTCATACTTTGAAACAAAAATAACTCTATTTTAGATGGAGTGCCACGTGGCAACACCAGATTAAAACGACTCATTTCTTTTTTTTACCCGACCCATTTTTAAAAAAACCACAACTCGACCCCTATTTTCATTTTTTCCATTTTTTTTTAATTTCAGTTTTTAAAAAATGAAAATATTTTGTTAAAAACAAAAAATATTTTTTCCTGTTTTTACAAATTCGTTTTTCCAGTTTTTACAAAACAAAATTCTTTTAAAAACTGGAAAAATGAAAGAAAATATTTTGTTGAAAATAATTTTTTCAGTTTTTAAAAAACGAAAATATTTTTTTCTGTTTTTACAAAAAAAAAATTCAATTTATACAAATTTGTTTTTTCAGTTTTTACAAAAAGAAAATCTTTAAAAAAACTGGAAAAAAAACATTTTTCAAAAATGAAAATATTTTGTTGGAAATATTTTTTTCAGTTTATACAAAACGGAAATATTTTGTTAAAAACTGGAAAAAAATTCAATTTTTACAATTTTTTTAGTTTTTACAGTTTTTGCAAAAAAAAAATTGTTAAAAAAACGATTTTTTCAGCTTTTACAATTTGTTTTGCAAAATTTTTTTAGTATCTACTCAGTTTAAAAAAACGAAAATATTTTGCAATTTTTTTAAGTTTTACAAAAAGAAAATTCTTTAAAAAAAACTGAAAAATGAAAATATGGTTCGGTTGTGGGTTTTTTGTAAAACGGATTGGGTAAAAAAAAGAAATGGGTCATTTTAATCTGGTGCTCCATCCAAAATAGGGGTATTTTTGTTCAAAGTATGACGGTAGGGGTATGGATAGCCCAATAGTATAACGAAAGGTACAGGTAAACAATATTTGGAAGTAGAAGGATATATTTGGCCCTTTGCCGAAAAGTTATTGACAAATAAAAAAGGAAATAGTAAATTGATCCATGTTTTCTCCACAAAAATAAATTTTAATTTCTTTTGGAATATTATGAGAAAAATTTGCTAAAACATTAATCAAAAGGATACGCATGTTTGGTTGGTTATATAGAAAATTAGTATTCTAAAAGCAAAAGGCTACTCTTGATATTTTAATTTCGTTCTTAAACATGATTGAAACTTCCGGTTATTAGAAATGAGTGAGTTTAACTTTAAAAAAATAAAATAAAATGTACAAAAATAATATACTACAGAAGTGTGATTAAAAATTGGGTTGAAAATAATTAAAAAGTGCCGTGAACTAGTTCGTGATTTTTTTTTAAAACGAAATAGATCATTTAAATTAAAATACTAATTTGTAAAAAATTTGTTGCATTTGTTTCTGCATATTATTACGAAGAATGATTACAATGTTATGGATATGATAACTTAGAGCCCTTTTTGGGTTAGTTTAAACGTGACCGATAAGTATTGGTGTTGAAAAATATTTTTTTTTGGGCTTAAATTGATTTTATAAGTAAATAGTTATGTGATTGAATAGAAGTGTCCATTCTTCATGTGTTTGCCTTTAATCTTTTTCAGTATTTGCTCTACTCTTCCATGTTGGACATGTACGCCTAACTATTGAAATAGATTATCTCGCACCTCAGTTGTCTAGTTACATTCATAGAAAAGATGGTGGTGAGTGTCTACGGTCAATCCACCACACAAACAGCAGTCATCATTTTCAACAGGAATGTGCATTCTCATTAATATCTCTTTGGTCAGCAATTTATCTGGTGCAACAAGCTAGACAATAAACATGTGTTTTGGTTGCATCACTAAATTCCAAATAGTTCTACTACTAATATTCTATCTAAGCCTCTCAGCATTGCATTGTAGCTGTTAGTTACAAAATAAGTGCCAGAAGATGTTAGCATATACTTGTGATATCAACTTTCATTTCCTCTTTCAGAGAATTTAACTTCTTCCAGTACCAATTGCAGTTCATTGGATATCAGGACTAGATTTCATATACATTATATGCACCCATTTTATACATAATACATCCTTCTTCTCAGTCAGTTATCACAATAGTTTACCCACAGAAGCAATATTTTACTTGTTGCAGCCTTTGATATTTCACCCCACTAACTTCTTTGGTACACAAACTTTGTCTCATGCTATCAAGGCCACCTTCCTTTTCTTATCAGACTTTCTCATAAGTAACCTCTACATTTTTATCCGCCTCTATAAGAATACGCTAGGGTAGTATTCATATAGCCCCCAAAAATTTTGAACAGATAATAACACAACATTGATGATATGCAATCTGCCAGCATAAGATAGTTGCCTATAATATATTGTACTGATTCTGCTAGTAATTTTTTCAACCAACTGATGACATTCTATTTTACTCCACTTCTTTGAGGACAAAGACAAACCAAGATATCTGATTGGGAAAGAGCCTAATGTAGTTCATGTGTTTGCCTAACCACACCAGCAAAAATATGTTGGATTTATCTATATTAGCCACCAGCCCTCTGACATTGCTAAATTAGTCAAATGCATCCATTACTCTCTTCACTAATTCAATGTTGTCTTTACAGAAAATTAATGGACTATCTGCAAAGATAAGATGAGTCAGCTTGAGATGTTTATACATAGGATGAACTTGAACCCCGGCAACCCATTCATACTCTTCAAAATTTTGGATAAGTACTCCATAACTAGCACAAACATCGGAGGAGATATTAGGTTCTCTTGTCTTAGACCTCTCTTCCCTGCAAAATAACTACACCCCTTCCCATTTACTTTGGCTGAAAACTTAGTAGAAGAGATGCAAGTCATCACTAGCTAAGAAATGTATTAGGAAAACCAAATTATATCAATGCTTCCTCAATAAACCCCGAACTTGCCATATAATATTCTTTCCTTAAATCAATCTTCATCAAACATCTTGGAGTAGTCTTCCTATTGTAGTGCCTTGGTAGATCATGGCAGATCAGTATATTGTGCACCAAGGATCTTCCTTGAATAAATGCAGCTTGATTATCTGCTATTATGTGATCGATAGCACTCTTCAACCATTCACATATCATCTTGAAAATACACTTATACAACACATTACAACATGAAATAGGTCTAAACTGACTAGCATTCTCTGGTACAAATACTTTTGGGATCAAGGATATTATAGTGGAATTTATTTACTTCAGTAATTTTTATTGTGAAAGAATTCCAGAACTATTGCAGTTATATCCCTCCTCACAATGTCCCAAGCAGCTTGGAAGAAGCCACTACCATGGTCATGTTGGGATATATACTATTAACCATGGGTTTGGTTTAGATATAGTATTTATTATGGAATAATTATTTATTCAATTTTAATAAAGTTTTAAATCGATCATATATTAGTCTGTGTCATTTGCTTATATAGTAGATGATTTAGTGTATAGAGTTTAGCTTATACACGGAAGATTAAATCATCGGTTCTTATAAGTATAAAGTTTGAGTTCACAATCTAATGATGGAATTGGACAAACCATCATGGATGATTGTAGTACAAGATTAAATATAATTTATCTCGATTATGGGAATGATTTAATTTCAACTTCTTGTGCTAGTACATTTTGTATGTATTGAACGTACCAAGTAGAGATAAGTATTTTATACTGACTTAATAAAATAAACTCTCTAGCCATTAAATGTACTTACACTCTTAATCTTGATATAATTATTATTAGCTGTGTAAATTATTATTGTTTTGATTTATTAAAAGGTGAGATTCTTTCATGGGTTAATATGCCTGGTAAAGTGAATAATAATAATGTACAATGGCGAAGTAATAATTAGTTGATGGAATGCATGTCTCGGTTTAGAGATTGGTGATACACCTTTATGAAAGTTTATAAATTTTCATGTGTAAACCCGGCCGGTAAATTTTGTATCAGACGCATGAAATAAGTTAAGCGAAAGTCTAAAGGAAATAATCAATAAATTAAATCGTCAGTAATTTAATTTAATTGATTAGCATATGAATCTTAACATGGGGAGTTAAATAAGATTTAGTGGATGAATTTTAAAACTAAATAAGGAGTGCAATTACGAATTTTTAGTGGAATAATTCGTAATTAATTATGATAGATATTAATTTCGAAAATTAGAAATTAATTCCATAATTGGAACCTTGTTAATTAAATTTTGTAGTCCCTACTGTGCCTAAATAATAGGAAATATATGAATCATTTTTCTTGTGGAAAAAAAAAACCCAACAGGTTTTGGAAAAGAGTTTTAACCCTTAAAACTTATGCTATAAATACATAAGGTTTTTCATCTAGAGGGAGTAGTTCATGATGGTTGAAATTTTCAGCCAAGTTTTCCTAGAAATTCCGCCCACACGAAATTGCTATTTCCGGATATTGTTTGGGTAATACAGTAGAAGATCGTGGAACGTTCGAGTATCATGATCGTGTAAGTGGTGGAGATTTCATTGAGTTGTTGTGGAATTGGAGGCCTACGTGATAGAGGAGTTTTGTTCACGCTTCAAGAGGTAATTTGTAAAATCCCGTTTATACTAGTTGTCTAGATTACATGTGATTTTGATACTAGGATTGTTTTCACTGCATATAATAATCCATCAATTGGTATTAGATCTCACTCACATCTAATTAGATAACTAAGTTTTTCATGAAACAAGAATATCGTGTTTATGTGCGTTTTTTAATTACATATATATGTGATTTTCTGAAAAACTGCATTGTTGTTTTGTGAATTAACTATGCAAAAAAATTGGATTATTCTTGTAATCATGAGATATATATTTTTATTGATATTTGATTGGGATGATCTGGATTTTTTTTTTGTAAATCTTAAAAAAATGCAAAACCTGATTTTGACCGAATTGCCGGTATTTTCGGAGGTCATCGAACTTGACGGACTCCAATTGAGCTGAAATTTGGTGGGTCCATCGGAAACGACGTGGTGAGAAAAACTCATTTCTTTAGTAGTGAATCATGGTATTTTTCGGCGTTTTGAGGTCGTTCGGACTGTGTTTTGGACGTGTTTCTATTTTTTGAAAATTATTTCTTAATAATTTTAATTCGTTTTTAATTCAATGGTGGTGGGGTTGACTCCCCATGGTCTCCATAATTAAATACTGATGATATAATTATTTTTTAAGAAAGTAAAACCCTCTATTTGATATCCTAGATGACTAATGATTGGAGCGTTTGACATATTTGTGCATAAAAAATTTCTCAAATTTTATTTTATGTTTTCATGCCTTACGTGATTAATAGTCTTGGATTTTCGATGAAAAATTTTGTTCACTGGTTGGAGGTTGTAATTAAGTGAAATATGACGGTATTTTGTATGAGTTTTACATTATTGGTATGGCTTTTAAGTTGTGGTCCATAATCTGCCATAAAATAATTTTATGAGCTACATGTATCTTGACTCGTAAATTGAGAATTTTGTGAGAAATAAATAGTTACCACTAAAGTGGTTTGTTTACTTGAACTCATGAAAAATTCTTAATAAATTTGTACATGTAAAATTGTGTCTATTCATGGATTGAGCATTATGATTAATAAGCAGGATCCATAAAATGGTCTATTTATTTGAGTCATTAAAATCTGCTTAATGTACCATGTGAATATTATCCTTGATAAATCTACATTTATGACGACCCGGTCAGTCGTCTTATGAGTTACCGCTGCGTTTCCCCCATTTCTGCTTCTTATTGCTTTGTATAATGGTTCTATATGTGATCGGGTTGATTGGTTAGGGTTCGGAAAGAAATTGGTAAGGTTTGAGACACTTAGTCTCTTTTGAGGAAGGTTAAGTTGGAAAAGTCAACTGGATGTTGACTTATGTGTTAGAGGGCTCGGATGTGAGTTCCGATGGTTCGGTTAGCTTCGGGAGGTGATTTGGGACTTAGGAGCGTGATCAGAATGAGTTTTGGAGGTCCAGAGTAGATTTAGTT
Source organism: Nicotiana sylvestris (assembly GCF_000393655.2). NCBI lineage: Eukaryota > Viridiplantae > Streptophyta > Magnoliopsida > Solanales > Solanaceae > Nicotiana > Nicotiana sylvestris. Next base: position 92,843,428 of record NC_091063.1, read on the forward strand.
TTGAATTGGCGAAATTGGATTTTTGGCGATTTTCGGTTGGTAGGTGAGATTTTGATATAGGGGTCGGAATAGAATTCCGAGAATTGCAGTAGTTTTTTTGTGTCATTTGGGATGTGTGTGCAAAATTTTAGATCATTCAGAAGTGGTTTGGTTGGGATTTTTTATCAAAAGCATAATTTAGAAGATTTTGGAATTCTTAGGCTTGAATCCGATGCGAATTGGGTGTTTCGATGTTGTTTTAAGCGTTCCGAAGGTTGAAACAAGTTTGCATGAGGTTATGGGATATGTTAGCACGTTTGGTTGAGGTCCCAGGGGGTCTCGGGTGAGTTTCGGGTGGTCAATCGGCCCATTTCATGTTGTTTGGAATTGCAAAAAAACTGTTGAAGTGTTGTAGAGAATTTGACCTTCGCGTTCGCGAGTAGGTCCTCGCGTTCGCGAAGGGTTAGTTGAGAAGGTATATGATTTTAGCCTTCGCATTCGCGAGGAAGGCTCCGCGTTCGCGAAGAGCTGGATGTTTGTGTATCGTGTTCGCGAAAAGGGGAGCGCGTTCGCGTAGAGGAAATTGGTCAGTTAGGTTTGATGTTGAGTTGTTCATCGTGTTCGCGAGAGAGGGGAGTGCGTTTGTGATGGGCATGTCGCATTCGCGTAAGAGGATTTTTGGTCAAAGTCATTTTGTGCTTCGCGTTCGCGAGGCGTTGACCGCGTTCGCGAAGAAGAAATTAAGGCCTGGACAGAATGTTTAAATACCCATCTTGTCCGCGATTTTGGGGTTTATTTCTTCCATTGTTGGTCGTTTTTGGAGCTTTTTGAGGAGTATTGAAGAGGGATTCAGGGGAAATCACTTGGAGGTAAGATTCTTGGACTTAAAACTCGATTCTAATATGAATTCCACCTAAATAATCATGGAAATTAAGCCAAAAATTGAAGAACTAGGGCTTGGAAACTTAGACCTTTGATTGAGGATTTGAAGGACCAATTGAGGTCGGATTTCAGAACTTTTGATATGTATGAACTCGTGGGGAGATAAGGAATCTATTGATGTAAAATTTATCGAATTCTGAGGCGTGGGCCCGTGGGTCTGGTTTTGGTAATTTCGGGATTTATGTTGTAAATTGATTATTTTTGCTTGGGCTTCGTTCCCCTAGCATATTTTGACGTCCTCGTTCTGATTTTGGATAGATTCGACGCGAGTGGAGGCCGATTCAAGGGGCAAAGGTATCGCGAGCTAGAGATTTGACCGGATTGAGGTGAGTAATGATTGTAAATGATGTTCTGAGGGTATGAAACCCCGGACTTGCACATCGTGGTGCTATATTGAGGTGACGCGCACGCTTGATGACGAGCGTGAGGTCATGAATTGTTGAGGATTATGACTTAGTCTATCCCAAATGACTATTTTACTGCGTATTTGATTGAAACCTATGTGCTATCATCATGATTTGGGCTGAATGCCAAATTTGGGCCTTGTGCCAACTATTTGAACCCTTCGGGGATTTTTATTGATATTTCCTCACTTCTTTGACTTTATACTTGAACTCAATCATGTTATATTTCACTGTTTTCGTACTCAGCCATGTTTACTCTGTTTTAACACTTAAATGATCTTTCAAATGATAATTGGGCTGGGAATTACTGTTTTACTGTTGCCCGAGTGGCTTGTGAGGATTTTGACTGAGTAAGGCCCAGGGCTTATGTTGTGAGGAAACATTTGATATTGATTATGAGGTCGAGGGCTTGAGATATGTACGCCACGAGGTGGCTTGATTGATATAAGGCCGAGAGCCTAGTGATGATGCCACGAGATGACTTGATATTGCACTTGGGACGAAAGGGGCCCCTCCAGGAGTCTGCACACCCCCAGTGAGCGCGGGTACCCATTGTGATGTGAGATATAGCCCGAGGGGCTGGTATTGTTCTGAGATATTGCCCGAGGGGCAGATTTGTTGATATTGTGCCCGAGGGGCGAACCTTTATGTGTTTATCTTTCTTAATTGTCTGCCATTATCTGTTTAATTGTTGGAAGGGTATTTTTCGAAGTTTAAAATGAACTTAAAGGATTATTCGTATCTTTACTGATTCATTGTTTTTAATGGTTTTACTGCTTCATTATAGCATGTTTTGTGCCTTACGTGATTTCCTGCTTTTAGTCTTTATTTATGATTATTACTCACTGAGTTGGAGTACTCACTTTACTCCCTGCACCCCGTGTGCAGATTCAGGCATTGCGGATCCTGCCAGTGTGAGTTGAGAGCTCCCGACCGATTTCGGAGTCCACGAGGTAGCTGTTTGACATCCGCAGTCCCATGTTTCTCCCCCTTATCATTTCTATCTCTTTATCAGATAGTTTGTCTTCACGAAACGCTATCACGACCGGGTTTGGGTTTAGGGTCGTGACAACATTAGTGGTGGAAGTTCTTAACTCGAAAAAGAGTTTTATCTTTGGGTACTAGTGAGACCAACTCCATCCATGAGAAAAGATATTAAGTTTTTCGCCGAATCGGAGAAAATATAATATCTTAGGTTCTTGTGTATTTAATAAAAAGATAATTTAATGCAAAGGGGAGATATTATGTATCTTAGAAATAGGAAGAACATATAATATATGCCTTGAGCTCGTAATATAATTATAAGGAGAATGGAAATCAATATTATATTTATTTTAATTCATGAAAATGCTTAAAATGGTTATTCTCCGAGTTTGGTTACAGGCTGGTGGTCATGAATTTGACGAACACCGATTGACCTAAAACTTGGTAGGTTCATCGAAAAAGATCTAGTGAGAAAAATTCATTGCTATGCAGTGAATCATGCTGTTTTTCGGCATTTTGAGGTCATTTAAATGGGTTTTCAAGCAGGTTATTAAATTGAATTTGTTATAATATGAAAAATTATTCTTTATATATCGGCTATATTTGTGTTAAATCTGAAGCATGATGATTTAACTTGATATGATATATAGCAAGAATGAAAATCACATAGATTTAATCCTAAATACGTCAAAAATAATTTATTCGAAAATGATCAGTTAAGAAGAACTCATTGTTGTGCAGTGAATCATATCGCATTTTGACGATTCGGGATAGTTTAGATGAGTTTTTTGGAGGTTTGGCAGATTAAAATGTGATTTACATACAAAAAGTCATTCTTTCTATCATTTTATTTATGTCTAATTTGGAACATGATAACGCATGCTGATTTGACATAAATTGGTAACTGTACATATACACACACAAATGCTTCTTTCTATGCCTTATGACTTTATTTCATTATTGTTCTATATTGGTTAAAAATGATAAAATTGTACAGGTTATAGCTAGTATCATCTATAATTCGTGTTTTTTTTACCTCATCGAGGTTAGTTACGATACTTATTGAGTATATTGGGTCGGTTGTACTCATAATACACTCTACACTTAATTGTGTAGGTCCAAGTACGGGGACCAGCTATCAACAGTAGGCTTGCTTGTTGGACTGAGTTCGAGAGGCAAGGTAGAGCTGCATCCTTGGTCGCAGTTTTGACTTGTCTTTTCCTTACATACTATTGTTGCAATTCAGGTAGTGTTATTATTGTTTAGTTTCAGAATTGTATTCGTTGTAGAGCTCATGACTCTGTAATTACCAGTTTCTGGGGGATTTTCCTTGTATTGGCAGGATTTAGTTACATTGAGGTTTTAGATTTATGTTATTTCTATCATTTACGTTGTTTTGACTCTTTATTATTGAGTTTCGTCTTGCCTAGTTGGTGTGTTAGGCGCCATCACGACGGGTTGAGATTTTGGGTCGTGACAAATTGGTATCAGAGCCCTAGGTTTATAGGTATTACGAGCTCATGAGCAAGTTTAGTAGAGATCGGTATAGAGACGTCTGTACTTATCTTCGAGAGATTACCAAACTGTTAGGAAACTTCACTTTCTTGTATTCTTGTCGTGTGGATTTATTATTTTCAAATTTGGACCTGACTCTTCTATTCTCTCACATATGGTAAGGACACGTACAACCGAATCAGGCGGACAACCACCAGTACCACCAGCTAGGGCCGCGGTAGAGGCTGAGCTATGGCTCGTACTATAACCAGAGCACCACTTGTGGAGCTACTAGTTGCTCTAGCTCAGGAGTAGGTACCAGATATGATTGAGCCGGTGGGACCAACTCAGGCACCAGTAGTGCCCATTGTGATTCCTGGCCTTTAGGAGGCCTTAGCCTAGATTTTGGTTGTGTGCATGAGTATAGCCCATGCAGTCTCAGTTCTAGCTGCACCAGCCACTTCACGGGCCTGGGGAGGTGCTCGGACTCCTGCCGCCCTACTCTTGAGTAGGTAGCTCAGGGACTTAGACACCGGGGATACTACCAGCCCAGCTGTATGCTGCTGCTCGGGCCCAGGTTGGCCCATATATGAGTGATGAGGAGCAAAAGAGACTAGAGCATTTTGGGAGGCTTAAGCCTCCAGAGTTTAGTGGAGCGGAGTCGGAGGATGATCAGGATTTTATTGACTGATGTCAGTAGATTCTTACATGTATTTTGGACACCAGTGGAGTTTCATTCACTACTTTTCAATTGACCGGGGAAGCCAACTGATGGTGGCAGGCTTATGAGTTGAGCAGGCCAGCCGATGTAGCACCACTTACATGGCATGAACTCTCAGTTCTCTTCTTAGAGAAGTTTGTCCTGCAGACTCATAGAGAGGAGTTGTGTAGGAAGTTTGAGCAGCTATGCCAGGAGGGTATGAAAGTGACTCAGTATGAGATGAGGTTTTTAGAGTTGGCTCGTTACACGGTATGGTTGGTTCCCATTGAAAGGTAAAAGATTAGAAGGTTCATTGATGGCCTCAACTATGGATTACGCTTCATTATGGCTCGGGAGGTTGTGATGGGTGCGAGATTTGACGAGGTGGTTGATGTTTCTAGAAGTTTAGAGTTGGTTCGTAGGCACGAGTATGAAGAGAGAGAGGCTAAGATGCCTCATAGTTCTGGTGGTTTCAGTTAGCCACAATTCCTACTATAGCAGAGGCCGTTCTTCTAGACCCATTCAGATAGCTTGCCATGTTCCTCGTGGTTCTTCAGTTAACCACAGTTCCTACAGTGCACGTCCAACTCAGTTATCATTTAGTGTGTTGCCAGCACAGAGTTCTTACCATGCTTCATCTGCCTAGGTTTCCACATACAGTTCTTTGGGTTATCAGGGTCAGCAGCCTGTCAGGAGGGGCTTCTATGAGTGTACAAACTTGATTTATCTCCAGAGAGATTGTCCCACACTATTGAGTAGGGTCCCACATAAGATATCTCATCCTATGATTTCAGCACCAGCAACTACACCACCCGTACAACCAGCTCAGAGTGTGGCCTAGTCTACTTGAGGCCGCCCTAAAGGGGGATGTTGATTAGGTGGTGGTTAGGCCTATTGCTACGCCTTTCTATCCAAGCCAAAGGTAGTCGCCTCCGATGTCATGGTCACACGTATTATTTCAGTATGCCACAAGGATGCTTTGATATTATTTGATCCTGGTTCTACTTATTCATATGTATCATCATACTTTGCTCATTATTTGGATATGTCCCGTGATTCTTTAGTTATGCATGTTCATGTATCTACACCAGTGGGTGATTCTATTATTGTGGACTGTGTGTATCAATCGTGTGTGGTGACTATTGGAGGATTAAAGACGAGAGTTGATCTTTTACTGCTTAACATGGTTGATTTTGACGTGATTTTAGGCATGGATTGGTTGTCACCATGTCACGCTATTCTGGATTGTCACGATAAGACCGTGACATTAATGATGCCGGGATTGCCTAGGGTTGAGTGGAGAGGTTCTCTGGACTATGTTCCCAGTAGAGTGATTTTATATTTGAAGGTCCAACAAATGGTTGGGAAAGGATGTCTGGCATATTTGGCCTTTGTAAGGGATGTTGGTGCTGATGCTCCTACCATTGAGTGTTCCGGTAGTGAGGGACTTTCCAGATGTGTTCCTTGTAGACCTGTCGGGCATGCGACCTGACAGAGATATTGATTTTGATATTAATCTGGTGTCGGACACTCAACCCATCTCTATTCCACCGTATCGTATGACACCAACAGAGTTGAAGGAATTGAAAGAACAACTTCAGGAGCTACTTGATAAGGGATTCATTAGGCCTAGTATGCCACCTTGGGGTGCACCGGTTTTGTTTGTAAAGAAGAAGGATGGTACTATGTGGATGTGCATTGATTATAGGAGTTGAACAAAGTTAGAATTAAGAATAAGTACATATTACCACGTATTGATGACTTATTTGACCAGCTTCAAGGAGCTAGAGTGTTTTCAAAGATTGATTTGAGGTTTGGGTATCACTAGTTGAAGATTCGGGATTCTGATATTTCGAAAACAACATTCAGGATCTGCTATGGTCACTATGAGTTTCTTGTGATGTCTTTTGGGCTGACCAATGCTCCAGCAACCTTTATGCATTTGATGAACAGTGTATTCCAGCCATAGCTTGATTATTTTGTCATAGTATTCATTGATGATATACTGGTGTACTCACACAGCTAGGAGGATCATGATCAACATTTGAGAATTGTACTCCAGACATTAAGGGAGAAGAAGTTATATGCTAAATTCTCCAAGTGTAAGTTTTGGCTCGATTCTGTAGCATTCTTGGGGCACATGGAGTCCAGTGAGGGGATCAAGGTATATCTAAAGAAGATTAAGGCAATGTAGAGTTGGCTTAGATCGTCTTCAGCTACTAAGATTCAGAGTTTTCTTGGTTTGGCCGGATAATATCGCCATTTTGTGGTGGGTTTCTCGACCATTGCTGCACCTTTGACTAGATTGACCCAGAAGGGTGCCCCTTTCAGGTGATCTGATGAGTGTGAATAGAGCTTTCAGAAGCTTAAGATTGCTTTGACCACAATTCCAGTTCTAGTTTTTCCTTCAACATCGGGTTTTTATAAGGTATATTGTGATACTTCACGGATTGGTATTGGGTGTGTCTTGATGGAGGAGGGTAGGGTGATTGCTTATGTTTCATGCCAATTGAAGCCCCATGATAAGAACTACCTCGTTCATGATCCAGAGTTGGCAGCCATTGTCCACACATTAAAGATTTTGAGGCATTATGTTACACCCCATGTTTTCGTACGTGAGAGTACATCGTAAGTCAATTGATATAAGCTCAGAAATAAGATTATATTTGGAAGAATATAAAGTAAGTCAATCATGTTACCTTGGAGGTTACAAATATTTAAGATCATGAATAACGAGTACCAAGAGGGTTGGAAATCTTAGAAGCTAAACCAATTGAAGAAAATAAGTTTCGTCAAAAGTCGACAAGTTTGGAATGTTATAACATGTACTTTGGGGTGAGACTAGGGTTCTTAACATGATAAGGAGGTTATTCTATGAGTTATTTTAATCATATGGTAAATGTGTGTTAGGTTTTGAAGTAAAGCGAGTTGTGGAACAAAAGTTGGGAAAGCTCATCACAAGTTACATTCATAAATGTGCTGAAAATTAGGTCAAATGTAGCTGAGTTTTTCTCCAAATATACTTGGAATTATGGGGTGATCTACCTACCAAATTGAATATCTATGAGTCTAGTTTGTGACTCATTTAACCATTTGTCTATACGACATCGGAGTAGAGAGATATTCGCGTTTTCGCGAGACTGTGCAAGCAGCTCCCATGGAACCAAAGTCGGTGTAAAACTTCAGCTTCTATTTAAGTCAATTATATGTCGTTTTAACTCATTTTTCTCATTAACAACAGTTACTAAACCCTCTAAATGCTCTCCAAGGGTTCCTCCATGATTCTAGGGTGAAAATCTAAGATAAAAACATGAATCTAATGCTAGAAATCCCGTGGTGCTTGCTAGATCGTAGTTCTTCATCTTGTGGCTGTTTTGAAGGGTTCTTCAAAGGTAAGTAACCTCCGATTTTGTGTTGTTCTTTATGATTAAGCTAAGAATCAGTACCTCCTTCATATATATTAGAGTTTCAAGGCGAAACACAAGTGTTTACACTCCAATTTGAACACAAAAGTTGATTCAAGAAGAGAATACAAATCCTATAGTGTTGTGGTGTGATTGAGGGTTGTTGTGAGCTACAGCAGCTGGGGATTTCAAGTTGTATATACTGCCTAAGGTAAGTAAATCATGTTCTTGGTTGTGCTTAAGGTCAATCATCTGTTGGTTGAGTTGTTTGAGTGAAAATCTGCAAGATAGTAATTGACATAGCTTAAGGAATCATTATTTTTTTTTTGTGATGTGTTGAGGCTATATATATGGTTTGTTGTGGCTGGAAATTGTTATAAATAGTTTTATTATATTTTGGTTGTTGTTGTTAAGCTTATATATGTGTTAATTCAGTGGATTGAAGAAGATAACATGAAAAATAAGATGTTGACGATAAATGTTAAGGTGCTAGGCGTATGGACTATATTTGAAGATTATGTTTATGATGTTTTGGGCTGAAAATGGTATGGTAAGCATACGTATGCTGTTATATATGTGGTAGACAGATTCATGGAAAAGGAATTGGATTCAAACCATATTTTGTTAATCGTAAATCGAGCTTTCCGCTCAAAATGGTTGTTGAACTAATCGGAGAGCTTATTGTAAATAATATTGTTGTTGTTTGGGCTGTTTGGTGACTTTTGGTAACATATAGGATGTAGTACAAATAGGGGAGGTGCTGTCCATTTTTTTTGTAGAATATTGGTTTCCAAATATGAGAGTTACAACACTTATATGATGATGACGAAGTCGGTTTAATCATTATAGACGTAAGAATATCATATTGAGCTTGCCTGACGATTGAATAGAAGATTTCAAAGGTATGTTAATGCACTTCCTTCTTTCTTTTGGCATGATCTAAAGTGAAATGAATACGTTATTTCATAACAGATATACTCCTAGCAACTAAGGTTGCCCATGTTGTTCTTTCCTTATAAAGTTATTCTAAGCAAGTATGTATGATCCTTGAATCCTATAGAAGTTCATATTGATGGTGTGATGTCCATAATGTTAATTGAAGGTGCAACAACCTTACATCACTCTAAAAGGTTTAGAACGTGATTCCATGAGTCTAGCATGCATTATATATAGTATCTATTTTACTCTACTGAGTCGCGCTATAGTTGGCTGGGTACGGCACCTATTGTGCAACCACTGAACAGTTGGGTTTTACCGAGCTCCACGTGTCTGGGTACGATTTTATCAAGCCTTATGATGGCCGAGTACGTTTTTACCGAGTCCTCTTCAAGGCCATGTACGATATGATGATGATGATACCATAGAGGCTTATATTTTTAAAAGTTTATGTATATATATGTATCATGCATTTCATGTCAGTAGGCCTCAGAGGCACTCAGATGCTACAGGTTGTATCTCCTCTATTTCACTTTACATAACTGTTCTTGTTTATTCTTTCCTACCTTACATACTCGGTACTTTATTCGTACCGATGTCCCTTTTGCCTAGGGACGTTGCGTTTCATACCCGCAAGTCCCGATAGACAGGTTGACACTCCTAGTAGGCTATCAGCTCAGCGGAAGGTATTGATGCACTCCACTTGCTCCGGAGTTACCTATTTGGTCAGTATGATTTGCACATGTATTGATTCGTATAGAGAGGCCCTATTCCGATCTTTATGATGTTTATGTACTCTTAGAGGCTTGTAGACAGATGTCATATATACGGATGCTTGTATGGCCTTGTCGGCCTATGTTTTGAGTGTCCAAATGATCGTTTCGGCCTTATAGGCCCATATGTCACATATATAAGTTTGTATATCATGTTAGGTCGTCATATGTCGAGTATTCCCTTATGTTTATTCTTGTTATCTCATGATGGCCTTTCTGGCTCATTTACCCATGATAGTATGATAAGAAAGATATGTTACATTGGTACTCAGTTGAGTAAGGCACCAGGTGCCCGTCGTGGCCCTTTGATTTGGGTCGTGACACATTATTCCTACGGCGTGTCTTGTGAGGTATTTATTGATCATTAGAGTCTATAACACTTGTTTAAGTAGAAGGATATGAATTTGAGGCAACGGAGGTGGTTAGAGCTGTTAAAAGACTATGATATCACCATTTTGTGTCATCCCGGGAAGGCCAATGTGGTGGAAGATTCCTTGAGTAGAAAGGCGAAGAGTATGGGTAGCCTTGCATATAGTCCAATTGGTGAGAGGCTGCTAGCATTGGATGTTCAGGATTTGGCCAATCAGTACGTGAGGTTAGATGTTTCGGAACCTAATCGGGTTTTTCCTTGCATGGTTTTTTGGTCTTCCTTGTATGAGCGCATCAAGGAGCGTTAGTATGATGACCCCCATTTGCTTGTCCTTAAGGACAGGTGTAGCACGGTGATACCAAGGAGGTTTCTATTGGAGATGATGGGGTGTTGCGGATTCAGGGTCGAATTTGTGTGCCCAATGTGGATGGGTTACGTGAGTTGATTCTTGAAGAGAACCACAATTCACAGTATTCCATTTATCCGGGTGTTGTTAAGATGTATCGGGATTTGAGGCAGTACCATTGGTGGAGAAGAATGAAGAAAGAGATAATAGAGTATGTGGCTCAGTGCTTGAACTCTTAGTAAGTGAAATACGAGCATTAAAGGCCAAGTAGTTTGCTTCAGAGACTTAAGATTCACGAGTGGAAATAAGAGCGTGTTACCATGGATTTCGTTGTTGGGCTGCTACGGACTTTGAAGAATTGTGGACCGATTGACTAAGTCCATACATTTCATTCCGGTTGTGACCACCTATTCTTCAGAGTAGCTGGCTAAGATCTATATCCGCGAGATCGTTCGTCTTCATGGTGTGCCGCTGTCCATTATTTTAGATCAGGGCACGCAGTTCACATTGCAATTTTGGAGAGCAGTACAACGAGAATTGGGCACATGGGTTGAGTTGAGTATAACATTCTACCCCTAGATGGATGGACAATCCGAGCCCACCATTCAGATCTTGGAGGATATGCTATGCATTATGTTATGGACTTCGAGGGTTCTTAGGATTAATTTCTACCACTTGCAGAGTTTGGCTATAACAACAGCTACCAACCGAGTATTCATATGGCTCCTTATGAGGCTCTATATATGAGACAGTGTTGTTCTCCAGTTGGTTGGTTTGAGCTAGGAGAGACTAGGTTATTGGGTACCGATTTGGTTTGGGATGCCTTGGAGAAAGTCAAGTTGATTCAGGATCGGCTTCGTACATCATAGTCTAGGTAGAAGAGTTACGCTGATGGGAAGGTTCGTGATATTGCATATATGGTGGGAGAGAAGGTATTGCTCAGAGTTTCACCGATGAAGGGTGTGATGAGGTTCGGGAAGAAGGGCAAGTTGAGCCCGGTATATTAGCCTTTTTGAGGTGCTTGAGAGGATTGGAGAGGTGGCATGCAAGCTTGCATTGCCACTTAGTCTATCGGGTATTCACCTAGTGTTATATATTTCTATGCTTCAAAAGTATTATGGTGACCCGTCCCATGTATTGGATTTCAGTATGGTTCAATTAGATGGGGATTTGACTTATAATGTGGAGCCGGTGACCATTTTGGATCAAAAGGTTCGAAAGTATAGCTTCAGTGAAAGTTCAATGGAGAGTCCAACCAGCCGAGGAGGCTACTTAGGAGACCGAGCGGGAGATATGGAGCATATATCCACACCTATGTGAGACCCCAGGTATGATTCTAGATACATTTGAGGACAAATGTTTGTTTAAGATGGGGAGAATATAACGCCCCAACTAGTCGTCTTGTGTATTATAGTCTCATTCCCCTGTTTATTGCTTATTCTATGTTCACTTGTGGTTACGTGACTTGGTGGGGTAGTTGGTTTGGTTTCAGGGATGTTTTCGGAGTATATCGGGACATTTAGTCCCAAGGTTGGAAGCTTAAGTTAAAAGAGTCTACCGAATATTGACTTATATGTAAATGACTCCGAAATGGAGTTTTGAGGGTTCTGATAGCTTCGTATGGTGATTTTGGACTTAGGAGTATGTCCGGATATTGATTTAGAGGTCCGTAGGTCATTTTGGCTTGAATTGGAGACAGTTAGAAAGTTGAAGGTTTGGAAGGTTGAGAAGTTTGACCGAGAGTTTACTTTGTTGATACCAAGCTCAGGTTTTGGTTCTGGGAGTTGGAATAGGCCTATTGTGTTATTTATGACTTGTGTGCAAAATTTGAGGTCAATCAGAGTTGGTTTGATATAATTCGACATTAGTTTTAGAAGTTGGAAGTTCGTTAGTTTCATTAATCTTGAATTGAGGTGCGATTCGTGATTTTTATATTGTTTGATGTGATTTGAGATTTCTACTAAGTTCGTATCGTATTTTAGGACTTGTTGGTATATTGGGATGGGGTCCCGGTGGCCTCAAGGGTGATTCAGGTTGAAATCGGATTGGAAATTGGACTTATGGAAAGGCTATTGGCATTAGTTCTGGTGTAACCACACCTACGAGGTTTTGACTGTAGGTGCGGAGCAGCAGAAGCGGCCAGGTCGCAGGTGTGAAGATGAGTGAAGTTTGGGAGGACCGCAGATGTGAGGATGTTTCCGTAGAAGTGAAAGCGCTTCTGCGATGAAAGGTTCGCAAGTGCAGAGTATGCTAAGCTTGGCGTTGGTCGTAGATGCGGTAGGCGATCTGCAGGTGTGGATTCGTAGAAGCGGGTGAGGGGCCACATAAGCAGTCTCACTTATGCGGAGCTTTGGCCGGAGAAGAGGCAGGTCGGGATCCTTAGTGGACTTCGCTAAAGCGTGAATTTTCTGCAAAAGCGGAATTGCAGGTGCGATCAATTTGTCCGCAGGTGCGGGATCGCTGACAGTGATTTAAAATAGAAGGGCTTAGTTATTTTTCTCATTTTTGGGATTTTGAAGTTCAGACTAAGGCGATTTTTGGAGAGGTTTCCACCTAGATTAAAGAGGTAACTGACTTTCAATCACTTTTGTCCATGAATATTGAATACCCGTTGATTATTTCACCTATTTCTCATGAATCTAAGGTAGAATTTGGGAATTTTTGGACTATGTTATTGGGAAGTGAAATTTGAGAATTTGAGGGTCGATTTGTGGTTGAAATTGAATGATTTTAGTATGGTTGAACTCGTAATTGAATGAGTGTTCGGAATTTGTGAATTTCGTTAGATTTCGAGGTATGGGCTCGTGGTTGACTTTTTGATTTTGGTTAAAGATCTTAGTTTTATCATTTGGAATCAATTTCTATGGCTTTTATTGATAGTATTACGCTATTTTGGCTAGATTCGAGTCTTCCAGAGGTTGATACATATAGGAAGGGTTTGTTTGAGGAGTAATTTAGCTTGCTTGAGATAAATATCTTATCTAAATTTGGTTGAGGCACTAGTTGCCTGAATTATTTGTGATAGCTACATGCTATGAGTGCGTAGATGTATGAGGTTTTGAGCCCATGTGCTAACACCAGAATATTTTTCCATGCTCGGGTTATGCTTAGGCTATAATATGCCTAGAATTAACTGTTAAGCTTTAAGCTATGATGTTTCTCATATTTGTAACATTATTGTGAACTATCTGACCATGTTTGAGGCCACTTTGAGGCTAAATCACAGAATGAACTTGATAATTGTTATCTCTGTGATAAAATAACCGGATTGAGCTATGATAGCACACTATGCACATGCCTACACTTTGACATGTCACTCATACTAGTCCAAAAGCATGAGATCTATTATTCATTTATCATATACATATATTCTTATATATTTGCTTATGTGTGATATGATTGGACTGGATGTTGTGATCATGCCAGGCGGATTGTACTATTATGCTTATGACCACGCAATGATATTAAGCATGTGACCACACCAGGCTAGTAACACGTTGAATTGGCCGTGCTTGCGTGTAGATATGGATCCACCCCCTAGGGTCACCCTCTCATATTTCTCTCTTGATGGTGTACATGCGAATATTGAGAAAAACTGATTAGTGGTTGGGTACAGATATGAAAAGGTTGAGGAAATCTGGCTAGTGTTTGTTTGGATTTTGCTTTTCATCTTTACTTGCAATTTCCGTGGTTAATTACCCGATTTAGCTGCATATCATATTTATATGCTGAACATTGACTGAACAAAGTATTTGAGTAATTGTACACATAAACACATAAATGCTTCTTCTTATGCTTTATGGCTTGATTTCATTATTGTTCTATATTGGTTAAAAATGATGAAACTGTACAGGTTAAAACTAGTATTATTTATAATTCATATTTCTTTTACCTCACCGAGATTAGTTACGATACTTATTGAGTATACTGAGTCGGTTATACTCATACTACACTCTGCACTTAATTGTCCTAATTTAGGTGTGGGGACCAGCCATCAGCAGTAGGCTTGCTTGTTGGACTGAATTCGAGAGGCGAGGTAGAGCTGCATCCTTGGTTGCAGTTTTGACATATCTTTTCCTTACATACTGTTGTTACAGTTTAGACAATATTATTATTGTTCAGTTTCAGACTTGTATTTCTTTGTAGAGCTCATGACTCCGTATTTACTAGTTTCTGGCGGATTTTCCTTGTATTGGCAGGATTTGGTTACATTAAGGTTTCAAATTTATGCTATTTCTATCATTTACGTTGTTTTGACTCTTTATTATTAAGTTTTGATTTGCCTAGTTGGTGTGTTAGGCGCCATCACGACGGGTTGAGATTTTGGGTCGTAACAATTTTCAACTCTTTATTCCCAATCCCCCTTCTAGTGAAAAAAGTTACTTACAATAGAAATTCCCGTGTAATCATAATCATAATATAATTTTAAAATATTACTTATTCCATCTCAATTTATATAACATATTTGATTAAATATAAAGTTTAAGAAAGAAAAATTTAAAATTTGTGATCTAAAATAACTTATAAGTATTTATGCGGTCATAAATTATTTTATTAAGGAGAAATGAGGAGTTTCAAATTAACTATTTTTAAATATACAAAGATTAACTCTTAAAAAAATAATTGTAGCACATAAAATTGGACAATAAATAACACACAGAAATGAGAGTACGTTGCTTTAAGCATAAGCCGCCAACAACCGCTAAGCGCTCGTCTCATCGTTTGTTAATTGCAGCCAGATCCAGTACTTGCACCACACGCTTCACAGGCGCGTAAAAACCAACATCGTCACCGGTAGCCGATTTAAAATTTCCGATATCCTCTCTCTCTCTCTTCACTCTAACCACCACCAAACTCGCCGATCTATTCTCTCTCCTCTCTCTCATTTTTTCGGCTGGCTTTGCGCCTTCATCCATGGGCACTACTATTTCAGTTCAATGCTTACTCACTGTACTAGTACAGCTACTATTACTATCAGTCTTCAGATCAGTAGAATCCTCAATTCACATCTACGACAGAGATCCGTTTAGAGAAGTCGGAAATGCTTACCTTGTTTCCGGCGGCAGTGAAGGCGTCGCCGCCTCTCGCTTCATTCCTCCGCCGCGTCGCTCATTTCGATCCTCTGCCCACGACGGACTGTCTTATATCAGGTAGCCAGTAACTGTAGATTAGTTGAGCTCGGTCACCATTTTTTATTAAAAAAGAATATTCTTATGTGTGTATAATATCTAAAGAAAAATTTAAAATTTTGTATACTAAGAGGAATATTGCACTGTGTTAAGTCCTGGATCCACCTTTGTAGCTGGTTGATTCATCATTGCAAATGTATATAGTATGTTATATACTCTGTAACTACTGACCTGGTTGATATATGGTCAGTGGCGGAGCCAGTACTTTCACTAAAGGGAGTCAAAATATAAAGAAGTAAACACATGAAAAAACCAGAGGATTCAACAGATAGTATATATACATTAAGAAAAAATTGACCTTCTACTTAGTGTAACTTTACGGCGAAGATGTGTCAATTGACTCCCCTTGGACAAGAGTAGCTCTGCCCTGGTACATTGTTGTAATGTATATATGTTAGGTACATCGTAACCACTAACTTTAAATCCTAGATCCACCTCCGGTAGCTGGTTGATAAGTGATTGCTGGTTTATGTATGTATATGAGAGATTGCCAGTAAATATTATGGAAAAAATGGTCAGATCTAAACTGATATTTGGTCTGCATGTTTTTTATCAAATTTCCTGATGATCTATTGTGATGTTGGAGTGATTTAAGGAATGAAACTGAAAGATGACTTTTTGAGTTGTCATGCTGAAGGCACAATCTTGCAAATACAAAACTCCAAGAGATGCCAAATCAAACAAGCTGGTCCCGTGGTGCCAGGGTTTCTCTCTCCTTGAATCTGAAGTTGGGAGGTTGAGTCAAGATTAGAGTTAATTCAAAATAGTTTGAGCAAATTAGCTACTCCCTCTGTCCCGAAAAGAATGACATGAAAAGGAGTATGAGAGTCCCAAAAGAATGTACAAGAGTCAAGACATACACATTTTTGGTGTGAATTCAGACGTTAATTCCCCCGCACACAAAGAAATCACTAATTAGAAGCTATATATAAGTAGTAGAAATCACAGATCTCTATAGTTAAAATATTTAGAAATGTCTAAAACATCATAATCAAATGTAGAAATTGTTTGGTTCCTAAATAGTTGGAGTGCCTTATAAAATGGGACACAGGGAGTATCTTATTTTTAAGTTAGCTATGGGCTAGTTATTGAAGTTGTTTGACTGGCTTGATCAGTGCTATATTAGTAATGCAGGCCTAATATAATGGCTTGAGTGGGAAAGCGATGCTGTCAACAGGAAATATGATACAATACAGTAGAATGGTTTTTCTAAAATATATGTCTGAGAGAAAGCTGAACATAGTGAACTGCACCAACTTTCTGTGATTAGATTGTGGGAAAAATAAAACAAGCCACAGTTATCACTGTTAGTTTTTTTGGCTCAGTGACATTGTTTGTAACCTATTGCATTAGTATCTGATAATTTGAACATATATAGGTTTGATAATATCACATTTTGGAGGAGCAAAGCAGCTGCAAACCGGAATCCAACTATGGCATATAATAGTGGGTTAGTTCAGATCATAATATTTGGGGCTGCAGACCGTGACAATATTGGTGGTTCACCATATGGTGGACAAAGGTCCATTTGTTGCACCGCTGATCTTGCTAAACTTGAAGGTTGCAAACAAGGGGAAGTCATTAGAACACCTTCAGCAACAGATGCTAATTGGCCGATGGTGTTGAATGTTAACTTTAGAGGAAGGCAGTTATCAGCCCAATTGAAGAAGAAGGAGGTTTACATAAAAAAGACTGGGATGTATAACCTCTTCTTCATCTCATGTGATCCTAAGCTTAAGGGAATGAAGGTGTCTGGAAGGACAGTGTGGAAAAATCCCGAGGGATATTTGCCTGGTCGAATGTCACCCCTAATGAAGTTTTATGCTATAATGACCGTAACATATATACTTCTCGCTGGAATCTGGTGTCTTCAGTATGTCAGATACCGGCAGGACGTTCTGCCGCTCCAATACTGCATCACTGGGGTTATTGCCCTTGGGTTATTGGAAATGATATTTTGGTACTTTGATTATGCTTATTTCAACAATACTGGTACAAGGCCTGTGGGACTCACGACTTGGGTTGTTATAATTGGAGCTATAAGGAGAACTTTTTCACGCCTTCTTATTCTTTCTATCTCAATGGGATATGGTGTTGTTCGTCCTACCCTTGGTGGTCTCACCACAAAGGTGCTCCTTCTTGGAATAACTTATTTTGTGGCATCTATACTGCTAAACATTACCGAATACGTTGGTACAATAAATGACATTGCAGGGCGAGCAAAAGTCCTGTTGGTTCTTCCTGATGCATTGTTAGATGCATTTTTGATCTTATGGATTTTCACTTCTCTTTCCAAGACACTGGAGCAGCTTCAGGTATCATCTTACTGTTTGTATTGAATTTGTGTACAAATACATTTTGCATTTGTCTCATCTCCTTTTTCTCATAAAATATCTGATTCTCACAAGATTTTGTTTTCGTCAGGCAAAGAGGAGTTCTGTGAAGTTGGATATTTACAGACAATTTTCAAATGCATTAGCAATCACTGTCATTGCTTCAGTTGCATGGATAGGATACGAGGTTTGTATTTGATGCATGCATTTATAAGTTAAATCAATAGGGTCTGTTTAATTTTGATCGCCATGAGGCTTGTTCCACAATTTTTTTGTCTTTTCTGAAGAGTAACTTGTCACAATTTGGTAAACTTATTTCTTAATGCTTTAAAGTGGCTTGACATGTGCATATATATACCCTTGAAAGACTTTCATAGATTGAGGTGCGGTCCACACTCCACTGCATCATGGATGAGGAGTTTAATAGGTATAGAAATTGGCTCTATTGTGTTTTCCTTGCTTAAAAGGGTCGCTAAATGTCTTGCTGCAAATAAACTACTATCACAAAATAAGAAAAAGTGTTTTAAAAAGTTCCTGAAGATATTACTACTTAGGGAGAAAAACATCTACTTAGTGAAGGCTCTTGCAGAATGTTTACTAAAAGTAATTCTCTTAGAGTTTTTTGCATTCTGCAACCCAAATATTTGCACCCGCTGCACTTTTGCCTCCTATTCTCGTTTTTCATTCCATTTTCCCATAACCTCTTTTTGCTTGTATATCTGTTTTATATCTGCTCAAAATGTTGACAAGATTAACGTGGAAATACTACCCCAGAAAGCTAGTTTCACCACATCTATACCCAGATCATCATCTGTTCTCTCCGCGATTACCCTTCACTGCATTCAAGATCCAATTGGGAGAAAAGAGATAGAAGACATGGATTAACTTTTGAGATGCTATTAGAGTTACAGAGAGTGAAATTTGTTTTTATTGGGTAGTAACCCACTGACCCTTCTTGTCTTTGGAAATTTTTACATGTCAAAACCTACCATTTAGTAGTTTTGCGACAAAATAAAGAGGTTGGCGTGATATTGTTAAAAAAAAGGACAAATGATTTTGTGAAAAGTACAAAAAAGAGTGCATACCTTAAGGGTGGGATCTCGTTCACTAGAAATATGTGCTATCACAACACTCATCAATGTTTCTCTTTGTCAGGGAATGATTTTAGATTTAAGTAATAAATGAAGTGTATGGTTAATGCTTAAAAAAACTTAGAGATTGTTCTTACTCCTGACTGATCAGACTACCGCTTCTCTGCTGTGACCTCCTGAAATCATCAAGTCAGTATTTTCATGAAATCGAGAAGAATATTAATGACACTTCTCTTGTAACCTTCTCTGCTGTGATTTCCTGAAAATATCAAATTGATATTTTTTGTGAAAACGAAATATTAGTGACATATCTCTTGTGACTTTTTAAAATAAATAAATAAATAACTCTTAAGACTCGTTCTTTTCTTCTCTGCTTATTTCTGCGAGTTACAAATACAGCAGGAGCAAACTCCTTGCGCTGCGTCACTGTCTGTGCATCCTCTAGTTTCATTCCTTATCCAAAATTGAGCACAAAGAAGTCGTAAAAGTTTTCTCGTCTATGCAAATGCTGTTTCTGTTTCTGTTTCTGGCATCTGTTCACAGAGGTGAATGATGTATATGGTTGAGGAAAAGACCTCGTGAAATTGAACAAATGTTACATTCCAATAACACATCACTGATAATCCATCTAGAAATATAAACTGTTGAAGGCATAATTAAGTAAATAAAAATATGCTCTCTCTAAAAGTTTAAGTTTTTAGATGAGATGGTCACACACTTCAACATAGATCAGAGTTAGGCCCATCACAATTCTTGGTTATGCGATGTTCGGCCCTCATATTATGTTGTCCACACTCCAATTGGTAGATTGTTGAGTTCCCCTACATCGGTTGTGGAATGTGGATTCGGTCTCCTTCTATAGGCTTGGGCAATTCTTCACCTCATGAGCTAGATTTTGGGGTTGAGTTAGACCCAAAGTCCATTTCTTATCATAGTATCAAAGTAGGCAGAGGTCCTGTGTTTGCATCTCACCACCACCTATTATCAAAAAACACTTCACGTGCTTACACAGGGTGTTGGGGGGCGGGGCGGGGCGGGGCGTGGGGAGTTGAAGACATAATTAAGTAAATAAAAGTGTGCTCTCTGTATCAGCTTAATCATTTAGATGAGATGGTGACAAACTTCATCATAAATCAACGCAGAAGTGAACTTTGAACTGTGTGGCTATTATCAGGGTAGTTGCTGAAAATTATATGACACAGGAACCCCTCTTTAACAAATCTCTTGTGCTTTCAACATAATGCCACCTAAGAGACGAATAAATTGTTTCAGATAAGTGAACAATTGTTGACTTATCTCTGGAAGATACTCAAGTCATAATTTCTCATAGGGATGGTGCATTTAGAACGTGATTTCGGGCATTCTAGGCTAACTAATTTAGCGAAGCGGAAAGGAGAAGCTAGAAATCTCTTATACGGAAAAATATGATCCCGTTGTTTTGATTAAAGCTTGCTACAATCAGGCTCAGTTGGCTGTGATTTTGTCTGGAAAAGGCTTGGGTAGGGTCACTTTGTTTGGCGCTGTGAGGCTGTCATCGACTCTGAAGAATTCCAAGAGACGTTGTAAAATCAATAATAGTCAGTAGAGCTAATATATTTCACCTGAATTACTAAGACTTTTTATCTTTTGATAGCCAGAGAGTATTGAATTAGAAGTAACCAAAGATTTCATTATTGTCTCGTTGTCGCTCTCCACTATTTTACCTGTTTACTATGAGCTATGCAACTATAACATAGTATTTAATTCTAAAGGGGGGGTTCTCAGTAATTTTTATTTTAAGGGGACTTGGCAATGTTGTTTCAACATATCTGAAATGTGTGCAAGTTTTGGGGTAATTTCTTGATTTGTGAAAGGGGAAAAAAGAAGAAGAATATACTGTTCCAGGTAATCCAAAAAGAATTAGTAGTTTTCTTTAGTCATGACTACTTTGTACCCTAAGTTTCTGCATTCAAATGTATTTTGTTTAGGGGAGAAAAGAAACCGGTTCCATAGTATTCTTCTGTCAGCCAGCTAATTGGAAGTCCCTTATTAATTTGCACTACAATTTGCTCATTAAAGATGCATTACCAAGTAAGCTGCAAGTAGTGTATGCCCTTGTGGTTGCTATTCTTCTTCATGGAGGGAAACTCATCATTCTGTCAGACCTTCTCCTTGAAGGCTCCTTCTATGGCCAGTTGACAAGACAGGGATAGCCTAGTTGAAAAAACCCTCCACTTACAACCCTGAGATTGGGGGTTTGATTCTCCACGTGTAAAAGCCACTGCTGGCAACGGGAGAAATGCGGGCTTTATGTGTTCGGATTTACTGTATCAATAGAAAAGAAGTACCGATTTGTTTGTTCTATGGCACCAGTAATCGCCTGGGAGACAGAATTCGTTTTAGAAGAAGCTTTACTTCTGTTACCACCATTTGGTTGTTATATTCTCTTTCATTTTTCCCCATCATCATATCCAAGTATTCTGAATAATATGCTGAATGTTGACGGCCTTCTCTTTAATTCTGGATGAATGTTGTAGGGATTCTTGCAACCTGCAAAATCTTACTTCATCTAATTCCTTTCCTGCAGGTTTACTTCAAAGCAACAGATCCCTTCAATGAGAGGTGGCAGGGAGGTTGGATCATCACTGCTTTCTGGGATATTCTTGCATTTGGACTGCTGTGTGTCATCTGCTACCTATGGGCACCATCTCAGAGCTCACAACGGTAGGTGTTCTGGAACAATCATAAGTAGCCTTTGGTCTTTTATCTTGCATAATCAAGTAAAGCATTTGGTGAAGGAAGAGAAAATATGGTTAGATATTTATTGCCTGAAAGATTGAATGCAACATACAAGTTATTTTGAAAAAGAGAATGCATCCTATTGTTGAAGTGTGTGACCATCTCATCTAAAAGCTTAAGCTGTTAGAGAGAACACACTTTTATTTGCTTAATTATGTCTTTGACACACTCCCTCACGTGCGGGCTTGATTCTTTTTGATGAGCCAAGCACGTGGAAATTCTTTTTGATATTGGGTGGCGGTGACACTCGAACCCAGGACCTCTGCCTGCTCTGGTACCATGCTAAAGTGTGTGACCATCTCATCTGAACGCTTAAGCTGTTAGAGAGTACTTAATTATGTCTTCAACACCTATATCCAACAGCTCACAACTGCTCCATGTTTTTCCTGACACGATATCGATTTTGGATCTTCCAACTGTTACCAATCTCTTAACCTTACCATTTCTCAAAATTTACTAGTCTTTTAAACTGTGGCAATTCATCAGGGTAGCAATACAGTGTAGCTAGTTTTGCATGTTGTTGGAAGGACGAAAATTTCTTTTCTCAAATTACAGTCAGACATTTTAGCTAGGTGCGAAATGTTTTAGAGTGTTTTTAAGATTCAGTTTTCAGGATTTTTATACCCTTCAACCTTTACCATTTATTGCTTTTGACTGACACACGAAGTTTTCATTCTAGTTATGCCTACTCTGATGTGAGGGGTGAAGAGGACGACGAAGAAACTGAATCCTTATGCAAAGAAACTCCAAAAGGTGACATCAGTCTTATCAAAATGGATAGGAAGGAAGGTAGCGACAGTTCAGATGTAGAAGATGATATTCAAGAGGGTAAAAGGGAATGACTGGTGAAGTTGTTTGAAACCTCGCTTTAAAGAGATCAATACCAAGATGAAGATCCACTAAATGGAATGATTGGCTCTGCTAAATGCATACTTCATAAATTAATTCATTGAATTTGTATTGAAGAGTGTTGCACGATTTTTGACAAACCACAGAAAAAAGAAATGTGTACATGGTTTGAATTGTCAAGATGTTCATTTGAAAAATGAAAGCTGGAGATGAGCAAGTAGTGTAATACTTCGCATTGTAAGTAAGTAGTGACCATTTTTCACCTCACATGTGAACTTCAGATGTGTTGTTCATTTCTGGAAGAATTTGAAAAATGCTTTCCAAAAAGGTCAACTATTTGAGGGACCATCTCATATTTAGTGGCAGTTTTGTTCCGTACATTCTATCTGAAACTTAAGGGTGTGAATCAGTTAAATGTAGTTGTTTACATGTTTGTCTTTTCTTTTCTTTTGCTCCTGTAACATTGAAAAATAAGTTGATTATGCAAAACTCCCGTATATTTGTAATATAAACTTGTATCTTAATGTTTTCCACACATGACTTGACATTTTAAAGTAGTTTAAAGTTTCTTTCCTTTTCATTGATTATGGTGGTGTCGGAACCAACTTATGTGTGGACTTCAACTATTGGTACTTGCTACCTTCTACTAGCATAGATACTGAGTTACTCTTGCACTACTGCTAAAGTAGATAAGATAAATTACCTAGCGTGTAGCTTAAAGTTTATTTTTTTATTGTCAAAGAATAATGGAGAGAGAATTTTATCTTTGATTTTAAATGGGGAACTTTCACAAATGACTATTGTTTGGAGGATGAATACATTCCGTAGCTACTAATTGTTTGCCATGGGATGTATGTCGCTGTATTTAATTCGGTTGTATACTCTGTATTTAATTCGGGTGTATTCATTCTTATATATTTTATATTGTATTTAATTTTACTGTATTGAATTCAGTTGTATTCAAACAACAAAAAATCAAGAAATAGGATGTATATCGCTCTATTCAATTCGACTGTATTCACTGTATTTAATTCGGCTATATTCATTCTTAACTACTTTACATTGTATTCAATTAGATTGTATTAAAACGACAAAATCACAAAACAGTGATATTCGACTGTATTCAATTCTTTGTATTCATTCGTAATGCTTTTAAATTGTCAATTTACTGTATTTAGGCTGTATTCAAACAACAAAAATCCAAAAAAATACAAGGATCTACTACAAAAAATAACCTTCGGAATACATAAATACAAGCAAAAATACAAAAAACCTGTATTTGCACTGAAAAATATAGAAAACACTCAAATTTGAATGTATTTGTACAAAATACAATGTATTTATATCATTGTATGTGACTCAATTGCAAAGAAGAGAAGAAATTTGGCCGGAGATGGCGTCTCTGGCATATCAAAACTCCATATACATTATATTAAAACTAAGAAATGAAGACCAACAAAAATCCGGCCAGATCTGAGAATACACTATCACAATGTACCAATCAAAACCCGGGCAGACGAACAAAAATCCAGCCATAATGTGTATTTTGTTGTATTTAATTCGGCCACAAAAAATAAAATATACTAAAATCTAAGAAATACACTCAATTCTAAAATTTCCTTTTGGATATAATTTGTAAAAAAATGATAGAAGAAAAAGAGGGAGAGGGGGATCGCCGGTTTCGGCTTTCAGCAGCGACGACTAGATATCTGGTGGCCAGCCAACGACCTTTGGCTGCAACAGAGGATAGTAAAATAAGTGTTGTTCAATCTCTTATTGTTTTGTTTTTAAGGGTAAAAGGGTCAAAATTGCCCCTTTACTATTGTTTATTGGTTGCTTGTGCCACCCGTTACATTTTTCGGTCATTCTCGTCCCTACCGTTAATAAAGTTTGCAAAATTATCCCTAACTCTAACGTCCCTCCACTGTGGCAACTGACCCCTCTAATATTTTATCCATGTCAACAGCCAAGTCAGCAGGTCCCACCAAATAAAATGCCATGTCAGCATGGGAAGTAATTTAATCCTCAAATAAAATTGAAGGGATTTTGAACTAATTGCACATATTGAAATTGTCCATCAGAGCATTAGGACCCCTCAGTTGAAAATGCCACATAATTAACCTCACCACCTCCAATACCTCTCTTCCCCTTCGATTTCTTCTTCCATCGGCAGCTTCACCACCCAAAAGCCTCAATATTTCACCACAAAATAGCTTCAAAACCAGAATTTAATCAACAATTTTCAGCCTCAACGTTATATTCAAGTAACATAAAATGAACTTCAACAACTTCTGAAGAACATGACAAACCCATTAGGTATTCTTCAAGCTTTTCCAAATCCATTGTATGGTGATTTTAGTCTCCTTTCAAATACATCTCCCAAATCGGTACTAACCAGCCACCATTAACACCACCATTAATTGACAAACCCACCTTCTTCACATAAACCCCCCACCGTATCTCCTCCATTTTTTTTACATTCTCATCCACAGCAAAACAATGAAGAACCAAACAGAATAAAATGAAGAACAAACCAAAAGAAAGAACAAACCCCGATATCAGAGTGACTCTTTTGGCGGTGACTATAACTTCTTATTTTTTCTGAATGGGATTGGAAAGAGGTGGTAGTGAGAGATCGGCTAAAGAATTCAATCAAATGAGTATTTTTATGTGGGAAGAAGAGATTAGAAGAATATTCTCAGGTGATTGAGGGTGGGTGATGTAATGGGATTGGGTAGAGATTCCAAGATTAAGAAACCAAATCGATGAACGAAAAATTTAATAATTTGAGAATTCGAGGAAAATAGAAATAAATAGCATTGAAATTAAAATTGAAGAGAAAAGAATCACTGCAATCGATGAGTGAGAGATAGAGAAAGAGAAAATGGAAGGAGAAAGGAGACGAAGAAAGGAGCCAGTACCGTAGAGGTTAGTTCTGCCCGCTGAAAATTTTCCGGCAAAATGCCATGGTTTCCGGCGATTTTGGTATGAGGTGAGGGAGAGAAGATGAGAGAAAGGGTGGAGAGGTGAGGAGTGGGGGTCGTTTATGTTAGGATTTTAATTTGGTGCGGGTCGATGACATGGCAGCTGACATGGAAGCTGACATGGATAAAATTGATGGGGTCAACTGCCACAATGGATGAACGTTAGGGTTAGGGGTAATTTTGCAAACTTCGTTAACAGTAGGGACGAGAATGACCGAAAAGTGCAACAGGTGGCACAAGCAACCAAAAAACAATAGTAGAGGGGCAATTTTGACCCTTTTCATAGATAATTGAAATGGAGCAACAATAACAACAACAAAAAACCCAGTGTGAGCACGTGATTTTTGCCCTATATGAATTACTCTCATAAATTCAAAATAAAATAATTTTTCCATTGTTTGCAATTTTGTGAATTTTTGAGGCATTTTCTGTTAATTGTTTGCATATTGCCTAGGCATGTTTATTTTATTTAATTAATGAAAAATACAAAAATACACTGCATTTGCATGTAGGATCTAATTTTGCATTCTTGAATTAATTATTAATTCAGTGTTTTATAAAGGTGAAAAAATCACAAAATAGTTATCGTTGCACTTTTAATTCTAATTTTGAACTTTGGTAGTTTTTCCTTTAATTAGTTTTGTAATTACTTGTAGTAATTATCACTTGGATTTAATTAGTTCACTTTGGTAGGTCAATTTTATGTTTAATTTTAATTTAGGGTTTCTTGTTTAATTTTGAGAAAAAAAAAGAGAAAGAAAGGAAGAATTTAAAAGAGAAAAGAATTAAAAAGGAAATTGAAACAAGAGGAGAAATTCTGATTTGGGCCATGTTTAATTCCCAAACCCCAGCCCAAATAATTTCCATCCCCAAGCACGTTCGGTCCAGCCCAAAACCCGCCCCTAATACCCGGTCCATCCCCCTCAAAACGACGTCGTTTTGGATTGTGGAATCTGAGCCGTTGATCTCCCCTTGATCAAATGGCTCAGAACTGAAGCTTCATATGTATTTAAGTGTCCGAATAAACCCTACCCCCCTCACCCCCTTCTGTTCATCACCTCTGTCTCTCATCTCCTTGCCAAACTCTAACGCCGCCTTTCATCCCTTCGCCATTTCCGGCCGGCGGTGGAGCTCGAACACAACCCAAATTTCATCCATGCAACCATCGCCCTTCCCTCAACCCTAATCCACCACCATTTCTTCCCAAGTCCTCACCAAATCAGTCCAGTTTTGAATCTGAAAACAAAGAAGAAAAGAATCCGTCAAGCCTTCAAATTCCCTTGAACGATAGGGTTTGAAACGGGTATTGACGTTTGTTTTCTTTGAGAACATATGGTTAATGCTTGTTTCGAATCAAATCGAAGTCGTAGAGTTCATCAAGCTTTGTCCGGGCGACCTTAGAGGTATTCTTTCCGTCTCTTCTCCGTCGTCTTCCTCGTTAGTTTCATTATTTAACTCTTTTTCTGGTGTTTCTCCTCCATCTTCATTTCGCCTTTTTCTTTTCATTTTTCCTTTTGTTTTTGTTTGAATTCATAGCCATGAGTTAACTTTAATTAATTTTGTTAAAGGGATAGAATTAATTTGATTTGTTAGTATTAAAATTGATTGGACTCTTTTGGGGCCATCGTTTAAATGATAATTTGTTTGGGGTCAGAGTTTTGGGTCTCAGAATATTCATGGGCTGGGTGAATTTCTTGGGCCCTCGATTTATTGTGACCCGTCCCATCAACAACCTTAGATTTCTTGTTGTTCGGTTTGGCCTGACCCATTGTTGGATTGGGTTGGGAGGGTAAATAACAGTAGCTAAAAGGGTAATTTAGGAAATTAGGGAAGGGAATCTTGAGTAACAGAATTCAAAAACTTCTAGGAAGTGGGACTGGGGGATGTTGTGATAATTTGATAATTACATTAAGGTTAGATCAGAAAAAAGGAAAATTAGCTAAGGATTAAGTAGCAAAAACCAAAATTCAAAAAGGGCTAAAAATGCAAATCTGAGCTTCCTATTGTTGCCCTATTTCCCTGCCTATAAAGGCACTTTTCCTTGCTATTCAAGGCAGAGGATCAGAGATAGAAAAATCCAGAAAAAGAAACGGTTGAAGTTTTCACTGTTCCATTGATTTTTTTTGATTTATGAAATTTTCAAGTTCTAAAATACTTTCTGGTTCATCTGGGATTGAATATGAATTGATTTGAGGTTTGAAGGCTTGGTTTGGGGTTTTATTTTGTCGAGTTCTATTGATTATTGCACCTCATTTCTTGGCTTGAATCTGGTTATTCTTGGTTGTCTCTACTGCTGACCCTGTTCTTGCTATTGCTTACTGCTGATCCTCTTACCCCTCTTTCATTTTGCATTCCAGGTACTAGTTCTTAAACTTGTAGAATTGATGCTCAAGTTGGAGTTGAAATAGAAATAGAAGTTGTTTTTAGCTTAACACTAAGTTTTGTTCATAGTTTAGCTTCTTTTTTTTTGCTTACTTTTGATTCCTGTCTTTCCACCCTTGAATATAAAACTGAGATTCAGTACATTGTATGCTGGTTGGTAATTTGGATGAGGCCTCTCAAATGTAGTCATTTTGTGTTGCTCACCTTTGTTTTAAGATTTGGATTTGAAACTGTTTGAATATGGCTAATTCAGGATGTTTTGGACTCTTAAATATGTATTCGATAAGTTTTAAGTCTGTTGTAATATGGATCTCGTATGCAAGTTGGGTTGAGGGTTCAATTCCATGGTTTCTGAGTTTGATCTGGTGCATCTTTGCTTTTCTACAACAGAGCTTTATATTTGTTCCTTCATTTTACCTTTAGATCTAGTTTAAATTAATTTTAGGTTTGGTTTAGTCTCTCTGTTAGAGTCTGAGTCTTGCATCACAGTTTTTATTCCACTATTTTTTTAGCATTCAAGTAAAGCTTTTGTGTTCTTGAAGGACCATGACTCAAACAATGAATTTATGGTTCAACAAGTCACAAAGTTTGTTTAACTGTGCGAGTTTTCCATTGGCATTGGCAGCATCACAATAGGATCTGGATTTCATGTAATAGGTTGATGATTTAGCTTGTTAATTGACTAACAAACTCTTTTCAGTTCAGTGTGTTTTTTAGATAATAATGATCACTTGGGGTCGCCCTTTTTGGCAAATGATTATCCTAAATATGACTGTTGCGTTTTCATGGCAAATTGGTTCAAAAATGCAGGAAAGGTGTTATCAGAAATTAAATCTCTTTAAGACACATTTCAGAAGCGCTTATTTAATTTGACTCATGTTCATGCCGGTTTCAATTAGTTAGCATTTTTTGATCAACGAAATTGGGAGTGTGAGATTGGGCCTAGAGCATGCCCAGATGAGGGACAATCCGATTTAAACTCTCTTCCTCACCATGAATGAGGCTCATTTGAGCCCAAAGCTTAACGACTTTGCAAAGGAGTCTTCCCAGTTGCTTTGTTTGAAAGAATTTTCTCTAGGCTTGTGGATTTCTAATACGCTGCTTTAGGTCGTCACATAGGGTAAAGTCCTTAGATAAAAATAATTAGAATCCTTTAAGTTTTTTCCTTAATTAAGTAGTGGGGGTAAGCCATACTAGATAACATAAATAGTTCACGGCCCTTCAAATATAATTTGAGTTCTTTTCCTTTAGATTAGAATTGAGGTGCGCCGTGCCAAACAAAATGACAATTGCATGGCCCTTGTTTTAATTAATTTTGTTTAATCCTTAGAATTCGAGGCGCGCCATTTAGCAAATTTTCCATGGCCCTCGAAAAGTTAAAAACGTGTAGTTGCTTTAGGTGCGTTATTTTAATAATATTACCTTCCTAAACTCGGGTGTGCATTTCATGTGACCCAAATCTAAATCTTAAAACGTTGAATAATATATGTTTAGGATTGCGGGCGCATTTCATGTGGCGCGATCTAAAGACGTGTTTTAAACTACGTTCAAATCTTCTTTAAAAATAATTAAAAGCGGTTTAAAGCTAAAATGCACATAGGTCTAAAAGTGTTTTTAAAATCAGATAATTGAGCCAAAAAATAATAGTTGAGCGACCGTGCTAGAACCACGGAACTCGGGAATGCCTAACACCTTCTCCCGGATTAACAGAATTCCTTACTCGGATTTCTGGTTCGCAGACTGTAATACAGAGTCAATCTTTTCCTCGATTCGAGATTCAATCGGTGACTTGGGACACCATAAATCTTCCAAGTGGCGACTCTGAATCTTTTAACAACAAATTCCGTTTCGATTGTCACTTAAAGTGGAAAAAACTCCCTTATATACTCTCTCCTCAGGGGTGTAGTGTAAAAAAGGAGGTGTGACAGCTCTGGCGACTCTACTGGGGATCGAACCCAGAATCTCTAGAGTTCAAGAATTCGAGCTTAGAATAATTGTTATAGGTGGGTTTATCCATTATCTGATTTTTGTTACATGATTTGGGCCTAATGTGCTAATTGATTGCTTTTACCGCTTTGATATTCCGTGAACTGTATATAAACTATTGTGAAATCCCTCTTCTCTCTGAGTCTTCTAAATCATGAAGAAGTGTGAACTTCGTGTGACTTCTTTTCTGTTAGAGTCATATTCCAAATTTAGAATGAGGTTCGGACAAGTTGCAAAGCCGGTGAAGCTTCTATATTCCCAGCACGCTGCCCCCCCTCGGTTCGAGCTGTCTGCTCGGGTAAGCCAAGTCTAGAACAAATAAACCTAGGTTTTTAAACCTAGTATAACAATACATCATGCCGGATCCCTAGTAGGAACGTTTATTTGCATCATGTGCATTTTGACTTTGTTGACTCAACACAGGGTTGGGTCTGTCTAGGACAGGTGCACCCGAAATAAAAAGACCATCCTGATGCATGTTACTTGCTACTTGTGCATTTATTTGCTTCGGATTTGCATGCTGACCGGCTTTTGAATAAAAGGGAGAGAATTTGGAAAAGAAAATAGCAGTGTGAGGTAATTACCTGCGGCGAAAACCAATGTCCCTAAAGTATACTGAAACTCTGCCAAAATTTTGGAAAAAGAGGGGAATTTTGTGGATTTTAAAGAAAAATAGAAAAAAATATCTTTGTGTTTTTGGGAAAAGAAAAAGAAGTTGGGTTTATTTTCTTAAATTTTTTCCCCCATACTACGCCAATTTGATTCTCACAGGGTGTGAGATACGTAGGCAACCCCCATCGGGTCCAACTTCCTTTTTGCAAAAATAACACAAAAGAACAAAATTTTTTAGGGTGATGCCATTCTTGTCAGAAATAGCCAAATGTCCCTAAAAGGGCGCCGGAAGGCTATTTTTGCAAGAACAACCACTTTTAGTCACTTTTAAAGGTTTTGGCTGGTTAGCCGACACAGCCTTAAAATCTTCATTTTCGAAGTGCTGAAAGGCCGTATTGGCAAAGCCGTATATTTGTGTGAAAATTTTGGGAAAAAAGATGGTCACTTTTCTTGAGTCAAAACGAGTCATAGTTTCCTTTTAATTAAAATCACCTTAATAAATGTGCAGGATGAGCACAATTCAAAATGGACCTTTCTCAGTCCGTGAAGAGATCTCTTTGGAGCTACATATGTGGTGGCATGATTTGGGGGAAGATAGCAGAAAGGCTGTGACAAAAACATTGGGTGGTCTTATCGAGCTCTTGAAGGTTAAGCCAAGAAAAGACGTGATTGAGGCCTTGATACCATTCTGGGACCCAACGCATAATGTATTTCACTTTGCTGATTTCGAGTTAACTCCTACATTGGAAGAGATAGCAGGCTATGCCGGTTTCGAAAGGAATCTTAGAAGTCAATACCCAGTGGAACCGAGAACAGTAACCCCTCATAAATTTCTGAACTTGTTAAGCATCAGTCGTGACATCCGAGACGGAAATTTGCTAAAGGATTCTGTACCTTCTAGTTTCTGTATCGACGTTACGGGAATCCCCATGGCTTCGAAACGCCAGATACCAGTCATACTCACGCGGGAAACCAAAACAAGTGGGAATCTCGGAGAGGATTAGCTTTCATAGCGCCGTTCCTGGGTATTTTGGTTTTCCCTAGAAAAGACGGGAACATAGAGTTGGGACTTGTAGGGATAACTGACTTTATGATGAAAAAGGCAAATGGGACTATAGTGCCATTGATCTTGGCGGAAATTTACCGAGCACTGACCTATTGTTGAGAAGGAGGGAAGTTCTTTGAAGGGTGCAATATGCTGTTACAACTATGGATGGAGGAACACCTTTGCCACCGTCCCGGATACTTGAATTGTGGTATGACTGGCCTTGAATGCATCGAAAAACATGAAAAGCGGGTAGAGGGTTATGAGTTCCCGGATGGTACAGAAGCATGGCATGCTCATTTGGGATCTCTGACTGCAAACAAGATCGAATGGTCGATCGGGTGGCTCTCGATCAATGAAGTAATCTATATGTCGGCTGAGGCATATTTTTTGCTGTTGATGGGTCTTAGGAGTATTCAGCCTTATGCTCCACACAGAGTCCTACGTCAGTTAGGCCGATACCTGACCATCCCATACGATGAAGATTTAAGTCGGCAGGTCATTGAGTTAGAGTCAAAAGCTTCCTTCCCAGAAGAAAAAGTGCGTCGAATTTGGCATCAGTGCAGATTCTTAGGGCCTGATACTCAAGTACGAGATCTATCCAAAGGCGAGGTGGAGCCCAGTTATATTTCTTGGTATGGTAAAAGATCCCGAGTTCAACATGAGCCCTAAAGGCCCGCAAAGAGACCCCATGTCCAACAGTTCACCGACGAAGCACATGTGCAATGGGACTGGTTGGCCAAAGAAAATGAGTACAGGGCTACCATAAGCAAATTGGAAAAACAAGTCAAGGACCTTCAGTTTGAAAATAGCTTGCAAGTCGCGGCGGACGAAGGAGAAAAGAAAAAGCTATCCATAGAAAATGAGGCCCTTCGAGCCCAGATTCAGAAAATGAAAATAGCGGCGGAAAACCCAGCCCAAAGTGCCAAAGATGAGAAACTCATAACTAACTTGAGGCAGATAGTGAGTGACTATAATTTTGGATTTGAACAAAGTAGAAAGTGAACTAGCCAAGGCTCGAAAACAGTTGGCTAAAAATGCAGATGAACGAGCACGCCTAGTTAAGCACGCCACGGAAAACAAAATGATCAAACAGGCAAAAGACTTCAAGGTTGAAAGAGAACATTGTTATACATCATTGGCACAATTAGAAATAGATTTGCAACAACTTCAGGAGCAGAATCATGTGGTCGAGCAAACTTTGGAAGCCAGGGCCCAGCAGATCGGGCGGTGCTACAAGAAAAAGGTGTCATAAGAGAGAGAATTAGAAACATCGCCGATTACACCGTTATGAAGTGCCAAGTCCGTGAGGATATGACCCGCACTACCTTCTTCACGGCAGTGATGACATTCGTTAAGCAGATAATGAGTGACTTGGACCGACTTCAAAGGGATATTGCATATAGGCCCGCGGCGAGATCGAATGATGTCCTGTGGGCACCAGGAGCATTGATGTATTCATGACTTTTCATTTGAGTCTGTATTTCCTTTTACGTTAGAGTCTATCAGTTGTGTTGAGTCTGTATTTTCTTCCTGCTGGAGTCTGTCATTTGTTGTTGAGTCTGCATTTTCTTCTATCGGAGTATGATAGTTTATTTTTGAAGTCTGTATGTCATCTTTTCATCAGCGTCTGTTAGTTTCTCTTGGAGTCTGTTAGTGTTGAGTCTTTGTAATCAAAACATTTGCTTTTTATGAAATTGAAAATCCCAAAAATTGTTTTATTATTTACTTTCGTACTTATCTCCCAGAACTACGCTCGGTCTAATTCATACGGGGTCATGATATGTAGGCAATCTCCATAGGATTCGACCATAACCAAAAGAAAAAAGGGGAAGAAGACAAAAAGAGAGAGGAAAAAACAAGAGAAAAAAAGAGAAAGGAAAAGAAAAAGAGAGAAAATAAGAGAAAAGAAACAATGACAAAACAAGAGGGAAATGAAAAAAGAAGAGTAAAGGCCAGAATGAAAAGAAAGAGAAAAAGAAGGAAAGTTCTAAGTGGAAAAGCCGGGATGACGCAAGTAGTCGATCAAATGCATGATAGAAACGGTTAATTGCTTAGGTGCATTCATTCCCCAAATATGCGGTTGCCAATTTGTTAAAGCCCTAACCACTAACAAGGATGTTGTTGATGTATTGAGTTCAGACAGGTGGTTAGTTGACTGGCATTTTGGAAACTCACTCATACAATACCCGATCAAAAGACAGGCAGAATATAGCCAACCAAGAATTGGAGGCAAGTATTGTTGATCCGTAAAAGGAGGTGGAAGAATTGGATGTTAATGCGATGAAGGAAGAGATGTATAAGTTAAAGCAGCAAATGGCTGAAATGTACCAGGCCTGGGCAAAGGGTCATCCACCACCGGTTTATCCCGCTAACCCTGCTTATATCCCATCATCGGCCCAACCTCAGGAGCCTCCCACTGTGAACTCATCTTCAGCCTTTCCCCTCTACCAACAATTCTATGGCACCACTTCCCATACTTCTCAAGCTCCACCACCCAAACACGTCCCATACCCTCCTCCACCAATCACACCTGTTTTTGTGGCACCTCCACCTGCTACATTACACCGATCTTCCAGTGAACCTCTATTCCAAACTCACAACAACCAGTATTATCCCCCTGAACCCACCTTCAAAGTTCCAGAACCATATTCTTACACCCCTCATCTTGATCTCACGGCAGAAACCGAGAAGCCACCCAAGAATCTCGAAAATGAGGAGATGATCAGAAACGTAAAAAGCTTAGAACAATAATTCAGAGATATGAGGGGGTTGGGAGGTCAAGTAAGTGTGGCCTATAAGGATTTATGTCTGTTCCCTAATTTTCAGTTACCAGCAGGGTTCAAAATGCCCAAGTTTGATCTATACGACGGGCATGGTGACCCAGTAGCACACTTAAGAGGATTCTGTAGCAAGATGAGAGGAGAAGGCGGAAGAGATGATTGCTGATGGCATATTTTATCCAAAGTCTAAGTGGATCGGCGTTATAATGGTATACAGACAAGATCACAACAGGTGGTACACATGGGACAATTTGGCCCAAGCCTTCGCCTGTCATTTTCAGTATAATATTGAAATTATCCCAGACCGTCTGTCATTGACGAAGATTGAGAAGAAGCCCGGTGAGAGTTTCAGAGAATATGGATTCCATTGGAGAGAGCAAGCAGCGAGGGTTGACCCACCGATGAAAGAAAGTGAGATGGTTGATTACTTATTTTGGTCATTTGGTGTCAGCAGTGGGCAAGTCCTTTAATGAGGTTGTAAAAATGGGAGGCATGGTTGAGGAGGGACTCAAATCCAACAAGATCATGAGTTATTCAGCAATCGAAGCGACCACCCAGGCCATTTAAAACGGTACTGGAGGTGTACTCGGGAAGAAGAAGAAAGAGGACGTTGCGACAATTGAGTCGGGAGCTTGGGTCAGATCCGGGAACCTTCCACGTTACAACAACCCGCCTCGACCCTATCACCAAACTTACCCCCATACTCCATATAGCCCACCACAACACTACTACCCACTGTCTGATCCCTATTTTTCCGTCCATCACGCACAAACCTATACCCAACCTCCTACTCACGCACAATGGCATGCGCCAGCTCCATAAAGTCCATACCTAGCTCCAAAAAATGCCCATCCACCCCCAAGAGCCTATAGAAACCCTCTGGAACAGGTTTTCGGCCAAATCAAGCCTTTAAGAATGAGAGGTTGCAGAAGCAGAAGACTTTCACTCCATTGGGAGAATCATATGCTAGTCTATTCTATAGATTGAGACAGTTGGGTATGTTGAATCCGATCGAGGCTAAATTGCCAAATCCTCCTCCCAGAAATCTTGACCACTCGGTGAGTTGTGAGTATTGTTTAGGGACCCCGGGTTATGACACAGAGAAATGCTGGAAATTGAAGTTAGCTATTCAAGAGCTCATTGATACTAATCGGATTGAGGTCCAAGCCCCGGAGGCACCCAACATCAACCAGAACCCGTTGCCGGTCCATCATGAGACAAGTATGATTGAGATAGTGCATAAGGGAGGGGAGCCTAAGAAGCCTTCACAAACCGTCATGATGATTCGGGCTAGTGAAGCCAAGCCGTTTGAAAAGTCAACAAGTGAGAAGTCTATGATCAAGTCGAACAGGGCAAATAATGAACCATCTGTGGATGTCAAGAAGGGGTCCTCAAGTGACGTTGCAGGAAAACATGAAAGAGCAAAAGTGGTTGTGCCAGGAGTGACGAACAAGCCTGTGGTAATTGTGAAGTGCGCCCGCACAGATCCCGTCATTATCAAACTGGTAACTCAATTACCGATAGTCAACAGCAAGGCAGTCCCATGGAATTATGAATGAGTGACAGTGACTTACAAGGGGAAAGAGCTTAAAGAAGAAGTGTGTGAGACCCATGGTTTGACTCGATCGGGGAGATGCTTTGCCCCCGAAGAGTTGAGAAAAACTAAGATCTCCAAAGATAACCCAGTGTTGGTGAAGAAAGTTGTGACCGAGGAAGAAGCAGAGGAATTTCTGAGAAAGATGAAAGTGCAGGACTATTCCATTGTGGAGCAGTTAAGGAAGACACCGGCTCAGATCTTGCTATTGTCATTATTGATCCATTCAGACGAGCACCGTCGAGCTTTGATGAAGATCTT
The DNA here is from genome assembly GCF_000393655.2 of Nicotiana sylvestris. NCBI lineage: Eukaryota > Viridiplantae > Streptophyta > Magnoliopsida > Solanales > Solanaceae > Nicotiana > Nicotiana sylvestris. The sequence continues at coordinate 92,879,647 of NC_091063.1, forward strand.
GAACGAAGCCCACGTTCCTGACAAAATCTCAGTAAACCACTTGGAAAAGATAGATAACAAGATATTTAAGGTAAACAGAGTCACTTTTTCTGATGATGAGTTGCCCGTGGAGGGTACCGAGCACAATAGAGCCCTCTATCTGACGATGAAATGTGAAGATTCCGTGGTTACTCGGGTACTGGTTGACAACGGTTCCAGTGCAAATATTTGCCCTCTTTCCACTTTGAACAAGTTGAAGGTGGATGATGAAAGAATTCACAAGAACAATATCTGCGTTCGGGGATTCGACGGTGGAGGGAAAGATTCAGTCGGGGACATAGTGCTCGAGCTTACAATAGGGCCAGTTGAATTTACTATGGAATTCCAGGTGCTCGATGTGGCTGTTTCTTACAATCTGTTGTTAGGTCGACCCTGGATTCATGCTGCCAAAACGGTCCCATCCACTTTGCATCAAATAGTTAAGTTTGAATGGGATAGACAGGAAATTGTTGTGCATGGCGAATATAATTTGTGTGTTCCCAGTGATGCCATTTTTCCGTTCATAGCGTTTGAAGACGACAAGGGGACATGGGTTTATCAGGTTTTTGACACGGTTTCTGTAAAGAAAATTCCTGAAGGGAAGAGCGTGCCAACTCCAAGGGTAGCTGCTGCATCAGTCATGGTAGCCGTTGAAATGTTGAAAAATGGTTTTGTACCGGGCAAAGGTTTGGGTGCATCTCTGCAAGGTATCGCATAGCCAGTTTCTCTTCCTAAAAACTTGGATACATTTGGTCTGGGGTTCAAGCCCACATTCGCAGACGTGAGAAGAGCCAGAAAAATGAAACAGAGAGCATGGACTCTTCCAAAGCCAGTCCCGCGTATTTCCAGATCATTTGTCAGGCCTGGTACCATAAAGCGCCCAGTAACGACGGTTCCCAGTTCGGTGGTTGATATGGATGAAGATTTGATGGAAAGGTTCGAGAGGATATTCGCCAATGTGAACATGTTGGAAGCTGGAGAGGGTTCTAGCAAGGCGGATCTGCAATTTGTTAGGCCCAGTGCAAAGATTAATAATTGGGAAGCTACTCCTCTCCCCACCAGGAAAGAGTTTTGGTAGTTTGCTTTGATTTTCTTTCTGTTATCTGGATTATCCCAGGGTTGTAGTTCAGATTCTATGTTCCGTCTATTTAGATGTATAAGCCCTGTTATCTCTAATTTCAATGAAATGCAATTTTCCTTTTTCTCCCTTCCTAATAGTTTTATTTTTCTTTTCTTCCTTGTACAGTTCTTTTTATGCTGACTTCAATGATATGACATGCATGCGAAATCTCCAACCCAGTCTTAAAAGCCAATCTAATTCTGAAATAGTAATTCAAGAAATAGAGTGTGATGTTGAATCGGAATATGACGAGGATGAAGCTTTGAAGATATTAGTAAAGAATTAAGCCATTTTGAAGAAAAACCCAAGCCTAACCTGAGTGATACAGAAGCAATCAATTTAGGGGACCAAGATAATGTCCGGGAAACTAAAATAAGTGTCCATCTTGAACCACAACTCAGAGAGGAGATAATTAAAACAACGTTCGAGTATAAAGATGTTTTTGCATGGTCCTATGACGACATGCCAGGTCTAAGAACTGGCTTGGTAGTTCACAAATTGCCCACTGATCCGGCATTCCCCCCCGGTCAAGCAGAAGCTGAGGAAATTTAAAACTGATATGAGTGTGAAAATTAAGGAAGAGGTCACCAAACAGTTTGAGGCCAAGGTCATTCGGGTCACCCGGTATCCCACCTGGTTAGCAAATATTGTGCCTGTGCCGAAGAAGGATGGTAAGACCAGGGTATGTGTTGATTATCGAGATCTCAATAAGGCAAGTCCCAAGGATAATTTCCCATTGCCGAACATCCATATATTGATCGATAATTGTGCCAAACATGAAATTGGTTCTTTTGTGGATTGTTATGCGGGTTACCGCCAGATCTTAATGGATGAGGAGGACGCAGAAAAGACAGCATTCATCATGCCATGGGGAACATACTGTTATCGGGTCATGCCATTTGGTTTGAAAAATGCTGGGGCAACCTACATGAGGGAAAGGACGACCATATTCATGACATGATACACAGGGAGATCGAGGTTTATGTGGATGATGTGATTATAAAGTCTAGAAAGCAGTCTGACCATGTCAGAGATCTAAGAAAGTTCTTCTAAAGGCTTCGCAGGTACAATCTCAAGCTTAGTCCTGCAAAATGCGCTTTCGGTGTTCCGTCTGGAAAGTTGTTGGGATTCATAGTCAGCCGACGAGGTATTGAATTAGACCCGTCAAAAATCAAAGTCATCCAGGAATTGCCACCTCCAAAGAACAAGACGGAGGTGATGAGTCTATTGGGAAGATTGAATTACATCAGCCGGTTTATTGCTCAGCTCACGACAACTTGCGAGCCTATCTTCAAATTGTTAAAGAAAGATGCTGCAGTCAAGTGGACAGATGAATGTCAGGAAGCATTTGATAAGATAAAGGGGTACTTGTCAAACCCACCTGTGTTGGTCCCGCCAGAACCAAAGAGACCTTTGATTCTGTATTTGACGGTCCTGGACAATTCATTTGGTTGTGTGTTGGGCCAGCATGACATTACTGGCAGGAAGGAGCAGGCCATTTATTATCTCAGTAAGAAGTTCACAACTTACGAGGTTAAGTACACTCATCTTGAGAGGACGTGTTGCGCCCTCACTTGGGTGGCACAAAAGTTAAAGCATTATTTGTCATCTTACACTACTTACCTCATCTCTCATTTGGATCCGTTAAAGTATATCTTTCAAAAGCCTATGCCCACAGGGAGGCTCGTAAAATGGCAAATCTTGCTCACAGAATTTGACATCATCTATGTGACTAGGACTGCAATGAAAGCACAAGCATTGGCCGACCATTTGGCTGAGAATCCTGTAGATAAAGAATATGAGCCTTTGAAGGCTTACTTCCTTAATGAAGAGGTAATGCACATTGATGAATTGGAAAAGATTGAAAAGTCAGGATGGAAACTTTTCTTTGATGGGGCCGTAAACATGAAAGGCGTTGGGATAGGAGCGGTACTTATTTCTGAAACAGGGCATCACTACCTTGTTACGGCTCAACTTCGGTTCTAATGTACTAACAACATGGCTGAGTATGAGGCATGCATTTTGGGTTTAAGGATGGTTGTGGACTTGGGGGTCCAGGAAGTGTTGGTCTTGGGTGACTCGGACCTGCTGGTGCGCCAGATTCAGGGAGAGTGGAAAACACGGGATTTAAACCTCATACCGTATCGACAGTGTTTACATGATCTTTGTTAGCGATTCCAGTCAATAGAGTTCAGGCATATTCTGAGGATTCATAATGAGGTCGCTGATGCTTTGGCTACTCTGGCATCAATGTTACATCACCCAGATAAGGCTTATGTGGACCCTTTGCATATTCAAGTCCACGATCAGCATGCTTATTGTAATGTGGTGGAAGAAGAGCTCGATGTGGAGCCTTGGTTTCACGACATCAAAGAGTACATCAGGATGGGAATGTATCCCATACAAGCCACAGGTGATCAAAAGAGAACAATTCGACGGTTGGCAAGCGGATTTTTCTTCAGTGGGGAGTGTTGTACAAAAGAACTCCAGATCTTGGATTGCTGAGATACATAGATGCTAGGAAGGCCATAACTATTATGACTGAATTACATTCTAGAGTCTGTGGACCGCACATGAGTGGGTATGTGCTGACAAAGAAGATTCTCCAAGCAGGTTATTATTGACTCACTATGGAGCAAGATTGTATCAGTTTCGTGCATAAATGTCATCAGTTCCAAGTGTATGGGGATTTGATTCATTCTCCACCATCTGAATTACACACGATGTCTGCACCGTGGCCTTTTGTTGCATGGGTCATGGATGTCATTAGGCCAACTGAGCCATCAGTATCGAACGGGCACAGGTTCATTCTGGTGACCATAGATTATTTCACCAAGTGGGTTGAGGCTAAAACATTCAAGTCTGTAACCAAGAAGGTGGTGGTTGATTTTGTGCACTCAAATATCATTTGCTGGTTCGGGATACCGAAGGTAATCATCATAGATAACGGTGCTAATTTCAATAGTCATCTGATAAAAGAGGTGTGTCAACAGTTTAAGATTACACATCACAATTCCACCCTATACCGCCCCAAGGCGAATGGAGAAGTTGAGGCGGCCAACAAGAATATAAAGAAGATACTTCAAAAAATGGTGAAAGATTCTAGGCAGTGGCATGAAAAGCTGCCGTTTGCATTGCTGGGTAATCGCACTACTGTCCGTACTTCAGTAGGGGCGGCTCCTTATTTGTTGGTGTATGGCACCAAAGCAGTGATACCCGCAGAAGTAGAAATTCCATCCCTTCAAATTATCGCGGAGGCTGAGATCGATGATGAGGAGTGGGTCAAAACCCTCTTGGAACAATTGAGTTTGATCGATGAGAAGAGACTGGCAAAAGTGTGTCATGGCCAGTTGTATCAACAGAGAATGACAAGAGCATATAATAAGAAGGCGCGTCCACAGAAGTTTGAAGTGGGGCAGTTAGTATTGAAACACATTCTTCCTCATCAAGTTGAAGCAAAAGGAAAATTCGCCCCAAATTGGCAGGGGCCGTTCGTTGTAACTAGAGTGTTGTCCAATGGTGCATTGTATTTGATAGATGTAGAAGGCAAATGTATAGAAATGACTATCAATTCTGATGCAGTCAAGAGATACTATGTATGATTTCTTTCTTTAATTGTACTTGTTTGTATTTGGCATGTCTCGAATATTGAAATGACGAAGACATTTTGTTCTGCTATCTAAACACTTTATTCTTTGTCACCCTTTTTGAGCCTTATTTGTTTTCTTTCATACCCTTCTTTCGGAATCAGTAACAAATATCAGAAATACAAGCGTAAAAGATAAGTAAAGGAAGGAGAGAAAAATAGAAAGAAAAGAAAAGAGAAAGAAAATAATGAAAAGAGAAAGAAAGAATGAAAAGAGAAAAAAAGAATGAAAAGAGAAAGAAAAAAATGAAAAGAAAAAGGGTGGAAGAAAAACAACAAAAGGGAAAAAGAAAGCAAAAGAGAGAGCAAAGAAAGAGAAGAAAAATCACAACAACAAAGTAATTTCTATGACATGAACTACGTTCGACCTGATTCCTTTTAAGGATACGTAGGCAGCCTCACGGTTTGGTCCCATCAAAATAAAAATCCAAAAGTCCCCAAGCAAGAAACTAGGGTAGAAGTTGTGGTTGTTGCAAGAAATGTGATTCCGAAAGTTGTAATTTTTAACCCATTTGAGTTGTTTTGAGCCTTTTATACCCTTTATTTCTAACCCCATCCAAAAGCCCACATTACGGTCCAAAGAAAGACCTTCTGATCAGTCTTCAAAAAATGCCAAGTCGAGCAGGTAGAGAGGATTCATAGCAGGGGAAACACTCTGGTCCAAATAGGAAAAAAGAAATCAAAATGAGAGAGAGTCTTATTGGTGAAAACCCTCATGGGCACCGTAAGGTGACGGGAGCAGAGAGAAATAAAAATAAGAGAGTCTTATTGGTGAAAACCCTCATGGGCACCGTAAGGCGGCGAGAGTTGAGATAAATAAAAATGAGAGAGTCTTATTGGTGAAAACCCTCAAGGGCACCTTAAGGCGAAGTGAGTTGACAGATGAACGAATGAGAGAAATCTGCTGGTGAAAACTCTTCAAGGCACCGCAGGATGAACAAGGTCGGGATTTAGACAAAGAAATCAGGTTATGGAAATTTTGGGCCAACAAAATGTGGCAACTGGAAGTTGATTGGTTGGACAGATTGGGTCGATTAATCCAAAATGCATGTCATGATCATTGGTGCCAGCTGCTCCATCCAGATAAGTCCTTTTTCTTTTTCCTTTTCATATAGTCTTCCAGTTTTGGATTTTCTTATCCTTAACTCTGAAAGTCATTGCATTTCATTTCTTTCGGGTTTATTTCTCTAAGATGTTCCCAATGTCAGTTCCGTTTAAGCAAATAAGAAGGAATTTCAAAGTTCACTACCAGCTTCAAGATTGCGAAGTACAGTGCGGCCAGAGCATACCAAAGATATCATGATGTAAAGTGGGATGAAGTGCCAACAAAGTTCCATCGGCAAAATAATTTAGTAATTTCATGGGAAATGCAGAGGCTCAGTTAAAGGGGTCAGAAATGTGAAACAACGGTTCGGGTATAGAATATTCGGGTCATCCAAAGTCATGGGGTGTTGAAAGTCAGTCGGAAAGTCAAACAGTTCAGGGCCAGTTCAGGGAAGCCAGTCAAAACAAAACAATGCTGCGGAAAGACCTCCAACAAAGAATGCCATCAACTAACCACCACATTTTAAACTGACAATTTTTTTTTTGATTAAAACAGGGGCAGGAAATTTTGTTTGTTTCGGGGAAACCCTCCGTGGAGAAAGGCAGTCACCAATCAGGTTTGATTTTTGATTTTCATGACCCTCCTGGAAAATGGGACCTAGTTTAAAGTTCAGAAATAGCATAATCTAGCATAAATGTATCCCAAAGGAATATAAGTTAGCTTAGAAATTTGCATGTTCGATAGGATTCAATTAGGAGTTTCCAGGACTCTCCTGAATAATGAGACTTAGCTTTAAGATTTCGATTAGATAACAACATTTAGCGTAAATATGCTGTAGGATAGTATAATTCAGCCATAAAAGTTGTCACTCTTAAGATAAAATTTGACCTTTGAGTTTCAGGACCCTCCTAAATAATGGGGAGTAGTTTAAAGATCCTCTTAGATAGCAAGATTTAACAGAAGTCACACCTGTAGAAGATATAATGTAGATTTAAAATTGTCGTTTTTAGTCAAGAGTTGTCAGGACCCCCCTGAATAATGGGACATAGCTTTCAAATTCTTAGTAATATTTGATGATACGATTTAGTTTTACCCTCACATCTGTGCCCAGATATCCAAACTGGGGTAGAAAATTTTCTTTGTTTTGTCTATATTGTTGAAGTCAGGAGTCCGCCTAGAGAGCAGGGAATACATTTCAAGTCAGCAGTCAGGAGCCCGCCTAGAGAGCAGGGAATACATTTCAAGTCAGCAGTCAGGAGCCCGCCTAGAGAGCAGGGAATACATTTCAAGTCAGCAGTCAGGAGCCCGCTTGGAGAGCAAGGAATACATTTCAAGTCAGCAGTCAGGAGCCCGCCTGGAGAGCAGGGAATACATTTCAAGTTTAGCAGTTAGGAGCCCCCCTGGAGAGCAGGGAATACATTTCAAGTCAGCAGTCAGGAGCCCGCCTGGAGAGCAGGGAATACATTTCAAGCCAGCAATCAAGAGCCCGCCTGGAGAACAAAGGAGTATAACTCAAGTTTTAGCTTTCAAGTTCTTATTGATATTTGGTAATGTGGTTCGTTTTACACTTACATATGCATCCAGATACCCAAACTGGGGCAGAAAAATTTTCTTTGTCTTGTCTGTTTTGTTGAAGTCAGGAGCCCGCCTGGAAAGCAGGGAATACATTCAAGTTTAGCAATCAGGAGCCCGCCTGGAGAGCAGGGAATACGTTTCAAGTTTAGAAGTCAGGAACCCGCCTGGAGAGCAGGGAATACATTTCAAGTTAGAAGTCAGGAGCCCGTCTGGAAAGCAGGGAATACATTTCAAGCTAGAAGTTAGGAGCCTACCTGGAGAGCAGGGAATGCATTTCAAGTTTAGCAGTCAGGAGCCCGCCTGGAAAGCAGGGAATACATTTCAAGTCCAACAATCAGGAGCCCGCATGGAGAGCAGGGAATACATTCAAGTTCAGCAATTAGGAGCCCGCCTGGAGAGCAAGGAATACATTTCAAGTTCATCAGTCAGGAGCCCGCCTGGAGAGCAGGGAGTACATTTCAAATTTAGCAATCAGGAGCCCGCCTGGAGAGCAGGGAATACATTTCAAGTTCAGCAGTCAGGAGCCCGCCTGGAGAGCAGGGAGTACATTTCAAATTTAGCAGTCAAGCGTCCACCTGGAGAAAAGGAAAACATCTCAGATTACAACTCAAGGCGGCAACAAAGGGATTCCACCAGGAGAATATAAGTCAACAAGGCAACAAGAACCACAAGAGCAAGTTTGAAGATATAGATAGGATTTTGTAATGCATAGACCATAGTATAGTCTAGCTTCTTTTTATTTTATCATGGTGTAATAAGGGGATGCAGTAAGCAGTAGCAACAACAACAACAACAATAAAACCACAGTTTCATGGTAGTCCCAGCTACCAAAACTTCCCAAACTACACTGACCTGATTCCTTTTTAGCTAAGGATATGTAGGCAATCTCAGAAGCAGGGTGCGATCAACTCTTTCAAAATGCTTCCTAAGGATTATTCAAACGGGCAAAAACCGCTCGTATCCGCTCACTTTATCTTTGCACGAAAACTCTTCGTGTTTCCGGGCAAAGAGGGGCAGCTGTGAGCACGTGATTTTTGCCCTATATGAATTACTCCCATAAATTCAAAATAAAATAATTTTTCCATTGTTTGCAATTTTGTGAATTTTTGAGGTATTTTCTGTTAATTGTTTGCATATTGCCTGGGCGTGTTTATTTTATTTAATTAATAAAAAATACAAAAATACACTGCATTTGCATGTAGTATCTAATTTTACATTCTTGAATTAATTATTAATCTAGTGTTTTATAAATATTGAAAAAAAATCACAAAATAGTTATCGTTGCACTTTTAATTCTAATTTTTGAACTTTGGTAGTTTTTCCTTTAATTAGTTTCGTAATTACTTATAGTAATTATCAATTGGATTTAATTATTTCACTTTGGTAGGTCAATTTGATGTTTAATTTTAATTTAGGGTTTCATGTTTAATTTTGAGAAAAAAAAGAGAAAGAAAGAAAGAATTTAAAAGAGAAAAGAATTAAAAAGGAAATTGAAACAAGAGGAGGAATTCTGATTTGAGACATGTTTAATTCCCAAACCCCAGCCCAAATAATTTCCATCCCCCAAGCACGTCCGGTCCAGCCCAAAACCCGCCCCTGATACCCGGTCCATCCCCCCAAAACGACGCCGTTTTGGATTGTGGAATTTGAGCCATTGATCTCCCCTTGATCAAATGGCTCATAACTGAAGCTTCATATGTATTTAAGTATCCGAATAAACCCCACCCCCTCAGAACCCCCTTTTGTTCATCACCTCTGTCTCTCATCTCCTTGCCAAACCCTAACGCCGCCTTTCATCCCTTCGCCATTTCCGGCCGGCGGTGGAGCTCGAATACCACCCAAATTTCATCCATGCAACCATCGCCCTTCCCTCAACCCTAATCCACCACCATTTCTTCCCAAGTCCTCACCAAATCAGTCCAGTTTTGAATTTGAAAACAAAGAAGAAAAGAATCCGTCAAGCCTTCAAATTCCCTTGAACGATAGGGTTTGAAACGAGTATTGATGTTTGTTTTCTTTGAGAACATATGGTTAATGCTTGTTTCGAATCAAATCGAAGTCGTAGAGTTCATCAAGCTTTGTCCGGGCGACCTTAGAGGTATTCTTTCCGTCTCTTCTCCGTCGTCTTCCTCGTTAGTTTCATTATTTAACTCTTTTTCTGGTGTTTCTCCTCCATCTTCATTTCGCCTTTTTCTTTTCATTTTTCCTTTTGTTTTTGTTTGAATTCATAGCCATGAGTTAACTTTAATTAATTTTGTTAAAGGGATAGAACTAATTTGGTTTGTTAGTATTAAAATTGATTGGACTCTTTTGGGGCCATCGTTTAAATGATAATTTGTTTGGGGTCAGAGTTTTGGGTCTCAGAATATTCATGGGCTGGGTGAATTTCTTGGGCCCTCGATTTATTGTGACCCATCCCAACAACAACCTTAGAGTTCTTGTTGTTCGGTTTGGCCTGACCCATAGTTAGATTGGGTTGGGAGGGTAAATAACAGTAGCTAAAAAGGGTAATTTAGGAAATTGGGGAAGGGAATCTTGAGTAACAGAATTCAGAAACTTCTAGGAAGTGGGACTTGGGGATGTTGTGATAATTTGATAATTACATTAAGGGTATTTCAGAAAAAAGGAAAATTATCTAAGGATTAAGTAGCAAAAACCAAAATTCAAAAAGGGCTAAAACTGCAAATCTGAGCTTCCTATTGTTGTCCTATTTCCTTGCCTATAAAGGCACTTTTCCTTGCTTTTCAAGGCAGAGGATCAGAGATAGAAAAATCCAGAAAAAGAAACGGTTGAAGTTTTCATTGTTCCATTGATTTTTTTTGATTTCTGAAATTTTCAAGTTCTAAAATACTTTCTGGTTCATCTGGGATTGAATATGAATTGATTTGAGGTTTGAAGGCTTGGTTTGGGGTTTTATTTTGTCGAGTTCTGTTGATTGTTGCACCTTATTTCTTGGCTTGAATCTGGTTATTCTTGGTTGTCTCTGCTGCTGACCCTGTTCTTGGTATTGCTTACTGCTGATCCTCTTACCCCCTTTCATTTTGCATTCCAAGTACTGGTTATTAAACTTGTAGAATTGATGCTCAAGTTGGAGTTGAAATAGAAATAGAAGTTGTTTTTAGCTTAACACTAAGTTTTGTTCATAGTTTAGCGTTTATTTTTTCCTTACTTTTGATTCATGTCTTTCCACCCTTGAATATAAAACTGAGATTCAGTACATTGTATGATGGTTGGTAATTTGGATGAGGCCTCTCAAATGTAGTCATTTTGTGTTGCTTACCTTTGTTTTAAGATTTGGATTTGAAACTGTTTGAATATGGCTAATTTAGGATGTTTTGGACTCTTAAATATGTATTCGATAAGTTTTAAATCTGTTGTAATATGGATCTCGTATGCAAGTTGGGTTGAGGGTTCAATTCCATGGTTTCTGAGTTTGATCTGGTGCATCTTTGCTTTCCTACATCAGAGCTTTATATTTGTTCCTTCATTTTACCTTTAGATCTAGTTTAAATTAATTTTAGGTTTGGTTTAGTCTCTCTGTTAGAGTCTGAGTCTTGCATCACATTTTTTATTCCACTGTTTTTTTAGCATTCAAGTAAAGCTTTTGTGTTCTTGAAGGACCATGACTCAAACAATGAATTTATGGTTTAACAAGTCACAAAGTTTGTTTAACTGTGCAAGTTTTCCATTGGCATTGGCAGCATCACAATAGGATCTGGATTTCATGTAATAGGTTAATGATTTAGCTTGTTAATTGACTAACAAACTCTTTTCAGTTCAATGTGTTTTTTAGACAATAATGATCACTTGGGGTCGCCCTTTTTGGCAAATGATTATCCTAAATATGACTGTTGCGTTTTCAGGGCAAATTGGTTAAAAAATGCAGGAAAGGTGTTATCAGAAATTGAATCTATTTAAGACACATTTCAGAAGCGCTTATTTAATTTGACTCATGTTCATGCCGGTTTCAATTAGTTAGCATTTTTTGATCAACGAAATTGGGAGTGTGAGATTGGGCCTAGAGCAGGCCCAGATGAGAGACAATCCGATTTAAACTCTCTTCCTCACCATGAATGTGGCTCATTTGAGCCCAAAGCTTAACGACTTTGCAAAGGAGTCTGCCCAGTTGCTTTGTTTGAAAGAATTTTCTCTAGGCTTGTGGGTTTCTAATACGCTGCTTTAGGTCGTCGCATAGGGTAAAGTCCTTAGATAAAAATAATTTGAATCCTTTAAGTTTTTTCCTTAATTAAGTAGTGGGGGTGAACCATACTAGATAACATAAATAGTTCATGGCCCTTCAAATATAATTTGAGTTCTTTTCCTTTATATTAGAATTGAGGTGCGCCGTGCCAAACAAAATGACAATTGCATGGCCCTCGTTTTAATTAATTTTGTTTAATCCTTAGAATTCGAGGCGCGCCATTTAGCAAATTTTCCATGGCCCTCGAAAAGTTAAAAACGTGTAGTTGCTTTAGGCGCATTATTTTAATAATATTACCTTCCTAAACTCAGGTGTGCATTTCATGTGACCCAAATCTAAATCTTAAAACGTTGAATAAAATATGTTTAGGATTGCGGGCGCATTTTATGTGGCGCAATCCAAAGACGTGTTTTAAACGACGTTCAAATCTTCTTTAAAATAATTAAAAGCGGTTTAAAGCTAAAATGCACATAGGTCTAAAAGTGTTTTTAAAATCAGATAATTGAGCCAAAAAATAACAGTTGAGCGACCGTGCTAGAACCACGGAACTCGGGAATGCCTAACACCTTCTCCCGAGTTAACAGAATTCCTTACTCGGATTTCTGGTTCGCAGACTGTAATACAGAGTCAATCTTTTCCTCGATTTGGGATTCAATCGGTGACTTGGGACACCATAAATATCCCAAGTGGCAACTCTGAATCTTTTAATAATAAATCCCATTTCGATTGTCACTTAAAGTAGAAAAAACTCCCTTATATACTCCCTCCTCGGGGGTGTAGTGTAAAAAAGGAGGGGTGACACCCAGTATAATTCCACAAGTGGAGTCTGGAGAGGGTAATGTCTAAGCAGACCTTACCCCTATCTTTGAGGGTAGAGAGGCTGTTTCCGATAGACCCTTGGCTCAAGGAAAGAAACAGAAAGCAGTAATAACAACAATACCAACAAGATAATAAGAAACAAGCGGTAACCATGCCAGGATAATAAGAAAGCAGATATTACAACAAATTAATAAGAAAACATGTAGTAACCAAGGTTGGCAATAACCGAAAAACAAGGCTGACTAACTACTACTACCTGTATGAGGAAGACACATACTCGACTACCTACTAACCTTCTACTCTAATCCTCGACCTCCACACCTTCCTATCAAGGCTCATGTCCTCAATGAACTGAAGCAATGCTAAGTCCTGCCTAATAACCTCTCCCCAATACTTCTGTGGCCTAATTTTACCCCCCTTCAGACCACCTAAGGCCAACCTCTCACACCTCCTCACTGGAGCATCTATGCTTCTCCTTTTCACATGCCCAAACCACCTAGGCCTCGCTTCTCGCATCTTGGCCTCCATCGAGGCTACTTCTACCTTGTACCGAATGTCTTCATTTCTAATCTTATCAATCCTGGTATGTCCGCAAATCCATCTCAACATCCTTATTTTCGCTATCTTCATCTTCTGGACATGAGAGTTCTTGACTGGCTAATACTCTGCTCCGTACAACATGGTAGGTCTAACAATCACTATGTAAAACTTAACCTTAAGTTTAGGTGGCACATTCTTGTCACATAAAATACTGAATGCGAGTCTCCATTTCATCCACTCCGCTCCTATATAATGAGTAACATCCTCATCAATTTTACTATTTCCTTCGATAATAGACCCAAGGTACTTGAAACTAGCTCTCTTATGGATGACTTGTGTATCAAGTCTCACTTTCACGTCCGCACCCTCAGTTTCATCACTGAACTTGCACTCCAAGTACTCAGTGTTGGTCCTACTCAACTTGAAACCTTTGGACTCTAGTCTCCAAACCTCCAGTCTCACATTAACTCCGCCTCGTATCTCGTCAATCACAACAATATCATCTGTAAATAATATACACCAAGTCACCTCCCCTTGAATGGGGCTCGTCAGTGTGTCCAATGGGACTGACCCCTGGTGCAACCCCATCACAACTGGAAAGTGGTCCGAATCCCCCCTCTACGGTCCTTACTCATGTCTTGGATCCATCATACATGTCCTTAATTACCCTAGTATAAGCCACTGGAACATCCCTAGCCTTCAAATACCTCCATAGGATCTCCGTCGGGACTTTGTCATATGCTTTCTCTAGATCAATGAACACCATATGTAAGTATCTCTTCCTCTCCCTATACTGCTCCACCAACCTCCTTACAAGGTGAATGACTTCCATAATCAAACGTCCCGGCATGAATCCGAAGTGGTTTTTGGAAAAAGACACGCTCTTCCTCACCCTCACTTCCACCACTCTCTCCCAGACTTTCAAAGTGTAGCTCAGCAGCTTGATACCCCCGTAGTTGTTACAATTTTGGATATCTCCTTTGTTCTTATACACCAAAATCATTGTACACCACCTCCATTCCTTATGCATTTTCTTCATCCTAAAATGGCGTTAAACAACTCCATGAGCCATTCTATGCCAGCTCTAGCCACGCTCTTCCAATATTCTATTGGAATTTCAGCTGGCCCAGTCGCTCTTCCCCTGCACATCTTACGCATAGCCCCCTCAACCTCCTCCATTTTAATATGCCTACAAAAACCAAAGTCACGATGACTCTAGGAGTGATCCAAATCATCCAACACAATACCTCTATCCCCCTCTTCATTTAGGAGTTTATGGAAGTATGACTGCCATATATGTCTAATATGCGCATCATCCATCAATACTTTTCCATCCTCATCTTTGATGCAGTTCACCTGATCTAAGTCATGGGCTTTCCTTTCTCTCACCTTGGCTAGCCTGTACAACTTCTTATGTCCACCCTTGTCACTAAGTTCCTCATACAAACGTCCAAATGATTCCATTTGAGCTGCCGTAACCGCTAACTTCGCCTCTTTCTTGGCCCTTTTATACCACTCCTTTTTCGTCCTCTTATCCTCTTCGTCCTTGATCTCCACCAGTTTCAAGTACAATACTTTCTTGGCCTCTACTTTTCCTTGGACCTCGCCATTCCACTACCAATCCCCTTTGTGACCTCCAGAGTAACCTTTCGAGACCCTTAGCACTGCTCTAGTAGCTTCCCTAATGCAGTTCGGTGTCAAAGCCTACATACCACTAGTGTCCCCACTACTTCTCCATGCCCCTATAGCCTCCAACTTCTCCCCTAGCACCCGAGCTGTGTCCTTAGTTACGGCTCCCCACTTGATCTTGGGTAGACCGAACACAACCCTATTCTTCCTCTTACTTTTGATCTCCAAATCCATCACTAAGAGCCTATGTTACGTTGAGAAATTCTCGCTTGGAATAACCTTGCAATCCGTGCAAAGACCTCTATCGCACCTTCTTAGGAGTAAATAGTCAATCTGGGTCCTGGAAACCATACTCTGAAATGTTACCAAATGTTCCTCCTTCTTCCAAAAACCCGAGTTAGCTATCACCAAATCAAAAGCCTTTTCAAAATCCAACGGTGAAGAACCACCTCCATTTCTAACCCTAAAATCGAACCCGCCATGCACATCATCATAGCCCTCGAAAGACAAACCGATGTGGCCATTGAAACCCCCTCCTATAAATAGCTTCTCGTAAAGCGGGATACCACGAACAATCTCATCCAGCTCATCCCAGAAATGCCTTTTGACCTCCTCGCTCAATCCTACTTGAGGAGCGTAGGCACTAATAACGTTCAACGTAAACCCTCCAACAAGTATCTTAATAGTCATCAACCTATCGTTACCCTCCTAACCTCAACCACTATATCCTAGAGTTCTTTATCTACCAAAATACCTACTCTGTTCTTACCCCTCACCCTACCTGAATACCACAATTTATACCCGTCAGTATCCTGTGCCCTAGAACCCACCCACCTAGTCTCTTAGACGTAGGCAATGCTAATCTACCTCTTCTGGAGGATCTTTGCTAACTATATAAATTTACCCGTCAAAGTATCTATGTTCCAAGACCACACTCTCAGTCTCGAAACACTCTTGCCACCCTCGCCCCCGCCCCATGCCTCACCCGAGGACAAGACCTTACTCCTCCATCAACTACTCCAGCCACCAGATTCTATGGAGGACAAATCCAAACTTATCACCAATACAAGGTAATAGTCAAACTAAAGAAGTAAACTAATTTTTTTCTTAGTGCACTATTTACAAGTGAAGATAAGAAAAACACACACAAGTACAATTGAACACCCGCAGAATGGAAATAACTCAACTAATCAACAGGTAAAGGTAAACAATCCGAAGTAGATAAATAATTACTAACAAGGAAGGGAAATAAGAAAATGTAACTGGATGTCCGGAGGTACCAACTCCAGAGGGGAAAAACCTGGATATAGTCGGGGAGTCGAGGCATTGCTGAAGAACCAGACGACATCGGTTATCGACACGCGCTGCCATTGCCACTAGCTGAACAGCTGAACCGCCGCCGTGAACCCTACACGCTACTCCAATTAACCTGGACAATGGAAGGAAAATAAGAAATGGGGGTCCCGTCGTTTCTACTGCCATGTACATTGGGAAGTGAAGGTGAACCGGAAGGCAAGAAGGGGGGGGGGAGTAGAGGACTATGTTCCATGACCCACTCTTAGTCTTGGAGCACTCTTTCCACCCTCGCCCCCGCCCCCGCCTCACCTGAGGAAAAGACCTTACTCCTCCATCAACTACTCCAGCCGCCAGATTCTAAGGCGGACAAATCCAAACTTATCACTAATACAAGGTAATAGTCAGACTGTGTCTTATTGCCTCTTTGTGTTCATCGTAGTATATTTTCCCACTAAATGTATGTGGGTATAGTAAGGAATGAGAGAGATGGCGGCTAGGGTTAGAAATCTCATTAGAAAGGGTATTTGCTATAAAACCCAAAACGTAGCTATATATTATAATTATTTTAAAGTGTATTTATTTATAATAAATACATTTTATAAGTTAGTTATACCATGTAAATTTCTCATTTTAAATTAATAAGATTGCCAGAAGTATTTTCTATGCTAATTGGGTTAGGCCATCAGGATGCTCGGATTTTCTATCCTTATTTTTTAAAGTTGTTCAAACATAGGCCCATTCGGCAGAATTTTTCCTTCTTACCTCCATTTTCTCTTTGAATGCCACAAGCCCTTTCTCCTCTAAAACCCAACTCTACAGCCACCTCAAAAATCCAACATGACGGCTCTAGTCAACCAATGCATTTTTAACCAGACCAACAACTAACAAAGACAAAAATGACACAGTCAAGCCTACCGTAGAGAAGTGGTGTGAGAAAATATCAAGAAAATACTAAAACTATAGGAACATTAATTTTAGCTGATACTCAATTAATTCTCATGCAAATTGATAAAACAAAACTTCATAAGTAATGAAATTAAGCACTAGAGATATACTTCCCCGTCGAGCTGTTCAAGTTTTGGCTTGTTATATAGCTAATGCTTCAGACACCATTAGCACCATGAAATCCCTACAAGATTCAGAAACTTGAGTCTTCCAATAATAAAAGATTCATAGTCGAGCACTCCGATAAACTTGTGAATAATTTAACAATATAGATAAGTTTTACTAATCCAACAAGATTTGTGAGCAACTTAACAAGCCGGGTAGAATGAAGCTAGTAGCAAATTTTATCAATCCACCAAAACTTATGAACAAAATAACACGAGATAAATGTTTCGTATTTTTTAGAATTAGCGAGCAATTTGTACCAATGTTATGCCCGCCAAGAACAAGTTACATTAAAGTCATACCCGCCCGTCATAACTTGTGAACAAGGAAAGTTTTGCCCCTTCGACAGATCTTTAGGAACAACTTGTTCTAAAGATATGATGCACCGGACATAACTTGTGAACAACTTAGGTACAAGACTATTTTTGCATAATTTCATAAAATGGGGACAAATTCAAAGGGAAATTGATACCGGGTGACAACTTATAATAGAAATTGGTAAACTTTTTTTTGCTTTAGATTACGTTGGCAAAGGTAGACCAAAAAATTGGCATTGTATATCCAAATCCTAAAAAAATCCGATTCCCTATTTATTCTCTCTCCCCATACTCGTTTTTCACTATTCTTGTCGCCATCTCTCTCCTCTCCAAACGATTTATCCATGGTAAATCTCCACTAATATTTCATCACTACTGCTATTTTTAACCAGTAAAGCAAGCCCCATTTACTTCTCTACAATCGGCCACGAGCCATTGCCGCGACATGTTGCTAGATATTCCCTCATTTTTTTTCAAGAGGCAGTTTTTAATTTTTGTTTTTCTTCCCTCTTCTTCTCTTTTTATTATATTTTATTTATTGTAATGGTATTTTTGTTTACGACAGAATGATTAGTGGCTATGGTATTTTGAGGTAGTGATGCTGTAGATAATGTGTGAAATAGAAAATATGGGTGTTTGAGGCGGTGTACATCTGTATATATCACCATATATACCTGTATGTATATCATGTAGTATAGCACGATATACATTATTATATGTGTGATATATCCTATATACAATGTGATATATATTATCAGAAATTTGTTGGATTGTGGACCACTTTTGATATACATTTTTCATATATCACAAAAAATATATTTTGATATACATTTTATTATTATGTTATATACTGTGATATATAAATAATATTTTTTTTTATGTTATACACATGGATATATGATAGATAATGTATATACGACAAAATATACATTGTTATATATATGGGGATATACACTTAGATATACAATAGATAAACGTATATACAACAAAATATACACTGATATATACATGGGGATAAACTCCTCTTGGATGAAGATTTCTTTCCCATCTTCTTCCAAGTTTCATCTAAAAAAAAGTCGCTCATAGATTAAAAGTAAAAGACCCAATGCACATTATTACCTAAAAGAACGATGACAATAAAACCTAATGAAGGAGTAAAATAAGATAGAGATTTGGGCTTAAATTGAAATAATCTGGAGAAATTTTTTGGGAAGAAGAGAATTAAATCGTTAGAATGGAGAGAGAAAGAGAGAGAGGTGGGGAGATATGTACGTTAATGAGCTATATTTTTAGGCTAAATAACTTTGGCTATAAAATATCAAATAATTATATTAAAAATTTAAAGTTAGGCTAAAGGGTGCCTATATCTATAAGTATGACTTTTTTTTCTTGCTAGTTACTTAGGTGCATTGTCACCCTGTGCTAAATTCTCAAATTCAAACAGCAACATAAAAGTATTGAGACCACAAGGCTTTTTTGGGCCCAAAAGTATTGATAGAACTTGCCTATAGCTTCATAACTTCAATGTAAAAATTCAACCACCACAAAAAAAAGAATAATATGTAAAAGTATATATATACTAGGTAAAAACTATGCTAGTGGATCTCTTTAGGATCACTGTTTAAATTTGACTTCAGTTATGTAAACTTCAAACATATACTGTATTAATTCTTCATCTCAGTTTTATAAATCTAAATAATAGTAGCTCATGACTTGTACTACCAGTCCTTAGGATAGTTGTACTGAATTCTTTCATATTTTTATTAATAATATTGACGATTCCTTGTTATAGCTGTAACTTATACTATTTGACTTACCTAGGGGGTTGTGTTAGGTGTCATCACGACTTGGTAGTTTTGGGTCATGACAGAGGCATATGCAGTTCATCAATAGTTCAACCATTTGTGTCCTTTCATTTGAAAAGAAGATAACAAAAAATGTATCTTTGGGCAACAAGCTATTGTCCCATCCAATAAAACACCAGGTATTTAGCGTCTGCAATGACCCAACCAATCGTTTAAAATATTTTAGCCCCCTTTCCTCTATTTGATACTTTATATATGTGTATTTATGGTTACGTGACTTACCGGGATGATTGGTTTGGTTTCAGAAAAGTTTTGGATTGAACGGGGACACGTCCCTTGATTGGAGGCTTAAGTTGTAAAAGTTGACTTGAGTTTGACTTTTGTGTAGACAACTCCTGAATGATATTTTGACAGTTCTAATAGCTTCGATGGTGATTTGGAACTTAGGAGTATGTCCAGATTTGGGTTTGGAGGTTCCTAGCTTGTGTTTGCTAAAAATTAAAAAGTTCATAGGTTTGACTGGGAGTTGACTTTAGTGATATCGAGCTCGGATTTTTATTTCGGGAGTTATAATTGGTCTGTTGTATCATTTGGGACTTGCATGCAAAATTTGAGTCCATTCCGAGTTGTTTAGGCATGTTCGACGTAAGTATTGAATTTGGAAATTTGGATTAGTTCCTTAGGCTTGAATTGATATGCGATTTGTGATTTTGATACTGTTTTGTGTGGTTTTAGGCCTCGAGTATCTTCATTTTATATTTTTATATTGTTTGGTATGTTTAGATAGGGTCATGTTAGCCTTGGGTTTGTTTCGGATTTTTGAGTCATTTCGGGATATTGGTGGCATTGTTGAAGTTCTAAGTTCTGGTGCTTTCGCACATGCGAAGGATGGGGAAGACCGCAAATGCGGAATGCTGGGCGTAGGTGTGAGGTCGCATCTGTGATGAAGGACCGCAAATGCGGGTGTGCATATGCGAATGAGGGACCGCAAAAGTGAGGCATCGGGATTTAAGTGAAGATCGTAGATGCGGGTCTTGGACTATATAAGCGGAGCCGCAGATACGACATATTGTCTGCAAATGTGGATTAGCTGGGCAGATTTATATTTCAAAGGGTTTTGGTTATTTCTCATTTTTGGATTTGTGGAGCTCGGTTGGAGGCGATATTTGGAGGGATTTTCATCACAATTGAAGGGATTCGAGCCGTTTGGAGGTTGATTCATGCGGAAAGGACTTCCTAGAGTATTGATTTGACTTGATTGAGGTAATTATCTTACCTAAACTTGGTTGAGGCACTAGTTTTCTGAGTTATTTGTGATAGTTACGTGCTATGGGTAGCGCATATGTGTGGGTTTGAGCCCATGTGCATGCAGCAAGGTATTATTCATGTTCGGGGTAGTGCTTAGGCTATGATATGCCTTGAATTGATTGTCAAGCTTCATGTTGTGATGTTTCTCCTATTTGTACCCTTTTTGTGAGCTATTTGTATTAATTTGAGGCTAATCTCCTGATTGAACCTGATAATTGCTACTTTCGTGATGAAATTGCCTAATTTGAGCTATGATAACACATTTCACACATGCATGTACTTTAGCATGTCACTTATGCTAGTCCTGGAATATGAAATTGATATTCATTGATCATGTACATGTAATCTTGTATATTTGCCTTCTGTTTGCATGGATTAAACTGGTAGCACATGTGTCACGACCCAAAACCCACTATAGGTCGTGATGGCGCCCAACGTTGCCATTAGGCAAGCTAACGGTGAACTTTCTAACTTATTATTCATTTTATTACTTTTGATATCATAGTTTTTATTAAATAAGTAAAGTAATGCATTTGAAATTATACATGCATATTTTAGTAAGCCATAAATTAAAGGTGACAATATTAAAGCAAAACCATTAACATCAATTAGAATATTCTAAAATTCGGTGTTACAAGTGCATGAGCGTCTACTAATTAGTGCAATAATAATACAACATCTATCTGAAATGTAAAATAGACAAGATAAAGTAAATAAATATGATGGAGACTCTGTGAGTTGCAGTGCGTAGTATAGAAATAAGCTCACCATAAAGTCCCCTCAGCGTTGCGCCTGTGCGCCAAGATGAACACCAAATGAACCTGTCAAATCCTGCACATTTAGTGCAAAAGTGTAGCATGAGTACGTAAATCAACGCGTACCCAGTAAGTATCTAGCTTAACCATATCCCGAACGCATAGTCTCAATGTTCCACATCTTCGCGAACGCAAGAATTATATCGCGAACGCGAAGAACAAACTCAGATGGCCTCCCAGATGCCTTACGCGAACGCGATGAAGGAAACCAGCAATAGAAGCACCAGATTTTCTGCAATTCTAACAAGTCCAATTCTAGTCCGTTAACCATCCAGAATCCACCCGAGGCCCCCGGGACCTCAACCAAACCTACCAACAAGTTCTAAAACATCATACGAACTTAGTCGAGCATTCATATCATATCAAACAATGCTAAAACCATGAATCACACTCCAATCCAAACTTAATGAACTTTGAAATTTCAACTTCTACAACCGATGCCGAAATCTATCAAATCACGTCCGATTGACTCAAAATTTTGCACACAAGTCATATTTGACATTACGGACTTACTCAAACTTCTGGAATCAGAATCCGACCCCGATATCAAAAAGTCCACTTCTAATCAAACTTCCCAATAAATTCAACTTTCGTCATTTCAAATCTAAATTAGCTATAGACCTCCAAAACACAATCTGGACATGCTCCTAAGTCCAAAATCACCCAACGGAGCTAACGAAACTAACGAAACTTCATTCCGGAGTTGTCTTCATACAGTTCCGACTACGTTCAAAATCCTAAGACTTAAGCTTCCATTTCATGGACTAAGTGTCCCAAAACACTTCGACCCCAAGAACAAAACCTTCTAGCAAGCCCCATAAGTAGAAACAGATACGGGGGAAACAATTAATAGGTGATCGGGGCTATTACACTCAATATAAATGGCCGAGTCGTTACACAACCCGATCATACGCCCAAGTCAAATAATCATACAAACCTATTGGAACCTTCAAATACCGATTTTGAGGTCTTTTACTCAAAAGTCAAACCTTGGTCAACTATTCCAACTTAACCTTTCGAATTGAGAATTTTCCTTCCGAATCAATTCCGAACTTTTCAAAATTCAATTCCGACTATGCGTACAAGTCATAAAACATGAAGCGAAGCTACTCAAGGCCTCAAACCGCTGAACGACGTGCTAGATCTCAAAATGACCAGTTAGGTCATTACATTCTCCCCTACTTAAACATACGTTCGTCCTCGAATGTGTCAAGAATCATTCCGAAGTTTCTCAAAATCGTTGTTTAACACCTCGTGTGCCCACTCGGGCCACCACAACCCATGTGAGCACATTAGCTTGAGCCATACTGAAGATCCTTCCTGCTACCTAGTCCACAAGCCTTTGAACTAAATTCCAATATCCAGAATTCTCTACAAGGCCTGATTCTAACATATGAACGCCGTATCAATCTCAACAAATTGTACCAAATACGATCATGCACCCATGCCGAAACACATAATGCACCGTATAACTCGTATGCCCATAATAACATCCTCCAACGGTAGAAGCTGCTACAAATTCACTAACCCGATGCACATAATATACTTTATAACGCGTATAAGCCCTAATCCAACCCTTACAATGCTGCAAAGATGAAAGCGACACATAGAAGCTCATAACCACATGCCAATCAATAAATCTTGGAGTCTTTCCGCTTGACAAGAACCATTTCCTCATTCTGAACTGATTATTGATATTTTCCTCCTAATATATATTATATATATTCGATTGCACTGATTTCAAGTCCGACAACCTTGTCTCACCTAGTAGAAGCTGCTTGACCGACAAGTCACATCAAAAACCACCTAAAATCTCATATGACGACATCGATGCATCAACAATCCATAACTCGAATATGACTAGTTAAGGAAAAACGAACTCGGTAAAGAACTATCCAGCACGCGTAACGAATAAAATGGCCCAACAGATGCTATGAACCTATCTTAGAAATAAGAAACAAGGCACACAAAATGAGTATAAGGTACCGTACACAACATCTCACTATTGTGGCGTGCAACCCGAGCCACACATGATACTGTTGCAGCATGCAACCTGATCCAAACATCATACCTATGGCGGCATGCCACCCGATCGACACATAATAATCAATAAGGAAACACCTACCGAGATAAAATGCTCATACCCGCGAAATGCCTGAATATCAACCACAAGCATACCAAGTGCATAAACACAACCTTGGGGAGACATGTAGCTCCATGCTCTACAAAATGCCAAGTACGACTAAGGTGCAATAAACGGCCTGCAACTCGAGAGCCATCATGCTCATATAACGCCATAAGCTACACGAGATCACAACACATGTGCGAATAATCAAACCGTCTCACAACTCATATAGAATAATATAGTATCACATAGAATAACTGACGACAGAATAACATCCAGTGCCCGAAGACTCCTCCATAAACAATGCTATGCTGAATGAACACATTCGACCTAATGTTGAGCATACATTCACATTAGATCTACCAACGAACCTCGGGTCGATTTTCGATCATCGCATACTAGGACAATAACCTTTCAAAGATCCACAATGACCCTATTCATGACACATATGAGCAGCCGTCCAATCCGGAACAAACTCCCATAGTCCACAACCAAAGGAATAGAGTGCCTCTCAGGCATAAACTCTCCCATTAGCGACAATACCAAGATCTCCATACCTCATTTCAATCTCTAATAATCAAATGACTAAAACGCCATACTTATACGATTTTCCATTGAGATATACTCCCACAACCTTGCGCAGGTAGTAAAATCTGAACATCAATGGCCATTGACCATGCTATTTCTATAGTGCTAATCAAGCATTTGCATTTCAATATACACTTCTTCCACAAAATAAACTATCCTCAGGCTGCCCGAAAATAGTGCAGGAATACCCTGAACATCTGAAATCCTCCCCTCGCTCCTCCGAGCTCGTGACATTCTCATCAAAACTGAACTGCAACCTTGATCCTCAACTTCCAATTTCCATACCGCTCACTGCACCTATTATGCCTCTACGCGAGAGTACAAGAATTTCATCATAACTCCTGAACCACCAGTAGAATAAACACTTCATTGGCTAGAACCCTTTCACTCCTCTTATTTCAGAAGAATAATTGCAACACGCAACCGAATTCCCATAACTACAAAAATGCAAACCTCTAGTCGTGGTCTAAACCGCCATAAGGATTCGTTTGAATAAGGCCATCAGAATCAAATACCTCTAAATCAATCAAATTACGATGGATGTCAAGCCCACACATACAACCACGAATCACCTATATAGCCTTAATATACCGAAGGAACTGATCATTTCCACAACCATGATGATTCAAACCATTACTAATTGACTCAACTTCTTCCAATTTACTCTTGACTTGCCTTCGAAATAATAGTTCTATTCAAACACATAACAGACCTTAAACAACACTTATCCCGAGTGAACCAAATCATGAGACCACATCATCTCAATACTCATCATCCATCTCATACCCTCCTCATGTACTCAATAGTATCTCTAACGGATACACTTGTTCTGAAGACCTCTTGCGAAAATTTATTTCTCCCATTTCTCCAACACTACACCGCAGACCTAATGAAAACATAGAAATTCCCCAAGTATTCTTCACACTCTACTGCAAACCAAGTCCTCAGCCATATAACGAACCCAAAATCCTTAAACACTACTCTTTAATTCTTGAACCCATTAGAACCATTATTGAGGGTCACCCATTCTAACCTAGTCTTGAATATAACCAAACTCTAGCACTCTGTTAGCACATGAACACTCCCAAAGAAGCAACCAGATAAATTCTTTTCCTTGTGCATCACATCCACAAGAAGCATAGACTCTGAGTCATCCCAAAATCTACACATGAATCGATTAGGCGAAATGTAACACACATCCATCAAGTTCTTTGCCCGAACTTCACTTGATATTTCTTTCCTTAGTCATTACTAATCTACCAATGTACCGATAATCCGACACTGGCAAGGCACACAATCATGTGACTCAATGTAGATGGTGGGCTCCCCCACTTAGCTTTAAGCTATGTCACATAAGTCCAGAACTCACAATAACTTCTCCTTCTCAGTTACCATGATCTCGCACCGTTAACCTGCCAAATTTCTCGTAATCCCTTGTTAAACATTTCATAAAACATTCCATATTATCAGCCACAATCACACATTTGACCTCCTGACAGTCGTACCATCTTCTTTAAGAGATCCAAGCTCACATCGCAATACATGCCTCCCGCTGGGTAGAAGCAGAACTCTTCGTAGGAACTTTATCAAAATCATGCAACTGCTAACCTACTCACAGGAGATAGCCCACCTGTGGAATTCCATATCAACATCTTCTAACGACGTTGCCCTAGGTACAACTACCATGAAATTAGTAAGCCCTCCTGAGCCCACACCCTTCCACTAGCTATAAGAGTCCGTTCATTATCCATTAGCATCAACTGAAGGTCCAACAATATGCCCCAAAACTCAAAGTCATGTTGCATCCCAAAATGATAATCAAGATTTAACAACCCTCTTCATTTCAAGCAAACTTTTTTCTGTCATATTCAGGCTTCCTCCGTACATCAGCCACCATCCCAAATGAAATTCATTGACTCATTGTCTATCATGATCCCCAAATCTCTCTAAACTTTCTCAAAGCATGTGGTTGTCCTATCACAGAATCCATACGCTACTCTGTCACTCCCACTTCGGTTTAACCATATCCTCAAGTAACTACTCGGCCTATGCTATTCATACTTGACTTGCTGGCAATTCAACCACCGCGAGACACCTCCCACCATGTCCTTCTTCCTTCTTCGCTTCTAAAATACTGCCTCAAATCATAATCCATCTTTATAGCACCCGAACAGATAAATTGTCACAAACTCTAAGCCTCTATAAAGGTCATCTCTTTCGAGCCATCAATACTAGAAATACCGATTCGACTCTAAAGCCTCCATACACCGCCATCTCTGATAATCGCTGCTTAGGCACCATTGCACAACACCTGCCCGAAGGCAATTCAAAGGAGACCATAATACCGATGAGCCTTAATGTGTTCCAACAAGGACGATGACACCACATCACAAATGAGAATCCACCACATTCAAAAACATCAAGTCTCACTACTTCATCAACCAAGGCCTGAACATCCATAGTCCAATTGCCTTTCCTCCGCTGGAATTAAATGTCGAACCTTTAAGCCATGAATTGAGTCATCCTTCTTTTGAGTCATTCACTGCCGCGACACATAAATAAACACCCTACCATTTACACCAACATTGCGATAACAACACATGGACATAA
The DNA here is from genome assembly GCF_000393655.2 of Nicotiana sylvestris. Taxonomy (NCBI): domain Eukaryota; kingdom Viridiplantae; phylum Streptophyta; class Magnoliopsida; order Solanales; family Solanaceae; genus Nicotiana; species Nicotiana sylvestris. Next base: position 92,906,214 of record NC_091063.1, read on the forward strand.
TAAGACACTGTGCATAGCCTCAAACCCGTAGGTAGCACTAACACTAGGCTGATATGACAGAATAACCTTCCACAAGGCAATGATAATAGCCCACCCGAATACACAGGGAGAAACATCTTGCACCACATCTGCAGTACTACTACAAATCCTTGATGCCCAATTTATTTGAAGCGCTCAACATCGTATACGAATGAGTAGGGAGGAAATGAAAATATAAGCTTCAATGGAATCAAATTGCACGACGAGGAATCAAGAAGGGAAGTGCTCCTAACAACCGTATAGCCTCTCGAAGATAAGTAAAGACGTCTCCGTACCGATCCATAAGACTCTACTAGCCTTGCTCAAGACTCGTGAGACCCAATTTATTCTAGAGCTTCGATAACAAGCTATCACGTCCCAAAAGTCACTATAGGCCATGATGGCGCCCAACGTCACCGTTAGGCAAGCTAACATTAAACCATCTAACTAATTATTTATTTTATTACTTTTGAAATCATAAGTTTTATTAAATAAAGAAATTAATGCATTTTAAATCATAAGTGCATACAGTTTTAGTAAGACATAAATTAAAGGTGACAATATTAAAGCAAAGCCATTGACATCAACAAGAATATCCCAAAATCTGGTGTCACAAGTGCATGAACATCTACTAAGGAGTGCAATTATAATACCATATCTATTTGGAATATAAAATAGGCAGGATAAAGTAAATAAATATGATGGAAACTCTATGGTCTGTGGTGCGTGGCATAGAAAACATCTCACCATAAAGTCCCCTCGGAAGTTGTACCTACACACCAAGATGACCACCAAATGAACCTGTCGAATCCGGCACATTTAGTGCAGAAGTGTAGCAAGAGTAAGTAAATCAATGCGTACACAGTAAGTATGTAGCCTAACCTCGGAGAAGTAGTAATGAGGGGTCAACATCGACACTTAGTAGTGGTCCAATAAAACAATATAATAAATCATAGCCAGATAAAAAACACAACAGTAACACTGAGGTAAAAATTGTAACTCACATAAACCTCCAACATTTCTTTTGATGATATAAATCTCTCAAATCTCATGTGCTATCTCAATGGATTAGAAATCTCAAGTGTAATCTCAAATGAATAAGGAATACCATATAAGTACCAGGTCTCAATCAAAGGGCAATATCATGAATATTCGAACTCCTTGCAGTATCACACACGATATGTCGAGGTTGTACGAGCCGATCCAGAGTGATGTGTACACTACCGAGAGTTAACCGGCGCGAATCATAGATGCTCTCAATATACTGCCGAGGCATTTGGCCCAATCCAAGGAAAGGAAGAAACTTATCGAATTAGGAGCCACGTGCTTACAACACAGGTACATGAGCATAAAGTAAACATGACCTTTACCATTTATGAAATATATTGCCAAACAACTCAAGGTGATAAAGCTCGGCCTAATATATTCCCAAATAAATTTCAATTAGAAATTCAATTAACTAAGCTATCAAATTGAGTTCAAATAATTCAAATATTGCATGATAAAGTCCTGAGTCTACCCGGACATAAAATATGCTTTTAGATATGTACAGACTCTCGTCACCTCATGTGTACGTAGAATCCACAACTATTAGCACATAATAATTTAATACCTACGAGATAGTTTTCCCCTCACAAGGTTAGACATGCGACTTACTCGCTCCGAGTTCTATAAACGGCTCCAAAGCCTCTGTAACACCTCAAACAGATATCCATCAATCCGAAACTAGTCAAACAACATGAAAACCATTAAAAATATACTCCAACACTCATAATTAATCAATTTATAACAATTCCATCTTTTGCTCGGAAAGTCAACAAAGTCAACCCCCTGGCCCACGTGCCCGGATTCCAAAAATTTCAAAAGTAAACATTACTCTAACTCCAAGAACTCAAATATATAATTTATTCTCAATTCCATGTCCAATTTCGTGGTTAAAATAAAATAAAAATACCAAATTCTAGGTTTTCTCTCAAAATCCCATATTTTTTTTACAAAATTCCATGTCTAAACCCATATGCAATCCATGTATTTATCTTACAACAAGTGGGAATAACTTACCTCATAATAGATGATGAAAAGCTCCCATCCAAGAGCTCCAAAAATCGCCCAACCAATTGAAAATGGAGCCAAATCCCGCATAAAAATCAAGTCTGCCATGATCCTTCCTCTTCGCGCTCACAGAAGTGCCCTCGCAACTGCGAAGGCCAAGCCAACCTTGCCTCAAATTTCTTCTACGTGAATGCGACCAATCAAATGCAATCGTAAACCTTTGCCTGAATAGCCTACACAAACGCGAGCCCAGCTCCGTGAACGTGAAGGAAAAACCTTCATTTCTCAGATCAACACCTTACGCGATCGCAAACCAATCCCTGCGATCGCGAAGAACAGCCTTCCAAACCCAGGCCACCTTGATAAAACTTTGTGTTCGTGCCCCCAACCATGCGAAAATGATGAACAATCTGACCAAAGGGATATCATTTGATTTCTTCACTGATTTACTGCTTTAAGAGATTTTACTGCTTGATATGGAATTGCTTTGTGCTTTTACGTGTTTTCATACTTTCAACCATTATTTATAATTATTACTCACTGAGTCGGAGTACTCACATTACTCCCTGCACCATGTGTGCAGATTCAGGCATCGTAGAGTCCGCTCCTGAGTGCTGATTCTCTCAGTCCAAGCAGTGATTCGGAGACTATGAGGTAGCTGTTGGCGTTCGCAGCCCCGTGCCTCCCTTATCTTATCATTTTTCATGTTTTAAGAACTATTGTATCGGATTTAGTGTTCAGTAGACTTGTATACAAATTTCTTAGTTGCTCATGACTTGTGACACCCCGGCTTGGGCTGTGTCGGGATGGTTTCTACTATTGTTATCGTTAATTCCGCAAATTATGGTTATTATCTCATGTTTTAGGACTACTTATGGTATTTAACTATTTAAAATAAGTGGTCTGTTTTGGTTCGGCTGGCCTTGTCTTCACGAGAGGTGCCATCACGACCGGGTTCGGGGAATTTGGTCGTGACAAGTTGGTATCAGAGCCTAGGTTACATAGGTCTCACGAGTCTTGAGCGGGTTTAGTAGAGTCTCGCGGATCGGTACGGAGATGTCTGTATTATCCTCGAGAGGTTGCAGAACCTTTTTAGGAAAAACTTCATATTCTTGAAACTCTTGTCGTGCGAACTTGTTGGTCTGAGTACTAAACTTCTGTTATTCCATTCTCTCATAGATGGTGAGGACGCGAGCTACCGGATGAGGTGGACGACCACCAGTGCCACCCACTGAGGCCACCAGAGGCCGTGGACGCGGTCGTGGTCGTGGCAGAGGTAGAGCAGCGAGGGCAGCACCTATAGATCCACCAGCTGCCCTAGCTCCGGATCAGGCTCCAGCTATGGATGCTCCAGCAGCACCAGTTCAGGAACCAGCTGTGCCCATCGTGATTCCGGGTCTTCAGGAGGCCTTGGCACAGATCTTATTAGTTTGCACTGGCCTAGCTCAGGCAATTTTAGCCACTACAGCAGCAGCTACTTCACAGGTCGGGGGAGGCAATCAGACCCCCGCTGCTCTTACACCTGAGCAGGTAGTGCAGGGACTACAGACATGGGGGGCACCTCTAGCTCAGCCAGTTGTACCAGCTCAAGAGTTTGTTGTGCCAGTTATGCCAGATGATGTGCAGCATCGTCTTGAGAGGTTTGGTAGACTCCAGCCTACGTAATTCAGTGGTGCTGAGGGCGAGGATGCCCAGGATTTTCTTAATAAGTGTCAGCGGATGCTCCATATAGCAGGGATTCTTGAGACTAGTGGTGTGGCATTTACCACCTTTCAGTTTACTGGGGCTGCCATCACATGGTGGGAGGCGTATGAGAGGCGTAGGCCGGTTGGAGGAACGCCCCTTACTTGGTATGAGTTCTCCACTCTCTTCTTGGAGAAGTATGTACCGCGGTCTTGCAGATAGGAGCTGTGTAGGCAGTTTGAGTGGTTGTGACAGGGGGATATGACTGTGTCACAGTATGAGTCGAGGTTTTCTGAGTTGGATCGTTATGCTGTCTGGATGGTTCTGACAGATTATGAGAGGATCAGGATATTTGTTGATGGCCTTAACTACCATCTTCGTATTCTGATGACTAGAGAGAGAGAGTGTTGGGTGCTACATTCGAGGAGGTGGTTGATATCGCTCACGAGATTGAGACGGTTCGCCGTCCGGATCAGGAGGAGAGGGAGGCTAAGAGGCCTCGAGGATCTGGCAGTTACAGTGGTGATCCTTTGAAGGACCAGTTCCAGCATGGTAAAGGTCGTTCTTTCAGGCCTGCTCAGTCATCCTGTCCAGGTTATTGTGGGGTATCATCGGGTCATGGTTATCACGGTACTCAGCAGGGCTAGTCATCACTTAGTGCCCTTCTAGCCTAGAGTTCATCTCGTGTCCCGTCAACTCAGGGTTCTTCTATGCCGAGTGCAACAGCTGGTCACTCCGGTGCGAGGGGTTCCCTTCAGTCCCCTTCTCCAGCACCTGGGAGTTGTTTTGAGTGTGGAGAGTTTGGACATGTGTGGAGGCAGTGTCCTCATCATATTGCTAGTTCATCTTAGCAGGGGGGTCAGCCCTTGACTTCTACTCCAGTTACCTCACCACCCGCCCAGCCAGTTAGGGATGGAGGTCAGGCAGCCAGGGGTCTCCCCAGAGGGGGAGGTCGATCAGGGGGCGGTTAGGCCCGTTTCTATGCACTTCCAGGCAGGCCAGATGCTATTGCTTCAGATGCTGTCATTACAGGTATTGTTTCAATCTACCACAGAGATGCCTCTGTATTATTTGATCCCGGTTCCATCTTTCTTATGTGTCATCATACTTTGCTCATTATTTGGGTACCCCCGTGAGTTTCTTGCTTTACCTGTTTATGTATCTACCCGGTGGGCGATACTGTTATTATAGAACGTGTGTACCGGTCATGTGTGGTGACTATTGAGGGTCTGGAGACCCGAGTAGATCTATTTCTATTAAGAAGGGTGGATTTTGATGTCATTTTAGGCATGGATTGGCTATCTCCGTGTCGTGCTATTCTAGACTGTCATGCTAAGACAGTCACTTTGGCTATGCCGGGTGTACCGCGGATCGAGTGGCGTGGTGTGACTGACTATGTTCCTAGTAGAGTGATATCTTTCTTGAAGGCCCAACATATGGTTGGGAAGGGTTGTCTTTCATATCTAGCATTTGTGAGGGATGTTGGAGCTGAGACTCCTAGTATCGATTCTGTCCCAGTTGTGAGGGATTTTCCCGATGTGTTTTCTGCAGACCTGCCGAGCATGCCACCAGATAGGGATTTTGATTTTGGTATTGACCTAGTGTCGGGCACTCAGCCCATTTCTATTCCGCCATATCGTATGACACCAGCAGAGTTGAAGGAATTGAAAGAACACCTTTAGGAACTCCTAGATAAAGGGTTTGTTCGGCCCAGTGTGTCACCTGGTGTGCACCGGTTTTGTTTGTGAAGAAGAAGGATGACATGATGAGAATGTGCATTGATTATAGGCAATTGAACAAAGTAACAATTAAGAACAAGTATCCTTTGCCTCGCATTGATGATTTATTTGATCAGCTTCAGGGAGCGAGAGTGTTCTCCAAGATTGATCTCTGTTCCGGTTATCACCAGTTGAAGATCATGGATTCAAATATTCTTAAGACTACCTTCAGGACCAGATATGGTCATTATGAGTTCCTTGTGATGTCTTTCGGGCTAACCAATGCCCTAACAACATTCATGCATTTGATGAACAACTTGTTCCAGCCTTATCTGGATTCATTCGTTATTGTATTCATTGATGATATTCTAGTGTACTTGCATAGTCAGAAGGAGCACACAGAGCATTTGAGAGTTGTGTTGCAGAGATTGAGGGGGGAGAAACTTTATGCAAAATTCTCTAAGTGTGAGTTTTGGCTCAGTTCAGTGGCTTTCTTGGGACACGTGGTGTCCAACGAGGGTATTTAGGTTGATCCAAAGAAGATAGAGGTGGTTCAGAGTTGGCCTAGACCGTCCTCAGCCATAGAGATTCATAGCTTTCTTGGGTTGACAGGCTATTATCGCCGGTTTGTTCAGGGATTCTCATCCATTGCATCACCCTTGACCAAGTTGACTCAGAAGGGTGCTCCATTTGTATGGTTAGACGAGTGTGAGGAGAGCTTTTGGAGGCTCAAGACAGCTTTGACCACAACTCCAGTATTGGTTTTGCCATCAGGTTCAGGTTCATATACCATATACTGTGATGCTTCGAGAGTTGGGATTGGTTGTGTATTGATGCAGGAGGGTAGAGTTATTGCTTATGCTTCTCGTCAGTTGAAGCCCCATGAGAAGAACAACCCTGTTCATAATTTGGAGTTGGCCACCATAGTTCATGCATTGATGATTTGGAGGCATTACTTGTATGGCGTATCTTGTGAGGTATTCACTAATCATCGCAATCTTCAGCATTTGTTCAAGTAGAAATATCTTAATTTGAGGCAGCGGAGATGGTTAGAGTTGCTTAAGGATTATTATATCACTATATTATACCATCCGGGAAAGGCCAATGTGGTGGCCGATGCTTTGAGTCGAAAGGCAGTGAGTATGGGGAGTTTGGCATACATCCTAGTTGAGGAGAGACCTCTTGCAGTTGATGTTCAGGCCTTGGCCAATCGGTTCGTGAGATTGGATATTTTGGAGCCCAGTCGGGTGTTGGCATGTGTGGTTTCTCGGTCTTCTTTATATGATCGCATCAGAGAGCACCAATATGATGATCCACATTTGCTTGTCCTTAAGGACAGAGTTCAGCATGATGATGCCAGAGATGTGACCATCGGTGACGATGGTGTGTTGAGGATGCAGGGCCGGATTTGTGTGCCCAATGTGGATGGGCTTAGAGAGTTGATTCTGGAAGAGGCCCATAGCTCATGGTATTCTATCCATCCGGGTGTCGCAAAGATGTACTAAGATTTGAGGCAGCACTATTGGTGGAGAAGAATGAAAAAAGATATTGTGGGATTTGTAGCTCGGTATCTCAACTGTCAGAAGGTAAAATATGAGCATCAGAGACCGGGTGGCTTGCTTCAGCAGATGGTTATTCCTGAGTGGAAGTGGGAGAGGATCACTATGGACTTTGTGGTTGGACTTCGACGGACTTTGAGGAAGTTTGATGCTATTTGGGTGATGTAGACCGGCTGACGAAGTCCACGCACTTCATTCCGGTACGTACTACCTATTCTTTAGAGCGGTTGGCAGGGATTTATATCCTAGAGATTGTTCGGTTGCACGGTGTTCCGATTTCCATCATCTCAAATAGAGGTACTCAATTTACTTTGCAGTTTTGGAGAGCCGTGCAGAGAGAGTTGGGTACTCAGGTGGAGTTGAGTGCAACATTTCACCCTCAGACGGACGGACAATCCGAGTGTATGATTCAGATATTGGAGGACATGTTGCGTGCTTGTGTTATTGACTTTGGAAGTTCATGGGATGAGTTTCTACCGCTTTCAGAGTTTGCTTACAACAACAACTACCAGTCGAGTATTCAGATGGCTCCGTATGAGGCTTTGTATGAGAGAAGGTGTAGATCTTCAGTTGGTTGGTTCGAGCCCGACGAGGCTAGACTATTGGGGACAGATTTGGTTCAGGATACCTTAGAGAAGGTGAAGGTGATTCAGGAGAGGCTTCATACAGCGTAGTCACGTCAGAAGAGTTATGCAGACCGGAAGGTTTGAGATGTGTCCTTCATGGTCGGTGAGAAGGTCTTGCTGAAGGTTTCGCCCATGAAGGGTGTTATGAGGTTTGGGAAGAAAGGAAAGTTGAGTCCGCAGTTCATTGGGCCTTTAAGGTGCTTCGGAGGATTGGGGAGGTGGCTTATGAGCTTGCTTTGCCACCCCGCTTGTCGAGTGTGCATCCAGTATTTCATGTTTCTATGCTCCGGAAGTATATTGGGGATCCGTCTCATGTTTTGGACTTTAGCACGGTTCAGTTGGATGATGATTTGACCTATGATGTGGAGCCAGTAGCTATTTTGGGTCGTCAGGTTCGGAAGTTGAGGTCAAAGAATATAGCTTCAGTGAAAGTACAGTGGAGAGGTCGACCCGTGGAAGAGGCTACCTGGGAGGCCGAGCGGGAGATGCGGAGTAGATATCCTCACCTGTTTGAGGCTTCAGGTATGTTTCTTGACTCGTTCGAGGACGAACGTTTGTTTAAGTTGGGGAGGATGTGATGACCCGACCAGTCGTCTCATGAGTTACCGCTTCATTTTCCCCTATTTTAGCTTCTTTACGCTTCGTTATCCATGTTTTATGTGATCGGGTTGATTAGTTCTAGTTCGGAGAGGATTTGGTAAGAAATGAGACACTTAGTCTCTTTTAAGAAGGCTTAAGTTGGAAAAGTCAATCGGATGTTGACTTATATGTTAGAAGGCTCGGAAGTGAGCTCTGATGGTTCGGTTAACTTCGGGAGGTGATTTGTGACTTAGGAGCGGGATCGGAATGGGTTTTGGAGTTGTAGAGAAAATTTAGGGTTAAATCGGCGAAGTTGATAGTTTGGCGGTTCCGGTTGATAGGCAAGATTTTGATATAGGGGTTAGAATGGAATTCCGAGAGTGACAGTAGCTTTATTGTGTCATTTGGGATGTGTGTGCAAAATTTTAGGTCATTCGGACGAGATTTAATAGACTTTTTGATCGAAAACATAATTTAAGAGTTCTTGGAGTTCTTAGGCTTGAATCCCCTGTTAAATTAGTGATTTGATGTTGTTGTGAGCGTCCCGAGGTTTTGAACAAGTTTGAACGATGTCATGGGATGTGTTGGTGCAATTGGTTTGGAATTCCAGGAGTTCCGGGTAGGTTCCGGGATGTTTTAGGCCAAAATCATAGCTGTAGCAGGTCCAGAAGGGTTGCAGGCCTCGGAACCCACCTGCACGGACCGCACAAAAGGAAGTGCGGCCGCGGTGGTTTTGTACGGGCCGTGGTGGGTTTGTGCGGACCGAGGTGCTTTTGCACGGACCGCGGAGGCTGAGATCTGAGGGGTACTCTATAAATACGAGGTTTTGGATTTTATTTAATATTTTGACCTAGAGAGCTCAGATTTTGGCGATTTTTTGAAGGTTTTTCAAGAAATTCATCAAGATAAGTGATTCTAACTCAGATTTGACTAGAGTACATGAAACTATCATTGAATTCATCATTTAATTCATGATTTGGGATGGAATTTGGGAAGAAAATTGTGAAACCTTTCAAAAATATAAAATGATGATTTGAAGGACCAAATGGTATCAGAATTGGATAATTTTGGTATGGTTAGACTCGTGAGGGTATGAGGATTCTGAAAATGTAAATTTTACCCGATTCAGAGATGTGGGCTCGGGGCTCGGGTTTTGCTAATTTCGGGATTTTTGATATTTTTCGAATGGTTGTAAATGATGTCCTGAGGGTTTGAAACCCCAGATTTCACATCGTAGTGCTATATTGAGGTGAGACACGCGCTAGAAGATGAGCGTGGGGTCTTTTACTACTGGGGATTGTGACTTGGTCCATCCCGATTGATGATTTTACCGCGTATTTGATTGAAATTTATTTGTTATCATCACGATTTGAGCTGATTGGCATATTTGGTCTTCGTGCCAACTATTTGAACCCTTCGGGGATTTTTATCACTAATTCCTCATTGCTTTGACCTATTATTTGAACTCAATCCTGTTGATGTCTACTATTTTACAAACTCAGCCATTTTTACTCTGATTTGAAAACTTATATGATATTTCTAAATGATGCTTGGGGCTGAGAACTACTGTTTTACTAATGCCCGAGGGGCTTGTCATGATTTTCGGATTGAGTGAGGCCGAGGGCCATATATGAGGATATGTTGAGTGATGTGAGGCCGAGTGCCGAGTGATGATGCCACGAGGTGGCTTGATATAGCGCTTGGGTCGTAAGAGGCCCCTCCGGAGTCTGCACACCCACAGTGAGCGCGGGTACCCATTATGATCTGAGAGTGAGACCGAGGGGCTGATACTGTTCTGAGTGATTGATACTGAGCCCGAGGGGCTGATACTGTACTGAGAGTGAGCCCAAGGGGCTGATACTGTTCTGAGCGATTGATACTGTGCCCGAGGGGCAGATTTCTACTTGTTATTTACCTGTTAAATTACCCGTTTTACTTGTTTTAAAAAGGGACATCATTTGATTTCTTCACTGATTTACTACTTTAAGTGATTTTATTGCTTGATATGGAATTGCTTTGTGCCTTTACGTGTTTTCATACTTTCAGCCGTTATTTATAATTATTACTCACTGAGTTGGAGTACTCACATTACTCCTTGCACTATGTGTGCAGATTCAGGCATCACAAAGTCCACTCCTGAGTGTTGATTCTCCTAGTCCAGGCAGTGATTCGGAGACTACGAGGTAGTTGTTGGCGTTCGCAGCCCCGTGCCTCCCTTATCTTATCATTTTCATGTTTTTAGAACTATTTTATCGGATTTAGTATTCAGTAGACTTGTATCCAGATTTCTTAGTTGCTCATGACTTGTGACACCCCGATTTGGGCTGTGTCGGGATGGTTTCTACTGTTGTTATCGTTAATTCCGCAAATTATGGTTATTATATCATATTTTAGGACTACTTATGGTATTTAACTGTTTTAAAGAAGTGGTTTGTTTTGGTCTGGATGGCCTTGTCTTCACGAGAGGCACCATCACGACCAGTTCGGGAAATTGGGTCGTGACACTCAAAATGCCACGGATAACATCAAAATCATGAATCGACGATCAAAATCCTTCTTTCAACTTTCAAACATTCAAACTTCGGCGAAGCATCCGAATCATACTTAAACATTCCAGAATGATGCCAAACTTTACATACCCATTACAAATTATGATACAAACCTATTCCAAGGCTCGAAATCCCATACGGAAATCTATAACTCTAAAGTCCATTTTAAATCAAACTTAAGAAATTCTAAAACTTTCAAAATGCCAACTTTCCACATTAGGCGGCGAAATGCTCCCGGACTATCTGATACTCAACCTGAACATACGCCAAGTCCAAAATCATCATACGAACCTACTGAAACCTTCAAATCCTGATTCTAAGGTCATTTACTCAAAAGTCAAACCTTAGTCAACACTTCCAATTACAAGCTTCTAATTGAGAATTTTCCTTCCGAATCAACTTCAAACTTCCCGAAATTCAATTCTGACTACGCGTACAAGTCATGAAGCATGAAGTGAAGCTACTCAAGGCCTCAAAATGCTGAACGACATGCTAGAGCTCAAAATGGCCAGTCAGGTCGTTATAACGTGAGTTTTCCATGTGATTGTGATTATTGGCACGTGAATGTCTGTACGAATCTAAGATATTTTTACTAATGGCACGTGAGTTGTCTATTTGGATCCAAGTTATAGATGTTATTAGTATGTGAGTTGTCCGTGCAACACGTAAGTTGTCCGTGCGGTTGATATATTATTGGCACGTGAGTTGTCTATGCAGCGTGTGGATATAGATCCATCCCCTAGGGTCACCCTCTCATGCTTCTCTCTTGATGGTGTACACGCGGTATGAGAAAATCTGATCAATAGTTTGGTTCGGTTATTGAGACTCTAAGGAAAGACTGGCCAGTATTTGGTTTATTTGTTGCATTACTTGCAATTTCCTTGGTTGTTTACCTGATTTGTTTGCATATCTTCTTATATGATGGTTTGTTGACTGAGCAGAGTACGTTAAGTTATTGTGTGCACCAAGGTGAATTTATCTATAATTATGACTTGGTTATATTATTGTTCTGTACTTGTTGGAATTATGAGCTGTATAGGTGATTAGCGAGTATCAGTTATAATTCTTGCTTCTATTACCTCGCCGATGTTAGTTGTGATACTTGCTGAGTACATGGGGTCGGTTATAGTCATACTACACTTAAATGTGCAGATCCTGATATTAGACTGAGCCACCGGTAGCTGAGGCTTGTTGTTGAGTTATCTTTGGATATACGAGGTAGAGTTGTATCTCGACCGCAGTCTTGGCACATCTTTTTATTTTTTTACTGTTGTGTTTCATTCAGACAATATTATTATTTGGTATTTCAGACTTGTATTTTTGTTTTGGAGCTCATGATTCTATATTTATCAGTTTTTGGGGGACTATTGTATTTCGACACAGTTGTTTATATCATTGGTATTAGACTTGTACTATTTTTGTTGTTTTTATTATTTTTTTCCATTTATGTTCGCTTGACCAGCAAGTGAGTTAGACGTCATAACGATCGGTCTGTGGTTTTGGTGCATGACAGCGTCACCAGTCACGGTGCGGTTGATCAACGCAATAGACCATGTTCTTGTAGATTGTTTGACTTGGACAAAATGCCTTACCCACATGCTATGGCAGCCCTTAGAATTGACTTTGGAGCTGAATATGAAATTAACATTTACAACTGTATTTCTCATTTTATGCGGTAAATACGAAAATGCATATGTCATAGAAACTAATCTAGTGCCTTCAGAAGAACTTTAGGAGCTCCTATTAAGCTTATTAATAGAGATATATCTTTACCATATTGTGTAATAAAAAAAGGAAAGAAGGAGGACAAAGTGAATTTCAACAAGTGAAAAAGTAAAAAGGAAGCAAAATAGATTCTCCATATACAAACGAACTAGCCATAAAAGAACTACATGACAGAAGAGTACTGAAGGAATAAGAAACTCTACCATAGCTTAATGACTTTATTGTTTTACTTGTATTGCCAATTTGATGTTTGATGTTTTTGGATAACTAAATAATTTTTAGTTTTTTATTAACAATTGTCACCTTTTTCTTGTAGTAATTGCAATATAATGTTGATTTTATTGTATCTTTGTGTTCTTTTTCACCTTTTGTTACCATCTAATTTTTCAAATATACTTGTTGAAGTTTAAACAACTGCCAACGTGTTTCAAACATCTCTAGTATGTGTCAAAAGCTTGTCGGATGTGTGAAACATCTAACATGGATGTTTCAAACTTCTATCAAGATGTTTGATATCTTATCGTTAATAAATAGGTCGATGATCAGTAATTCTTACAATCAATAAGTTGATGATCAATAATTTGAAGTATTTAATAGATTAAAGCTGGCTTATTCATTGAATGAGTCGATTCACGATCAAGTATTCATAGAATTAATAGGTAATGTCTAATTATTCATAGAATCAATAGATTGATAATCAAATATTCGTAGAATCAATCGGTTATTGTTTAATCGATTAATGATCAATTATTTGAAATATTCAATAGGTTAAATTTTACTTATTGGTTGAATGAGTCAATTAACGATCAAGTATTCATAGAATCAATAGGTTATTGTTTAATTATTCATAGAATCAATAGGTTATTGTTTAATTATACGTAGAATCAATCAGTTGATGATCAATTATTTGAATTATACATGTTAAAGTTACTTATGTAACGACCTGACCGGTCGTTTTGCTTTTTAGATCTTCGTTCCCTTAATTAAGACTTCCTGCATATGCTATTACAATTTTATGACTTGTGGGGATAGTTTGTTCGGGTTTGGAAGGTTCGGGTTGAAATCGAAACACTTAGTTCCTTAATAGTGGCCTAAGGTGGCTAAGTTTGACTTGAGCCAACATTTTTAGTAAACGACCTCGGAATTGGGGTTTGATGGTTCCAATATGTTCGTATGATTATTTTTCACTTAGACGTGTCTTCGGATCGAGTTTTGGTGATCCAGGAGCGTTTCGGCGCTTAATGTTGGAAGTTAGTTCATTGAAGGTTTTCTAATTCTTTAAACTTGATTTGGAGTAGATTTTGGAGTTATCGAAGTCCGTTTGGGATTCTGAGCCTGGGAATAGGTCCTTATGGTAATTTATGACTTGTGCGTAAAATTTGGTCTCATTCTGAGTTGTTTAAGTATTTTTCGACACGTACGGAGTTTGTTGAAATGAGTTTGATGTGAGATTCTTGATTCCAATGTTGTTTATGTGTTCTAAAGCTTCAAGTGGGTCCACAATGTGTTTATGGGATTAACGCTGCATTTGGATGGTGTCCCGGGTGGCTCGGGTGTGTTTCGAACCACCCGGAGCATGTTTAAACTTGGATGAAGACTGCTGGTGTGCTAGTCGCGATCGCGAAGAGGAAATGGAGGAAACCGGGCAGGAAACCTTTAGCCTACGTGAACGTGACTTGGGGATCGCGAACGCAACTGCCGGGCCGCAAATGTGACAAAGGTTTTTGGGCAGTGGCTTTTTTGGCCTTCGTGATCGCGAGGCATTTTCCATGATCGTGAAGGAGGGATCACTGGGCAGACTTAATTTTTAATACGTGACGTAGTCCCTTTTCTCTCGTATTCCACTTGGTCTTGGGAGATTTTGAGAGCATTTTGGTGGGAGATTTTTATCAGCATCAAAAGGTAAGTGATCACTTCAATTCTTAAGTTAAATACACGGATTATGAGTAGATTTAACATGAAATTAAGGGAAAATTGTGGAATTGTTGGAACCTAGAGTTTGATAAAAATAAAATTTGACCACGAAATTGATTATGTAACTGGGAATAAATTATATATTTGAGTTCGTGAGGTCATGGGTAACGTTTATATTCAAATATTTTCGAAATCCGGGTACGTGGGCCTGATGGTGATTTTTATGGACTTCCTGGATTTGGTTGGGAAATTAGTTTAACTGCTAAATTATGAACTTTTGAGCATATATTTATTAGTGTATATGACTTTTGGTTAGTTTCAAAGTCCTCGGCGTCTTTTGAGGAGTTCTAGTGAGGTTGAAGAGCCGGATTGAGGACTTGGAATCAAGGTAAGTCTCTTGCCTAACCTTGTAAGGTGGAACATATCCCCTTTGATGTATTAATAGTTGTGTGCTACTTGTTGTAGGGAGCTACGTACGCACGAGGTGATGAGAGTCTGTATGTAGCTATATTCAAGATATGTCTGGGTAGACTTAGATTCACAACATGCCTTTAATTGTTCTATTTATGCCTATCCTGTGTATTAATTTTCTTGATTATGACTGACATTGAGGATATTAATAAAGATACCGACTTAGCCTCTTACTTTGGAAAAATTGGGAAATATTTGATAAACTATAGATCCGTGTCTTCTTATCTCGCATGTGTTTTCGCGAGCGAGGTAAATTTTTCTACTCTTATGGGATCAGACCATTCGCTTCGGCAGTGAAATAAATTATTCTTGTGGGATAAGGACGTTCTCCTCGGTAGTGAAATAAATTATTCTTATGGGATTGGGTCGTTCGCCTCGGTAGTATGGTAACACTACTCTTATAGGATCGGGATGTTCACCTCGGCAGGTTGGTAACACTATTCTTATGGGATCCGGTCGTTCACCTCGACACTACTGAGTACCATTATTCCTACGGGATCAGGTCGTTCATCTCGGCAGCTTCGTGCTTAATAATTGAGACTTGATTTGGTTTGGTAACAATTATGTTAGCTCCTTCGAGGCCAGTTATGACATGTTTAATGATTTGATCTAGATTCATGTGTGGAATTAGTGTAGTTACTTTTATTTGCTTCGTTGCTACTTATTGTACACTCACCATGTCTACTTTATATATTTCTATTATTATTTGACCTCTAGTAAGTGACAAGTCGACCCCTCATCACTACTTCTTCGAGGTTAGAGTAGATATTTTTTCGGTACACATTGTTTTTCGTACTCATGCTACACTTACGCACTGAATGTGTAGGTACTGAGACAGGTACTACTAGTGGTCACACAGGCGCGTAGCCATACTTCTATGGAGACTTAGTGGTGAGATGCTTGCCTTGCTACAATCTACAACACCGGAGTCTCCCTCTACCTTGTTTATCATTTCTGTCTATTACCTTTTAGACAGTAGTTGTATTAGTTTTGTATACTCTCTAGATTGCTCATGTAGTTGTTGCACCGGGTTTTGGAGACTTTTTAGTATTTTTGTACTATTGTGCTTATCATTACTGTCACTATAGTGGATGTATTTATCATGCTTGTATTTTGTTGAGAAAAGAGCCTATACGGTTGCATGAGATATTACTTATTCCATTCTTTTAAAAAGGAAAATTTTTGTTTTAAATGATAAAAAGGGATAATTAAATTGTAGGTCCACTTGTGGGCTTTTCTAACGGTAGCGCTAGGTGCCATCGTGACTTATTATGGGTTTCTGGTCGTGACAACTTGATATCAGAGCTTTAGGTTCACATAGGTCTCACGAGTCATGATCAGGCCTAGAAGAGTCTTGCAGATTGATGTAGAGACATCCGTACTTATCTTCGAAAGGCTATAGGGTGTTAGGAAACTTCTATTTCTTCATTCTCTATCATGCAGTTGATATGATGCTAAGTATCTTTCTATTGATCTCTCACAAATGGTGAGAACGCGTGCAATGGATATACCAAGCGGTAGAGCAACTGCTCCCCCAGTTGCTAGAGGGTGAGACAGAGACCAGGGGAGGGCTCCAACTCTTGTCAGAGGATGAGGGTGTCCTAGAATTTCTCTCGTTTTACCACTAGTGCAGTGGAGGATCCTGTTATTGAGGAGCAGGATGAGGCACCTGCAGCTGAGCCAACCCCAATAGATTTCATGATTGCACCGGGATTCTAGGAGGTCATGGGTTGTATGCTATGGTTCATGGACTCTATGACGCAGGCTGATTTATTTCCAGCGAACCCAACCACATCTCAAGCGGGAGGATGAGCACAGACCCTTACCGCTCAGGCTTAAGGTCACACTGCTGCCATTTATCGGACTCCAGGTGCACTACCTACGGGCGGGGCCCAGTCAGTTGCAGAGACTGTGCCAGAGTTTGTACCAGTCGCGACTGTTGATCACCAGAAGGCTGGTTAGCTGGACTAGACTTCGGCCCCATAACTTTGGGGGTGAGCGGTTAGATGACCCCTAGGATTTCATTGACCAGTGCAAGGATAGGCTACAGAACATGAGGATATTGCATTCCAATGGGGTAGACTTCACCACCTTTCAGCTTGAGGGAAAACCCCGCAGATTGTGGCAGGTTTACCTCCTTAGTAGGCCAGCAGGTTTACCTCCCTTGACTTGGGATAAGTTTACATATCTGTTCTTGGAGAAGTACATACCACCTTCTGAGAGACAGGAGCTTCAGGTTCAGTTTGAGCAACTCCGTCAGGGTCATATGTCCGTGATCGACTAGGAGGCGAGATTCACTGACTTGTCTCGCCATGCAGCTATTATACTCCCCACATACGCAGAGAGTGTGCAGAGGTTCATTGCAGGTTTGCACTCTGAGATTCAGGTTTCTATCGCCCGTGAGGCAGAGATGGGGATTCCCTTTCATCAAGTTATGGATATAGCTTGGAGGATCAAGCATATTCACAACCACAACGGAGAGTTTGCGCTGAGGGACAAGCGGACCCGATAGTTTGGGGGATTAAGTGGTGCCCCACCTAGGGCAGAGGTCAGTTCATGAGGGATAGTTTAGAAGGCCCATGCAGTCAGAACCACCTCCTTCTTGGAGTGCTCCAGCACGACCTTACTTCAATGCCATTCCAGAGAGTACTTACCGTATACTAGCTATTCAGGTTCCTCCAGTGGGTATTTAGGCTATCAGGGTCATACTTTAAGTCAGTAGTCTACTACTCCGAGGGGTTGTTTGGAGTGTGGGGATCTAGGCTACGTAAAGAGGTTTTGTCCTAGACTTCGGGGCAAGGCCGAGTAATAGGACCATCAACCCATGATTAATGCACCATCTACCACACTGCCCGCTAGGCTGGCCATAGGCGGAGGGCAGGTGGGTATGGGTCCCCCTAGAGGTGGAGGCCAATCAGGTGGCACTCCGTCTAGATTCTATGCTTTCCCCGCCCGACCAGAGGCAGTCTCCTCAGATGCAGTGATCACATGTACTATTTCTGTCATCCGTAGGGATGCCTGGGTATTATTTGATCCAGGGTCTACTTACTCCTATGTTTCTTCTCTATTTTCTCCTTATCTGGATGTATCTTGCGAGTCCTTGAGCGTTCTTGTATATGTATCCATATTAGTGGGTGATTCCTTTGTTGTGGATTGGGTCTACCTGCCCTGTGTGGTGACTTTCTGTGGATATGAGACCAGAACAAATATTTTATTGCTCGATATGGTCGATTTTGAGGTAATCTTGCGCATAGACTAATTGTCCCCATACCATCCCATTCTTGTTTGTTATGCCAAGACTGTTACCTTGGCGATGCCTGATTTGTCCAAATTAGAGTATATGGGTTTGTTTGTTGGTACTTCAAGCGAGTTATTTCTTTCTTGAGGCTCTATATATGGTCGAGAAGAGTTGTTTCGCCTATTTGGCCTTTGTTCAGGATCCTATTGCAGAGACTCCCACATTAGATTCAGTGCTGGTGGTATGAGAGTTTTCCAATGTATTTCCTACGGATTTACCAGGTATGCTGTTGGATTGGGATATCAGTTTCACCATTGATTTTGTGCCAGGCACCCAGCCTATTTTTTACTTTTCCTTATTGTATGGCTCTCAAAAAGTTGGGAGAGTTAAAGGAGTAGCTTCAGGAGTTGCTTGAGAAGGGTTCATTAGACCTAGTGTGTCACCTTGGAGCACACCAGTGTTGTTTGTGAGGAAGAAGGATAGGAGTATGAGGATGTGCATTGATTACCGCCAGTTGAACAAAATCACCATCAAGAATAAGTACCCATTGCCGCGCATTGATTATTTTTCTGACATGTTGCAGGGCACTAGGGTATTGTCCAAGATCGACTTGATATCTAGGTATCATCAGCTGAAGATTCGTGCTTCGGATATTCTGGAGACGACTTTCCAGACTAGAGTTTCTAGTGTCTTTTAGCTTAACCAATACCCCTATGACATTTATGGATTTGATGAACTGAGTGTTCTGTACGTACCTTGATTCATTTTTCATTATCTTCATTGATGACATATTGATCTACTCACATAGTATGGAGGAGCATGAGCGACATTTGAGGTTAGTGCTTTAGACCTTGCGGGAACATAAGCTTTATGCTAAGTTCTCCAAGTGTGAGTTCTGGTTGGATTCCATGAATTTCTTAGGGAATGTTCTATCAGGTGAGGGTATTAAGGTGGATCCCGGGAAGATCAAGACAATCCAGAGTTGGCCTCATCCTACCACAACGATCGATATCAGGAGTTTCTTGGGGTTAGCAGGTTATTATCATCATTTCA
Source organism: Nicotiana sylvestris (assembly GCF_000393655.2). Classification (NCBI taxonomy): domain Eukaryota; kingdom Viridiplantae; phylum Streptophyta; class Magnoliopsida; order Solanales; family Solanaceae; genus Nicotiana; species Nicotiana sylvestris. The sequence continues at coordinate 92,925,399 of NC_091063.1, forward strand.
TGGAGGGCTCTCGTCCATTGCAACACCTTTGACTAGATTGACCCATAAAGGTGCTCCATTCAGATGGTCCGATGATTGCGAGGTGAGATTTCAGAAGCTCAAGACCGCTTTGACTACAACACTAGTGTTAGTGTTTCCCTCTAGTTCAAGGATGTATACCGTGTATTGCGAGGCTCACGTGTTGGCTTGGGTTGTGTATTGATGTAGGAGGGGCGAATTATTTTATGTGCTTCACGCCAGCTTAAGATCCACGAGAAGAAGTACCCCTTACATGATTTGGAGTTGGCCACGATAGTTCATACTCTCAAAATTTGGAGGCATTATCTCTATGGGGTGTCCTGTGAGGTTTACACGATTATCACATCTTGCAGGATTTGTTTAAGCAGAAGGACCTTAATTTGAGGCAGTGCATGTGGCTTGAGTTACTAAAGGACTATAATATTACCATCTAGGCAAGGCGAATGTGGTTGTGGATGAGCTGAAAGGCCGAGAGTATGGGTAGTTTGGGGTTCATTTCAGTAGAGGAGAGGCCATTAGCTTTGGACATTCAGTCCTTAGCTAACAGACTCGTGAGGTTGGATATTTCAGAGCCCAGTTGAGTTCTTGCATGTGTTGTAGCTAAGTCTTAATTACTTGAGTGGATCAAGGCTCGTCAGTATGATGATCCGCACTTGTTGGTTCCTAGAGAGATGGTACTATAGGGTGGTGCCAAGGAGGTTACTATCATTGAGGATGGTTTTTTGCAACTTTAGGGTTGCCTATGTGTTCCTAATGTTGATGACTTGAGGGAGAAGATCCTATAGGAGGCGTACAGTTCTCGGTATTCTATTCATCTAGGTGCTACGAAGATGTATCATGACCTGAGTCAGCATTATTAGTAGTGGCGGATGAAGAAAGACATAGTTGAGTATGTAGGATGTCTAAATTTCCAACAGGTTAAGTATGAGCACCAGAGGCCAGGTGGCCTACTCCAGTAGATGGTTATACCGGAATGGAAGTGGGAGTGCATTACTATGGACTTAGTAGTTGGGTTACCGTAGACATTGAGGAAGTTTGATGCCATTTGGGTCATTGTCGACAAGCGGACCAAGTTGGCACACTTTATTCTGGTGGTGACTACTTACTCTTTAGAGAGGTTGGCCCAGATTTACAGTCAGGAGATTGTTCGGTTGCATGGTGTACATGTTTCTATCATATCAGATAGAGGACCTCAGTTCACTTCACATTTCTGGAGAGTAGTACAGAGCGAGTTGGGTACTTGAGTAGAGCTCGGCATAGCCTTTCACCTGCAGACTGACGAGCAGTCAGAGTGAACATTTCAGATTCTAGAGGATATGCTCAGAGTGTGTGTGATTGACTTCAGATGGAGGTGGGATCAATTATTGCCCTTGGCTGAGTTTTCTTATAACAACATCAAGATGGCTCCATTTGAGGTTTTATATGGTTGGAAATGTCGTTCGCCCATCGGATGGTTGGCGATGTTGTTCCCCCATTTTCCTCCATTATGTAATTGGGAATAAATTATATATTTGAGTTCGTGAGGTCATGGGTAACGTTTATATTAAAACAAATTGGAATCCGGGCACGTAGGATCGGGGTTGATTGTTATGGACTTCCCGGATTTGGTTGGAAAATTAGTTTAATAGCTAAATTATAAACTTTTGAGCATATATTTATTATCTTATATGATTTTAGGTTAGTTTTGGAGTCCTCGTCATCGTTTGAGGAGTTCTAGTGAGGTTGAAGAGCCGGATTGAGGACTTGGAATAAAGGTAAGTCTCTTACCTAACCTTGTAAGAGGAAAATTATCCCCTTAGTTGTATTAATGATTGTGTTCTATTTGTTGTGGGGATTTATGTATGCATGAGGTGACGAGAGTCCATACGTAACTATATTCATGATATGTCCGGTAGACATAGATTTACAATATGCCTTTAACTGTGATATTTATCCCTATCCAGTGTATTAATTTTCTTGCTTATGATTGAGATTGAGGATTTTAATAAAGATACCGACTTAGTCTCTTACTTTGGAAAAATTGAAAATTATTAATAAACTATAGATTCGTGTCTTCTCGTCTTGCATGTGTTTCCACGAGTGAAGTAAATTACTCTACTCTTATAGGTTGGTAATACTATTCTTATGGGATCGGGCCGTTTGTTTTGGCAGTACTGAGTACCACTATTCCTATATGATCAGGTAGTTCGCTTTGGCAACTTCATCCTTAATAATTGAGACTGGATTTTATTTGGTAACAACTGAGTTAGCGCCTTCACGGCCAGTTATGACAAGTTTAGCGATTTGATATTGACTCATGTGTGGAATTACTGTAGTTACTTTTATTTGCTTCGTCACTACTTGTTATACACTCACAATGTCTACTTTATGTATTTTTATTACTATTTGACCTCTAGTAAGTAACAAGTCGACCCCTCGTCACTACTTCTTCGAGATTAGACTAGATACTTCTTGGGTATGCGTTATTTTTCGTACTCACGCTACACTTCTGCACTAAATATGCACGTACTGAGTCAGGTACTACCAGTGGTCACACGGGCATGTAGCCGTACTTCTACGGAGACTTAAGTGTGAGTTGCTTGCCTTGCTACGATCTGCAACACCGGAGTCTCCCTCTACCTTGTTTATTGTTTCTGTCTATTACCTTTCAGATAGTAGTTGTATTAGTTTTATATACTCTATATTGCTCATGCACTTGTGGCACTGGGTTTTAGGGATTTTTAGTATTTATGTACTATTGTGCTTATCATTACTGTCACTATAGTGGATGTATTTATCATGTTGGTATTTTATTGAGAAAAGAGTATGTACAGTTGCATGAGATCTTACTTATTCCATTCTTTTAAAAAGAAAAAACATTTGTTTAAATGTTATAAAGGGGTAATTAAATTGTAGGTCCACTTGTGGGCTTGCCTAATGGCGGCGTTAGGTACCATCGCGGCTTATTATGGGTTTTGGGTTGTGATAACTTATTCGCTGAATGAGTTGATTGACAATCAAGTATTCAAAGAATCAATTGGTTGTTATTTAGTTATCATAGAGTCAATATATTGTTTAATTATTCATACAACCAATAGATTGATAATAAATTATTTAAAGTATTCAATAGGTTAAAGTTTACTTTTTTGAAATTTTCAGTAGGTTAATGATAAATCAATAGATTAAACATACAACCAATCGTAAGATCATTTGATTGATGCTCAATTATTTAATAAATCAATAGGTTAATATTTAATTATCTAAGATCACTATATTAAATATAACTTATTTATTTAACGCTAATCAAGATCTAACATCCTAATAGATGTTTCAAATATCTCATAGTATACTATGATGACTCGAAGGGTCATCTTATATTTAGAACTTAATTCTGCACTTTTAAGCCTTAAAATTTTTATTTTTACCTTTCTCAATTTGCGTGTGCAGTCTGGGCGTGTTTCCGAAAAGTTTTTATGTTAAAAGTTGGTAAAAATAAGAAAATTTGCCTGAAAACTTCATTTGAGTTGACTTTGGTCAAAATTTTTGTAAACAAACCCAGATTCATATTTTGATGGTCTGGGTGGGTCCGTATCATGTTTTAGGACTTGGGCGTATGCCCGAAATCAAAATTGGAAGTCCCTAGCTCGAGATATTAGACTTTGTCAAAATTTGAAAGTTAAAGACTTAATGAAATGGAAATGTTTGATCAAGGTTTGACTTTTTGGATATCGGGTCCATATTTTGGTTTTGCAACCCGATATAAGACTGCTATCATATTTATGACTTGTCTGTGAAATTTTGTGAGAAATGGAGTTAGTTCGACGTGATTCGGACATCCGGTTGAGAAAATAGAAGTTTCAAAGTCTTCTTGAAAATTTCATTTGATTTGGTACTAAATTCGTAGTTTTGGTTGTTATTTTAGCGATTTGATCACGCGAGCAAGTTTATATGATATTTGAAGACTTGTGTGCACTTTTGTTTAGAGCCCTGAGGGCTCGGGTGAGTTTCGGATAGGCTACAAAGTGAAATTGGACTTGGAACGTTTTGCTGGTGTCTGCAGTTTCTGGGAACTGGCCTCTGATCTCGCATTTGCGAGATCAGAGTTCGCATTTGCGAGCATGACAATCTCGTATTTGAGAGCTACTCATCGCAAATGCGAAGAGTAGCTGGGCCATACAGTTATCACAATTGCGAGAGATACTTCGCATTTGCGAAGTGAGTCTGCGAGGGCAGTGATCGCAACTGAGATCATTGAGTCGCATTTGTGGAGGTTCAAGTTTGCTTTTGTGAACTTATCTTCACATTTGCGAAGGCAGAAAAAGTGTGAAGGGCTTCGCATTTGCGATAGCTCCTTCGCATTTACAGGCTTCGCATTTGCGAAGCCCAGGTCGCATTTGCGATATCTGCAGCTGGTAAAACTTGACTTAAACGAGATTTTGCTCATTTTTCAAAACTTTCAAAATAAAAAACCCTCTAGGCAATTTTTCAAAGATCATTTCTTCCCCAAAATATTGGTAAGTGATTCTAACTCATTTTCTTTCAATCTTTCATTATATTTCACAAATTTTTAACAAAAAATTAATGTTTTGATGGTAGAATTTGAGGATTTTTGGGTAGAAATTAGGGATTTGATAAATTGGGGATGTAGACCTCAAATTGAGATCGAATTCCAAAACCAAGTATATAATCGGACTCGGGGGTAAATGGGTAATCGGGTTTTGGTCCAAATTTCAGGTTTGGACCAAGCAAGCCCGGGTGTTGACTTTTTCAAAAATGACCTAAATTGAATTCTTTGGAATCATGGGTAGTTCCTAAGGCTTTATTTGAATCGTTTGGTCGGTAATTTTCTAGATTCTATTAGTTTGGAGGCTCGTTTGAGAGGAAAAGCCGTGGTTGTGCTTTGAGTTTGGCCATTGGAGCGAGGTAAGTGTCGTGGTTAACCTTGGCTAGAGGGATTAGGTCTTATTTGCTACGTGTTTGAATGTTGGGTACGACGTATAGGTGAGGTGACAAGTACCTATGTGTTATTGTCGGGTCATAGCATGCGAGTGAGTCTTATTCTTGTATTTGTTGCCTTCCGTGATCATATTATCCATGCTTAGACTAGTGAATCGTTATGTTGATCATTCTTATCATGTTTACGGATTTTGGTATTGGTTAAGTATTGACTCAAAGTTGAGGTTGGTATTGTGGAACCGAATGTTGAAGTAAGACTTGTTCTTGATATTTCTATCTCCCTTTTGTTGATGTTCATTGTTTTGGTGAGGAAGAGTGCCATGCTTTGTGAGTGTTAATGCACGAAGGGTGATGCCATACCATGATTTGTGAGTGTTAATGCACGAAGGGTGATGTCGTTCCATATTATGAGTGTTAATGGACGAAGGGTGATGCTGTACCGTTTCTGTTGGTTCATATGGTGAGGTTGAGACTAAACGCATTAAGAGTGATGCCGTGCATTTTACTTTACTGTGTTTACTTATTCCTATATGTTCAAGGTATATCGGTTGATCTAATTCTTGTTACTGTTGTGATTCTTTGTCTTGTGATCCCCTCTGCATGTCCTCTCCCTGATATTACTTGTCTCGTTCTTTTATTTCGGCTAGTAGTACATATACTATTAAATTGTACATGTTTTATTTGTGGGTGTCTTGTCTTAGCCTCGTCACTACTTCGCCGAGGTTAGGCTCGACATTTACCAGTACATGGGATCGATTGTAAGATACTACACTGTACTTCTGTCCAGATTTTGGTACTGGCCCGAGCTGATCATGAGGTTAGTTGATGGATCCATCCTATAGGAGACCCAAGGTCAAGGTAGATCTGCCGGCGTGCGTGATCATGCACAACTATGCCTTATAAAAAGATAATGTAAATATGCATAATGCTTTGTGTAGCCTTGTGAAGCCATATGTTGGGCTTAATTACTTGCAAGTTTTGCTAGTGACCATTTTATAGGGGAAAATTGATCGGAAATTTCCATTGGAATCCACGATGATTTAAACTCCCCATAAACCCTTACATTCGAGGACGAATGTTCCTAAGGGGGGGAGGGTGTTACAACCCATATCCACATGTGTTAGTTCATGCCATATATTAGTTAACATAAATCCAAGAAGGAATTATCTTTGAGATGATAAGAAGTCAATCCTATTGGTCTTAAGTGATACAAGAGTGTATAAGGGTGATTAACAAGTATTAGAAGTTAAATGAATCAAGGATGTTGTAACTCGTATTTTCAAGTAATCTAGCGGTGCTTAATACACTCAAGAGGTCATTTATTAAGTTATTTTAATCATATAATATCCGTATCATAAGTCTTGAAGTCAAACGAGTTATGAAACAAAAGTCGACAAAAGTTGTCGCAACTTAGGTTCATAATTTTACTTAAACATTAGGTCAAATGTTTCTAATCTTTTCTCATAATTTACAAGGAATTACGGGGTGATCTACCAACAAAATTAAATATCTATGAGTATAGTTTCCAACGCATTAAACCGTTCATCGATACGATCTAGGAGTAGAGATATATTCGCGTTTTCGCGAGACTGCGCCAAGCACCTCTCTATGGGGCCCACTAAGGCGGTTTAAGATGTTTGGACCTATATAGGATGCCTCCAACCCGTTTTAAGTCATTTCTTCTCACTATTTTCAGACCTTAGAACCCTAGGAACATCCTCTCAAGGTTCTCTCAAGATTCAAGACCCAAAAAAGGGCAAACAACACAAATCAAGTGTCGAGAATTCCGTGGCGCTAGTAAGTCTCTTGTTCTTCTTGTTGTTGCTCATTTTTGTGTCGTTCCAGCTCGTGTGGGAGGTTGTTTTAAAGGGTTTATGTTCTGTAAATACTACCTCATGTTCTTAATATCAATCCTAGGTGATTTCAAGCCTTCTAAAGTGATTCTAGTGCCGAAAAACACTAATTGATCGCTAGTTTCGCTTTTTTGTTGTTGTGGCAGCATTGGAGGGATATTTCATGGAAATTTAAGGTCAAATTGGAGTTTTTATTTCTGTATAAAGGTAAGGAACCTCTTACTCTATATGTATTTAAGATTATCCAAGTTGCAGCTAAGCCATTGAAGCTAGAACTTGTGAAATATATATCGAAAGGCTTGGAAGTAATGTTATTGTTTTGTGGACTGTTTTGCGTTGTTGTTGGGCTGCGTATTTTACTACTATCTTGTGGAGTTTTGGAGGAGGAAGGGTGTGGAGAAAAACACCATATATATGTAGGGTTATGGGCTGATAGTTATTCGTAACATTTCCAGGTTGTTTGACACGACTACGGTGGTCGTCGTATGTATGGAGTGATTAGGCTGTGTGTGGACTATTTTGGGAGGCTCAATATGTTTATTATTGATGTTGTTTGGGCTGTTTGGTGACTGTTTTGAATGGTGTGAGGTCATATATATAGGGGAGGTGCTGTCCGTTTCATCGTAAAATAGGTTGTGGTCGATACATAATAGTTATGACGCTTAAATGATAACGATAGTATCGTTTCTCTTATTGTAGACTAAGGAGTTTTGACAATTGCATAGCTTGAGATTGGGGCAGTATATACAAGGTATGTGAGGCTATCCCTTTCCTTCTTTTGCACGACTCCGATTGCACATAATGTAATGAACGATCTTCCAAGATACTCTACTCTTAGAAGCTAGCAGTACTTACATTGTTTTCCCTCTTATGGAACGATTGATGTTAATGTTGCTTCTCTTAGTCTTATGTTATCAATGTTGTTGGTACTTCCTGATTCTTATAAGGTTCATAGTGAAGAGTTAGTCCTAATAACGTGTACAGAGGATACCGACCTTACGTCACTCCGAAAGGTTTAGAATGTGATTCCATGAGTCGAGCATGCATTATATATATGTATCTATTTTACTCTACCGAGCCACGCTATAGTTGGCCGGGTACGGCACCTATTGTGCAACCACTGATCAGTTGGGTTTTACCGAGCTCCACGTGGCCGGGTACGATTCTACCGAGCCTATTATGGCCGGGTACGATATGATGATGATGATGCCCACAGAGGCGAATGTTTTAAAGGTTTATGTATTTATACATATGTATCATGCATTTCATGTCAGTAGCCCTCAGAGGTACTAAGATGTTACAGGTTGTATATTCTCTATCCTTGCTTACATTACTGATCGTATTTATGGTTCCCTGCCTTACATACTCAGTACTTTATTCGTACTGACGTCCTTTTATTTGTGGACGCTGCATGTCGTGCTGCAGGTCCTGATAGACAGGCAAGTACAGCTCCCCCACCACAGTAGGCTATCCAGTTCAGCGGAGATTGGCGAGATCCCTTCTCCGGACTTGCCTTGGTCTTGGTATGCATTTTTGTTATAGACATTATGGGTATGTCGGGGCCCTGTTCTGGCTATGTTGCAGCACTTATGTTCCTTTAGAGGCTCATAGACAGGTGTCGACTCATGTATAGTTTGGTATGCCTTGTCGGCTAGTTTTTGTTGTATAGTCTTTCATAGTAGCGTGGTAGCTCATACCTTATATGTAGTTTCTTGATTGTCTGGTCATCCCCTGCTATGTATGTTCATGCCGTCATATTTTATTGCTGGTTGTCCATGATCCAGGTCTACCATTTATATTGATCTCGTCAGCCCTAAAAGATAATAATGAAGGTTAGATGAAATGTACGTTGGTGCTCGGCAAGTATGGTCGGGTGCTAGTCATGGCCCTTCAGTTTGGGTCGTGACAAACTTGGTATCAGAGCAAGTCTGTCCTAGGGGTTGTCTATGAGCCGTGTCTAGTAGAGTCTTGATTATGGATGTGTAGCGCGCCACATTTATAATCAGGAGGCTACATGACATCTAGGGTTGTTACCTTCTTCCTGAATCTAGATCGTGCGTAGAGTTGAGTCGTAAGTGTTCGTCTCTAATATTCACCTTGTTTTTTTCAGTGATGCCTTCGACTAGGAAGCAAACGATTAGTAGACGGCTTGATACAACAGCGGGAGAGGGTACCAGTCAGGTGCCCCAAGTTAGAGCAGGACAAAGTGAGGCTCAAAGTGAGATGCCCTCTCATACCTCATCTACTCCATCTCCTTCAGAGGATATTAGAAGGCACCCAGCGCCTCCAGTTCCTCCGTCTGGCACTCTAGACCAGGATATGCGGAGTGCTTTGCAGTTATTGACTAGCTTGGTAGCTGCTCAGGCTCAGAGGTAGAATACAGGTGCTACTGAGAAACCAGTTAGTACAAGAGTTCGTGATTTTATTAATTTAGACCCTCCAGTGTTTACCGGATCAGACCCCAAGGAGGACCCACAGACTTTTATTGACCAGGTTCATCGTACACTTCGGGTTATGCATGTTAGTGATACAGAGGCAGTAGAGTTGGCTTCTTATCGGCTACGGGATTTAGCGGTTCTCTGGTATGATAGTTGGGAGAGATCCAGGGGTCCGAACCCTCCTCCAGCTGTGTGGAAGGAATTTTCTGAGGCCTTTCTTCGTCACTACTTGCCAGTTGAGATACGACGAGCTAGAGCTGATAAGTTCTTGAACCTTAGACAAGGTAATATGAGTGTGCGAGAGTACAGTATGCAGTTTGATTCTTTGGCAAGGTATGCTCCCCATATGGTGGCCGAGATGAGTGATAGGGTGCATATGTTCGTGAATGGGTTGGGACCACATCTGATAAATGAGTGTACGACAGCCTCCTTGGTGGAGGGCATGGATATTTCCCGTATTCAAGCTTATGCCCAGACCCTAGAGGATCGTAAGCGCCAGCAGAGGGCAGTTAGGGAGCAGGATAGGGGCCAGCATAAGAGGGCGAGATTTGCAGGGTATTCTGATGACTTCAGAGGCCGCATCAGGCCACAGTTTTCGAGGAGTTCGGCGCCACCTGTAGCTAGTGCTCCTCCACAGTTTCAGAGGCCTCGATATGATCGATCCTATTCTGGTCCAGGTCAGAGTTCGCGGGCATCTGGCTCGCAACATCACAGGGATACTAGTCAGATGAGACCCCCAACACCACATTGTGATCAGTGCGGCAAGGCCCACTTTGGACTGTGTCGTCGAGGTTCTGATGCATGCTATTCGTGCGGGCAGCCTGGCCATATGATGCGGGATTGTCCTAATAGAGGAGGTGATGGTATGGCTCAGCCGACTGGATCTGTGTCTGGTTCTTCCTCATCAGTTCGACCTCCAGCACGGGGTTTTCAGCAGTCGACAGGTCGTGGTAGGGGTAGAGGTGCAGTGCCGAGTTCGAGTGGTGCTCAAAATCGAACCTATGCTCTAGTAGGTCGACAGGATCTTCGAGTCGTCTCCAGATGTTGTTACAGGTATTATATCTGTGTTTTCTTATGATGTATATGCGCTGATTGATCCGGGATCTACATTATCATATGTTACACCCTTTGTGGCTAATAAGTTTGGCATTGAACCTGAATTGATAAGTAAACCCCTCGCGGTATCTACTCCGATAGGAGATTCTGTGATTGCTAGAAGGGTATATAGAGGTTGCACTGTGATGATTTGTAGTCGTCAAACCTCGGCAAATTTATTTGAGTTAGAAATGGTTGATTTTGATGTGATAATGGGAATGGACTGGTTGGCCTCATGCTATGCAAATGTTGACTGTCGTACGAAGATGGTTAGGTTCCAATTTCTGGGTGAACCCGTCATTGAATGGAAAGGGAACATTGCTACACCGAAAGGTAGGTTTATTTCCTATCTTAAGGCAAGGAAAATGATCTCAAAAGGTTACATTTATCATCTCGTTCGCGTTAGGGATGCGGAGGCGAAACCGCCTACTTTACAATCAATCCCTGTGGTCAACGAATTCCCAGATGTTTTCCCAGATGAACTCCCAGGCCTTCCTCCTGAAAGGGAGATTGAGTTTAGCATTGATGTGTTGCCTGACACTCAACCGATCTCTATTCCTCCATACAGAATGGCCCCGGCAGAGTTGCGAGAGTTGAAGGTGCAGTTGAAGGACTTGCTGGATAAGGGCTTTATTAGGCCTAGCACTTCACCTTGGGGTGCACCAGTCCTATTCGTGCGGAAGAAAGACGGGTCGTTACGGATGTGTATCGACTATCGACAGTTGAATAAGTCTACTATAAAGAACAAGTATCCACTTCCAAGAATTGATGACCTGTTTGACCAACTCCAGGGTGCCAAGTATTTCTCTAAGATTGATTTACGTTCAGGGTATCATCAGGTGAGGGTTAGGGAGAAGGATATTCCAAAGACGGCCTTCCGGACAAGATATGGGCACTTTGAGTTCTTGGTGATGTCGTTCGGGCTAACAAATGCCCCAGCAGCTTTTATGGATCTCATGAATACTATATTCAGGCCCTATCTTGATGTGTTCGTGATTGTATTCATTGATGACATTCTAGTGTATTCTCGTTCGGAGGCGGAACATGCGGGCCACTTGCGGATAGTATTACAGACGCTTCAGGATCGTAAGTTATATGCTAAGCTCTCCAAATGTGAATTCTGGCTGAACTCAGTAGCATTCCTTGGCCATGTGATATCTGATGAGGGTATTAGTGTCGACACTCAGAAGATCGATGCAGTAAAGAATTGGCCGAGACCTACAACACCATCAGAAGTCCGCAGCTTCCTAGGGCTAGCAGGATATTATAGGCGGTTTGTAGAAGGATTTTCCTCTATATCATCACCATTGACTAAGTTAACACAAAAAGCTACCAAATTCCAGTGGTCTGACACTTGTGAACGTAGTTTTCAGGAGCTGAAGAATCGATTGACATCTGCACCAGTGCTCACTCTTCCTGAAGGAACAGAAGGTTATGTGGTATATTGTGATGCCTCAGGTATAGGTTTGGGGTGCGTATTGATGCAGCGTGGGAATGTGATTGCTTATGCATCAAGACAATTGAAGAAGCATGAAAAGAATTATCCAACCCATGATTTGGAATTGGCTGCAGTAATATATGCTTTGAAGATATGGCGGCACTACTTATACGGCATCCATGTTGACATCTACACAGATCACAAGAGTTTACAATACATCTTCAAGCAGAAAGAGTTGAATTTGAGGTAGCGTAGGTGGCTTGAATTATTGAAAGACTACGACGTCGAGATATTGTATCATCCCGGTAAAGCCAATGTTGTGGCAGACGCTCTCAGCCGTAAATCAATGGGAAGCTTAGTACATATTGAGGCAGGTAGATGGGGGTTGATTAAAGAGCTTCATCAGCTAGCCAATATGAGAATCAGATTGTTAGACTCTGATGACGGAGGTGTTACTGTACAGAATACATCAGAATCATCTTTGGTAGCCGAGGTAAAAGCACGACAATATGAAGATCCTATCTTAGTACGATTAAGAGAAAGCATTCAACAGTGTAAAAGTATGGCTTTTGGGATCGGAAAAGACGGGGCACTGAGATACCAGAGCCGATTGTGTGTGCCTAATGTGGCAGGGTTGCGAGAGAAGATTATGAATGAGATTCATCAATCCCGATATTCCATCCATCCCGGCTCGACAAAGATGTATCATGATGTCAAGGAGCAATATTGGTGGGATAATATGAAGAAGTCTATTGCAGAATTTGTAGCCCAGTGTCCCAATTGTCAACAAGTAAAGATAGAACATCAGAAACCCGGTGGATTGCTTCAAAATATAGAGATTCCGACCTGGAAGTGGGAGGTGATTAATATGGACTTCATTATTGGATTACCTCGCTCTTATCATAAGTTTGACTCCATCTGGGTGATAATTGATCGACTTACAAAATGTGCCCATTTTCTGCCAGTGAAGACAACTTACACGGCTGAAGATTATGCAAAGTTGTATATCAAGGAGATTGTTAGGCTTCATGGTGTGCCCATATCTATTATATCAGACCGAGGAGCTCAATTTACGGCTAACTTTTGGAGGTCTTTCCAGAAGGGTTTAGGCACACAGGTAAATCTCAGCACTGCATTTCATCCGCAGACTGACGGACAGGCTGAACGTACCATTCAGACACTGGAAGATATGCTACGAGCATGTGTTCTAGATTTTAAGGGGAATTGGGATGATCATCTTCCACTCATAGAATTCGCCTATAACAATAGCTACCATTCCAGTATTAAAATGGCCCCATACGAGGCACTATACGGGAGGAGATGTAGATCACCAGTTGGATGGTTCGAAGTCGGTGAAACAGAATTATATGGGCCAGATTTGATTCACCAAGCTATTGAGAAGGTGAAAGTGATACAGGAGCGATTGAGGACGGCACAAAGCAGGCAAAAATCTTATTCTGATGTCCGACGTCGTGATCTAGAGTTTGAGGTTGGTGATTGGGTTTTCCTGAGGATCTCACCAATGAAGGGTATTATGCATTTTGGGAAGAAAGGTAAGCTGAGTCCAAGGTATATCGGGCCGTATAAAATTCTTCGACGGATTGGACAGGTTGCTTATGAGTTAGAATTGCCATCCGAATTGGAATTTGTCCACCCGGTATTCCATGTATCTATGTTGAGAAAATGTATTGGAGACCCTTCTCGAGTCATCCCTATCAAAGATGTACAAGTTACAGAGGACCTATCATATGAAGAAGTGCCAGTGGCGATATTAGATCGGCAAGTCCGCAAGCTGAGAACAAAAGATGTAGCTTCCGTCAAAGTATTGTGGAGGAACAAAAATATGGAAGAAATGACATGGGAAGCAGAAGAGGAGATGAAGTCTAAATACCCTTACTTATTCCAGAATGAAGATAACAAGGATGCTGGTGGAAGACAGGATACATTGGAAGGTGAAACGGCTCTATGAGGTAAGCAATAATTTGAGAATACTCCTCCTTAATACAAAATGGTGATATGTAGATAATGTAAATACGCATAATGCTTTGTGTAGCCTTGTGAAGCCATATGTTGGGCTTAATTACTTGCAAGTTTTGCTAGTGACCATTTTATAGGGGAAAATTGATCGGAAATTTCCATTGGAATCCACGATGATTTAAACTCCCCATAAACCCTTACATTCGAGGACGAATGTTCCTAAGGGGGGGAGGGTGTTACAACCCATATCCACATGTGTTAGTTCATGCCATATATTAGTTAACATAAATCCAAGAAGGAATTATCTTTGAGATGATAAGAAGTCAATCCTATTGGTCTTAAGTGATACAAGAGTGTATAAGGGTGATTAACAAGTATTAGAAGTTAAACGAATCAAGGATGTTGTAACTCGTATTTTCAGGTAATCTAGCGGTGCTTAATACACTCAAGAGGTCATTTATTAAGGTATTTTAATCATATAATATCCGTATCATAAGTCTTGAAGTCAAACGAGTTATGAAACAAAAGTCGACAAAAGTTGTCGCAACTTAGGTTCATAATTTTACTTAAACATTAGGTAAAATGTTTCTAATCTTTTCTCATAATTTAAAAGGAATTACGGGGTAATATACCAATAAAATTAAAGATCTATGAGTCTAGTTTCCAACGCATTAAACCGTTCATCGATACGATCTCGGAGTAGAGATATATTCGCGTTTTCGCGAGACTGCGCCAAGCACCTCTCTATGGGGCCCACTAAGGCGGTTTAAGATGTTTGGACCTATATAGGATGCCTCCAACCCGTTTTAAGTCATTTCTTCTCACTATTTTCAGACCTTAGAACCCTAGGAACATCCTCTCAAGGTTCTCTCAAGATTCAAGACCCAAAAAAGGGCAAACAACACAAATCAAGTGTCGAGAATTCCGTGGCGCTAGTAAGTCTCTTGTTCTTCTTGTTGTTGCTCATTTTTGTGTCGTTCCAGCTCGTGTGGGAGGTTGTTTTAAAGGGTTTATGTTCTGTAAATACTACCTCATGTTCTTAATATCAATCCTAGGTGATTTCAAGCCTTCTAAAGTGATTCTAGTGCCGAAAAACACTAATTGATCGCTAGTTTCGCTTTTTTGTTGTTGTGGCAGCATTGGAGGGATATTTCATGGAAATTTAAGGTCAAATTGGAGTTGTTATTTCTGTATAAAGGTAAGGAACCTCTTACTCTATATGTATTTAAGATTATCCAAGTTGCAGCTAAGCCATTGAAGCTAGAACTTGTGAAATATATATCGAAAGGCTTGGAAGTAATGTTATTGTTTTGTGGACTGTTTTGCGTTGTTGTTGGGCTGCGTATTTTACTACTATCTTGTGGAGTTTTGGAGGAGGAAGGGTGTGGAGAAACACCATATATATGTAGGGTTATGGGCTGATAGTTATTCGTAACATTTCCAGGTTGTTTGACACGACTACGGTGGTCGTCGTATGTATGGAGTGATTAGGCTGTGTGTGGACTATTTTGGGAGGCTCAATATGTTTATTATTGATGTTGTTTGGGATGTTTGGTGACTGTTTTGAATGGTGTGAGGTCATATATATAGGGGAGGTGCTGTCCGTTTCATCGTAAAATAGGTTGTGGTCGATACATAATAGTTATGACGCTTAAATGATAACGATAGTATCGTTTCTCTTATTGTAGACTAAGGAGTTTTGACAATTGCATAGCTTGAGATTGGGGCAGTATATACAAGGTATGTGAGGCTATCCCTTTCCTTCTTTTGCACGACTCCGATTGCACATAATGTAATGAACGATCTTCCAAGATACTCTACTCTTAGAAGCTAGCAGTACTTACATTGTTTTCCCTCTTATGGAACGATTGATGTTAATGTTGCTTCTCTTAGTCTTATGTTATCAATGTTGTTGGTACTTCCTGATTCTTATAAGGTTCATAGTGAAGAGTTAGTCCTAATAACGTGTACAGAGGATACCGACCTTACGTCACTCCGAAAGGTTTAGAATGTGATTCCATGAGTCGAGCATGCATTATATATATGTATCTATTTTACTCTACCGAGCCACGCTATAGTTGGCCGGGTACGACACCTATTGTGCAACCACTAATCAGTTGGGTTTTACCGAGCTCCACGTGGTCGGGTACGTTTTTACCGAGCCTGTTATGGCCGGGTACGATATGATGATGATGATGCCCACAGAGGCGAATGTTTTAAAGGTTTATGTATTTATACATATGTATCATGCATTTCATGTCAGTAGCCCTCAGAGGTACTAAGATGTTACAGGTTGTATATTCTCTATCCTTGCTTACATTACTGATCGTATTTATGGTTCCCTGCCTTACATACTCAGTACTTTATTCGTACTGACGTCCTTTTATTTGTGGACGCTGCATGTCGTGCTGCAGGTCCTGATAGACAGGCAGGTGCAGCTCCCCCACCACAGTAGGCTGTCCAGTTCAGCGGTGATTGGCGAGATCCCTTCTCCGGACTTGCCTTGGTCTTGGTATGCATTTTTGTTATAGACATTATGGGTATGTCGGGGCCCTGTTCCGGCTATGTTGCAGCACTTATGTTCATTTAGAGGCTCATAGACAAGTGTCGACTCATGTATAGTTTGGTATGCCTTGTCGGCTGGTTTTTGTTATATAGTCTTTCATGGTAGCGTGGTAGCTCATACCTTATATGTAGTTTCTTGATTGTCTGGTCATCCCCTGCTATGTATGTTCATGCCGTCATATTTTATTGCTGGTTGTCCATGATCCAGGTCTACCATTTATATTGATCTCGTCAGCCCTAAAAGATAATAATGAAGGTTAGATGAAATGTACGTTGGTGCTCGGCAAGTATGGTCGGGTGCTAGTCATGGCCCTCCAGTTTGGGTCGTGACAAACTTGGTATCAGAGCAAGTCTGTCCTAGGGGTTGTCTATGAGCCGTGTCTAGTAAAGTCTTGATTATGGATGTGTTGCACGCCACATTTATAATCAGGAGGCTACATGACATCTAGGGTTGTTACCTTCTTCCTGAATCTAGATCGTGCGTAGAGTTGAGTCGTAAGTGTTCGTCTCTAATATTCACCTTGTTTTTTTCCAGTGATGCCTTCGACTAGGAAGCAAACGATTAGTAGACGGCTTGATACAGCAGCGGGAGAGGGTACCAGTCAGGTGCCCCAAGTCAGAGCAGGACAAAGTGAGGCTCAAAGTGAGATGCCCTCTCATACCTCATCTACTCCATCTCCTCCAGAGGATATTAGAAGGCACCCAGCGCCTCCAGTTCCTCCGTCTGGCACTCCAGACCAGGATATGCAGAGTGCTTTGCAGTTATTGACTAGCTTGGTAGCTGCTCAGGCTCAGAGGCAGAATACAGGTGCTGCTGAGAAACCAGTTAGTACAAGAGTTCGTGATTTTATTAATTTAGACCCTCCAGTGTTTACCGGATCAGACCCCAAGGAGGACCCACAGACTTTTATTGACCAGGTTCATCGTACACTTCGGGTTATGCATGTTAGTGATACAGAGGCAGTAGAGTTGGCTTCTTATCGGCTACGGGATTTAGCGGTTCTCTGGTATGATAGTTGGGAGAGATCCAGGGGTCCGAACCCTCCTCCAGCTGTGTGGAAGGAATTTTCTGAGGCCTTTCTTCGTCACTACTTGCCAGTTGAGATACGACGAGCTAGAGCTGATAAGTTCTTGAACCTTAGACAAGGTAATATGAGTGTGCGAGAGTACAGTATGTAGTTTGATTCTTTGGCAAGGTATGCTCCCCATATGGTGGCCGAGATGAGTGATAGGGTGCATATGTTCGTGAATGGGTTGGGACCACATCTGATAAATGAGTGTACGACAGCCTCCTTGGTGGAGGGCATGGATATTTCCCGTATTCAAGCTTATGCCCAGACCCTAGAGGATCGTAAGCGCCAGCAGAGGGCAGTTAGGGAGCAGGATAGGGGCCAGCATAAGAGGGCGAGATTTGCAGGGTATTCTGATGACTTCAGAGGCCGCATCAGGCCACAGTTTTCGAGGAGTTCGGCGCCACCTGTAGCTAGTGCTCCTCCACAGTTTCAGAGGCCTCGATATGATCGATCCTATTCTGGTCCAGGTCAGAGTTCGCGGGCATCTGGCTCGCAACATCACAGGGATACTAGTCAGATGAGACCCCCAACACCACATTGTGATCAGTGCGGCAAGGCCCACTTTGGACTGTGTCGTCGAGGTTCTGATGCATGCTATTCGTGCGGGCAGCCTGGCCATATGATGCGGGATTGTCCTAATAGAGGAGGTGATGGTATGGCTCAGCCGACTGGATCTGTGTCTGGTTCTTCCTCATCAGTTCGACCTCCAGCACGGGGTTTTCAGCAGTCGACAGGTCGTGGTAGGGGTAGAGGTGCAGTGCCGAGTTCGAGTGGTGCTCAAAATCGAACCTATGCTCTAGTAGGTCGACAGGATCTCGAGTCGTCTCCAGATGTTGTTACAGGTATTATATCTGTGTTTTCTTATGATGTATATGCGCTGATTGATCCGGGATCTACATTATCATATGTTACACCCTTTGTGGCTAATAAGTTTGGCATTGAACCTGAATTGATAAGTAAACCCCTCGCGGTATCTACTCCGATAGGAGATTCTGTGATTGCTAGAAGGGTATATAGAGGTTGCACTGTGATGATTTGTAGTCGTCAAACCTCGGCAAATTTATTTGAGTTAGAAATGGTTGATTTTGATGTGATAATGGGAATGGACTGGTTGGCCTCATGCTATGCAAATGTTGACTGTCGTACGAAGATGGTTAGGTTCCAATTTCTGGGTGAACCCGTCATTGAATGGAAAGGGAACATTGCTACACCGAAAGGTAGGTTTATTTCCTATCTTAAGGCAAGGAAAATGATCTCAAAAGGTTACATTTATCATCTCGTTCGCGTTAGGGATGCGGAGGCGAAACCGCCTACTTTACAATCAATCCCTGTGGTCAACGAATTCCCAGATGTTTTCCCAGATGAACTCCCAGGCCTTCCTCCTGAAAGGGAGATTGAGTTTAGCATTGATGTGTTGCCTGACACTCAACCGATCTCTATTCCTCCATACAGAATGGCCCCGACAGAGTTGCGAGAGTTGAAGGTGCAGTTGAAGGACTTGCTGGATAAGGGCTTTATTAGGCCTAGCACTTCACCTTGGGGTGCACCAGTCCTATTCGTGCGGAAGAAAGACGGGTCGTTACGGATGTGTATCGACTATCGACAGTTGAATAAGTCTACTATAAAGAACAAGTATCCACTTCCAAGAATTGATGACCTGTTTGACCAACTCCAGGGTGCCAAGTATTTCTCTAAGATTGATTTACGTTCAGGGTATCATCAGGTGAGGGTTAGGGAGAAGGATATTCCAAAGACGGCCTTCCGGACAAGATATGGGCACTTTGAGTTCTTGGTGATGTCGTTCGGGCTAACAAATGCCCCAGCAGCTTTTATGGATCTCATGAATACTATATTCAGGCCCTATCTTGATGTGTTCGTGATTGTATTCATTGATGACATTCTAGTGTATTCTCGTTCGGAGGCGGAACATGCGGGCCACTTGCGGATAGTATTACAGACGCTTCAGGATCGTAAGTTATATGCTAAGCTCTCCAAATGTGAATTCTGGCTAAACTCAGTAGCATTCCTTGGCCATGTGATATCTGATGAGGGTATTAGTGTCGACACTCAGAAGATCGATGCAGTAAAGAATTGGCCGAGACCTACAACACCATCAGAAGTTCGCAGCTTCCTAGGGCTAGCAGGATATTATAGGCGGTTTGTAGAAGGGTTTTCCTCTATATCATCACCATTGACTAAGTTAACACAAAAAACTACCAAATTCCAGTGGTCTGACACTTGTGAACGTAGTTTTCAGGAGTTGAAGAATCGATTGACATCTGCACCAGTGCTCACTCTTCCTGAAGGAACAGAAGGTTATGTGGTATATTGTGATGCCTCAGGTATAGGTTTGGGGTGCGTATTGATGCAGCGTGGGAATGTGATTGCTTATGCATCAAGACAATTGAAGAAGCATGAAAAGAATTATCCAACCCATGATTTGGAATTGGCTGCAGTAATATATGCTTTGAAGATATGGCGGCACTACTTATACGGCATCCATGTTGACATCTACACAGATCACAAGAGTTTACAATACATCTTCAAGCAGAAAGAGTTGAATTTGAGGTAGCGTAGGTGGCTTGAATTATTGAAAGACTACGACGTCGAGATATTGTATCATCCCGGTAAAGCCAATGTTGTGGCAGACGCTCTCAGCCGTAAATCAATGGGAAGCTTAGTACATATTGAGGCAGGTAGATGGGGGTTGATTAAAGAGCTTCATCAGCTAGCCAATATGAGAATCAGATTGTTAGACTCTGATGACGGAGGTGTTACTGTACAGAATACATCAGAATCATCTTTGGTAGCCGAGGTAAAAGCACGACAATATGAAGATCCTATCTTAGTACGATTAAGAGAAAGCATTCAACAGTGTAAAAGTATGGCTTTTGGGATCGGAAAAGACGGGGCACTGAGATACCAGAGCCGATTGTGTGTGCCTAATGTGGCAGGGTTGCGAGAGAAGATTATGAATGAGATTCATCAATCCCGATATTCCATCCATCCCGGCTCGACAAAGATGTATCATGATGTCAAGGAGCAGTATTGGTGGGATAATATGAAGAAGTCTATTGCAGAATTTGTAGCCCAGTGTCCCAATTGTCAACAAGTAAAGATAGAACATCAGAAACCCGGTGGATTGCTTCAAAATATAGAGATTCCGACCTGGAAGTGGGAGGTGATTAATATGGACTTCATTATTGGATTACCTCGCTCTTATCATAAGTTTGACTCCATCTGGGTGATAATTGATCGACTTACAAAATGTGCCCATTTTCTGCCAGTGAAGACAACTTACACGGCTGAAGATTATGCAAAGTTGTATATCAAGGAGATTGTTAGGCTTCATGGTGTGCCCATATCTATTATATCAGACCGAGGAGCTCAATTTACGGCTAACTTTTGGAGGTCTTTCCAGAAGGGTTTAGGCACACAGGTAAATCTCAGCACTGCATTTCATCCGCAGACTGACGGACAGGCTGAACGTACCATTCAGACACTGGAAGATATGCTACGAGCATGTGTTCTAGATTTTAAGGGGAATTGGGATGATCATCTTCCACTCATAGAATTCGCCTATAACAATAGCTACCATTCCAGTATTAAAATGGCCCCATACGAGGCACTATACGGGAGGAGATGTAGATCACCAGTTGGATGGTTCGAAGTCGGTGAAACAGAATTATATGGGCCAGATTTGATTCACCAAGCTATTGAGAAGGTGAAAGTGATACAGGAGCGATTGAGGACGGCACAAAGCAGGCAAAAATCTTATTCTGATGTCCGACGTCGTGATCTAGAGTTTGAGGTTGGTGATTGGGTTTTCCTGAGGATCTCACCAATGAAGGGTATTATGCATTTTGGGAAGAAAGGTAAGCTGAGTCCAAGGTATATCGGGCCGTATAAAATTCTTCGACGGATTGGACAGGTTGCTTATGAGTTAGAATTGCCATCCGAATTGGAATTTGTCCACCCGGTATTCCATGTATCTATGTTGAGAAAATGTATTGGAGACCCTTCTCGAGTCATCCCTATCAAAGATGTACAAGTTACAGAGGACCTATCATATGAAGAAGTGCCAGTGGCGATATTAGATCGGCAAGTCCGCAAGCTGAGAACAAAAGATGTAGCTTCCGTCAAAGTATTGTGGAGGAACAAAAATATGGAAGAAATGACATGGGAAGCAGAAGAGGAGATGAAGTCTAAATACCCTTACTTATTCCAGAATGAAGATAACAAGGATGCTGGTGGAAGACAGGATACATTGGAAGGTGAAACGGCTCTATGAGGTAAGCAATAATTTGAGAATACTCCTCCTTAATACAAAATGGTGATATGTAGATAATGTAAATACGCATAATGCTTTGTGTAGCCTTGTGAAGCCATATGTTGGGCTTAATTACTTGCAAGTTTTGCTAGTGACCATTTTATAGGGGAAAATTGATCGGAAATTTCCATTGGAATCCACGATGATTTAAACTCCCCATAAACCCTTACATTCGAGGACGAATGTTCCTAAGGGGGGGAGGGTGTTACAACCCATATCCACATGTGTTAGTTCATGCCATATATTAGTTAACATAAATCCAAGAAGGAATTATCTTTGAGATGATAAGAAGTCAATCCTATTGGTCTTAAGTGATACAAGAGTGTATAAGGGTGATTAACAAGTATTAGAAGTTAAACGAATCAAGGATGTTGTAACTCGTATTTTTAGGTAATCTAGCAGTGCTTAATACACTCAAGAGGTCATTTATTAAGGTATTTTAATCATATAATATCCGTATCATAAGTCTTGAAGTCAAATGAGTTATGAAACAAAAGTCGACAAAAGTTGTCGCAACTTAGGTTCATAATTTTACTTAAACATTAGGTCAAATGTTTCTAATCTTTTCTCATAATTTACAAGGAATTACGGGGTGATCTACCCACCAAATTAAATATCTATGAGTCTAGTTTCCAACGCATTAAACCGTTCATCGATACGATCTCGGAGTAGAGAGATATTCGCGTTTTCGCGAGACTGCGCCAAGCACCTCTCTATGGGGCCCACTAAGTCGGTTTAAGATGTTTGGACCTATATAGGATGCCTCCAACCCGTTTTAAGTCATTTCTTCTCACTATTTTCAGACCTTAGAACCCTAGGAACATCCTCTCAAGGTTCTCTCAAGATTCAAGACCCAAAAAAGGGCAAACAACACAAATCAAGTGTCGGGAATTCCGTGGCGCTAGTAAGTCTCTTGTTCTTCTTGTTGTTGCTCATTTTTGTGTCGTTCCAGCTCGTGTGGGAGGTTTTTTTAAAGGGTTTATGTTCTGTAAATACTACCTCATGTTCTTAATATCAATCCTAGGTGATTTCAAGCCTTCTAAAGTGATTCTAGTGCCGAAAAACACTAATTGATCGCTAGTTTCGCTTTTTTGTTGTTGTGGCAGCATTGGAGGGATATTTCATGGAAATTTAAGGTCAAATTGGAGTTGTTATTTCTGTATAAAGGTAAGGAACCTCTTACTCTATATGTATTTAAGATTATCCAAGTTGCAGCTAAGCCATTGAAGCTAGAACTTGTGAAATATATATCGAAAGGCTTGGAAGTAATGTTATTGTTTTGTGGACTGTTTTGCGTTGTTGTTGGGCTGCGTATTTTACTACTATCTTGTGGAGTTTTGGAGGAGGAAGGGTGTGGAGAAACACCATATATATGTAGGGTTATGGGCTGATAGTTATTCGTAACATTTCCAGGTTGTTTGACACGACTACGGTGGTCGTCGTATGTATGGAGTGATTAGGCTGTGTGTGGACTATTTTGGGAGGCTCAATATGTTTATTATTGATGTTGTTTGGGCTGTTTGGTGACTGTTTTGAATGGTGTGAGGTCATATATATAGGGGAGGTGCTGTCCGTTTCATCGTAAAATAGGTTGTGGTCGATACATAATAGTTATGACGCTTAAATGATAACGATAGTATCGTTTCTCTTATTGTAGACTAAGGAGTTTTGACAATTGCATAGCTTGAGATTGGGGCAGTATATACAAGGTATGTGAGGCTATCCCTTTCCTTCTTTTGCACGACTCCGATTGCACATAATGTAATGAACGATCTTCCAAGATACTCTACTCTTAGAAGCTAGCAGTACTTACATTGTTTTCCCTCTTATGGAACGATTGATGTTAATGTTGCTTCTCTTAGTCTTATGTTATCAATGTTGTTGGTACTTCCTGATTCTTATAAGGTTCATAGTGAAGAGTTAGTCCTAATAACGTGTACAGAGGATACCGACCTTACGTCACTCCGAAAGGTTTAGAATGTGATTCCATGAGTCGAGCATGCATTATATATATGTATCTATTTTACTCTACCGAGCCACGCTATAGTTGGCCAGGTACGACACCTATTGTGCAACCACTGATCAGTTGGGTTTTACCGAGCTCCACGTGGCCGGGTACGTTTTTACCGAGCCTATTATGGCCGGGTACGATATGATGATGATGATGCCCACAGAGGCGAATGTTTTAAAGGTTTATGTATTTATACATATGTATCATGCATTTCATGTCAGTAGCCCTCAGAGGTACTAAGATGTTACAGGTTGTATATTCTCTATCCTTGCTTACATTACTGATCGTATTTATGGTTCCCTGCCTTACATACTCAGTACTTTATTCGTACTGACGTCCTTTTATTTGTGGACGCTGCATGTCGTGCTGTAGGTCCTGATAGACAGGCAGGTGCAGCTCCCCCACCACAGTAGGCTATCCAGTTCAGCGGTGATTGGCGAGATCCCTTCTCCGGACTTGCCTTGGTCTTGGTATGCATTTTTGTTATAGACATTATGGGTATGTCGGGGCCCTCTTCCGGCTATATTGCAGCACTTATGTTCATTTAGAGGCTCATAGACAAGTGTCGACTCATGTATAGTTTGGTATGCCTTGTCGGCTGGTTTTTGTTGTATAGTCTTTCATGGTAGCGTGGTAGCTCGTACCTTATATGTAGTTTCTTGATTGTCTGGTCATCCCCTGCTATGTATGTTCATGCCATCATATTTTATTGCTGGTTGTCCATGATCCAGGTCTACCATTTATATTGATCTCGTCAGCCCTAAAAGATAATAATGAAGGTTAGATGAAATGTACGTTGGTGCTCGGCAAGTATGGTAGGGTGCTAGTCATGGCCCTCCAGTTTGGGTCGTGACAGATGGAATCCCTTCCGGTTATGTTTCACATAGATTCACCCAATAATCTCTATCAATCATGAGCACTCTTATTACCGTAAATCTCTCTCGAGTAATCTCGACAATTTACTAGACGCACTCTCCCGAGTTACGCTAGCTAGCTTTATTTATTACAGCTCACTTTAGATTACATCCAAGGCTTCGTTATCCCTAATCCCATCTTTAAACCCTCAATTATTGATCCCTCAAATACTTTGGG
Organism: Nicotiana sylvestris; assembly: GCF_000393655.2. Lineage (NCBI taxonomy): Eukaryota > Viridiplantae > Streptophyta > Magnoliopsida > Solanales > Solanaceae > Nicotiana > Nicotiana sylvestris. Next base: position 92,950,224 of record NC_091063.1, read on the forward strand.
AGTGGTGTTGTTCAACGATTACCTAAATATGCACTCTCTCCCGAGTTATGCACACTAAATAGGCACAACTAATTAAAGATCCTGTTAATTAACTACAACAAGCACATAGTGGAATAAATAGAGAGTAAATTGGGCAAACTATATTAACATAACAAGAAGTTCATCCTTCAATAGGTTCCATCAAAACCCTAGACTAGGAAATTAGCTACTCATGACAAAACAAGATAAAACTACTAAATTATTCATAATGGGTAATTGCAATAATCAAGAGAAGATAGAAGAATTCTAATGTTTTGTTACTCTTCTCACACTTGTTCTTGCCTCCAAAGTAGTCTAAAAACAAGCTTAAACATGTCTTGGGCGAGCTTTTAAAGTTTATAAGGGTTTGGAACAAATTTTCCCCGATTTACACTTTGGTCCCAAAACTTCTGGCACGTGAACAGTTCACCGCGGTCGCGGCTCGACCGCGGTGAACGTTGAACATTATACCTCGAACACTTGATCTACCGCGGTTCTACCATGGTTCCACCGCGGTCGCGGTAGATTTCACTCAGTCCATTTTTGCTTCTTTGTGCTGGGATACTTCTTGATTTGGGCGTTTTCTTCACATTATTGTCTCCAAAACACTCCGTAGTGCTTCCTCACTTAGAATGTTCCCTGAAAAGCAAACGAACACCATTTAGAGAATTTTGTTATCAATTTTCCTATAAAACAACAATAAAACATGGTAATATTAAGGTGTAAATATCATCTATATAGCCTAATATCAGTGCGCAGACCCTGGAGCCCCCTATTAGACATTTCATTTTACTGTTTCTTTCATTTCAAAAATAGTTGTATTTCTCTCAGACATTTACTTGTAGTGAAATCTTAGAAGTTCATTGTGACTTCAGATCCGGGTATTGGAATATATATATTGAGGCTGTTATGAATTTTCACTTTCATTCTAACTCGTTATAGCTTAATTACTGTTAATTATTGAAATGTATAAGAATTGGCTTAATGAATCTCTAACGTTGGCTTGCCTAGCAAGTGAAATATTAGGCGCCATCACGGTCCCGAGGGTGGAAATTCTGGGTCGTGACATACACTTAGGATTCGAGATTAGGGTACATGGTCTTCCTTCAGAGTTAAGGTTCAAAATTAGGGTTCAGGGCTAGAGTGAAACCTACACTAATAGATGTTTCAAACTTCTACCATGATGTTTGAAGATTATTTATACTAATAGTGGATATTATAATTTTAGTTACGAAATTAGGTGAGCTAAAAAGGCATATCCAAAAAATCATGAGCGATGAAAATCAATTTAAACAAAAGAAATTAAATAATCATCCATTCAAATAATCCAAAAAGTTAGCTATCAATTACAAAACTATCATGGTTTCATGTTCTTTTGAAAGATGTCCACAATCATTTTCTCTATGTACTCACTAATAATATTGTCAATTATCTTGTCCATCGGAATATTGGTTATGAGGTGCTCTGTAAACATTAAGGACCACATTCTATAATTACTGTGTGTATCATCCCGTGGGAGACCAGTTAGCCTTTGAGGAACCTAATCATTGTTCAACTTTTCTTCAGGCAATGCTTGAAAAGCCCACAAGGATCGAAAGTATCTTGAGAACACTGTGCCTATGAGATACTGAAATTCACCTAAGTTATCATTTGTGTACACAGAGATATTTCAGTCATAAAAATCATCTTGGACTCTTCAAGAAGAAATGCAATTATGACATAGTGATTATTCTCAATGTTGTATACACATAAGATTTTCTTTGCACTATCCCAAGGACGACCACCACAGGAGGGAATCTCTCCTCGGGCATATTTTTGATCATGCTTATGAAATTGGTATTCATTCAAGATCACGGACAAAGATGGAGCACCCTTTATGTTTTCCACCCTTTTAATAAAATTTTATAGTATTCCGTTAATATATAAAGAAAATTGTAATCCAAAATGATATCTGCTTAATCATAGTGCTTAAGGTACCTTTTATGTCTCATATGCATAAGGGCCAAAACATCCTCCATATGTTACAGAACCAAAATAAACAAATTAATAATCAATATATACTAGTTAAACATCCTATAAGATGTTTTAAACATCTTGAAGGATGTGTCAAACATAAGGATGTTTCTAGGGGTGTCAAATAGGCGGGTTGTGCCGATTTTGGGCGGGTCAAAATGTGAGATGAGCTGGGTTAAGATGGACTAAAATTTGGATCATACCCCAATTCGTCCAACTTTTACCAAACTTTAATTAATATATTTTATTTTCTTATGAATTGTATAGTTACCAAATAAGACTTTTTTCTTTTGTTATGGTCATATATAAAATAATAAACAAAAAGAACTATTTCTAAGATATTTTAGTAAAATTACTCACGGATCAATTTGGGCTAAAAATGAGCCCAACTTAAATAGGTGGAGATGTGTTGGGTCAAGACGGGTTGAGTTCAATAAATGGACGGATCAATAACCAGCCCAACTCGGGTCATTTGGATTTAAGCCAAATTTGATAGCCCTCGATGATTCAAACATCTTAAAGGATGTTTGGAATTAGGAGGGAAAATAATTCAATTGCAAATATTTTCAATGATATTTGAATTTAGGAAGGAAAAATAATTAAAATGAAGAGTTTATGAATACGTACGTTATCCTCCAGCTAAAATAGGTACTCTTAGATGTTCACAAAGTCTTCATAATTGAACATTCTCATGTTAATTTTGTTTGAGATCCCTTATTTTTTATAAATATTCTAAAGGCATTTTTTTCCTCTCCAGTTAATAGGTTTATAAATGTCAACTCTTAGACTCTGCTTACTGACTGTTGTGAAAGTTTCTTGTTCTTAGCCTCTGTCAGCATCCTTTATAATTTTTCTCCTCTTTTTATTCTTTTTTCTCTTCAATGTAAGGATCCTGAATGACTAGGGAAGAACCACATGCCTCTTCGATAGCCTATTAACCAATTCATCCATAGTATTCTGCATCTTTTTCCCCTCATCCTCTGCAAACATTTTTTTCAAATCTTTCATCATGTCCATTTGCTCTTTTAACTGATCTTGTATAGCGTTCCTCCAGTTTATTTACTTCCTTTTCAAGATAATTGGTACATATATAGGGACAGTCGATATTATATGTACATATAACAATATTTTTTTCCTCATCCTTTATTTCAACAGAAGTAACTCCTCTACTATCATCATCATCATAACAAATTGCTCCTCTACCATCGCCATCACCAAAAAACATTTCTCTTCTACCGTCATCATCATCATCATAACGAATTGCTCCTCTGCCATCATCATCACCAAAAAACATTTCTCTTCTACCATCATCATCATCACACCAACAATTTCTCTTCATATGCTACCATCTTCACTAATAGATTCTCTTCCTTTAGGGCACCGCCCAAGTGTCTAAGACTGTAACCTCTTCTAATTCTTGAATTAGGTGGTCCAACATCTCCTACTCTACATCCGGTAAAGTCAAAAGGTTTTGGATGTAAGCCTCTTTTTAGCCTAAGAAAATAGCACACCACTTGAAAAGAAAAGAAAATATTTACAAACAAAGATATTAGGAGGAATATTTGAAATATCATTTAGATATTTGAAACACCCAAAACATGTATCAAACATTATTAGACTGTTTAAAAAACAACTATGATGTTTCAATCATCTTTAAAACATCCACCAGAATGAGCCTTACAATCATCTTTGATTTGAAATGGATCACACACTTCTTTATCTACTTTCTCAAACATCCACCTCTTTATCATTGATAATGTCCTCTCTATTGGATAATCTTTTGGCCATAGTTAAGGTATGGCTTCAGATGCCCAAGCCCATATTATGTGATCAAAAAATAATTTTTTTAAATATAAATAATACAAAAATAAAAATAATGAACAAGATTTATTTAGTTACCTTGAATGCCAAAGAAAAGTCATAGAGGTTATATGAGTCACTCCTAGTTTGATGGTATCTTCTTCAACACTACAGTCAAATCCTTTGCGCATATAACTCAATTCACAAACCAGACCAGTCACGTACTTCTTTTCATTGGTAATTATTTTTCACAAAAATCTTACCATCGGCAAAATACTTTTCAATCTACGAACTAGTGTAAGCATGTCCATAGTTGATTTTAGTCATTATGAAACACTCACAAAGGTCAAAGCAGATGGAAAATTTATGGAAACTAAACCATAATTCTGTGATCTTCTCACAATATACAACACGATGTACAAAGTTGATTTCCATGGATACATATACCTGAAGCATTGGATTTTCAGAAAAATCCAAAAATTACCTAAAATGACTACTCCTAATACTCTTTTCGAGGCACTCAACCTTTAATAAATTTTAAACTCACCAATACATGTTGTTTCTAATGCTGTTACGACCCAAAATTCAACTAAAATTCAACTAGTCAGGATGGAACCTAACCCAACCTACTAGGTAAGCCAGTTAACAATAACACAATCCAAATGAGATTAATGAGAAACAAATGATGAAATAACTAAACTTTTATACAACAACCCAAGGGCTGATAGTATGTCACGACCCAAACCGATGGGCCGCGACGGGCACCTGATACTTTACTCAACCGAGTACTAACATAACGTATCTTTCTTATTATATCATCATGGGTAAGTGCGCCAGGAGGGAGTCATGAGATAACCAGAGTAAACATGAGAGAATACTTGACATATAAAGACCCAACTTGATATAGAAATTTACATACGTGACATACGGCCTATAAGGCCAACATGATCATTAGTAAACTCAAAACATAGGCCACAAGGCCATACAAGTATCCATATACATGACATCTATCTAAAAGACTCTAAGTGCACATAAGCATCATAAAGGTCAGGACTAGGCCCCGCCATACCAATCAATACATGTCCTAACAATACTGACCAAATAAGAAACTCCGGAGCAAATAAAGCGCCCCAACACCTTCAGCTGAGTTGATAGCCTACTTAGAGGACTCTCAACCTGTTTATCGGGACCCGCGGGCATGAAACGCAGTGTCCCCAGGCAAAAGAGACATCAGTACAAATAATGTACTGAGTATGTAAGGAATGAAAATCAGTAAACAATAGACATGAGAGAAACATGGAGTAAAAAGACTCAACATGTATATCTGAATAACTCTGTGAATTATTTAATATTATAATGCCATGCATATGCGTATAAATGTCATACCATGCATGGGTATATGTGTTCATAACATCATCAAGCCTCTGAGGATATCCCATCATATCATCTCGGCCACTGTGGACAAATCATCAACGTATACCGGCTGATTAGGTGGTGGTACATATGTAACACCGTAACCTTTTTCCATATCCCATATATACATACATATACATATATATGCATATATAACACCACCTGGTCATGGGTCGATATAAATGAATGCAATGCATGAGAAGTACGTCAACAAAATCTTTCGTAATGTCATAAGACCATGATACCTTTGATTAATATCATGAAGTAAACTTTATCAACTTACGTATTTTCTGAGACCAATGAACAGATGATAAAATAATAGGACACATGGGGAATCAAGAACATAAGCATCTCTAGAATTTGTATGAATAGAGTCATTTATGGAAGTTGTGCATTTACTCATTTCGCTTGTATCGTATGGATCATGTCAAAAAGAAAGAAGGGATAGCCTTAACATACCGGGACTGATTTTCTTGACAATTCCTCTAACAAACATCTATTGCAACAACACGTAACGGTGGATCGAAGTAGGGAAAAAATTCGTATGATATTCTTGGGAAAAATTACACTGTACTCCCTTGGAATCGCAAAATCCCGTAGCTATTATTATAAGAAGTCTCATATGAATTCTTGTTGAAGCGCGTTACTATCATGTATAATCTTGGATGAAATTGTCTTGCTGAAGCTTTTCATTGATTTGTAGAGAGACAAAATCAATTAGAAGGGTTTTTTAAGTCTTTAGGTGTGGGCCCCATACTTTTGATGACTAAGCTATTAGTTGTGACACCTTGCCATATGATTCAAGAGTCACCAATTGATTCTTTATCCAATCTCATGGGCTACTACATTGGAGCCCTTATTCTTATCCAAATATTGATCCCTTTTACCTTAATAAACTTTGTTAATCCCCCACTAATCCATTAATTAATCAAATATCTACGTAATTAAGAATTATCTTAAATTACTTGAAATACTACTCACTTTTAACACACTTTATACATCTTACTATCATGGTCATGGGGTACATTGCAACGCATTAGTCCATAAACACCGGGTATTATAGCTCAAACCGTATTTTATCCCAAATTGTTAAATTTTGATGAAACTCATTTTCTTCGATTCGCTTACCCTCTCACCTTCACGAATTCAATCATTACTTGTTTGAAATAGCACAATACTTATAATACCAAAATAATTTCATTCCCGAGCTTACATCGATTAACTTAAGACCAAACTTTAACGTACAAAAATGCAGGATGTGATATCTCATTTCCGAGATTTCATCAATATATTTATGGCGTACTTTCACGTACGAAAATATGCGATGTACGTCATTCCCCCCTTTGGAACATTTGTCCTCGAATGTTGACTGATGCACTTATCATTCTCATAACCTATAGCTCTTGAGAATACTTTAGTACATTCCTTTCCATCTAGGCAACTGTTTTGTGAATAAACCCAAAAGCCAGGGCATTCCCCCCTCTAGGCATCTATCTCATGCCATGACTTGTGGTCAGAATCCTTCCAATCTCATAATTGTTGCTACCTTCCATCATGCAGCTTGTACGACTCTGACCTTGTAAGTGTGACTATGCGACTCTTCTCTCTTTCCCCCCAAGCTTTTAGCCAATCTCTATGCTTCCTTTTGTATACATATACAAAGCTTGATAAGATATGCCTTTGGGCATCTATGGGTATACTGAAGTTCTTCGCTCGGTACTTTAATATTGCTATACCTTATTTCATAGATCTGTTTATCCATCCGTATGATTTTACTACATCAAGGTAGGTCTTACTATACCATAACTCTTACTTCGAGTTATCGTAGCTGAGGTTTGTTACCAAATTCCAGCTTACTCTCATTGTTTATCCTATATGTATAAGTCTAGGTCCTTTAATGCTTCCTCATTACTGTTCATCTTAAGAATGACAGCCTAATCTCATTGCATACTTTGTAACTTTTATCCATCCATTGTTGATTTACCTCAATATTGATCTACCATCTAGCACTGATAACTTGAAACTTCTTACGTAATACCTTGCCACTAGGCTTATATTGCATCGAGGAATATTTGAAGTAATTTTCCTGATCCACTTAGCGGCAATATTGTACTTCAATAACCGTATTTTGTAGTATCCCAATGTGATTCACTTACATGGGTATTTTAATCCTTACAATTCATGAAATCCTTTTAAAATCATTACTCAATCGAAGGCCCAAACGTCACCCTTTATCTATCATAATTACACCCTCATTTTATTACCAGGGCAGCATTCTATCTCTTTTAAATGTTATTAGTCTTAGACTCCTTTGAGTTCATTCATGCTATACTGAGCTTTCTATAACTTATAGAAATCATCAACTCTCTCGTTTTGTGGGCTTAATCCCGAAGACTTATCATTCTCGTCACCTTTTCACTCGCCCTTTCTTATCCTTACTCCTATCTTCCTAAAACCTTGTCGCCCTACCATACTTTAGCTTGCGACATACACATATCAATTTATACTACTTGCAACCTTCCATCAACTTTCTTGCACCACAGATTTCCTTATGTTATTCTAGAACATCAAGGGGGACATCACATCGTCTTAAACTCTTCTTTACTCCCTTAACTAAACCTCTCGATACCTAGAAACCATAGGCTGGAAGGTATGTTGCTGACGCCGCCGCTATCATTCCTGGATATTGAATCCCCATGCTTCTAGCCTTTCATCCGAAGTATGGGCTATTCACAACCTTCTGCATTTGAGTATCTCGTACGTTGTTCACCTTTACCTTACTTGCCTTAAGATCTTGCATCGTATCTTCTATCCCTTTCATGACCTCCCTTCTACAAAGGTATAATTCATGTCCATAACTTGAAACTCTATTATAATACTTGCACCTCGTGCATACACAACTCAGTGGGAGCTTTATACTGACTTCTTATGAGGCTGGTACTCTTCTAACTGGTTTTATCGTAGAGCCATTATAGAATATGGTATTTGTACTATCTATCTTGTACCTCTAATATCAAGAGTGATCTTGTATTGTTCTCAATCACGATGTCTATAATTTTCTGGGTCCAATAATCAGACTCCTGATTTACTTAGTTGATGTAACTCTTTAGTTTCCTCTTCCCTCTGATCAAGCTTTATGTAGGATTAAGCTATCTTCCGTTCTGTGGCTCATGGTATTAGTTATTACTTTAGCCCTTCATGGATGCTATGGAATATCCATGATACAATCTTCTAACAATTCAATCCTTTATCTATGACCTGGGCTCAATTCTTTCTTTTAACTTATACCGAAGTCTTCTACGACTGTATGATTGTCAACATATATGTTGCATGGATAATACTCCGAACTCTTAAGTGCATTCATAACGTAACTAACTCTGGATCATTAATCGAATAATTCTTTTTATTCCTTTTCAGCTTTCTTTAAACGTAAGCTATTACTTTTCCTAGCATTTCTGCCCCTTGTTGCGTGCATATTTAGCTTATCTTAGTTCCCATGCATGACGGAGTTTTCGTGCAACTCATACGATCTCGAATCCTACTTTTGATTTTACTTCCCGTTCATTAGCCACGGTAGGTGCCACTTTCTTATAGAGCGCATACAATGTTGTAGTGAGACTGTTTTTACATGACCATTTCTCCTTCAAGTTACTATATTTAGGTTGAGCCCTTCTTTCTTATTTCCTCAGCTAGTCCCAAGCTACTATGTTTAGGTTGAGTCCTTCTTCCTTATTTCCTCAGCTAGTCTTACTTAGGGAGGACCCTCTGACTCTTGTAAAGCTACGAGTTTATTACATCGTATACCCGATAGAATTTTTGATATCCTTCCTCGCCTATAATTATTTGTAGTTACTTACCTCCTTGCCCTAGTTCTTGTAGGGTTGCTTCTGAATTGTTATTTTGAGTGTCTTCACAGTGGCACTCTCTTTTATTCCCGTAACTCATACGGTATCTCTAACTACCCCAATTCCTATCTGAATATTTCTCAAGGGTAACGATGTCATATCTGTGAGACTGAATTCCCCATATTAGCGGTTTACTATGTTTATCTTGCACGATCTGTTGATTTGTCTGTAACCTCCTGTCTAGCCATAACTAGGCTCTTCCTAAATTAACTACCAACTACTCGTTGGACCATTCTCATGTCAATATTTCACGTAATATTTCTTGGGTTATTTCCTTTGTCTTAACTAATCTTTCGTATTGGCTCCTTATTTATCAATAACATCCCGGGAAGGAACCCTTACTTCCTTTCCTTGGCGTCGTGTTTGCATAATGTTCTGAAATCATAGCATATCTATAGGATTTGAATAAGTGTAATATCATTCCTTTTTAATTATTTTATCGCATTCTTCATTTACCATTCCATAGCTACTAGAACCACTTAATTCTGACTTAATGCCACATCACTCTATATTCCCCTCTTTAGGGCAGTACTAAGAGTTAGAGCTACGAGATCTACCTATAGATATTTTACCTCTTCATCTTTGGCACCTTTTCACATTATCGATGACCCTTACTCGCCTTGCGGTAATCCTTCTGTACCAAGGATAACAAAATTCCTTACTCACGAGGGAGACACTTAGTATGATTGGCACATACAGTCCCTTAAGCTTAACTTTACTCACATTGCTTGCTTTAGAGAAGCGTCTTACTGAATGACCATTCTCTGAATTTCTCATGAATCTTCTTCTGTTGTCCATTTTATTATTGTCGGAACATAATTTGAAATTCTGATGATGTCGACCATTATCAAACCACTCAGTCCCTAATTCATGTTTAGTTTATCTTGTTCACCAATCCATACTGATTTCTATTACTCTGGGGTCTAACTTTTCCTTCTAGTAGTTGCGTTGGAGTCATGAACTTATTTCTCGAAATGAGGATATGACTTTATGGCATATACTCTTTTTTGTCTCAAGGCCTGTCACCTCTCATCTTTTTCCTTCACTTGACTATAGACTCTGTAATATTGTCATCTTTTTGATACCGTTGTCATCCATGTATCACATCTCACTTATAATGTTCATTAACTCTCTTTTATTTCTCGCTAACCTCTATGTCTATCACTTATTCTGAAAATTTGAACAAGACATTCTTCTGCTTCTAGCTCCTCTTGCTCCATCCACTGGCTCTTTGGGTTGCCTAACATTCTTTGTTACTAGGAATGGGAGCCACGCTAAGGTAATATTTATCCCTTCTAGGCTTCCAGTGCCTATATTTGTAATTTTTTTATCATTCTAGTATTTATATCTAGATGTATTATTCTAGAGTGCACCATCTGGATGTCTCACAAGGAGATTTTGTTAGCACATTTACAATAACCTTCGTAAATATCAACTAACACAAACAATCCGTTCACCATTTTAGGTTACTCTAACCCCAGCCGAATCCTGATATCCTGTCCTTATCTTAAACTACACTTGTTTGCCCCTATAGGGCATAACTGAGATGGATGTGGCCAATTACACATACCTCTATTACTGTTGAAGGCAACTCAAAATGCTTATATCTCCCTTCCTGAGTGGTAAGTAATGATAATCTTCACTAGCTGAGTACCTCGTACCCTTTTTCATCTTACTGCTTTTACATGTTGAAACTTGAATCTACCTTCTGATTCTCTCATCACTTTGTACCATATGAATGGATAGATATTCATGCCTTAGGGCTCCTTTTCGAGAAGCTCACACATCTTGGTACACACATGATCTGCTGGAGACCTTACATTTACTCATCATAAGCATGATGAAAAATCTAGTTCCTCTGACTCAACTCTTCCACAGCTGCATTCAATCCCTTGCCAACCGTCTTTATAGATGTAGGCATCATTGTATTATGAATAAGATAGAGCTTAGGAAATTAAGTTCTTACAACTGAACTCTACCATACGATCTAGAGTAAGAAGAAAGAGTAACAATCCTAAATGCTTTGTAGCCTCCTGCTTATAAGTGTGGTGCACAACACACCCATAAACAAGACTCTACTAGACACAGCTTGTAGATTTCCTAGGACAAAACTACTCTGATACCACTTTTGTCACGATCCAAACCGATAGGCCTCGACGGGCACCCGGTACTTTACTCAACCGAGTACCAATGTAATGTATTTTTTTATTACATAATCATGGGTAAGTGCGCCAGAAGGGCGTCATGAGATAACCGGAGTAAACATGAGAGTGTACTTGACATAGAACTGTCGCGCCCCCTATTTTCCTAAGCGAAAATTGGGTTTATGATATTTGGAGAGACAAATCATTCCTTTTGGGAACTGAGTTTGAATTTGGAGAGTCGCCACCTAATGATTATGGTGCATTAGGACACCAAAAGAGTTCGATTTGAATAACTAGAGATACGATAAGGGCTTAAAATTATTCTAAGGGAAATGTGTTAGGCACCCCTCAGAATCCACTAGTGTGGTTTCCGGCCAGACAATTATTGTGAATTGAGGTGCAATTAACGTATAAGCAAATAAGACTCAAATAATAGGAGATTTCAACACATAATGGTTTGAAAGTAAACAAGTTTTGAAAGAACAATTAGAAAAGCTGATTCTTTAGAATAAGGAGTTAAATTGCTAAAAGAATAAAGAATAAAGGAAAGGGGGTTCTATGTTTATTAAAAATATGGATCACCTCACACAATGTCCAGTAATCACTCCTCAATGAGGGGGCTACACGTGACATTATCGCGTGGTTATCATATCCATATCTACCCTTCCCACCCCGTTAAGGTATTAAAGCGTGGACTGGTCTCAATTACTTATTGCATGCTTTTACCCGTCCCATTCCTATCAATCCTGGAGGCACTTGGGACTACTAATCCTAAAAGGGAGGGATGTTGGTCTTATTAGGAGTTTCAAAGGTAAAAATTATAATGCGACATACAAAAACACATATTGCATATAAAAGAGGAAACACGTAAGCATATAGGCTCAAGTATACCTCCTCGAACAAACATATAAAGTAGCATGTCCTACACATACTGCTTAGGTCTGATTGAAAAGCATTAAAGACGAGGGAGATGAGATTGTTGAGGTAGTTTTAGTTTATTGCATAACTCAGATAAGAAGTCCGAATCAGGCCTGCCTACTGGTTGTAGTGATTAACAGATTCAGTTTTATAGTTGTTATTCTAAGTCTTGCCTAAGTGTTTAGACGGGGTCCTATAGGCATGATATCTATTGAATTTAAAAGGTGATGAGATAGTAGAAGCTTGAAATAAATTATTCGAAATCCTATAAGCATGCTTGTTAAACCTTGTTAAGCGAGGGAATTAGGTTATTAAGAGAAGCAGAATGAACAAAAAAAACTGAATTGGTTACAGGTTCTGCAGGTGGTAGTATCTACTATTACCGACTTTAATTCCTATGAGCATGTTATCTAACATTGACTGCAAATGAAAGCGAATCAAATTGATATAAGAAACCCCTATAGGCATGATTTTTATGCATTACTCGTTTTAAACCTTATAGGCATGACATGTAAATGAAGTTTGAATATGCAGAATTAAAAGTACCCTATAGGCAGGTTTTCTACATGAAGTTGAATATGCAGAATTAAAAGTACCCTATAGGCAGATTTTCTACGTGAAGTTGAATAAGCAGAATTAAAAGTATCCTATAGGCACTCTAGGCGAAGTTTGAATATGCAGGAATTAAAACACCCTATAGGCATGTTTTCTACCCTTGCATGCATAGTTACCCAACCCTTTTCACTAGTCAGCCCCAAGTGTTTATTACAACTTATTACAAACCAGAATAACAAATTACATCAGAACAGGAAAGATACGAAGAATGTACAACCAGAGGAGGCCTGATTCTTGACTTCCTCTCTGAGTTACGAGATAAACCAACTCAAAGACCATTGATCCAAAGCCTTTCTCCAATTTGAGTATGTCATAATTCCCTAAGAGACTCAATGGGACTCCGGGCACTGCTCACACCCAAATAGTATTACCAGAATAGGGACAAGTGCAGTGTGGAAGTGCCAGCCCTCAAGTGTCCAAGTTCAGAGGTAGCTCATGGGTCCCAAGGCAGGTCTCACAAGGGGGGGGCAGAACTTAAGTCTAAGAGAGAGTGCAGGTGAAGAAACAGAGTAAAGAATAGGGAGAGAGGTGCTGGGAAATAGTTACATAGTTAAGGACTTCACACAAAAGGGGTTCAGGGATTCGGGATTGCAAAGAGCCTATGCACTTAGGCATTAGTTAATTCTGTGCATGCACAGCAATAGGGAGTACTGTTATGCTTAAAAAATCAACCAGAATACACGATCACATAATGGTAACATAGAGGTTATGATCCAAGGGAAATCACGTTTGAGTCATAGACAGCAATACTTAATACTGTCATGCCTCAAACAAACCATCAGTATCAACACATTGGGGTAGGGGTTTAGGACACATAATAGATTCAAAACAGGTAAAAGGAAATTACAGCATGCTAAGTTAAGTACTGGACTAAACACAAGCAGTAGGCAAACAAGAAGGCAAAAGTATTAAGTGAACATGTTGTTGTGATGCTTAAATCTTAATCAGAACATACCAGTTTAAAGAAGCAAAATATAGTAAAAACAGGTAGCAGAACTTTAAAGACAGGCCACAATACAAGTAGCAAGAGAGAATATTTTGAGTGTAAGTGATTTCAGAACTAAGTGTGTTCGTGTGTGTGTTAATGAAAGAGCAGGGTATTTATAGTTTGAAGACATGCAGAAAATAAGGCAAGGATCATAGTTTAGCAGTAATTATGAAACTATGTACCAATTAAAATCAAATCAGTATAAGGACTTCCTTTAATTAAGGAGTTAAAATCAAACGGTAATGGGCAGAAAACATTTAAGGAAAGAAATCAAGTAAGCATAATGTGCAGAGTAGACAATTAGGGGTAAGTGCATAGAGGTTTAATTAAGGGAAGAATCTTTGAAATACTCGGTTAGCCAAATAAGGTAAGAAAACAAAGTAAAGTTGCAGCATATGGAGACAATCAAAAATCAGTACATAGCAAATCAGGGAGTCAAGGATTTCAAAATCACTGATTTAAGGAGAGTGACATGGGTTCCCAAGAATAAACAAGTAAACCAAGTTAAAGACAAGAGAATCGAAAGTCTAAGAGGAAGTATTCAAACCAATTCAAAAAACAGGGAAATCAGTAAAACAAGGAAAGAATCAATTACACGAGTGCAATCAGAATTACACGGGAGGTTTGAAATTAGTCCAAAATTGAAGGTCATTTTAGAGGGGAATTTAGCATATAAAAGAGTGGATAAACATAAGGCATGTGAGGCTGAACTTGTGACAAAGATAATAACAATCACAAAATCAGTAGATAGTGAATCATCGCAACATGGTAGTGACATAAGTCAACTTAGTAATAGGGAAAAAAGGTATCAAAAGCATGCAAAAGTCCGGGTAAAAAGACTTTTTCTGGAAAATATAGTCTAGTTTCAATGCTTGCAAGAAACCAAATCACATAGAGAAACAAAAGTTGAAATAAAAAAGACTTCGAATCCAGTCAAGCTAATTCAAACAGATGAAGCAGTTTTCAGCAGTTCGAATAGGTCCAGAGAAATTAGGGTTTTATTAATCGAATCCAGAGAATGACGAACAAGTAAATCACATAGCAAGTAGTCTCAGGACTCGAATGAACCCAAAATTTTAGGGTTTTCACCATCAATCGAGTTCTAGAGATGAAAAGCAAGTAAATCGGACAAATACTAACAAAATAGATTCAGAAATCTCAAAAGGTCAAAACCCGTAACATGCAAACTCGAGTAAAAGAACAACATAAGGAAACATAGTAGAACATGTTAGAAAATCAGAGAACGCTTCGAAATAACTTAACAAAAACTCAAATCGGAAAAGGTAAGGGTTCTTGAAAGTAGAGTTTTGAAAGAAACCTTGAGAAAATGTTTAAAAGTTTAGAGTAAACACAGATCTAAAACAGATCTAAAGAAATCGGAAGAACCTCAAAGGTTAGGGTTTCAGAAGAACCCCAGATGGTGAGAAAGGCTTGGAAACCATCGATCTAAGCAGGAGAAGTCAAGAGTCAGGCTTGAATAGCCATGGTTGGCCGGAGCAAAGTCAAAGATGACCAGAGACAGCCATAAGAACTGAAATCAACCAAGGTCTGGATCGAGCTTTCCCGATCTGGCCTTGAAACCATAGTACTCGAACACATAGAAGCCAAAGGAAGTGGATACACGCCTCCAATGACTTTGGAAGCCATGGATTTGGGAGATTTTCAGGTGGTAATTGAGGGCAGCGACGAGGGTTTGAGAGGGGATTGAAAAATGAAAGGGCTGATGTGAGTCGTTGATCTAGGCGATCAACGACTGGGATTAAAGGAAATTCGGGCGGGTTATTTAAAAAGGGTCATGGGTCGGGTAGATTAGGATTTGGGCTGGGTAATTGGGTTTAAAATTGGAGTTCAATTCAGGCTACAATTGAAACACAATTGTGCTATATTTTAAATAGCCAGTCTTCCCTTATTTATTTTATAAAAAATATCAGAATAATTTCTGAAAATAAATTAAAGGTACTAAAATAATTAATAGTACATAATTATCAAACTAAACATATTGGACCTAATTTTTATAGACATAAACGTAATTAAATCTAAAAGAGGTTAATGTTGCAATTATATGCAATTTAGCTTTAAAAATACTAAATAAATTTGTAAAAATATACAAAAATTACATTAGCTATATTTTCATATAAATATGAGATTCCAATAAATGAATCACCAAAAATGAAAATTTTGGGAATAATTATTGGGTTTTTTCTGGATAAGATAGGGCAATAAATTGATTTAAAATATCTTTAAAAATTAAGGAAAAATAATAAAACATTTGGACATACTTATATATGCATACATATGCTATTTTGAAAGTATTTTGCATATTAAAAATATATAGGAAAAAATTGGGTATCAACAACTGCCCCTCTTTACCTGGGAAGATTGAAAGAGTTGTCGGGTAAAGACATGATGGCCAATTTTGACCGAACGAAATGGTTCAAGGAAACTTAGGCCGTGCTCTGGCTTCTGAGCCATATGTAGTTCAGGATCCGTCGGCGGAGTATGCCGATGGAGACTTTTCAAGAACGGACGCAATATTAATGACGGGGTGAATGATTGAAGTCTGACAGGGCTGCGGGAACCGGAATGGAACCGCTCCTGCCGAGACGACCATTGCTCGCCGGATTTCCTGCAAATAAGCAATACAAGCATATATGGTGCATAATTTAAACATGATGCGCATTCCTGTCAGACCATGAATGTTGTCTTTGGACAGTTAGGATGACGTCCTTAGACCATGATATCTTGGGCCATGAAGCGTATAATAAAGGATCCGTAGGCCATGAAATGATGCTCTCGGGCTATGAGAATGATGCCTCTGAACCATGATGCCTTTGAATAATGATATGCAAAAGATTAAAAGGGATCCTCAGGCCATGGCATGGTGTTCTCGGGCTATGAAAATGGTGCCTCCGAACAATGACGCCTTCAAATAATTTGGCGATCTTTCAGCCCATGAGATGCAGTATTTGGCAATCTTTCAGCCTATGCAATGTCGGAGGTGGCGATCTTTCAGTCATGCAAAATGTAGAGGTGGCGATCTTTTAACCATGCAAATATAGAGGCGGCGATCTTTCAGCCATGCAAATGTAGAGGCGACGATCTTTCAGCCATACAAATGTAGAGGTGGCGATCTTTCAGCCATGCAAATATAAATAAAGTGGCAATCTTTCAGCCATGCAAATGTAGAGGTGGCGATCTTTCAGCCATGCAAATGCAGATGGAGGTAGAGCTTAACCTCGGAAGGCAGAATGGCAGCCTTATGCAATGCAGAAATGTAGATGGAGATAGTGCTTAGTCTCAGAAGGAAGAATGGTAGCCTTATGCAATGCAAGAATGCAGATGGAGATAGAGCTTAGTCTCGGAAGGTAGAATGGTAGCCTTATACAATGCAGAAATGCAGATGGAGACAGAGCTTAGTCTTGGAAGGCAGAATGGTAGCCTTATGTAATGCAAGAATGTAGATGGAGGTAGAGCTTAACCTCAAAAGGCAGAATGGTAGCTTTATGCAATGCAGAAATGCAGATGGAGATAATGCTTAGCCTCGGAAGGCAGAATAGTAGCCTTATGCAAAAATTAGATAACAAATGGTAATAGAGCTTTCTTAGCTGATAGCAGATTGCGATATTATGACTGCTAGGGATATTGTGCCTGCTGGGGACACTGTTGTATGCGGATAGCAACTGTGAGTAAGTGCAATGGTTCTAAGAGTTATATTCCTAAACATTGTTTGTCTCGTGAGTGTATAGTATATTTGATGATTTTACAATTCAAGTGCCTGCATCCAAAGAAAAATCATGAGTTTTTTTAAAAAAAAGGGCGGTTAGTTCGTATCCCCCGCTGGCTCTGCTTGACCTACTCGGCTTTGAACTGGTGATATTGTGTGTATCATTGGGGTAGTGTTGCTAAACAAGGCAATTTCAGTAATATACATGCATGACTTAGTAAAAATATGACATAATAATAATAATTTTTTAGATGAACCGATAACTGTGATGTGGTTAGGACATTGCAACCTCTCTTGATACGGAATTTTGAGAGTCCTCCTCAAAATTCTGCCCCAGTTTAATGGGTTGATGTTTCGACTGTTGCTTGCGATGATTGGCTGAAATCAACTTCAGAATTTTGAGGGTCCTCCTCTTCTGCCCCAATTTCCAATTGCGGGGGGAAAATGGAAATTTTATTGAATTGTGAACGAACCCATAGGGCTGCCTATGTATCCCCTCTTAAACGGGAATCAGGTCAGGCGTAGTTCAATTTACCTCATATAGGAAAGCATAAGATTACACATAGTAACGCTTGACTACATCTGAGTTGATCGGCTTCGGCCAGACTTCTCCGTCCATTTCTGCAAGTATGAGGGCTCCTCCTGTCAGGACCCGGTGAACCATGTACGGACCCTGCCAGTTGGGAGAGAACTTCCTTTTTGCTCATTTTGATGTGGTAAAATCTTCTTTAACACCAGTTGCCCCGGTGTGAACTGTCTCGGCTTGACTCTTTTGTTGAAGGCTTTGGACATTCTGTTCTGATAAAGTTGACCATGACAAACTGCATTTATTCTTTTCCCGTCTATAAGGGCTAGTTGCTCATAATGACTTTTCACCCACTCTGCGTCGTCGCGCTCAGCTTCCTATATGATCCTTATGGAAGGAATTTCTACTTCGGCGGGAATGACGACTTCTGTACCATAAACCAGCATATAGGGGGTTGCACCAGTTGATGTGCGGACTGTGGTGCGATACCCCAATAGAGCAAATGACAGCTTCTCGTGCCACTGTTTATGCTTATCTATCGTTTTCCTGAATATCTTCTTGATATTCTTGTTGGCGGCCTCTACGGCTCCGTTCATCTGAGGTCTGTAGGCTGTAGAATTCTTATGCCTGATCTTGAAAGTTTCACACATGGCTTTCATCAAGTCACTGTTCAGGTTGGAACCATTATCGGTAATGATTGATTCTGGAATCTCGAATCGACAAACGATGCGGTTGCGGACAAAGTCTGCCACGACTTTCTTAGTCATTGCTTTGTAAGATGCTGCTTCGACCCATTTGGTGAAATAGTCGATTGCTACTAGGATAAACATGTGCCCGTTGGAGGCGGCATGCTCTATTGGTCCAATAATATCCATTCCCCAATCGGCAAACGGCCATGGTGAGCTTGTTGCATTAAGCTCGTTTGGAGGTACCTTTATCATGTCTGCATGTATCTGGCAGTGGTGGTATTTCCAGACATACTGGATGCAGTCCATTTCCATAGTCATCCAAAAGTAACCAGCTCAGAGTATCTTCTTTGCTAAGACAAAGCCATTCATATGTGGACCACAGGT
Source organism: Nicotiana sylvestris (assembly GCF_000393655.2). Classification (NCBI taxonomy): domain Eukaryota; kingdom Viridiplantae; phylum Streptophyta; class Magnoliopsida; order Solanales; family Solanaceae; genus Nicotiana; species Nicotiana sylvestris. The sequence goes on from NC_091063.1 coordinate 92,969,361, forward strand.
CCCAGCGTGAATTTCCTCTAGTATCCTGGATGCTTCCCTTGCGTCCACACACCTTAGCAATACCAAATTAGAAGTCCTCCTATACAGGATTCCTCCGTTGTGGAAGAAATTGTTGGACAACCTCCGAAGGGTGCGTTTTTGAGTAGGATTTGCAAGTTCTGGGTATTCGCCCCTTGCCAAATATTTCTTGATGTTATGAAACCAAGGCTTTCCGTCTGCTTCTTCTTCAACATGGGCACAATAAGCTGGCTGATCATGGATCTTTAATGAAATAGGATCGATGAAGTTCATGTCTGGATGTTGTATCATGGATGACAAGGTAGCCAATGCATCGACGAACTCATTCTGGATTCTATGAACATGCTGGAATTCCATCTTTATAAACCCTTTCTCAATTCTCGTACATGATGCAGATACGGGAGTATCTTGGAGTTCTTGGTTTACCATTCTTCTAGTACCTGATGTATAAGCAAGTCTGAATCTTCAATCACCAACAATTCTTGAATGTTCATGTCGATGGCCATCTTGAGCCCTAAGATGCAAGCTTCGTATTCGGCCATGCTGTTGGTGCACGGGAATCTCAGTTTGGCAGACACCTGGTAATGTTGACTGGTTTCCGATACTAGGACTACTCCTATGCCAACTCCATTGAAATTTGCTGCTCCATCGAAAGACATTCTCCAAGCATCATAGGATTCTGCAATGTCTTATCCTATGAACAATACCTCTTTGTCAGGAAAATACGTTTTATGGGGTTAGTATTCTCCGTCCACGGGATTTTCAGCAAGGTGATCTGTTAGTGTTTGTCCCTTGATTGCCTTTTAAGTCACGTAGACAATGTCAAATTCACTCAATAGGATTTTCCACTTGGCTAGCTTTCCAGTGAGTATGGGCTTCTGAAAGATGTACTTCAAAGGATCCATCCTTGATATGAGATATGTAGTGTAAGCACAGAAGTAGTGCCTCAACTTCTAATCTACCCAAGTCAAAGCACAGCAGGTGCATTATAATAGAGAATATTGGGCCTCGTACGGGGTGAACTTCTTACTGAGATAATAGATGGCATGCTTCTTCTTCCCCATCTCATCATGCTGCCCTAGAATGCAACCGAAAGCTCTATCCAATACTACAAGGTAGAGTAATAGAGGTCTACCTGGCTTGGGCGGAACCAAAAATGGTGGTATCGATAGGTATTCCTTGATTCTGTCTAAAGCTTTTTGGCAGTCATCAGTCCATTTGGTAGCGGCGTCTTTATTTAACATCTTAAAAATTGGCTCACAGATAACTATAGACTGTGCTATGAACTGGTTGATGTAATTGAGTCTCCCCAAGAAACTCATCACGTCCTTCTTGTTTTTTGGCGGTGGCAATTCTTGAATAGCTTGGACCTTTGATGGATCTACTTCTATTCCTCGAGATTCATAATAAACCCAAGTAGTTTTCCGGAAGGAACCCCAAATGCACATTTTGCGAGATTCAGTTTCAGGTTGTACCTTCGCAATTTGTTGAAAAACTTCTTCAAATCTTCCATGTGATCAGTGACTTTCTTGGACTTGATAATAACATCATCTACGTACACCTCTATCTCCTTATGTATCATATTATGGAAAATGATAGTCATGGCCCTCATGTAGGTGGCCCCTGCATTTTTTAACCCAAACATCATCATCTTGTAATAGTACATTCCCCACGGTGTAATGAAAGCCGTTTTCTCAGTATCTTCTTCATCCATCCAGATCTGATGATACCTAGTGAAACAATCTACAAATGATTGCAACTCATTCTTGGCGCAATTATCAATCAGGATTTGTATGTTTGTCAAGGGGAAGTCGTCTTTCGGACTAGCTCAGTTGAGATCCCGGTAGTTTACACAGACTCTGACCTTCCCGTCCTTCTTTGGTACTGGCACGATGTTGGCTAACCATGTCGGGTATTCTACTATCCTGAGAACCTTAGCTTTGACCTGCTTAGTGACCTCTTCCTTGATTTTTAGACTCATATCAAGCTTGAATTTCCTGAGCTTTTGCTTTATCGGTGGACATGTCGGATCAGTTGGCAGTTTATGAGCCACAATAGACGTAGTTAGACCAGTCATGTCATCATATGACCAGGCGAATATGTTCTCATATTCCCTTAGAAATTCCGTGTATTCCTTCTTTTCTGACAGTGATAAGTGGACGTTGATTCGTGTTTCTTTGACATTTTCTGCATCTCCCAGGTTAACAATTTCTATTTCGTCCAGGCTGAACTTAGGTCTGTTCTCAAAATTCTCTACTTCTTTAACAATTTCTTTTGGTATGTCATCTTCCTCTGAATCTATGTTCGTTTGTTGCGTTATCTTGTTACATGTCACAGTCATCGGTTCATCAAGATAAATAATAGTAATGTTGTATAAGTAAAGTAATGAAAGAAAACGATCGTAATAAGTGTTGATTCATAAGAAAAGTCAAAATGCTTTGATAAATTGCACAATAATTGTTTTGAACATTGGAGATCTTATTGCAGGAATTGAAAACATGCGAAAAATAAAAATCTTTTAGTAAATCAAAATAGTGCTTGTTTTAGCCTTGATACCTCGAGGCCCGTTGGGCCCTGGTTGTTTTGATGGTCCAGTTATTGAGGCGTGCTCCTCTGCTTACGGCCTGTACGGAAGGGCCTTCCTCCCCATCTTCCTTGAGAACAACATAACAATCCATGTCATTGTCCTCTAAGAACAAGTTTTTCACAGCTTCCAGTGCTTCCTCTTCTTCTGACCTATAGATAACATCGGCCGGTTGGAAAGTCTGCTCCAAATATGGTATTGGCTGCTCCAGCGGATAGTAAGGACCGCGCCATGGTGGCGACCAGTTGTTGAATTCCTCCCAAGTGTACTCATATCCTAGACCGAAAGTAATGACATGCTTCTTGAGCTTTATGGGCTTAGCGATTCCTTGGAGGTTCTTGCTGAGCCCTTTGCCAGGTTCGTACCCACTCCAATTCAGTATACTCTCGATCTTGTTATCCCACATTTTATCTTTGTCAACAGGATTTACCCGTTCGATGTGATGGTAAGTCTCTCCTCCCAGCTTCTTTCTCCCCTCGATTGATGGAATGGTCTGGAAACTGTATATAGGATTGCTACTATCGCTGTGAATGATCACTTCCTGGTGATTCCATTCAAACTTTACTTCATGATGCAATATTGATGCTACGGCTACGACAGCGTGAATCCATGGCTATCCCAACAGTAGATTGCAAGATGCCGGCTTGTCTATCACCTGGAAATCAACATCAAACCAAGTTGGCCCCGTTTGCAAACACAGACTAATCTCCCCAATGGTGGACATTTGAGAACCGTCGAAAGCTTTCACACTGATGGCTTTATCCTTTATCTCATGCAGTCCCTTACCCAACTTCTTGAGTGTTACCAGTGGACAAGTATTGATACTGGAACCCCTGTCGATCAGGATCCTGGTGATGAAGTAGTCCTCGCATTGCACAGTGATGTGCAGTGCTTTGTTGTGTCCTACCATTCAGGCGGTAGCTCATCTTCATGAAAAGTAATTTTGTGACTTTCCAAAACCTGTCCGACCATGTTGGCCATTTCCTCGCTAGTGATGTTGCTTGGCACGTATGCTTCACTCAGCACCTTCAACAGAGCATTCTTGTGTGCCTCAAAATTTTGTAGCAAAGAAAGTATGGAGATCTACGTTGGTGTTTTGTTCAACTGGCCGATGACCGAGTATTCCTTGGCTTGTATCTTTCTCCAAAGATCGTCTGGACCTGTCTCAATAATGGGTGGCCGGTTGGAGGCCTGCTTGCTTGACTCAGCCAGATGTTCAGGGGTATAAACTCTACCAGTTATCGTCATACCTTGTGCGGCAATAGTTTCTTCGAACCTACCCTTGCCTTTCCTACTTACCTCGGCTGTATAGTCCCATGGTATAGCCTTTGTATGGTATGGCATCGTGGTTGATATCTCTACTGGAATCAGCGTGGATATATTTACTCCGAACGGAGCATGTGCCTCAGGTGGTAAAACCGCAACTTCAAACGGTGTGGGTATATTTGCTGGAAACACGAATTCGACCTCAATTGGTGCTGGTGTCTTTGTAGATGACATTGTTTCAAACTCAAGTGGCACGGACATATTTACCTTGGTGTCCCCAGAGGGCTGAATTTGGACCACGATCAGATTAAGAGTAACCATTGGCTTTTTTGGGTCATCACCTTCTGTGATCAACCCGATAGACCCCTCGGGATCCCAATCATCCTCTATTTCAATCATGTAATTCCTCCACCCTTATGGTCTAGTAGAGGGTTATTGCGGACATTCGGAGCGGGTTCCTTTGCCATAATAATTTTGTTGTCAATCAGAGCCTGGATCTTGTCTTTCAGAGAACGACATTCGTCGATAGTGTGTTCTTTCATTCCGGAATGGTATGCACAAGATTTGTTTAGATTAACCTACTAAGAAGGGTTCTCAGGAGTTATATCAAGGATAGGGGTGACATAACCAGCAGCTTTGAGTCTCTCGTATAACTGGTCAATGGGTTCGGCAATGGCTGTATACTGTTTAGGAGGTATGCGGTCAAAATTTGGTTGAGGTTTAGGGAAGCTTTGGCATGTAGGAGGTGATTGATAGTAGGATGTTTAAGCATTGTAGTTTTGGTAAACATGTGAGGGTTGGGAATATCTGGGTGAAGTAGGCTGATATATGGGTGGTGGAGATGATTGATAAGTGGGTGGTGGAGTTTGGTAAGAGGGTGAGGGTGCTTGGTAGTTTGGCATTGGATAGGTTTGGTATTTTATGGGAGATTTGGTTCTCTGTGCCACCATTACAGCTCCTACATCCCTTTTCTTGGACACACCACCGGACTGTAAGGCCTTATTTGTAGCTTGCAAGGCCTCAAAGTTCGTAACCATACCGCTTTTGATGTCCTCTTCGATCCTTTCGCCCAGCTTGATAATGTCGGAAAATTTGTGGCTCTCAATCATCATCAGCCTTTCATAATATTGCGAGTCCTGAGCCCGGACAAAGAATTTGTTCATCTGTTCCTCTTCTAAGGTAGGTCTGACCTTAGTAGCTTCGGACCTCCAGCGAGTAGCATACTCGCGAAACGTTTCTGTAGGTTTCATCTTTAGATTCTGAATGTAGAACACATCTGGTGCATTCTCCGTGTTGAACCTGAACCTATCCATAAAATCAGATGCCATGCGTACCAAACCTGACCACTTCTTTGGATCTTGGCTAATGTACCAAGATAGAGCATCTCCTTTCAGACTCCTCATGAAAAGCTTCATGTGGATTCTCTCGTCTTTCCCTACTCCAACCAGCTTGTCACAGTATGTTCTCAAATGTACTCTTGGATCCCCTGTACCATCAAACATCTCGAACTTAGGAGGTTTGTACCCCTCGGGCAGTTTGACATTGGGTTGTATGCAAAGATCCTCATAGTTCAGCCCCTCAATTCCCCTGCTTCCTTCAACGCCTTGACATCCAGCTAGTCAATTTCTTAAGTTCCTCAGCCAGGTTCCTGATGAGCAAGTCTTTATCGTCAGACTCGGGTGTACTTGAGATGGGTTAGGTGGAGTGTGGTATGGTCTCCACGTAGATGGGAGTGTTATGGTGGGTGTGAAAGTGATCATTTGTGGAGTTTTGGAGTTCTGGGATGAGTAGCGGAGTGTTATTTGGGGTATGGAAGTATTGCATTGGGTTTTTGGTGGAACAGTGTGGGGAGCAGGATGATTCTGTTGCTTTGGGATATTTTGAGGTGGTGTAGGGTTTTGAGTATTGGGAATGGTGATATCCGGGGTGCTGAGGGAAAATGACAAGCTTGCCAGATTCCGAACCTGATCGAGCTCTTCTTGGAATTTTAACAATTTCTGTTCAAGTTGGGATACATTTTCGTTAGGAAGCTGAGTACCATAACCATTGGTGGCCTCTACCCGTTCATTTGCATTCTCCCTTCTGACGTTGTTCAAATCTTCCATTTTGCCTTTGTTCTTATTTTTGACAAGACTAAGAGGAGGAGTGGGTGGAGGGCCCCTGGATCTCGTGGAATAGGATGATGTTGCCAGAGTGCACGAACTAACCTTTGGGGAGGGGAATAATAAAACAAAAAGTAAAACAAAAAGGTAACCAAGTTAGTGAGGATTATAAGAAAATGTTGCGATATTTAAACACGTAGCGCAAGAATGTAAATCATGTCCTAATTTGGGGGACCTCTTTGTGCCCGAGGTAGGCCTAGTGACAAATTGATTTGGAGAAGTTAAAATGCTAAATGCCTCATTTTATTGATAAAAGTAGACGGATCACAAATCGACACTAAATAACAAGAAATAAAATGTCATTAATGGCCATTGGCCTTATTACATTTCATAAAGCAAAAAAGTAAATTCCTATCTACTTGATCCCAGAAGAACCTTCCTCAGGTTGAATGCTCTCGTTGATAAAATCCTCCATCTCACGTAGGTTCACCAGTAAAAATGCCTTTGCCAGGTGTTCTCATTCGTTTCTCTTAGCATTCTAGCAGTCGGTGACTCTCTTCCTCACTTTTCCTTCCAATTCTAGCAGACTGTATTCCAGATATTCCAACTTTTTGCTAGCTTTGGTGACCCTCTCTTTCCACTCATTGATTTGGTCATTTGATGGAAGAATCCTCCACCAGTCTAGCAAGAGTGGGGGCGTACTAATCATCCCGAAACTCGGGACCTCGTGCCTCATATTCCTGCAAGACAAATAAGGTTAGGCTCTTACTCCCACCAGACTCAGCTATGTAATATCAACAATTGGCATAAAAACATTTAGTTCTCCAAATTAATGCACAAAACATGGTAGTGTCCGTTTGGGTTTTGGGGAAACCCAGTGGACTTTGGACAAGGATATCTTAAAGGATCATTATTTGGACAACATAACTGACCTGGCTAGGTTTGACCATGATGCATGCACAACTTGAACAGAGTAAGGTTTCTATGAGGTTTTAGACTAGTACCCTTGAGTAGACAACTCAAGGGGGAAAAGCACAGAACCATCGACTACACCCTTGATTGACTGGTTTTACCGCAAATATGCCTTTTCCGAATTTAGGGGGTAATAATATAGGAAGAGCGCAACCACTCATTATAGGAGTTGCTATGGTAGTCATTTGGCACTAGTGGAATATGATGTTGAGCATGATTATGCAATAATAAAAGCATGTTGACACGTATTTTCACGTTAAGAAAGCAGTAAATACAGCAATTTCATAATTTAAAGCAGTAGTAAGGAAAGAAACAAAGAAGACAAGTCAGTTTTGCAGTTGAAAAGGGAATTGAATGCTTAAAAGAAATAAACAAGTAAGTGCACATAAAGAGGTATAAATCCACAATAATAGTCTGAAATGGTAAAAGCCTAAATATCCCTAGTAGAGTCGCCATGCTGTAGTGCCCCCTTTTTTTCCTAAGTGGAAATCGGGTTTATGACATTTGGAGAGACAACTCATTCCTTTTGGGAACTGGGTTTGAATTTTGAGAGTCGCCACCTAATGATTAGGGTGCATTAGGACACCAAAAGAGTTCGATTTGAATAACCAGAGATAGGGTAAGGGCTTGAAATTATTCTAAGGGGAAGGTGTTAGGCACTCCTTAGAATCCACTAGTGTGGTTCCTGGCCAGATAATTATTGTGAATTGAGGTGCAATTAACATATAAGCAAATAAGGCTCAAATAATAGGGGATTTCAACACATAATGGTTTGAAAGTAAACAAGTTTTGAAAGAACAATTAGAAAAGTTGATTCTTTAGAATAAGGAGTTAAATTGCTAAAAGAATAAAGAATAAAGAAAAGGGGGTCCTAGGTTTATTTAAAATATGGATCACCCCACATAATGTACGGTAATCACTCCTCAATGAAGGGGCTACACGTGACATTATCGCGTGGTCATCATATCCATATCTACCCTTCCCACCCCGTTAAGGTATTAAAGCGCGGACTGGTCTCGATTACTTATTGCATGCTATTACCCGTCCCATTCCTATCAATCCCGGAGGCACTTGGGACTACTAATCCTAAAAGGGAGGTATGTTGGGCTTATTTGGAGTTTCAAAGGTAAAAATCTAAGGCGACATGCAAAAATACATATTACATATAAAAGGGGAAACACATAAGCATATAGGCTCAAGTATACCTCCTCGAACAAACACATAAAGTAGTATGTCTTACACATACTACTTAGGTATGTTTGAAAAGCATTAAAGACGAGGGAGATGAGACTGTTGAGGCAGTTTTAGTTTATTGCATAATTCAGATAAGAAGTATGAATCAGGCCTGCCTGCTAGTTGTAGTAATTAACAGATTCAGTTTTACAATTGTTATTCTAAGGCTTGCCTAAGTGTTTAGACGGGGTCCTATAGGTATGATATCTACTAAATTTAAAAGCTGATGAGATAGTAAAGGCTTGAAATAAATTATTCAAAATCCTATAAGCATACTTGTTAAACCTTGTTAAGTGAGGGAATTAGGTTATTAAGAGAAGCAGAATGAATAAAAAAACTGAACTGGTTACAGGTTCTGCAAGTGGTAGTATCTACTATTGCCGACTTTAATTCCTAGGAGCATGTTATCTAACATTGACTGCGAATGAAAGCGAATCAGATTGATTTAAGAAACCCCTATAGGCATGATTTCTATGCATTACTCATTTTAAACCTTATAGGCATGGCATCTAAATAAAATTTGAATATGCAGAATTAAAAGTACCATATAGGGAGGTTTTCTACATGAAGTTGAATATGCAGAATTAAAAGTACCCTATAGGCAGGTTTTCTATGTGAAATTGAATATCCAGAATTAAAAGTATCCTATAGGCATGGCCTCTAGGCGAAGTTCAAATATGCAGGAATTAAAACACCCTATAGGCATGTTTTCTACCATTGCATGCATAGTTACCCAACCCTTTTTACTAGCCAGCCCCAAGTGTTTATTACAAATTATTACAAACCAGAATAACAAATTACATCAGAACAGGAAAGATACAAAGAAAGTACAACCAGAGGAGGCCTAATTCTTGACTTCCTCTCTGAGTTACGAGATAAACCAACTCAAAGACCATTGATCCAAAGTCTTTCTCCAATTTGAGTATGTTAGAGTTCCCTAAGAGACTCAATGGGACTTCGGGCACTACTCACACCCAAATTGTATTACCAGAATAGGGACAAGTGCAGTGTGGAGGTGCCAGCCCTCAAGTGTCCAAGTTCAGAGGGAGCTCATGAGTCCCAAGGCAAGTCTTACAAGAGGGGGAGGGGGGAAAACTTAAGTTTAAGAGAGAGTGCAGGAGAAACAGAGTAAAGAAGAGGGAGAGAGGGATTGGGAAATAGTTACAAAGTTAAGGACTTCACACAAAAGGGTTGGGATTAGGGATTGCAAAGAGCCTATGCACATAGGCATTAGTTAATTCTGGGCATGCACAGCAATAGAGAGTGTTGTTATGCTTACAAAATCAACCAGAATACACAATCACATAATGGTAACATAGATGTTATGATCCCAGGGGAATCACGTTTGAGTCATAGACAACAATACTTAATATTGTCATGCCTCAAACAAACCATCAATATCAACACATTGGGGTAGGGGTTTAGGACACATAATATATTCAAAACAGGTAGAAGGAAATTACAGCATGCTAAATTAAGTACTTGACTAAACACAAGCAGTAGGCAAACAAGAAGGCAAAAGTATTAAGTGAACATGTTGTTGTGATGCTGAAATCTTAATCAGAACATACCAGTTCAAAGAAGCAAAATATAGTAAAAACAGGTAGCAGGACTTTGAAGACAGGCCACAATACAAGTAGCAAGAGAGAATATTTTGAGTGTAAGTGATTTCAGAACTAAGTGTGTTCGTGTGTGTGTTAATGAAAGAGCAGGGTATTTATAGTTTGAAGACAGGCAAAAAATAAGGCAAGGATCACAGTTTAGCAGTAATTATGGAACTATGTACCAATTAAAATCAAATCAGTATAAGGACTTCCTTTAATTAAGGAGATAAAATCAAACGGTAATGGGCAGAAAATATTTAAGGAAAGAAATCAAGTAAGCATCATGTGCAGAGTAGACAATTAAGGGTAAGTGCATAGAGGTTTAATTAAGGGAAGAATCTTTGAAATACTCGGTTAGCCAAATAAGGTAAGAAAATAAAGTAAAGTTGCAGCATATAGAGACAATCGAAAATTAGTACATAGCAAATCAGTGAGTCAAGGATTTCAAAATCACTGATTTAAGGAGAGTGACATGGGTTCCCAAGAATAAACAAGTAAACCAAGTTAAAGACAAGAGAATCGAAAGTCTAAGGGGAAGTTTTCAAACCAATTCAAAAAATAGGGAACTCTGTAAAACAAGGAAATATTCAATTACACGAGTGCAATCAGAATTACACGGGAGGTTTGAAATTAGTCCAAAATTAAAGGTCGTTTTAGAGGGGAATTTAGCATATAAAAGAGTGCATAAACATTAGGCATGCGAGGCTGAACTTGTGACAAAGATAATAACAATCATAAAATCAGTAGATAGTGAATCATCGCAACATGGTAGTGGCATAGGTCAACTTAATAATAGGGAAAAAAGGGTATCAGAAGCATGCAAAAGTCCGGGTAAAAAGACTTTTCTGGAAAATATAGTCTAGTTTCAATGCTTGCAAGAAACCAAATCACATAGAGAAACAGAAGTTGAAACAAAAAAGACTTTGAATCCAGTCGAGCTAATTCAAACAGATGAAGCAGTTTTCAAAAGTTCGAATAGGTCCAGAGAAATTAGGGTTTTGGAATTAATCAAATTCAGAGCATGACGAACAAGTAAATCACATAGCAAGTAGTCTCAGGACTCGAATGAACACAAAATTTTAGGGTTTTCACCATCAATCGAGTTCTAGAGATGAAAAGCAAGTAAATCGGACAAATACTAACAAAATAGATTCAGAAATCTCAAAAGGTCAAAACCCGTAACATGCAAACTCGAGTAAAAGAACAACATAAGGAAACATAGTAGAACATGTTAGAAAATTAGAGAAAGCTTCGAAATAACTTAACAGAAACTCAAATCGAAAAAGGTAAGTGTTCTTGAAGGTAGAGTTTTGAAAGAAACCTTGATAAAACGTTTAAAAGTTTAGAGTAAACACATATCTAAAACAGATCTAAAGAAATCGGAAGAACCTCAAAGGTTAGGGTTTCAGAAGAACCCTAGATGGTGAGAAAGGCTTGGAAATTATCGATCTAAGCAGGAGAAGTCAAGAGTCAGGCTTGAATAGCCATGGCTGGCCGGAGCAAAGTCAAAGATGACCGGAGACAGCCATAAGAACTGAAATCGACCAAGGTCTGGACCGAGCTTTCCCGATCTTGCCTTGAAACCATAGTACTCGAACATATAGAAGCCAAGGGAAGTGGATACAGGCCTCTAATGGCTTTGGATGCCATGGATTTGGGAGATTTTCAGGTGGTAATTGAGGGTGGCAGCTAGGGTTTTAGAGGGGATTGAGATAGAATTGAGAGAGGATGGGGGTTTGAAGGTGGCTGCAGGTGAAAAATGACTAAGGTTTGGGGTAGGTCGGGATTAAAAAAGGAAAGGGCTGATGTGAGTCGTTGATCTAGGCGATCAACGGCTGGGATTAAAAGGAAATCTGGGCGGGTTATTTAAAAGGGTCGTGGGTCGGGTAGATTAGGATTTGGGCTGGGTAATTGGGTTTAAAATTGGGGTTCAATTCGGGCTACAATTGAAACACAATTGGGCTATATTTTAAATAGTCACTCTTCCCTTATTTATTTTATAAAAAATAGTAGAATAATTTCTGAAAATAAATTAAAGGTACTAAAATAATTTATAGTACATAATTATCAAATTAAACATATTGTACCTAATTTTTATAGATATAAACGTAATTAAATCTAAAAGAAGCTAATATTGCAATTATATGCAATTTAGCTTTAAAAATACTAAATAAATTTGTAAAAATATGCAAAAATTATATTAGCTATATTTTAGTATAAATATGCGAGTCCAATAAATGAATCACTAATGAAAATTTTGGGAATAATTATTGGTTTTAGTCTTGATAAGATAAGGCAATAAATTGATTTAAAAAATCTTTAAAAATTAACAAAAAATAATAAAATATTGGGACATACTTATATATGCATACATATGCTATTTTGAAAGTATTTTACATATGAAAAATATATAGGGAAAAATTGGGTATCAACAAGGACAACCCAACCTGATATAGAAACTTGCATGCGTGACATACAGGCCTATAAGGCCAACATGATCATTTATAAACTCAAAACATAGGCCGACAAGGCCATACAAGTATCCATATACATGACATCTGTCTACAATCCTCTAATAGTACATAAGTATCATAAAGGTCGGGACTGGGCCCCGCCATACCAATCAATATATGTCCTAACAATACTGACCAAATAAGCAACTCCGGAGCAAATGGAGCGCACCAACACCTTCCACTGAGCTGGTAGCCTACTTGGAAGACTCTTAACCTGTTTATCAGAACCTGCGGGCATGAAACGCAGTGTCCCCAGGCAAAAGGGACGTCAGTACAAATAATATATCGAATATGTAAGGAATGAAAATCAGTAAACAATAGACATGAGAGAAACATGGAGTAAAAAGACTCAACATGTATATCTGAATAGCTCTGTGAATAATTTAATATTATAATATCATGCATATACGTATAAATGTCATACCATGTATGGGTATATGCGTTCATAACATCATCAAACCTTTGAGGGCGTCCCATCATATCATCTCGGCCATTGTGGGTAAATCATCAACGTATACCAGCTGATCAGGTGGTGGTGCATACATAACGCCGTAACATTATCCCATATCCCATATATATATACATATACATATACATATATACGCACATATAACGCCATCTGGTCATGAGTCAATGTAAATGAATGCAATGCATGAGAAGTACGTCAATAAAATCTCTCGGAACATCATAAGACTATTATGCCTTTGATTAATATCATGAAGTAAACTTTATCAACTTACATATTTTCTGAGACCCATGAACAGATGATAAAATAATAGGACACATGGGGAATAAAGAACATAAGTATCTCTAGCATTTCTATGAATAGAGTCATTTATGGAAGTTGCGCATTTCCTCGTTCCGTTTGTATCGTATGGATCATGCCTAAAAGAAAGAAGGGATAGCCTTAACATACCTGGACCAATTCTCTTGACAATTCCTCTAATACATGTCTATTGCGACAACATGCAACGGTGGATCGAATTAGGGGAAAAATCCATATGATATTCTTGGGAAAGATTGCACCGTACTCCCTTGGAATCGCAAAATCCTGTTACTATTATGCTAAGAAGTCTCATATGAATTCTTGTGAAGCACGTTACTATCATGTATAATCTTGGATGAAACTTTCTTGCTGAAGCTTTTCATTGATTTGTAGAACAAAATCAATTAGAAGGTTTTTTTTAAGTCTTTAGGTGTAGGCTCCACACTTTAGATGACTAAGCCATTAGTTGTGACACCTTGCCATATGATTCAATAGTCACCAATTGATTCTTTATCCAATCTCATGGGCTGCCACGTTGGAGCCCTTATTCTTATCCAAATATTCACCCCTTTTACCTTAATCAACTTTGTTATCCCCCACTTATCCATTAATTAACCAAATATCTATATAAGTAAGAATTATCTCAAATTACTTAAAATACTACTCACTTTTAATACACTTTATACATCTTACTATCATGGTCATGGGGTACCTTGCATGGCATTAGTCCATAAATATCGGGTATTATAGCTCGGACCGTATTTTATCCCAAATTGTCAAATTTCGACGAAACTTATTTTCTTCGATTCGATCGCCCTCTCACCTTCACGAATTTACTCATCACTTGTTTGAAATAGCACAATATTATAATCCCAAAATAATCTCATTCTCGAGCTTACGTCGATTAACTTACCATGAAACTTTAACGTACAAAAATGTGGGATGTGATATCTCAATTTCCGAGCTTTCATAGATTTATTTATGGGGAGTGTAACATTGTATAAGTCACGATCCATTAAGACTTAGATTTACAAAACTGAATTGAAATAATTACAACATTTGTTTGGATTGTACATGAATAGAATTTGAATCTAATGCTACCAAAGACAAGTGATAGCCATAACTGGAACGCGAGTACATCTTCAATGCCAGCTCCCGTCATACACAGTAGCAACAACTCCACACGCAAGGTGCAAAGGTGTAGTATAAGTACAATCGACCCATGTACTCAATAAGTATCCTAACTAACCTCGGCGAGGTAAAAGAAGCAAGAATTATAAATGATACTCACCAACACCTGTACACTTCATAATTTCAACAAGTATAGAATAGATATATGAACAAATCAGGAAATCTCAGGTAAAACCACTATGATGCTCACAATTCTTTATTATTAAAGTCTTCTACTCTAGTTAACAATCCAACATATAAAGAAGATATGTAAATAAATCAGGAAAACAGTTAAGAAAATTGCAAGTAAAGATGAAATGTATCAGTCTGTTGGGCATGCAATTCGATCAAAAAACAACAAGCCAATAAGCCCTGTTGCAACGTGCAACCCAATTCAAATATAGTAACTAGCTCTTCCAGAGCTCACATCAACCAAAAACCCGTCGGTTTCTCACAATCCACGTGTACACCATCAAGAGAGAAACATGAGAGGGTGACCCTAGGGGGATGGATCCTTATCAACATGCAAGCATGGCTGATTCAACGTGCTACCAGCCTGGCATGGTCACAGGTTTGATATAACGGATTCGCCCGGCATGGTAACAGGCTATATCACAATTCGTCCAGCATGGTCACGGGCATAACAACACAATCCGCCCGGCGTGGTCACATGCATAACAATATAATCTACCCGGCGTATCAATACAGTCCGCCTGTTGTGGTCACATGCATATCAATACTATCCGTCGGCATGGTCACATGCATATCAATACTATCCGCTGGCATGGTCACATGCATATTAGTACTATCCGTCCGGCGTGGTCACACGCGTAACAATACAATCCGCCTGGCGTGGTCACAGGCATCCAGTCCAAATCATATAACACAGAAGCAAGTATACAAGAACATATGTATATGATGAATAAATATCAGATTTCATGCTCTTGGATTGGTATAATAACACGTTAAAGTTTAGGCATGTGCAAAGTGTGATATCATAGCTCAAATCAAAAATTTCATCACAAATTAGCAATTACCAAGTTTATTCAGGGAATTAGCCTCTTCGTAACCTCAAACATGGCTCAAATAGTTCACAAAAATATTACAAATATGAGAAACATCATAGCTTACAACTTAACACTCAATTCTAGGCATATTATAGCCTAAGCACTACACCGACCATGGATAAATACCCCGGTGCTTGCACATGGGCTATATCCCCACACATATGTGCACCCATAGCCCGTAGCTATCACAAATAGTTGAGGCAACTAGTGCCTCAACCAAGTTTAGAGAAGATACCTCAAGCAAGCCAAAATAAATACCAAGCAAGCCAAATACCGCTCTAGAAATGCCATCCCGTGCGCATCTACCTCTGAACGGCTCGAAAGTAGCCAAAAGAAACTCAAAAACATCAAATAATACCAAAGAAAACCAACCCAAATGATAAATGTTGAGTCTTTAATCAGTTATCAAAGTCAACCAAAAGTCAAACTCGAGTCTGCACCTCGGAACCCGATAAAACTCATAAATTCTGACATTCCATTCAATTACGAGTCCAACCATACTAATTTCACTCAAATCCGACTCCGAATCGATGTTCAAAACTCAAAAATTCACTTTAGAAAATTTATATAAAAAAAACTCCAAATTTTCTTTAAAATTCATAATCCAAATGCCAAAATCAAAGATAGATTCATGAAATATAACCAAAACCGAGTAGACAATACTTACCCCAATTGATGTAGTGAATCCTCTCCAAAATCTCCCAAATCCAAGCTCTAAATCCCAAAATGTGAATAAATGAGCCAACCCTTGAATATAAAGCCTCTACCCAGGCATTCCTGCATTTGAGAACCTTCAGCCGCTTCTGTGACACGGATGTCGCTTCTGCGGAAACCACTCAATAGCCGACCTCTCGCACATGCGGACATTCTTCCGCTTTCGTGCATTCACAGGTGCGAGCATGAATCTACTTCTGCGCTCCATTTTGCTTCTGCGCGTCTGACCAGTGCTTCTATGCAACCGCAAATGCACCCACATTCTAAAAAGATCCCTCACTCAACCTATTTACGCTTTTGCAACTGCTTGGCCGCATTTGCAACTCCGCACCTGCACCCAATATTTCGCAGGTGCGATGACACCAATCCTCTGCCAAAACCAGCCTCAACCAAAATGCCTCAAAATGGTCTGAAACTCACCTGAGCCCCTCGGTACCCCGTCCGAATATACGAACAAGTTTCAAAATATAACACGGACGTACTCGAGGCCTCAAATCACACATAACAACATCAAAACCACGAATCTCACCTCAAATCAAACTTTATGAACTTTTGAACTTTCAACTTTCACAACTCGTGCCGAATGATATCCAATCAACTTAGAATGACCTCAAATTTTACGCACAAGTCCCAAAAGACATAAAAAATCTATTTCAACTCTTGGAACAACAATTCGAACCCAATAATATTGGAGTCAACTCTCGGTCAAGCTTATGAACATTCCAAACCTTCGAATTTCAACTTTTGCCAAATAGTGTGAAACCTTTTAGAGACATCCAAATGCAAATCCGGGCATATGTCCAAGTCTAAAATCACCATCCGGAACTAACGGAACCAACAAAACTCTGATCCGGGGTCAAATACATAAAGTCAAACTTGGTCAACTCTTCCAACTTAAAGCTTCTTAATTGAGAATCATTCTTCCAAATAAATCCCGAATCACCTAAAAACCAAAATCGACGATTCACACAAGTCATAATACATCATATGAAGCTACTCAAGACTGCAAACAGCTGAACGGAATACAATTGCTCAAAACGATATGTCGATCGTTACATTCTCCCCCACTTAAACATACATTTGACTTGAACGTGCCAAGAGTCATTCTAAAACTATCAAATCACTGTGTAAGCTCACCATGGACAAAACTCAGGGGTGATCCCGTGTCACCCCAATCCATATAAGCTTGACAACACAACATTACCGAAGATCCTTACTTCAACCTTAGCCCATAAACCATAGAATCAAATCTCCAACATCTAGAGCTGATCATAGGACTCAATTTTCGCATCGACACATTCTATAAGTATGAAAAAGCTATATCAAGCCATAAACATAACCCCAAACGCAGTCACATAATACACCATACAACTCAGATACTCATAGTAATAAATTCCGGCCACAATAGCTGCTCAATGATAAATTCGGTACCGATAATAAACCTCATATCAAATAAAACCTTGTTTGTAACCCTTCATACACTGCCAATGATGAAATGAACACGCAAAAACTGATAACCACTCATCAAATCAACAAGTCGTAGAGCTCTCTCGTCCGACAAGAACTATAGCCAAATTTAAACCTGTTTAGGGACATTATTCTTCTAAACCTACCGTAGTCAAACTCAATAACACCCATTCTAGGTCCAATGACCTCATCTCATCAAATAAAAGCTGCTCTACTGACATGCTACACCATACAACCCATACTCACAAATCGTGCAATCCGTGCACCCATAAGCAACAACTCAAATGTACCCAAAAGTGGAAAGTGACTCAACTAAGAGAACCGTTCCGCAAGTTTAACATACCCCACCACAAGCACAATGTTGTGAACCCATCACAAAAGGGAGAACCAAAACACCCGAAATCAACACAAAGGATCATATCCCAACATAACTCCGTCGCAATGCGTGTCCCAATCTAAACACCGGCCCACATGAAATACCTCGAGTCCTAATGCTCAAAATCAATAACAAATCAATATCAAGTACACGAAGTGAATGACCATAACCATGGAGAAACCAACAGCACAATATACCACAACCTAGAAAGACCATAACCAAGGCGCATTTAACCATTCAACACCCCAAGATCCATCTCGCTTGAATTCCGCTACAAGGCCCAAATAGAACCGCATCATGTGTGCAAATAACAAATAGATCGCCTCTCATCATAGCATAAAAGAGTAACTCATAGAACATATCAAAACATGAACAAGCTCCACTTTAACCGAATGGCACATCCCTCAATAGTAGTAGTGTTGAGTCAATAAATCATCCCGGTGTAGAATACACATCCTCATTGGGCCTACCAATGGGCCCCCAAATCAACTCTGTTCATCCATGAACAAATTAATGACCCTCCTAAAAGTCCACAATGACCTAACCATGACACATACTATTAGTTGTCTAACTGTGGCCATACCTTCACAGTCCGCAACTAAGGAACAATCTACCTCTGAGAAATCCTAGTATCCAAATCCTTAAAATACCATAATCACCATACCTAATCCCAACTCGACCACTCTAATGAATGGCACCTTCATACCTAATCACTCCACGAAAATAATTCCACAATTCTTTCGTGCCACATACCAAAATCTCAACATCATCAGTCTATCAACCAGGCAAATACCGTAACACCAATAAAGCATCCATAAGTCAAAACACAGTGCGCTTTCTGAAATGAGTACCCTTCACAAGCAATACCAAGTAGTGCTAGAATTCATCTAAATATCCGAAGTCCATTTGCACATAACCAAACCATCAGCACCGAATCCCTCTAACTCAACCAAGTAATGCAGGTCCCTAAAACTCATGAGTATTGCCACAAAACACCGGTAAGGCCTCAGAAGATCATAAGAACCAAAAGAACTGATCGTTCCCATTACCATGCCGATCTAACCTACTACCAATCTCTCCTATTTTCTCTGAGTTCCTTCTAAATTGCCTTCAAATTAACACTTTTTCTTGATAGAAAACTCATCCTTACCCAAAGCTCACCGCAAGAGATCCTAGCATGAAATCCACGTCGTCCTAAAGCCCATAAGCCACTGTATTCCCTCTTAAGTACCCCAAATACAACAACCCAGATACCCACGCTGAAAAGTCTTTATGTGAATTTAAAGTTATTTCCTCAACCTTTCTGACACTAAAATGTAGAACCTAATAATGATACAAAAATACCACGAATCCCAACACCATCCAATGCAAATTTCATATCTTAGCCATTTATGAATTTGAAAATTACTCAAATACCATATATGAATCTTGAACCCGTTAGAACCTTCACGAAAGTCATCCACTCTACTTTAATCTCAATTGCACTGCTCAACAAGCCAAACAACCCGTGTAACTTTAGCACACCGACATCCAAAGAGGTAACCCCACCTTCACATAATTGAGTAAACCCCTACTACATGCACACTACATCCATCACGAATAACAACCCAAATCATTCTATGATTTTCATTTACCCGTAAACTGCAATATATCATGTATCTAGAAATTTCCTTACTCGAGTCATTCTCGAACTCAACCTTTACAAGTCATAACTAATCCAGAATCATACCTCAAGCTGAACCCAATACTACACATAACTATGCAATCTGGTCGTCGATAGCAGGCTCCCCCACTTGGCTCAAAGCCATAGAATACAACATCCGATAACCCATAATACCTTTAATACATAATTGTCATGATCTTGCATCATAATTCAGCCAAAACCTTCATAAACTCATATAGCATTAATATACAGTACCTCAAATCATCTGTGAAACTCACATTCATCCTCGCAATAGTCAAGCCAAATTTCCTCAAGAGATTCATACTCAAATTGCAAAAGACAACCTACCGGCAGAGGAAAACTCAGCAGAGATATCATAGAAAAATTACACATCTGTAGACTACCCCGTAGGTGAAAACCCACCTGCTTAGCCTCAAATCGGCATCTCTCTATGACCTCATCCTGGTCGCAATCACCATGCAATCACTAAATCTTCTCGAGTCTGAACTCAGTGACAAGACATAAGAACACACTTCATTCCACAAACGAACAACTGAAAGATCCCTAACACACTCATGACTCAGGACCGAACAATACGTCAAGACAGAAATCAAGCACCCAATAGTCCTTTCCACATCCCAAGCAAATTTTCTCGTCACATCTAAGCCTTCTGAACACATCCTGCGGTCACATCATACTCATCATATAGCCATCTTGCCACTCACTGATCCACCAGTCCCACTCCTAGGGACAATACTGTACATATAAGTCCAAATGCATATATTCACACAACTGAAACCATCGAGCCCAAGCTGCGGCCACAACCCGGCCTCAAGTCCTCCAGACTAGCCCATCATGAAAACACATAAGTCACATCTCATACCACATCCATGGAATCATAAGTCTTCCTTGCACAGTTGATACTGAGCGTTCACATAACATACAAGTGAGTGAAAGGAATTCAAAGAGATACACTTCAAGCTGAATCAATGTTGTACGATAAAGAAAGAAAGATGGGAAGTTTATATTAAATTCCATGTAGCCTCTCGAAGATAGGTATGTACATCTTCATACCGATCCACAAGACTCTACTAGATACTTGCTCATGACTCATAGAACCTATGAACCTAGAGATCTAATACCAACTCGTCACGACCCAAAATCTAACTAGTCGTAATGACACCTAACCCAACCTGCTAGATAGCCAGCTAACAATAACACAATCCAACTGAGATTAATGAGAATCAAATGATGAAATAACTGAACTTTTATACAAAAACCCAAGGACTGGTATTACAAGTCATGAGTCATTAAGACTTAGATTTACAAAACTGAATTGAAATTGTAATTACAACATCTGTTTAGAATGTACATAAACATAATTCGAATATAAAGCTACCAAAGACAAGTGATTGCCATAGCTGGAACACGAGTACATCTTCAATGCCAGCTCCCTCCATACATAACAACAACAACTCCAAGATCTGCATGCAAGGTGCAGAAGTGTAATATGAGTACAACCAACCTCATATACTCAATAAGTATCATAACTAACCTCGACGAGGTAAATGAAGCAAGAACTATAAATGATACTCACCAACACTGGTACAGTTCATAATTTCAACAAGTATAGAACGGATATATGAATAAATCGGGAAATCTCAAGTAAAACCAATTTGATGCTCACAATTCTTTATTATTAATGTCTTCTACTCTAATAAAAAATCCAGCATATAAAGAAGATATGCAAGTAAATCAAGAAAACAGTCAAGGAAATTAAAAGTAAAGATGAAATGTAATAACCAAATATCAATCTGTTGGGCACACAACCCGATCCAAGAACAATAAGCTAATAAGCCCTGTTGCAGCATGCAACCCGATCCAAATATAGTAACCAGCTCTTCCATAGCTCATATCAACCAGAAACCCATCGGTTTCTCACAATCCGCGTGTACACCATCATGAGCGAAACATGAAAGGTTGACCCTAGGGAGATGGATCCTTATCCACACACACGTGATACCAGCTCGGCATGGTCATAGGCTCAATATAACGGATCCGGCTAGTGTGGTCATAGGCTCAGTATGACGGATCCGCTAAGCTTGGTCACAGGAATAACAACACAATCCGCCTGGCGTTGTCACAAGCATAACAATACAATCCGCCTAGCATGGTCCACGGGCATATTAATACAATATGCCTGGCATGGTCATAGGTATATCAATATTATCCGCCCGGCATGGTCACAGGTTTAACAACACAATCAAATCGGTGTGGTCATAGGCATCCAGTCTAAATCATATCACACAAAAGCAAGTATATAAGTGTTACAACCCATATCCACATGTGTTAGTTCATGCCATATATTAGTTAACATAAATCCAAGAAGGAATTATCTTTGATATGATAAGAAGTCAATCCTTTTGGTCTTAAGTTATACAAGAGTGTATAAGGGTGATTAACAAGTATTAGAAGTTAAATGAATCAAGGATGTTGTAATTTGTATTTTCAGGTAAATCTAGCGGTGCTTAATACACTCAATAAGTCATGTATTAAGGTATTTTAATCATATAATATCCGTATCATAAGTCTTGAAGTCAAACGAGTTATGAAACAAAAGTCGACAAAAGTTGTCTCAACTTAGGTTCATAATTTTACTTAAACATTAGGTAGAATGTTTCTAATCTTTTCTCCTAATTTACAAGGAATTACAGGGTGATCTACCAACCAAATTAAATATCTATGAGTGTAGTTTCCAACTCATTAAACCGTTCATCGATACGATCTTGGAGTAGAGAGATATTTGCATTTTCGCGAGACTGCGCCAAGCACCTCTCTATGGGGCCCACTAAGGCGGTTTAAGATATTTGGACCTATATAGGATGCCTCCAACCCGTTTTAAGTCATTTCTTCTCACTATTTTCAGACCTTATAACCCTAGGAACATCCTCTCAAGGTTCTCTCAAGATTCAAGACCCAAAAAAGGGCAAACAACACAAATCAAGTGTCGGGAATTCCGTGGCGCTAGTAAGTCTCTTGTTCTTCTTGTTGTTGCTCATTTTTGTGTCATTCCAGCTCGTGTGGGAGGTTGTTTTAAAGGGTTTATGTTCTGTAAATACTCCCTCATGTTCTTAATATCAATCCTAGGTGATTTCAAGCCTTCTAAAGTGATTCTAGTGCCGAAAAACACTAATTGATCGCTAGTTTCGCTTTTTTGTTGTTGTGGCAGCATTGGAGGGATATTTCATGGAAATTTAAGGTCAAATTGGAGTTGTTCTTTCTGTATAAAGGTAAGGAACCTCTTACTCTATATGTATTTAAGATTATCCAAGTTGCGGCTAAGCCATTGAAGCTAGAACTTGTGAAATATATATCGAAAGGCTTGGTAGTAATGTTATTGTTTTGTGGACTGTTTTGCGTTGTTGTTGGGCTGCGTATTTTACTACTATCTTGTGGAGTTTTGGAGGAGGAAGGGTGTGGAGAAACACCATATATATGTAGGGTTATGGGCTGATAGTTATTCGTAACATTTCCAGGTTGTTTGACACGACTACGGTGGTCGTCGTATGTATGGAGTGATTAGGCTGTGTGTGGACTATTTTGGGAGGCTCAATATGTTTATTATTGATGTTGTTTGGGCTGTTTGGTGACTGTTTTGAATGGTGTGAGGTCATATATATAGGGGAGGTGCTGTCCGTTTCATCGTAAAATAGGTTGTGGTCGATACATAATAGTTATGACGCTTAAATGATAACGATAGTATCGTTTCTCTTATTGTAGACTAAGGAGTTTTGACAATTGCATAGCTTGAGATTGGGGCAGTATATACAAGGTATGTGAGGCTATCCCTTTCCTTCTTTTGCACGACTCCGATTGTACATAATGTAATGAACGAGCTTCCAAGATACTCTACTCTTAGAAGCTAGCAGTACTTACATTGTTTTCCCTCTTATGGAACGATTGATGTTAATGTTGCTTCTCTTATTCTTATGTTATCAATGTTGTTGGTACTTCCTGATTCTTATAAGGTTCATAGTGAAGAGTTAGTCCTAATAACGTGTACAGAGGATACCGACCTTACGTCACTCCGAAAGGTTTAGAATGTGATTCCATGAGTCGAGCATGCATTATATATATGTATCTATTTTACTCTACCGAGCCACGCTATAGTTGGCCGGGTACGGCACCTATTGTGCAACCACTGATCAGTTGGGTTTTACCGAGCTCCACGTGGCCGGGTACGATTCTACCGAGCCTATTATGGCCGGGTACGATATGATGATGATGATGCCCACAGAGGCGAATGCTTTAAAGGTTTATGTATTTATACATATGTATCATGCATTTCATGTAAGTAGCCCTCAGAGGTACTAAGATGTTACAGGTTGTATATTCTCTATCCTTGCTTACATTACTGATCGTATTTATGGTTCCTTGCCTTACATACTCAGTACTTTATTCGTACTGACGTCCTTTTATTTGTGGACGTTGCATGTCGTGCTGCAGGTCCTGATAGACAGGCAGGTGTAGCTCCCCCACCACAGTAGGTTGTCCAGTTCAGCGGTGATAGGCGAGATCCCTTCTCCGGACTTGCCTTGGTCTTGGAATGCATTTTTGTTATAGACATTATGGGTATGTCGGGGCCCTGTTCCGGCTATGTTGCAGCACTTATGTTTATTTAGAGGCTCATAGACAAGTGTCGACTCATGTATAGTTTGGTATGCCTTGTCGGCTGGTTTTTGTTATATAGTCTTTCATGGTAGCATGGTAGCTCATACCTTATATGTAGTTTCTTGATTGTCTGGTCATCCCCTGCTATGTATGTTCATGCCGTCATATTTTATTACTGGTTGTCCATGATCCAGGTCTACCATTTATATTGATCTCGTCAGCCCTAAAAGATAATAATGAAGGTTAGATGAAATGTACGTTGGTGCTCGGCAAGTATGGTCGGGTGCTAGTCATGGCCCTCCAGTTTGGGTCGTGACAAACTTGGTATCAGAGCAAGTCTGTCCTAGGGATTGTCTATGAGCCATGTCTAGTAGAGTCTTGATTATGGATGTGTAGCGCGCCACATTTATAATCAGGAGGCTACATGACATCTAGGGTTGTTACCTTCTTCCTGAATCTAGATCGTGCGTAGAGTTGAGTCGTAAGTGTTTGTCTCTAATATTCACCTTGTTTTCTTTCAGCGATGCTTTCGACTAGGAAGCAAACAATTAGTAGACAGCTTGATACAGCTGCAGGAGAGGGTACCAGTCAGGTGCCCCAAGCCAGAGCAGGCCAAAGTGAGGCTCAGAGTGAGATGTCGTCTCATACCTCATCTACCCCGTCTCCTCCAGAGGATATTAGAAGGCACCCAGCGCCTCCAGTTCCTCCGTCTGGCACTCCAGACCAGGATATGCGGAGTGCTTTGCAGTTATTGACTAGCTTGGTAGCTGCTCAGGCTCAGAGGCAGAATACAGGTGCTGCTGAGAAACCAGTTAGTACAAGAGTTCGTGATTTTATTAATTTAGACCCTCCAGTGTTTACCGGATCAGACCCCAAGGAGGACCCACAGACTTTTATTGACCAGGTTCATCGTACACTTCGGGTTATGCATGTTAGTGATACAGAGGCAGTAGAGTTGGCTTCTTATCGGCTACGGGATTTAGCGGTTCTCTGGTATGATAGTTGGGAGAGATCCAGGGGTCCGAACCCTCCTCCAGCTGTGTGGAAGGAATTTTCTGAGGCCTTTCTTCGTCACTACTTGCCAGTTGAGATACGACGAGCTAGAGCTGATAAGTTCTTGAACCTTAGACAAGGTAATATGAGTGTGCGAGAGTACAGTATGCAGTTTGATTCTTTGGCAAGGTATGCTCCCCATATGGTGGCCGAGATGAGTGATAGGGTGCATATGTTCGTGAATGGGTTGGGACCACATCTGATAAATGAGTGTACGATAGCCTCCTTGGTGGAGGGCATGGATATTTCCCGTATTCAAGCTTATGCCCAGACCCTAGAGGATCGTAAGCGCCAGTAGAGGGCAGTTAGGGAGCAGGATAGGGGCCAGCATAAGAGGGCGAGATTTGCAGGGTATTCTGATGACTTCAGAGGCAGCGTCAGGCCACAGGTTTTGAGGAGTTCGGCGCCACCTATAGCTAGTGCTCCTCCATAGTTTCAGAGGCCTCAATATGATCGATCCTATTCTGGTCCAGGTCAGAGTTCGCGGGCATCTGGCTCACAACATCACAGGGATACTAGTCAGATGAGACCCTCAACACCACATTGTGATCAGTGCGGCAAGGCCCACTTTGGACTCTGCCGTCGAGGTTCTAATGCGTGCTATTCGTGCGGACAGCCTGGCCATATGATGTGGGATTGTCCTAATAGAGGAGGTGATGGTATGGCTCAGCCGACTGGATCTGTGTCTGGTTCTTCCTCATCAGTTCGACCTCCAGCACGGGGTTTTCAGCAGTCGACAGGTCATGGTAGAGGTAGAGGTGCAGTGTCGAGTTCGAGTGGTGCTCAAAATCAAACCTATGCTCTAGTAGGTCGACAGGATCTCGAGTCGTCTCCAGATGTTGTTACAGGTATAATATCTGTGTTTTCTTATAATGTAAATGCGCTGATTGATCTGGGATCTACATTATCATATGTTACACCTTTTGTGGCTAATAAGTTTGGCATTGAACCTGAATTGATAAGTAAACCCCTTGCGGTATCTACTCCGATAGGAGATTCTGTGATTGCTAGAAGGGTATATAGAGGTTTCACTGTGATGATTTGTAGTCGTCAAACCTCGGCAAATTTATTTGAGTTAGAAATGGTTGATTTTGATGTGATAATGGGAATGGACTTGTTGGCCTCATGCTATGCAAATGTTGACTGTCGTACGAAGATGGTTAGGTTCCAATTTCCGGGTGAACCCGTCATTGAATGGAAAGGGAACATTGCTACATCGAAAGGTAGGTTTATTTCCTATCTTAAGGCAAGGAAAATGATCTCAAAAGATTACATTTATCATCGCGTTCACGTTAGGGATGTGGAGGCGAAGCCGCCTACTCTACAATCAATCCCTGTGGTCAACAAATTTCCAGATGTTTTCCCAGATGAACTCCCAGGCCTTCCTCCTAAAAGGGAGATTGAGTTTAGCATTGATGTGTTTCCTGACACTCAACCGATCTCTATCCCTCCATACAGAATGGCCCCGGCAGAGTTGCGAGAGTTGAAGGTGCAGTTGAAGGACTTGCTGGATAAGGGCTTCATTAGGCCTAGCACCTCACCTTGGGGTGCGCCAGTCCTATTCGTGCGGAAGAAAGACGGGTCGTTACGGATGTGTATCGACTATCGACAGTTGAATAAGTCTACTATAAAGAACAAGTATCCACTTCCAAGAATTGATGACCTGTTTGACCAACTCCAGGGTGCCAAGTATTTCTCCAAGATTGATTTACGTTCAGGGTATCATCAGGTGAGGGTTAAGGAGAAGGATATTCCAAAGACGGCCTTCCGGACAAGATATGGGCACTTTGAGTTCTTGGTGATGTCGTTCGGGCTAACAAATGCCCCAACAACTTTTATGGATCTCATGAATACTATATTTAGGCCCTATCTTGATGTGTTCGTGATTGTATTCATTGATGACATTCTAGTATATTCTCGTTCGGAGGCGGAACATGCGGGCCACTTGCGGATAGTATTACAGACGCTTCAGGATCGTAAGTTATATGCTAAGCTCTCCAAATGTGAATTTTGGCTGAACTCAGTAGCGTTCCTTGGCCATGTGATATCTGACGAGGGTATTAGTGTCGACACTCAGAAGATCGATGCAGTAAAGAATTGGCCGAGACCTACAACACCATCAGAAGTCCGCAGCTTCCTAGGGCTAGCAGGATATTATAGGCGGTTTGTAGAAGGATTTTCCTCTATATCATCACCATTGACTAAGTTAACACAAAAAGCTACCAAATTCCAGTGGTCTGACACTTGTGAACGTAGTTTTCAGGAGCTGAAGAATCGATTGACATCTGCACCAGTGCTCACTCTTCCTGAAGGAACAGAAGGTTATGTGGTATATTGTGATGCCTCAGGTATAGGTTTGGGGTGCGTATTGATGCAGCGTGGGAAGGTGATTGCTTATGCATCAAGACAATTGAAGAAGCATGAAAAGAATTATCCAACCCATGATTTGGAATTGGCTGCAGTAATATATGCTTTGAAGATATGGCGGCACTACTTATACGGCGTCCATGTTGACATCTACACAGATCACAAGAGTTTACAATACATCTTCAAGCAGAAAGAGTTGAATTTGAGGCAGCGTAGGTGGCTTGAATTATTGAAAGACTACGACGTCGAGATATTGTATCATCCCGGTAAAGCCAATGTTGTGGCAGACGCTCTCAGCCGTAAATCAATGGGAAGCTTAGTACATATTGAGGCAGGTAGATGGGGGTTGACTAAAGAGCTTCATCAGCTAGCCAATATGAGAATCAGATTGTTAGACTCTGATGACGGAGGTGTTACTGTACAGAATACATCAGAATCATCTTTGGTAGCCGAGGTAAAAGCACGACAATATGAAAGATCCTATCTTAGTACGATTAAGAGAGAGCATTCAGCAGTGTAAAAGTATGGCTTTTGAGATCGGAAGAGATGGGGCACTGAGATACCAGGGCCGATTATGTGTGCCTAATGTGGCAGGGTTGCGAGAGAAGATTATGAATGAGATTCATCAATCCCGATATTCCATCCATCCCGGCTCGACAAAGATGTATCATGATGTCAAGGAGCAGTATTGGTGGGATAACATGAAGAAGTCTATTGCAGAATTTGTAGCCCAGTGTCCCAATTGTCAACAAGTAAAGATAGAACATCAGAAACCCGGTGGATTGCTTCAGAATATAGAGATTCCGACCTGGAAATGGGAGGTGATTAATATGGACTTCATTATTGGATTACCTCGCTCTTATCATAAGTTTGACTCCATCTGGGTGATAATTGATCGACTTACAAAATGTGCCCATTTTCTGCCAGTTAAGACAACTTACATGGCTGAAGATTATGCGAAGTTGTATAACAAGGAGATTGTTAGGCTTCATGGTGTGCCGGTATCTATTATATCAGACCGAGGAGCTCAATTTACAGCTAACTTTTGGAGGTCTTTTCAGAAGGGTTTAGGCATATAAGTGAATCTCAGCACTGCATTTTATCCGCAGACTGACGTACAGGCTGAACGTACCATTCAGACACTGGAAGATATGTTACGAGCATGTGTTCTAGATTTTAAGGGAAATTGGGATGACCATCTTCCACTCATAGAATTCGCCTACAATAATAGCTACCATTCTAGTATTAAAATGTCCCCATACGAGGCACTATACGGGAGAAGATGTAGATCACCAGTTGGATGGTTCGAAGTCGGTAAAATAGAATTATATGGGCCAGATTTGATTCACCAAGCTATTGAGAAGGTGAAAGTGATACAGGAGCGATTGAGGACGGCATAAAGCAGGCAAAAATCTTATTCCGATGTCCGACGCCGTGATCTGGAGTTTGAGGTTGGTGATTGGGTTTTCCTGAGGATCTCATCAATGAAGGGTATTATGCGTTTTGGGAAGAAAGGTAAGCTGAGTCCAAGGTATATAGGGCCATATAAAATTCTTCGACGGATTGGACAGGTTGCTTATGAGTTAGAATTGCCATCCGAATTGAAATTTGTCCACCCGGTATTCCATGTATCTATGTTGAGGAAATGTATTGGAGACCCTTCTCGAGTCGTCCCTATCAAAGATGTACAAGTTACAGAGGACCTATCATATGAAGAAGTGCCAGTGGCGATATTAGATCGACAAGTCCGCAAGCTGAGAACAAAAGATGTAGCTTCCGTCAAAGTATTGTGGAGGAACAAAAATATGGAAGAAATGACATGGGAAGCAGAAGAGGAGATGAAGTCTAAATACCCTTACCTATTCCAGAATGAAGATAACAAGGATGCTGGTGGAAGACAGGATACATTGGAAGGTGAAACGGCTCTATGAGGTAAGCAATAATTTGAGAATACTCCTCCTTAATACAAAATGGTGATATGTAGATAATGTAAATATGCATAATGCTTTGTGTAGCCTTGTGAAGCCATATGTTGGGCTTAATTGCTTGCAAGTTTTGCTAGTGACCATTTTATAGGGGAAAATTGATCGGAAATTTCCATTGGAATCCACGATGATTTAAACTCCCCATGAACCCTTACATTCGAGGACGAATGTTCCTAAGGGGGGGAGGGTGTTACAACCCATATCCACATGTGTTAGTTCATGCCATATATTAGTTAACATAAATCCAAGAAGGAATTATCTTTTAGATGATAAGAAGTCAATCCTATTGGTCTTAAGTGATACAAGAGTGTATAAGGGTGATTAACCAGTATTAGAAGTTAAACGAATCAAGGATGTTGTAACTCGTATTTTCAGGTAATCTAGCGGTGCTTAATACACTCAAGAGGTCATTTATTAAGGTATTTTAATCATATAATATCCGTATCATAAGTCTTGAAGTCAAACGAGTTATGAAACAAAAGTCGACAAAAGTTGTCGCAACTTAGGTTCATAATTTTACTTAAACATTAGGTCAAATGTTTCTAATCTTTTCTCCTAATTTACAAGGAATTACGGGGTGATATACCAACAAAATTAAATATCTATGAGTCTAGTTTCCAACGCATTAAACCGTTCATCGATACGATCTCGGAGTAGAGAGATATTCGCATTTTCGCGAGACTGCGCCAAGCACCTCTCTATGGGGCCCACTAAGGCGGTTTAAGATATTTGGACCTATATAGGATGCCTCCAACCCGTTTTAAGTCATTTATTCTCACTATTTTCAGACCTTAGAACCCTAGGAACATCCTCTCAAGGTTCTCTCAAGATTCAAGACCCAAAAAAGGGCAAACAACACAAATCAAGTGTCGGGAATTCCGTGGCGCTAGTAAGTCTCTTGTTCTTCTTGTTGTTGCTCATTTTTGTGTCGTTCCAGCTCGTGTGGGAGGTTTTTTTAAAGGGTTTATGTTCTGTAAATACTCCCTCATGTTCTTAATATCAATCCTAGGTGATTTCAAGCCTTCTAAAGTGATTCTAGTGCCGAAAAACACTAATTGATCGCTAGTTTCGCTTTTTTGTTGTTGTGGCAGCATTGGAGGGATATTTCATGGAAATTTAAGGTCAAATTGGAGTTGTTATTTCTGTATAAAGGTAAGGAACCTCTTACTCTATATGTATTTAAGATTATCCAAGTTGCGGCTAAGCCATTGAAGCTAGAACTTGTGAGATATATATCGAAAGGCTTGGTAGTAATGTTATTGTTTTGTGGACTGTTTTGCGTTGTTGTTGGGCTGCGTATTTTACTACTATCTTGTGGAGTTTTGGAGGAGGAAGGGTGTGGAGAAACACCATATATATGTAGGGTTATGGGCTGATAGTTATTCGTAACATTTCCAGGTTGTTTGACACGACTACGGTGGTCGTCGTATGTATGGAGTGATTAGGCTGTGTGTGGACTATTTTGGGAGGCTCAATATGTTTATTATTGATGTTGTTTGGGCTGTTTGGTGACTGTTTTGAATGGTGTGAGGTCATATATATAGGGGAGGTGCTGTCCGTTTCATCGTAAAATAGGTTGTGGTCGATACATAATAGTTATGACGCTTAAATGATAACGATAGTATCGTTTCTCTTATTGTAGACTAAGGAGTTTTGACAATTGCATAGCTTGAGATTGGGGCAGTATATACAAGGTATGTGAGGCTATCCCTTTCCTTCTTTTGCACGACTCCGATTGTACATAATGTAATGAACGAGCTTCCAAGATACTCTACTCTTAGAAGCTAGCAGTACTTACATTGTTTTCCCTCTTATGGAACGATTGATGTTAATGTTGCTTCTCTTATTCTTATGTTATCAATGTTGTTGGTACTTCCTGATTCTTATAAGGTTCATAGTGAAGAGTTAGTCCTAATAACGTGTACAGAGGATACCGACCTTACGTCACTCCGAAAGGTTTAGAATGTGATTCCATGAGTCGAGCATGCATTATATATATGTATCTATTTTACTCTACCGAGCCACGCTATAGTTGGCCGGGTACGGCACCTATTGTGCAACCACTGATCAGTTGGGTTTTACCGAGCTCCACGTGGCCGGGTACGATTCTACCGAGCCTATTATGGCCGGGTACGATATGATGATGATGATGCCCACAGAGGCGAATGCTTTAAAGGTTTATGTATTTATACATATGTATCATGCATTTCATGTAAGTAGCCCTCAGAGGTACTAAGATGTTACAGGTTGTATATTCTCTATCCTTGCTTACATTACTGATCGTATTTATGGTTCCTTGCCTTACATACTCAGTACTTTATTCGTACTGACGTCCTTTTATTTGTGGACGCTGCATGTCGTGCTGCAGGTCCTGATAGACAGGCAGGTGCAGCTCCCCCACCACAGTAGGCTGTCCAGTTCAGCGGTGATTGGTGAGATCCCTTCTCCGGACTTGCCTTAGTCTTGGTATGCATTTTTGTTATAGACATTATGGGTATGTCGGGGCCCTGTTCCGGCTATGTTGCAGCACTTATGTTCATTTAGAGGCTCATAGACAAGTGTCGACTCATGTATAGTTTGGTATGCCTTGTCGGCTGGTTTTTGTTATATAGTCTTTCATGGTAGCGTGGTAGCTCATACCTTATATGTAGTTTCTTGATTGTCTGGTCATCCCCTGCTATGTATGTTCATGCCGTCATATTTTATTGCTGGTTGTCCATGATCCAGGTCTACCATTTATATTGATCTCGTCAGCCCTAAAAGATAATAATGAAGGTTAGATGAAATGTACGTTGGTGCTCGGAAAGTATGGTCGGGGGCTAGTCATGGCCCTCCAGTTTGGGTCGTGACAATAAGAACACATGTACATGATGAATAAATTTTAGATTTCATGCTCTTGGACAGGTATAATAACATGCTAAAGTGTAGGAATGTGCAAAGTGTGTTATCATAGCTCAAATTGGAAATTTCATCACAGAATTAGAAATTACCATGTTTATTCAGGGAATTAGCCTATTCATAACCACAAATATGGCTCAAATAGTTCACAACAACGTTATGAGAAACATCATATCTTACAACTTAAACCTAAGCATTGCCCCGAGCATGGATAAATACCCAGGTGCTTGCACATGGGCTCAATCCCCATATATATGTGTACCCATAGCCCGTAGCTATCGCAAATAATTCAGGCAACTAGTGCTTCAACAAAGTTTAGATAAGATACTTACCTCAAGCAAGCCAAAACAAATACCGAGCAAGCCAAACACCATTCTAGAAATGTCATCTCGTGCGTACCAACCTCTAAATGGCTCGAAACTAGCCAAAATCAACTCAAAAACATCAAATAATGCCAAGGAACCAACCCAAATGATAAAGGTCGAGTCTTTAATTAATTATCAAAGTCAACCAAAAGCCAAACTCGAGCAAGCACCTTAGAACCCGACAAAACTCACAAAATTTCGACGATCCATTCAATTACGAGTCTAATCATACTAATATCACTCAAATCTGACTCCGAATAGATGTTCAAATCTCAAAAATTCACTTTAGAAAAATTTAGACACCCCCGCCCCCAAAATTTCTCTTTAAAATTCATAATCCAAATGTCAAAATTGAAGATAGATTCATGTAATATAACCAAAATCGAGTAGAAAATACTTACCCCAATCCATGTGATCAAAATCCTCTCCAAAATATCCCAAAACCAAGATCTAAATCCCAAAATACGAATAAATGAGCCAACCCTCTAAGATAAAGCCCCTGCCCCAGGCATTTCCACATTTGTGAACCTTCATCCACTTCTGTGACACAGATGTCGCTTCTGCAGAAACCACTCAATAGCTGACCTCTTGCACCTGCGGACATTATTCCACTTTTGCGCATTCGCAGGTGCTAGGCATGAATCCACTTCTGCACTCCATTTCACTTTTACGCCCCTGACCAATACTTCTGCGCTAACCGCAGATGCGCCCACATTTCCACATCTGCGAAGATCCTTCACTCAGCCTCTTTAAGCTTCTGTGACTTCTTGACCGTATTTACGGCTCCGCACCTGCGCCCAATATTCCGCAAGTGTGATGACACCAATCCTCTGCCAAAACAATACTTAACCAACATGCCTCAAAATGGCTCGAAACCCGTCTAAAACTCACCTGAGCCTCTCAGGACCCCGTCCGAACATGCCAACAAGTTACAAACATAACACGGACCTACTAGAGGCCTCAAAGCACACATAACAACATCAAAACCATGAATCGCACCTCAAATCAAACTTTATGAACTTTTGAACTTTCAACTTCCAAAACTCGTGCCGAATCATATCAAATCAACTCAGAATGACCTCAAATTTTGTGTACGAGTCCCAAATGACACATCAAATCTATTCTAACTCCCAGAATAACAATCCGAACCCGATAATATTGAATTCAACTCTCAGTCAAACTTATGAACATTCTAAATCTTTGAATTTTCAACTTTTGCCAAGTAGTGCTGAAACCTTCTAGAGACATCCAAATGCAAATCTGAGCATGCATCCAAGTTCAAAATTACCATCCAGACCTAACGAAACCATCAAAACTCTGATCCGGAGTCAAATACATAAAAGTTAAACTTGTTTAATTCTTTCAACTTAAAGCTTCATAGTTGAGAATCATTCTTCCAAATAAATCTGTATCACGTGAAAACTAATCGTTGATTTACACAAGTCATAATTCATCCTATGAAGTTATTCAAGACTTCAAACAGTTGAACGGAATGTAATTGCTCAAAACAACCGGTCGGGTCGCTACAAATGAAGATCTCACTGTTAACTTCTTATTGAAGATCTTATTATCATCCAAGATTGTCCTATACTTGAACGGTAAAACCGTAGAAGTTCTGATAGAAGATATAAGAATTCAACTTCGCAAGTGTCATCCACATCTTAGCCTGTATATGATTTGAAGATATTAATTAATAAAAAGGAAGAATATTAATTTAATAATTTAAAATATCTCTTTCACTATAATTGTTTAGTTAAACATCTTGAAAGATGTTTCAAAACTCCAGAGAGATGCTTGAAATATCCTGAGAGATGTAACTGAACTCTTATCGGAAGAGCCTTATTTGAGCTTATCTCAACAAATTGAGAATGTGACTTATTATTCTTTCTCTTTTTACTTCTTTCTACCTCGACAAACTCTTCCTCTTTCCCTTATTCTCTTAATTTTTTCTCTTGAAGCTTCTTTTCCTATTGGTTTCAACATACAACTTTTATCTCCAGAATTCTCTTCTTCTATTTCTTCTCCTTCAATAGTTGTTGTCTTCTTCCTTAATTTTTCATCATTAACGTTTGTCTCCCCTTCTCATTCTTCTCCTTCAATAGATGTTGTCTCCTCTTTTATTTTTTTCTTGTACAACATTTGTCTCTTCTTCTCTTTCTTTCTATTTTTCCTCTCCTCTTTCTCTGTTTCCTCTGTTTTTATATTAAAAAAATCTATTTCCTCCTTTTTTTTCTCTTTTTTCTTCTTCTATAGCATTCTCTTCTTCTGCTACATTCTCTTCTACTTCATCTACAATGTCTTCTTCTTCTATAATATTTTGTCCTTCTACTACTATTTAAAGAGGTGTGGCTTCCACTTCTTCTATAATGAGCATTGATTCTTGTTGCTCATCCTCCAATGATGTCCTAATTCTTTGTTAGGTCTTTTTGAAAGAGAGTCACCTCTTCCTCTTCATCCTCTATTTGACTCACATCCCTTTATTATTTTATTTATATACTCAAACATGTAACAACCATCAGCACGTAAATAATTAATTTTTTTTCTAACACCAAAAAATTAAAACGATAAATAATAGGTATTCTTTGGTGAAGCATCTCATGGATACTAAACATCCTTAGAGATGTTTCAAATATCTTACATGATGCTTCAAACATCTTAATAAGATGCTTGAAACATCTCTAAAGTATTTAACAATCCATGAGTTGTTTAACAATTGGATATTTCAACCATCTCTTAAGATAATTCAAACATGCCAATGAGATGTTTGAAACATCAATGAAAAATAACCTTAATCAAACCTAGAAAAACATTGCAATAACTGCACGAAAACTATACAACGATACAAAAATACCAAATTCATTGCACAACAACATTAACTACATTCTATATTTTTGACACACTCAGAAACTATACAATAACAATAACTATACAACAACAATAACTACACAACAACATTAATAACCACACCAATAAGAGCAACAGAATTTTAATAGAAATTTTGCATTATTTCATGTTTAGGGTTTATCGACGGGGTAGAAAAAAATTAAAAAAAGAAATCTTACCTTGATGACAGAATATCGATTCCACAGCAAAATTTCAACGAGTTTCAAAGATTTTTCGGTGATCTGAGTTTCAATGTGAACATTCTGCAGTCTTAGTAAGAGGGGAAGGGTTAAAGATTTACCCGATGTGAGATATTATATTGTTCGAGGAACTGTAGATGTTGGCGGAGTAAAGGATCATCAACAAGGGCGTTCTAGTGCGTTATAGATTCTTATCCAAGACTTGTATCATTTGATGATGTCATGTGAATCGCTAGAAACATGTGAAGTGGAGTCGGCGATCAGTTAAAATTTTGAGCCCTAGTGACGGTTGTGGGAGTTGGGAGAGAGAAGAAATCGATTTTGAATATGGGGGGGGGGGAGGTAACCGATCGACGATCGTACTTTTCCTATTTACAATTTGGTCCCCAACCCCTTCTTTATTTCCTTAATAATCCGATTTCGCGTTAATCAAAAGAAGTGACCTTTTATCCTTCACTCTTGCTTTATTTTTTATTACAGCTCTTTTTCATTCAATGTTGATTCCATTGAATCTTATGTAACATTAACATTACCTCGGCAAAATTTAAATTTGCTAAACCCCAAATTGATTTTCAAACTTTCAGGTAAATGGGCAATAAATCCTATAGTTGCAGAGAAGAAAGCTCGGAATAAAGGAACTTTTAATAGAGAGTAGTACCCATAGCCTTGAGATTTTTCTCATCCATGTAGAAAGAACCCAAAAACTTTTTTCGATACTCCATTGCTATAATTCATGTACAAGATTGTGTTTTTATGTTTTTATTCAACAAAATCAAATTTGACCCACTTGATTTCCCCATTGGTCTAACAAATTTGTAAACTAGGATTATGAAAATTGGGAAAAGAAAAGGAAGAACTCCATTTGTTTGTAGAGAAATTTGTTCATTCTGAAATAAAGTAATGATGATTAGGGTTATGCTAAAAGTGTACTAATTTGTTAAATATAGAGGACTATTAGTGCTCCATGTGAAAGAATATGTATTGTTTGGAGAGGGTGTTTGGATGGGCTTAAAAGCTGGTCAAACTAGCTTTTAAACACCTTTTTATTTTATGGTGTTTGGCAAAAAGAAATGCTTAAAAAAGCCAAAAGCAACAAGTTGGCTGACCCCAACTTTTCCAATTTTGGCTTAAAAGCCATTTTAGTTTGACCAATAAAATTACTCTCTTGTCCATTATAAATTTTCATAATACCAAAATTACCCTTAGTCAAAGAAACCCTAAAATATCTACTTCTCCTATTTCCTTCATTGCTGAAGACAATTGTTCCTCTTCTTTCCTCCTCCTCTCAGTTTCATCTTCATTTTCTGCACTTTCCTCAAGCATCACGCCCCTTTCTGTATTTTTAGACGAACATGATTTTATAGTTATATTTTTGGAGGGTTTCTTCTTTCTTTTCTTTGGTATTGTTTATTACTAACAATTTTATCCAATTGCATTGCTTTCTGCCAATTCTACTTGACTATATAGAGAGAACGATGGTGCTCTAGTAGTAATACTATACTGGGTATTCCAAACTAAAGGGAAAAGGAATTGAAATTAAATTAAAATATAAATTAATTTTCATTTACATTAATTCATTATTAAATATATTATAGTAATCCGGTCCTTTATAATGTTGATAACTTTAAGGATATTTCTGTCTTTTCAATAGAAAAAAGTGCTTACCAACACTTATTTACCAAACACTTCAACAACTTTTTTTAAGCTTCAACACTTTTACCCAAACAGGTAACTGCTTATTTATAAAACAAGCTCCAGCACAAGCTAATCCAAACGGGCTCAGAGTCTGATGACAAAGATAATGTATGATTTTTGGCCTTTTCTATACAGAGAAGGGTAAGAAATACCCCTGAACTATTGGAAAAGATCTAAAAATATCCTTCATCCACCTATTGGGCTAAAAATAGACCTACATCCACCTTTTTGGTTCATTTATACCCTTTGACCATTAGGTCAATGCTGAATTTTAAAAATATTATTTAAATTTCACGTGGCAACTTCTTATTGACCGAAATTAAAACATCTAACCTATTAGAAAGACCCACCCATATCTACACGTTTTTCGGACTAACCTGCCCCAACATTTACCTGACCCGGATAAAAAGTTCAAAATAAGAAAAAAGACGCCTCGCGTGGCAACATTACCAGTTTGTTCTTCCTAACGACGTGGTTCCTAGTAAAGAGCTTATATGAGTAAGTTCCCAAGTAGGTGCTTCCGGATATTCTGCATTTCCAAGCATTGAGGAACTGGATCTTAACCTTTTTGGAACACTAGGAGAAAAATATCAATCTTCTTGGAGCTCACTTGATGTAGCGACGAGTTGGTAGTGATATACTTTGTAGATTTTGGAATCATATAACTTTCTATGTCACGTTTTTGGTAGATTTTGGGACCTTTTTTTCTAGTCGAACTTTTTGTTTGGGTCAGGTTAGTGTTTGAAGCATGATAGTTTGAAAAACTGGTAGATATGGGTGGATCTTTCTGTGTTAGATATTTTATTTTTTGCCAATAAGAAGTTGCCACGTGAAATTTAAATAATTATTATTTTTAATTCAACATTGACCTAACGGTCAAAGGGCATAAGTGAACCAAAAAGCTGGATGGAAGGATATTTTTAGCCCAATAGATGGATGGAGGGTATTTTTAAACCTTTTTCAATAGTTAAGGGGCATTTTTGACCCTTCACCGTTTTCTATATTAATGTCACAGATCAAAAAGCAAGCAATATGACCCCGAGAGGAGTATAGCAAAAAAAAGTAATTGTTCAATTTCATTTGAATTCGCATACATTCAAGAACATCTTCGAATAAAAAGCAATGCTTGAACAGTTCCAAACCCGTGCAAAGACACAGTTACAAAGTGGAAATTACAGAACTGGCTTCTTCAACACCCCCCAGTACCTATCCTCCTATCATGCAATTACAACCCATCATGTATTAAACATCAATATGATACAGTTATATAAGACATCTATGACACAGTTGGATGTGAAGATGTTAGGACCCTGTAAATTTTCTACCACTGAACTAAGACCTCAAAGTTTCATCTTCCTTTTCACATGTTAAACTTACACACACATATCTATCTCCGACCTGCATTCGCTTCTCTATGCCTCCGTCTCCTCCCAGAGCGACTCAAAAGGACCCTACCTTCGCGGCGGAGACGACCAGCTAATGATATACCATTATCATGATTATCCTCACCACTACTGTCCATGTCTTCATCGGAGTAATCAAAACCACCCCTTGAGTGGTTATGCTCCATACCGATAACACCTCCATCCAATGTCCCGTTTAAGTATCTCTCATGCCGTCTCATACTTCTATTTGACCCACTATTCCCTGTTGAACCAACAGCCTGCAAAAACAGAAGCACATTCATCAAATTGTTATTGATTCCCAGTCCAACACCTTCATTACGATCCACCACATCTGCATCAAAACCCTCCTCATCCTCTGAATCAAAACCATAATTACTTCTTTCTATCACATAATCACCAAACACCACTGCCCCTGGCATTGAAGATGTAACAGTGCTGATAACATCATCCCTCTCTCGTTCCCTCTCAAGCCTACTCCATTTTTGTTCAAGGAGGGGGTCTACTTCACGTGGCCTAGCACAGGGGTGCTCCGCCCTAACATGTTTTCTCATCTCCTTGTAACTTCCATTAAATGAGCAGTCAGTATGCATGCAGCTTCGTTTCTTAGCATTCAGATACGCTCTGGCAGGTTTAACCACAGTCCAACCCTTCACCTGGCCACGACAAAGCGGGCATGCAAGTTCAGTTACCCCATGTTTCTCAGAAGAGCCCACAGTTGAAGGATCAGTTGAACCTTGAAGAGACTGAGTCTGATGAGGCAGCGTTAATTTAGTGTAGGCTTTCTTGTACTGATCGAGACAGTTTGAATAGCGGGAGCTAGTTCCACACATATAGGGGCGACATCCTTTGTCATGAGAGGAACACAGAAGTAGAACAGCATTGTGGGGATATTCCATGCATACAGAACATGTTGCATCTTCCCAATCTTTGTTCTCAAAAATCTTGGAGCATTTCTTTTGATGCATGTGTTCAGATTGATTAGCGGATGGCAAAGGGTATGGGGTGAGCCTGGATGGTCGAGAAGCAAACCTGCGCCTTCCTGTGGTTCCTCTGGCCATTTCCTAAACAAATCTGCATGCAGATATTATGTTAGAAATGAGAACTCTTAACATCCTCGAACTACATGATGAACATGCAACATGGGTTGACATTAAGTGTATCATTCCTATTTTATATAGCAAGAGTAACTTTTGTATTGCCAATTGAAATTTCCTATGCACTATAAAGGAACTGACATTTAGCTCAAACAAAATTTCACTACATGCACCATCAACTAATAAGAAAATTCAGTAACCTCACATATATGAGCCATGCATAGTGCAGAGCCAG
Organism: Nicotiana sylvestris; assembly: GCF_000393655.2. Lineage (NCBI taxonomy): Eukaryota > Viridiplantae > Streptophyta > Magnoliopsida > Solanales > Solanaceae > Nicotiana > Nicotiana sylvestris. The sequence goes on from NC_091063.1 coordinate 93,009,728, forward strand.
ATATTATGAACACAAGGAAACAGAAAAAGAATATTACAAGACATTTCTAGTACTGTTTTATTGTCTCCATGTATACTAGGAAACCAAAAGTGTCCATACAATCATAAAAGAGTCAGATAGGACAACTGGCAAGTGGATAGACAGAATCTAAAATGTCATCAAGCAATAATTAAACTGGAGAGGGTAGAGAGTTACTACAAAATTTTACACATCAGGTGAAGCAAATTATTACTATATTTTTAAAAATGTCAGACTCCATCAAGCATGGCCAAGCACCCAGGTGAAGCAATAGGATAGACAGAATCTAAAATGTCATCAAGCGATAATTAAACTGGAGAGGGTAGAGAGTTACTACAAGATTTTACACATCAGGTGAAGCAAATTATTACTATATTTTTAAAAATTTCAGACTCCATCAAGCATGGCCAAGCACCCAACAATAGGTAGGTTACCAAGTTAAAAGAGATTTACTTGAACTTCATTAAAAAGCACTTCTTTATGGTTAATTAAAAAGCTCTTTATTTGAACTTGATCACAGAAAGACAAAAATCTTAAACAAGCAAAACAATTTATGCACCAAGACATAAAATAGAGAACACACTTTGATTAACCTCAATCACAAAAGGACAAAACATGAACATACGATGTGAAACAAAAATCAATAGAAGCACCTGAGCGTTAACTATCCTTTCCCTCCCTGACATTCCATCCATCTTTTTTTTTGGGGGGACGGGGGTGGTGGGGGTTGGTTGTTGAACAGCTTGGGGAATAATCAACTCCACAGTTTCTAGTTCCACCCTCAAAAGTGAAAAGCGAGGTAATAAAAAATAATTCAACCTGGATAAATTGAATAATATTCAATATCAGATGAGGCAAAAATGTCCTTTGCCAGCTTCCAAAAGATAACAAAAGCACCTTCATAGGTGTCATTTCCATAGAAGACACCTACAAAACACCTGCCTCAACATGCACCAAAATGCCGCTAAATAAGATCAGTAGTTGCCTGAAAGAAATCAGGTAGTAGCTTCTATACCAAAAAAAGTCTTAGTGGGACGTCCCTTACCCTTATACCTTATACATGAATAGGCTTCGAGAACAAAAAATGGTTCTCCATACCTGTACTCTTGTAACTATGATTATTATTCTCACAAGGCCCTATATAGCTGCCCGTAGCGAAAGGGGGTTAACAATTCTAATGCTATGGTATCGATTTACAGAAGAACAATGCGAAGGCCTAATAAAAGGCATGTCAGCAGGCACATCATAATGCAACTTGCAAAGATGAAATCAGACAGCTAATAACAAACAAACCATTACCGGATTGCATTACAAAGTCTCAGTTACGAGCCTATGATATAATAGTTCAAAATTAACAGATATACATAAACATTTAACTGTACAGTTCCACTCTGTTACAGTCTAATCTTTAGCTATCAGAAAAGGAGACACTGACAATTCCATAATAAGTGAAGCCAATTTCAGCCACATAAGCTGTTTAACCCAATGTCAGCTCCACATATAACTCTAGCACTATTGCCACCATCCATCCCACAAACAGACCATAAATGGCATAGTGATCAAATCCTGTCCAGTTGAGCTGTCATGGCGCTGATCTCACACCCAGCAGAATCAATAACAGAGAAGGAGGAAAAGAAGAATGTAGAATTAAAGATCGATAAGAGCCAAATCCTGGAACACTCAACCCAATGACTTGCAATTAACTACAAGTGAGACTAATTGGTGATAATATACGAGAAAAACAGGCCTCCCCACAGAACAAGTCACAGTAATGAACTTAGGTAATTCTGATTTTTCGACAGAAAATATTTGATAACTGCAATCCGATAAGCAACAAACATTAACTGAACCTCCATTCCTCTCGAAAAACCCCCAATCAACAGCTTATGGGGAAAAAACTGAAGACAGGTCTTACAACAACAGATATGCCAGAACCAATACCCAGAATCAAATGCAGAACATTATAATCATCACATATTCACATTTCATTGGCTGTTATGCTAACTCATTTTTTTAAAAAAAAAAAGAGAGAGGATGTGTCCACCTTCAGTTTTAAGCAAATCTGGACTCAAAATGACAAATTATAGCAACAAAGATGTAAAATTTCATAGAAGTCAACCGTTCAGATAATGCATCCAACGCATAAACAACGTGCCCCAACAGAACAATCACGCGAGTCAATAAGACAAAATCTAAAGCAGCAAACTTTAGTTAATATACCCGCCAAGCACATCTCAGATTCACCATTAGCTTAACCCATAGTCATATCCATCAATCGACCAATACAATAATTCACTAATTGCCTACTATCCAACTCCTAAATCACCAACAAAATAAATAAAATCAAAACAACACAACACAAATTGAGATCGATTCTATGAATCATCTATATCCATGCCGGTTCAATTGGACTCCTTTCATTACAGCATTCAATAATTTGTCTATTGAGACGAATCAAATTGCTAGAAATTGATTCGAAAATAAAATTACTAAAATTGAAGGTTTCTTACCGGATAAATCAATAGAAGAAGATTGGTCGAAAGGGAGAATGTGTTAGAAAGAGAAAATGAGAGGTAGGGTTTTCATATAGATGAGATCGAAAGTGCATGCGTCATTTCCAGTTATTCTCAAACAATTTTTTAGAGAGATAAAGGGAGCGAGGAGAGAGAAGGAGTATCGGATTCGTCGAGGCATTTTCTACGCTACTCATCTTTTCCTATCTGGTTTGCGGGCGGGAGATAGAGAGGGGAGGAAAGGGCAACAACGGTTTCACGCGCCGGTTTGAGAAGTGGCTGTTACACCGTATAAAAAAATGGTATGAAGGTGATGGGATTTATGTTTTAAGATGACGACAATATCATAGTTCGTAACCTTTTCTTCTTTCTTTTTTCATAACAAATAAATCATTACTCCCCCTATTAGTCCGTTCAAAAAATAATACTCCCTCCATTTCATATTATATGAGGTAGTTTAATTCGGTACGGAGTTTAAGAAAGAAAAAAAAACTTTTGAAATATGTGGTCTTAAAAGCTTAAGGGGTAAAAAGTTTGTGGGGCCATGACATTTGTGTGGCTATAAAAGCTTCTCATTAAGGATAAATGAATAAAATGAAAAAGTTTAAAGTTGAATTATTTCCAAACTTAAAAATATATAATTTGTTTTGGAACAGACTAAAAAGGAAAGTACCTCATTTAAATGAAACGGAGGGAGTAATATATTTTTACAAGTGAAAATAATTCAACTTTAAACTTTTTATTTTATTCATTTTATTCTTAATAAAAAGCTTTTATACTCATACAAATGTCATGGTCTCACAAAGCTTTTACCCTTAAACTTTTAAGACCACAGGTTTTAAAAGTTTTTTTTCTTAAACGTCGTGTCGAGTCAAACAACTTGATCTAAATTGAAACGGAGAAAGTATATACTATTATGTGGAAAATAATACTCCATCTGTTCCAATTTATGAGAACATTTTCTTTTTGGTCCGTTCCAAAAAGAATGACCCCTTTCTAAATTTGAAAACAATTTAGCTTAAACTTTCAATACTACACTTAATGAGAAGCATTTATAACCACATAAATACTTTGGACCCCTTTTTAACTTGTTTAGTACCACAAATTCTAAAAAATTTATTTTTTCTTAAATTCTGAGCCAGTCAAACATGTTCACATAAATTAGAAGGGAGGGAGTAGTATTTCAACTAAATATTGGAAGAGTATTTCACGCAAGAATTTGAGATTAAAAATTATTAAAATTGCTTAAATATTTACAAAAGATATGTAAGTATGTCCAAATGGCATTAAAATAAAAAAGGAAGTGAAATCTACGCGCGTTGGGTGGTCACGGAAATGGGATTTCGAATAGTTTAAGACGTGAGGTCATTGATCAACATGGGACGACGTGACAACGAGGTTAATGCCAAACACTTTTTAAGTTTCCAAGGCACTACCACTATAAGGTTAGTTGCGACATTGCATTAATTTTCCAAAGATAATCTAGTAATTTTCGTTAGCTAAATAAAAACTTATTTGTAATGTGTTTTAGTTTATTTATTTAAAATCATATAAATTACTTTTCTATATCATATTGCCATTACTATTTAACTTTTTTTACTTGGCAAGTTATTCTCGAGTTTATATTTTCCCCTTTCATTTTTACTTGTCCAGTATTCTAAAAATAAATTTTTATTTTTACTTGTTACTTTTCGTATATTAACAAAAAAATAATTTATTTTTCTTATTTTGCCCTTTAGCATTAATTACTCATTTCAAATTATTTTTTAAATTCATTACGACTATACACTAACTAATATGGATATCATAATAATTATGAACTTTAATTATTATTTCTTCTTTAAGGGACGTGCAAAGTCCAAAATAAATAAGTAAACGTGAATGGAGGGAGTAGTCGTAAACCTTAGCCATATATGCCTTGACTTAGGAACATCGAAGCAGAACAAATGTTTGATTAATTATTGTAGGAACTCCCGAAGGATACACGCAAAGGACCATGAGATCGAAACTTGATTTAGATTCTATTAGTTTTATCCAATGAGATCGAAACACGAGCTTAGTTTAGAAAACAACTAATTCATACTTGACAGGTAATCTCTAATAAGAAGTCATATGCAAATCATAATTTGCTATATAAGTTTGACTTCTATATACACTTCTGCCTTGGTTAACGAGAGTTCGATTCTCCACCTTATAATTCTCTTTTGTATATTTTTTTTAATTAAAAAAATAAATACATACAAATAATATACAATAATTCCTAATGTCATACAACGATAATAATAAACAATCATCCATGAAAAGGTGAGATTAATACTCAAGTTATATGCTCTATATAACGGGTTAAAATTACAGTAATAGAGCAAAAAACCTTATTTTATAATTTATGTTAAAGTTAGATACTAAGGTGACGTTGGGGGCGTAGAAAGAATAATATCCTTATCAGTAATCTACTATTCCCTTCGTTTTAATAGGAATCTAACATATTTCCTTTTTAGTCAGTTTAAAAAGGAATGATCTTTTTTTAAATTTAGAAATAATGTAATTTTAAATTTTTTATTTCACCCTTAATGAGATAATTTATAGTCATACAAATATTTATAAATTATTTTGGACTATAAGTATTGAAGCCTTCTCTTCTTCCTTAACCTTCGTCCCCAATCAAATATGTTCAAACAAATTAAAACGAAGGGTGTATAATATCTATCCCCTATTAGTGGTAATCTTTTCCATATTGTTGACAATCATATATTATATGATGACGAAAAACCCAAATCGATAAGAATGGAAGTTGCCTTTAGAACAATTGTTTTTCTCGGTAAGGATTGATACAAAGTCACTCGATTATAAAGAGAGGGAACAACTCACAATATTACGCCCAAAAATAATACGAAGCCCTTTCAAATGATCTATAATATATAATCTAAAGAGTCTAATAAACTATACTCGCCCGTGAGGTGAGTGAAGAAAGTTGTGAAGCTCCTAACTTTAATTACCAACTCAGAATTATCATATCATCATTATCATATTATATTATTGTATTATATTATATCATAATAATATAATAATATAATTAATTAATTAATATTATATCATAAGTATAAGTTAAAAGACTACCATAGCCATCAAAGCTTGAGTGATTGTTTTGCCATTATTTCAAAACCTGTTTGGGTTAAAAATGTAAATATATATTCTGTAAAGATAACTATACTTTTTAAAATAAAAATAACCAAAAAAAAAAAAAGTAAATTCTGAAGAAGAGAACGTGGGAGCCGTTGATGGGAAATTGCACAATTAGCCACTAATTAGAAATGTCTGTACTCTTTAGCCACTATTTCAAATGTATTTACTCTTTAGTCGGTGCTTAATAAATTTTTACTTGCCCAGACAAAAGTACCCTTGTGCTAGATATGGGTGATGTGTAAATATTAAGGACAAAGTGTCATATATTTGCATCTTATGTTGTTAAACTTTAGGACATGGCGTCCTTAATTTCATGTGTGCAATGTAAATATTAAGGACTTGGTGTCCTTAACTTCATGCGTGCAGTGTAAATGTTAAGGACATAATGTCCTTAACTTGTATTTGCATCTACTGTTGTTAAACTTTAAGATATCGTGTCTTTAACTTCATATGTGCAATGTAAATATTAAGGACATGGTGTCCTTAACTTCATGTGCATAGTGTAAATGTTAAGGACATAATGTCCTTAACTTAACTTTATGAGTGTTGTATAAATATTAAGGACATGGTGTCCTTAACTTCATGAGTGTTGTGTAAATATTAAGGACAAATGTCCTGTATTTGCACCTTTTGTTATTAAACTTTAGGACATAATATCCTTAACTTCATGAGTGTTGTGTAAAAATTAAGGACATTTCCTTAACTTTTGTCCTTAATATTTACACACAGGGGCGGATCTATTGAGGCCCGAGGGGTTAATACGCCACCCGCAAGCTTTGGTAGGAATTCTATGTATGTATGTGTATATATGTAACAAAAAGGATAAATAGAAGTGGTGCCACCCAGAGTATTGAAAGACACCAAGGTGCCAGTGGTTGAAGCGCAGAGTTTTCTCCTTGATGGCGAGGGATCAAATCTTTCTTGTAGCATTTTTCGGATGTTTTGGCTTGCTGCATGTCTAGGACTTTTTAAAAATTATATTACACACTTTTTTTCGTTGATAAGTTTAGTGTATAAAATTAATTATATTATATTTGTTATAAATAAAATTCTATTTAAGGTGAATGTCTATATTCTAGAGAGATTCTAGGGTTTATTACTTGGTGGCTAAGTCACCCTCTCCCTATAAGTAGAGGGTTCTATTCCATTGTAATTCATCCCAAAAATCAATAAGAGTTCTCTCTCCCTACTTTTCTCTGCAATATTCTTTTTCTTCTTCTTCTTTTATTGTTTCATAACACGTTATCAGCACGAAACTCTAACCAATTGGGTGGAAGCTTTGAGATTGAGCATAATAATTGTCAATTGTTCTATGAACTTCCTTCATGATTAAATTCTGGATTTAAGGTAAGTATTTTACTTTTCTCTTTCAAATTCTTGACATTCTATAATTTGATTTTAAATACAAGCAAAGACGATAAATTTTGATTGCAACTCTAATGGAATTTGAAAGAGATTATAACCACCCAAAGTGGTAAAATTTCTATGTCTTGCCATGATCAAAGTCATGTATGATTGTGAGCACAAGAAGTGAAAACTCGTCCCATTGAATTTGCTTCATTCTCATTCCCTTAAGAGAATGTGATAGCAATATGTGATAAGTCTGAAAGAAGACAAAATTATTACCGCGAAGGTATCAATGGATATGGACGTGGCAATAAACGAAATTATAATCGTCATCATTGTGATAATGAGAATAATAAGGATTCTCAAAATAATCTTTCACTCTGTGAAAGTAATATTTGTCATCGATTTGACATGAGATTTTATAAAGCACATATAGATGATTATGGTCCATTCATGATGTGAATGTGACAACATCTAATTTATGAATACATATTCATTCTTGGAAGAATATGAACGTGCTAGTGGTAGTGAATATACCACACTCACCTCTAGATGGAGGTTTGAGATGAAATAAGAAAATAATGTCATTATTATGGCATGAATGATCACTGGTCACGTACTTATTGTACGCCAAAATATTATGGCAATGTGATTATTAAAAGACAATGGTAATGCAAGAAACATATCTTGCATATAATTTGACCATGACCACAATGGTATAACCTTTTCTTTAAAAAAGATATTCATCACATGGATGTTGATGAATCTGTGGTAGTACAAAATTAATTGAGAGCTCTGGAAGAGCCAATTATTACTATTTTGGAGGAATACAATTGATTATCATGTCAATTTATTGTGTTGTAGTAAGTCTCAAAGAAACTTATTCAGTTTCCAAAGTACACGCGAAAGCGGTTGATTATATTGAGACTATAAATAAAGGAAAGATTTAATATCTTCTATTACTACAACTTGTAGCGGGATAATATATATGTGAAAAGCTACCCGCTTTATTCTCCAGTTTGTACTACACAAATAAAAGAACACCACACTAAAGTGGATATTTATTGATATAAAAATCCATATCATAATAAACTTGGAGTTTATTGATAATTGCACATGTCATGGTGTAAACCTGAACTTATCAATATTGATATTTTATTCAGTTGGCATAATCAGTTTAGCCATATCAATTTAAGTATAATGTGCAAAAATAATAGAGAATTCACATGGGTAAATATTAAAGAACTAGAAAGTTATTTACGAATTCTCTTATATTGCTTGTTCTCATTAATTAATTGACCAACTAAAGTTGGGATTGAATCCAATGAATTCTGGAAATATCAAAGGTGAATATGGGTCCATTCACCTGCCATGTATACCACATAAGATGCATTTATGGGATGGTTACATGTGCGATTATTATTAACCTGCAACCTGGCCGGTGCTTGCCACTTGCTCAATAATTTAATTTAGAGCATATTCCAGATATTTTTTATTCAAGATAGTTCATCTTGATAAGTTGGTTTACATCACAGTTGGTTTAGCAAAATAATTTATTGAGTGCCTCCACTTAATAGCTAAACTATTTCTTATGAGAACAAAGTTATATATATCAATTTGATATATGTTATATACGAAAGTATATTGCATTCTCCCCTCACAAGTGGATCAGGGTCAGGAACCAAATAATTTCATCTTATTATTATTGATGTGCGGTGTATATTTTCATTAATATCATAATGCACAAAGATGGATTTTCAAAGTTGAGGAAGCAAGTTAGGTTTTCTAACATGAGGGGGAGACATGATAAACAGTTGAGAAAAAAGTTACATGGAATGAATTATTATTTATACATATAGATCCTCGAATAGGATAATATGAACCTGAAGTTCATAAAAGGATAATTCATTTGCAATATATTGCAAAGCATTCCATACGCATTTGCTGACCCAAAGAAAGTAATTATATTCTCATTGCAAATGCTCATATTAAGTCCTAGAAGGCCAAAGTCTGTGGTACGCTTAAAGCGTATAGACAAATCGGTTTCAAATAGAACTTTTTGATAAAGAAGATGAGCAAATGATCAAAGTGATCATAATAAGGAGGCAAGTGATCTAGAAATTCACATGACATAACACTTCATAAAATCTTATGAGAGATTCAGGTACCTGAATATATAAATGAAGAGATCTCTATGTTATATCTTTATGAAAAAATATTGGAACCGATATAAAATGTTTGTCGACGACATCTATCATAACGCTAAGTATAGATGAGGATCTTAAGTCTATCGAATATAGACACAAAAATATTGGCCAAATGGAAGAGACACAATTCGAATAGAATTGGTTTCATATAAAAGACATATAATTTTGTCTATGTTGTTCAAATACTTGAAAGTATAAAGTCAATGGTATGTGCAATCAGTTTTCGATATCTTATATATCTAACATGACATGAAAACTTGATATACATCTAAAGTCTCTTTAGATGGCTTATATGACTTAACTTATATGACAATCCATGAAGGATTTAAGTTGCTTAAAGCATATACAATTCTTGATCATTAAGTACCACTTTCTCAGTGCAATTTGTGCACATTTGTATCTTGCTATAACTATAAGCATGATAATGTGATGACGAGGATTTTTAAGGTGCAATATATTCATTGGAGTTAATATGGCTGATTTATTCACCAAAACTCTGCTGATGTCAACCTTCAAGAAGCTAGTGCACAAGATTGGAATGTGAAGGCTCAATGATGTTAATTGATGCTCTCATCAGGGGGAGTTAATACGCGTTGCATTCTTTTTCCCTTATAAGGTTTTGTCCCACTGGGTTTTCCTAGCAAGGTTTTTAACGAGGCAACCAAAAGGCGTATTGTTAGATATGTGTACTCTTTTTCCTTCTCTAGAATTTTTTCCCACTGGGTTTTATTTAGTTAATGTTTTAACGAGGCACATTATCTGTTGAATAGACATTCAAGGGGAATGTTATAAATAGAATTCTATTTAAGGTGAATGTCTATATTCTAGAGAGATTCTAGGGTTTATTACTTGGTGGCTAAGTCACCCCCTCCCTATAAATAGAGGGTTCTATTCCATTGTAATTTATCCCAAAAATCAATAAGAGTTCTCTCTCCCTACTTTTCTCTGCAATATTCGTCGTCTTCTTTTATTATTTCATAACAATATTAGGGTTTAAAATCAATTAATAAGTTTCCTAAACAACGTGGGATTTTCCCAAACCAAAATTTCAAAGCCCGCTATTTGTAATTTGGCTATGAAAGTACTCTAAAGGCTAAAACTATACCTCGAAAGCTTCTCTTTCTTCCTTTTTTTTAAATTTAATTCTGGGTTAATCCAGCTCACAGGTTATTCATATTTTTTGTTGTCACTTTTATCCTGTTCTCTTAGGATTAACGTAAATATAAGAAAAATTAACATGAAAGGTATTATGGTTATGTTACATAGTTTAAAAGTAAATAATTTATATAAGGTAAAAACTTATTTGAATTTAAAGTCCTAAATATTAGGACCTTCTATGTACCTCAAATAAATAACCATAATTTTAATTTATTTTTAAATTATTAAAAAATAATAATAATTTTATCCAATATAAAACGTTTCAAGGATAAAAAAAAAGTTAATCAACATTTTGCGAATATACTTCGTGTTTGGGGTCACCTTAGGAGAAGCGTTTGCCACTAGCTCAAGCCTCACTCTAATTATATCGTGAGGCTGATTGAATCCGGTTCAAAAATCCGAAAATATATATAATATAAAATTAAAAAAAAATAGTTTCCTTCTTCCAAATTTTCATAATTATTATGTTTTTTTTCTTTAATTGATTTGTCTGTATAAATCGTAGGACAAACAATGAGGGTCGAGAAAGCCCAAAATTGATCAAATCAATTAATATTATTCTAGTTGGACCGTATAAATAACAACATGTTTATGTTTAAAGTAGTGTGGCACTCGTAATATTCAAATTTTGGATCCGCCTCTATTTATACAAGACTCATGAAATTAAGGACATCATATCCTTAATATTTATACAACACTCATGAAGGAAGGCTAAACACATCTTTTTGTATTAATCTAAAAATAGAGTAATGGTTTTTTTTCGCAATATTAAAAATACTGAATAAAAATTAAATACCATATTAAAAAGTGACTATGTCACGCCATTTCTGCGCCGTTGATGGCCACGAATGTCATATTCACATGACCAGCTTTTAATGTCATTTAGGCTTTTGGGTTTATTGTCAAAGCTCAAATAGGAAACAACTGTACAAGTAAAAGAGTCATACGTGTAAGCTCACACATGAAACAACTAATGAATTGTTTGATTACAAAATTCATTATTACGTCATGAAGTTCGTATGCCTCTCCGCATCACAAACAATGAAAAATGAATAACAAAGAATTATTTCATCCGTTGCAGAAAATTATTAGACAGCTAACTAAATTTTAATCAATGATCAATTTATATAAGTAAACTATAAATCAATATATCTCTAAGTATTACCGTTTTACTCGTAAAACAATACAGTTGAATTTGTAATGTTTATAGACACGTGAATTAATTTGATCCAAAAATATAAAATAATTAATAATAAAAATAAATTGATTAAAGAAACTTGAAGAAACTATAAACCTAACTGTGAGATGAGCTTCTCTGGAAGCAAGAATAAGAACAATATGTAGAATAAAAAGAAAGAATGTTGTTAATATTGTCACGACACCAAATTTCCCTCCATATGATGTCGTGATGACACCTAGTCTTAGGGACTAGGTGAGTCTAACACTTACTGAATTATCGGCATACTCAACCAACAACTATTAGATATGAACTAGAAATTTTCTTTACAAAGTCAACAATTTCAAAACCAGTAGTACAAGTCATAAGCTCTATTGAGTTTGCTAGGAAATCCCTAAGTACAACTGTTCCAGAATAGAAAAGGTAAAATTTCAGAAGGTGACTCCGAGGCCTGCGAATGCAACAACAGGTATACCTTGAATCTTTATAACAATTCTCGATCAGCTAGCTAATGATCAACAAACATCCGGGGTACCTGGATCTGCACAAAAGTGTGCAGAAGCGTAACATGAGTACATCATAGCGGTACCTAGTAAGTATCAAGACTAACCTTGGTGGAGTAGTGACGAGGGACAATCAAGTGAATCATGTGTTTTAATCATAGTTTGCACTCTAATTACTGCATTTTACTTGTGTTTGTGCTTAAATGTTAGTGTATTGCACTTATTATGTGTTTTATGCATTGCAGGAAGTGATTTCGAGTTAAAAAGATATTCGGGAGAAAAATCGAATAAGTTGGAGTTTTGGAGTCTGAGTAAAAGCCCACGAAATTAAATCAGGAATTTCTCGAACATTGTTTAAATCCAATCTCTGTGGAGACGATGTTATACTATACTATCTTTGATTAACGAACATCAATTTCATGTTGTATTTTGCGCTCGTCAAATTTTAGTGCCGTTGCCGGGGATTGGCAATCAATAGTGTTCAAAATAGTTTTTGGTGCTAATTCAGAAATTTATTTTATTTTTTATTTTTATTTTTTTTTACGGGTTTCCTCTTCCGTGTGCATGCAACGGATTGACGTCTCTGGTGTATGACTTGATCTTCTTCAAAGGAATTGATTCCATAAAATCTAGAGGTAGAAAAGAGTCTGCAACATTGAGGAAAGAGAAAGAACTCACCAAAAAGTTCGTAGGGAAACCTTCAACCCAAGAACACATGGCTAACAACGGTGAAGACAAGGTGCAATTATCTGCAAGAGAGGCAACATAGTAGCGAGAAGAAACTGCAAGGATAGCAGCGAAGGCAGTTCTTAGAGCTGCTGAGGAGACCGTCGAAGATGATAGGTGTCAAAGATTCAATCTAAATCGACATTTGATTGAAGACTAGTTCAAGAACACGGTACCTAAACCGGGTAAAGCATTGGATAATTATGCCAGATCAGTCTATAATTAGGGACTGTCCAGTGTCATACCTCCACCAGTAGCAGCGAATAATTTTGAGTTGAAGCAAGGCTTGCTTCAAACTATCCGTAATAATTGTGTCTTCAAATGGAAGGTGAATGAAAATCATAATACTCGCTTGATGGATTTTGAGGAAATCATGAACATCTTCCAATATAACAGAGTGTCAAAAGATGCAGTATACTTAAGGGCATTCCCCTTTTCACTAAAGGATGACGTGAAGCATTGGATTCGTAGCTTACCAACAGTGTCAATCAGAACATGGGAAGATAGACTAGAAAGTTTCTTGACAAATACTTCTTAGCTACAAAAATATTGAAGTTCAGAAGGGAAATTCACAACTTCTGCCAGATGGACAATGAAACAACTTTCGAGGCTTGGGAAAGATATAAGAAGATAATGAGGAAGTGTCAGCATAATGGTATTGAATTGTGGATGCAACTCCAGGACTTTTGGGATGGACTGACACCTCCCACAAGACGAACTCTGAACACTGCAATTGGAGGTCCTTTAATGAAGAAGACTCCTGAGGAGATTGTGGCAATACTTGATGAGCTCTTTGAAGATGCTAACCATTGGCCTGCTGACAGTAATGATAGAAGAAAATCAGTTGGAGTTCATCAAGTAGATTCTAACACAGCAGTGCAAGCCCAGCTAGACGTTATGGCCAAAGAGATAAGAAAGTTAACCTTAGCCAAGGTCCAGAGCCAACCATCACCAGTTTGTGATTTCTATGGAATGGGTCATCCAATGCATGAGTGTCAGGCCTTAGCTGCAGATAAAGTGGTAAATGCTAGAGGAAGCTTTGATAGAGGCAACTACCAGAGTGGTAATAATTTCAATCCTATGGGACAGAGGCACCCAGGCTTTTCTTGGAATTCACCAAGTGAAAGCCTGAACTCATGGAAGCAAAGTAACTCTAGACCCCAGGGACAAGGAGCTCCAGGCTTTCAAAATCAACAGAGGCAACAATATCAGCCTCCACAGTCTAATCAGTCTAGTATGGAAGATCTAATAAAGGCTTTTACTATCAAGATAGAGGAGAGGCTTGAAACTCATAGCGCAGCTATACGAGAATATGGTGCAGCTATCAAAGAACTAGGCACGACTTTTCGAAACTTGGAAAGACATTTTGGGCAACTAGCGACTCTATTGTCTGAGAGGGTTTCAGGAACACTCCATGTTGATACTGAAAGAAATCCAAAAGAAACAATCAATGCAGTGCCTTTGAGGACTGGGCGCGAGTTGGAGGATCCCATAGCAAAGCAAAAGCATGAGTTGATGGAGGGAAAAATAGAGATTGTGCAGGAGCAGAAAAATAGCAATAGTCAAGAAGGTGAGTGAAGGTAGATAAGGGTTCAAAGAAGAAGGGGAATATTAGAGCTCATAAAAAGAAGAGAGATGATAATGCAACAAATAATGAGACTGAAGAGAGCAAATACATGATTGCTCTACCTTTTCCCTAGAAGCAAAGAAGAGAAAAGCTCGATAAACAATTCGAGCACTTTCTAGAAATGTTCAAGCAGGTGCATGTGAATATACCTTTCACAGAAGTGCTTTCACAGATGGCAGCTTATGCTAAATTCATGAAGGAGATATTTTCCAAGAAGCGGAAAGTGGAAGAGACATCGATTGTCAAGCTGACGGAGCGTTGTAGTGCCATCTTGCAAAATAATCTCCCTAAAAATGTGGAGATCGAGGGAGTTTTACTATACCTTTCTCTTTAGGAAGTACTAAATTTCAAAATTTTTTGTATGATTCAGGTGCTTCTATTAATCTTATGCCTTTGTCTATTTTTAGGAAATTGGAGGGAGAGATTGGAGAGATTATGTCGATCCCTATGTCCTTGCAACTGGCGAATCCGACCACAATCATACCGGAAGGAATAGTTGAAGATGTGTTGGTTCGAGCCGATAAATTGTGTTCCCTGTGGACTTCATTGTGGTGAAAATGGAGGAAAATATGGAGGTCCCTCTGATTTTAGGAAGACTTGGCTACAAGCAGAGCAATTTTAGACATTCAAAAAAGGCAGCCTATGCTCAGAGTGGGGGATGAAAAGTTGTTCTTCAAAATGGAAGGAGAAAAGGGGGCCCTGAAAGAGAAAATTGAAAAGAGTGAAGCTGATAAGTGTGGGGTGTACCTAAAGAAGGTATAAAAGAATCTCTCAGCGTGGATGTGTGCACTGGGTCGGGCGTACAAAGGAGATCCCAACTTCGATTCAGACCCCGACTAAATGAATCATGGAAGTTTCCTTTATCTCATACTTTTTATTTGTGTGTCACGGAGAGATGTCACAATTTAAAGTGTGGGGTGGGGTATGTAAATATGTATGTGTATTCGTGTGTTTGTTTTAGTTTCTTTTGATTGAATTTTTTTTTGACTTTTCCCGACGATGGATTTTCTCGACTGTCTTCTTAAGGGATCAAAGTCGAAGAAAAAATATTTTGGCTTTCCTTAGGTAGTGTAATAATTCTCCCTTAATTTTTCTTTGTGTCACGGTTCTTTTCCAAGGGTTTTGTTTGAATCAAGTATAGTTAGTTTTCTTTTATTAGGAATAATGAAGTCTTGTGCTATGATATTAAATGAAGATGTCTTTTGACGTTGTTGTGCCTTGAGAGCAAAGAGTGCCTTAGTTGTGATACCTAGGCTCAGTTTTTGACTCATGTATAAGTGCCTTAAATTATTTGATTTTGACTTTGCCTAACTGCTTTGACTGGAGAGTCGAAATGGATCTGATCCTAAGTGATTTTTGTGCCAATGTGTGTGTGAGATTTTGTTGATATTCTGTGCATGTCGGTTAATGTCTAGAACTTTTCCCGTGTGTTTCTGAAGTGAAATATTAGTCTTGTTCAATCTAGGAAGTGATATGGGCATTTCTTTATTGAGCCGGATATATGTGTTTACCCACTTAATGAATGTGTATCTTAATTAGCCCCTTTGAGCCTGTAATCCTATTTCTTTGGCAACCACACTACAAGCTTGACCCTTTGTTTGAATTGTCTATCTATGTGAACTTTTTACCTCTCTTGAGCACTTGAATTCGTTATGAACGTGTTAAAAACTAAGTGAGGTATGGTCAGATTTTTGAGTGGAACTATTGAAAAAAGAGAACATTGTGTGAAAAAATATTTTGAGAGCCATTTATAGAGAATTGAAAAAAATGAGTTTGCTTGAAAAGAAAAAAACAGAACTCAGAAAAGAAAAAAATGATTCCATGTTAGTGGTAGTTCTCATCTTGTTGTGCTTAAAGATATAGGGAGCTTGATGCTATTATGTGTGAAGGTTGGGATTTGGTTCAAAATAAGTGTGGTGTTTAGATCACTAATGTATATGTATTAAAGTGCTCAGGGAGGTGTAGTCACTATATCCAAATCTATCCTACCCGTCCTGTAGCCTATATTACAACTAATTAAAGTCGTACTTGATCCTTGACTAAATGATCTCAATTAATAGAGTATTACACTACGGGCAAGTCTATGGTACATTCTCTGTGGCACATGAAACTTAATTCTGAGAGTGAGTGAATTCTTTCTATCTTGAGTTCTTAATTGTTCTTGAAATTTATTGTGTGTAGAACTACTCTCTATTATTTATGTGAGGGCACATGGTTTGCGAAGGTAAGGTTAAGTCTTTAACCTCTGTGTTGCAATAAGTGAGCATGTTGTGAAAAATGTGTAGTGCTCGTGAGTCGAGTCTTGACGCGAGGATGTTATGATATGGTGCGTAGTCTGTTTTAAATATTCTTGGCATGATGCATTAGGGAAGTTGTCTGATAAGAAGGTCGTCTCTATGTGAAGTGTAGTTTGATTTCTCGAGGACAAGCAATGGTTTAAGTGTGGGTGTTGATGGTCGGGTAGAATCATGTGTTTTAGTCATAGTTTGCACTCTAATTACTTCATTTTACTTATTTTTGAGCTTGAGTGTTAGTGTATTGCACTTATAATGTGTTTATACCTTGCAGGAAGTGATTTCGAGTTAAAAGATGTTCAGGAGCAAAATTGAACAAGTTGGAGCTTAGAAATCTGAGTAAAAGCCTTAGAAATTAAACCAGGAATTACTCGAATATTGTTTAAATCCAATCCCTATGAAGACAATAATATATTATACTATCTTTTATTAACGAGCATCAATTTTGTATTGTGTTTTGCGCTCGTCATCAAGACACCTACTGGACTAAACAACCTGAACAAGTATGAAGGTGAATTAACGGGGAAATAATGTTAATATAAAGCTAAGCACGGCAAGGAAGACAAAACAATACTCGCAATATGATACTGGAAACAACAATTAGCAATAGGAAGCAAACATGTAATAATGTTGTAGAGTAAGTTGAACACAGTTTAAGTCCGGTGAAACCAAATAAAGGAAAATAAGTAACAACTGCTTTTACACCATATTTATTCAAGAATTTCCACGAGGTATCAAACCTTAAACTCACAATTCACGGGTCCCAACTCATGAACACTAATCACTTAGCATGCTCGGATTACAATTCATAACCGCACGAACGACTCATGTGCTAAGAGAGTGACAATACCTAATATCCGTACGGACAACTCAAGTGTCAATAATAACAATAACTTATGACCGCACGGACGACTGACGTGCCAATAGAATAATACTCCCATAGAAGGCAAGTAAACAAGAGTACATGTAAATGACCAATAACATTAGGATTCATCTTCTTAAACCGAAATGGGTGATTAATTATATGTATGCTTGTGCAAGTGTTCTATCACAATTCAAGTCAACAACCAAGAGTAGAGATAATGAGTGGCACATAAGAAACGATCATCACAAAATGTATAAAGTAAAACTCACACGGTAGGCACACCACTACACAAATATCAACAATAACAATGCCCCAAGCCATCACAAGTCATCACAAATTATTCCCCGACATAACCCACCTTGTCTCGCCACATGCGTAATAATAAAGTAAATGCACGCCTTGTCTCGCCGCATGCACATAATAATATTCTCACCTTGTCTTGCCACATGCGCAAACCCACATATATAGCCTACCTTGTCACTCCACATATGTAAATATCAATAATAACAACAGCACGGAAACTCACGTGCAAACACCCCGACAATCCTCTCAACAATACCACGTGTGCCAAAACATAACAACACAATAGAATGACTTTCACAACATGTGCCCATATGCCACAATATTTCCTCGAAACAATTTCAGTACCACAACCATGCATAGCCCTTGGCTCAACAGCACTGAGTACAACAACAACAATGATTACAACAACAATAATACGAGAATATGACAAGTAAATCAACACAAGAACTTAAGAATACAAAGAAACGGAAGAACGAGCTTACAAAGAAAGACACAACATGGAATAATGGTCTCAATAAGAGTAGCTCAACAAGGGAGAGATAATGAGTAACAATGATTCCACAAAAGTATAATTCGATGATAAGAGAGATAGCATAAATCAATGGCCCCAAATAAGAACACGTCAACAATTAAAGGGATAACAAAAACTTCAATTAAGGCTAAGCAATTACGGAAGAGGTAATAATAACTTCAATTAAGGCTAAGCAATTATGGAAGAGGTAATAATAACTTCAATTAAGGTTAAGCAAATACGAAAAATATAATAATGATTTAAATCAAGGTTAAGCAATTACCGAAAAGACAATATGGCAATAAAAGAGGCAACAACTTCAATTAAGCCACATAAGAGTTCAATTGGCAACAAGGGTAGAACATGAATCAATTAACTCCAAATAAGACACGTAAGGGTGAATTTAATAAATGGAGGATTTAACATGATAAAACAATTTCATATCTGGTAAACATAAGAACCTAAGAGCCCTAAACGGTCAATTTTTTACAAATAAGCCCGAGTACATACTCGTCACCTCGCGTACACGGCCTTCACATGACCTAATTAGCACAAATGACTCAAATCCTAAAGGGTAGTTCCCCACATGAAGTTAGACAAGATACTTACCTCAAATAAGCTAGACTAACAAAATTCAACCCTAGAACCGCACCTCGGAACCCGACAAAATTAACAAACCCATTTGATAATAAGTCCAACCATACAAGAATTACCAAATTCCGATATCAATTCGTCCTTCAAATCACCATTTTACATTTTAAATTTTTTTACAAAATTCTCATATTCTTCCATTCAGTTCACTAATTAAATGATAAAAATAAAGATAAAATCATGAAATAAAATAAAATTCGGGTAAAGATCGCTTACCCCAAACAACCACATGAAGAACCCCTAAAAAATCGCCAAAATCCAAAGTCTACAATCCAAAATATGATAAAAATGGCTAATCCTAAAATTAGAGTACTTTTATATTCTGCCCAAATATAACACATCGCGATCGCAGAAAATTCCTCCCAATCGCGAAGAACAAAAATGAAGGCGGTCAAAATAACCCTATGTGGATGCGGACAAACATCTGCGAATGCGAAACACAACAACCTCCTCTTATGCTATCACGAACCCATTGATGTGAAAGCGAAGAATGAATTCCTGATACCCTTTCAAGCTCTAACTCTAAGCGAACGCGGAATACACATCGCGAACGCTGACCATAGCCAACTGGACCATACACGATCACGTGCACAAAGTTTCAAACGCCATGAACAAAAACACTGAGCTTCCAGAATCACTTCGCGATCACAGCTTCGTCTTCGCGATCACGAAGAGCAACAGTCATTTATGTAATTTTATTTATAACAGCAGGCTACATACCAATTAATCCAAATTATCAATCAATAATTATTAAATAAAGTTATTTATAATTATCATTTTAGTAACATGACAGTATAATTTTTTTACGCCATCAATATATAGAACTTAAACTCAAAAAGAAATAGACACGACAAAAGCAAAAATGAAAAGTGAATTGAAAGAACTTTACGCAAAAAAAAAAAAAGAAACATCATAGCAGAAACACCCTAGGACGTGGACTAATAGCCTGTTTGGCCAAGCCTTTTGGGCCAAAAGTACTTTTTATTAAAAACTGATGTTTTTGGCTAAGCTTTTAGAAGGAAAAATAATGCTTTTGAGGAGAAGCAAATGCAGTTTTTGAGAAGCAGAAAAAGAAAAATACACTTAGAAGCAGTTTTTAGAAACTTGGCCAAACGCTAATTACTACTCAAAAGTGCTTTTCAAATTAATTAGCCAAACACAGACTGCTTATTACCAAAAGCACGTTTTTGAAAAGTACTTTTGAGAAAAACACTTCTCAAAATAAGCTGACTTTAGAAGCTTGGAAACAGGCTATAAGTTGATGAAGTTGGAAAGAGAAAACGATGATAAATCAGGGTTCGAATTTCGATAGGCGGAACAACACAAGTGGATCCTGAGGGGTGCCTAACACCTTCCCCTTAGGATAATTTCAAGCCCTTACCCTATCTCTGGTTATCAAACATAGTTGTAGTTGGACCTTATAGGTGCCCTAACGCACCTTAAAATCGTTAGGTGGCGACTCTTCAAATACCTAATTCCTAAAAAGGAAATGAGTCATTACACTTCATGAACGTCGAAACCCGGACTCCTCTCCGTGGAGGAAAAAAAGGGGGCATGACTGTCCGTAGTAGATTTAGGCTTGAATTGGCGAAATTGGATTTTTGGCGTTTTCCGGTTGCTAGGTGAGGTAATTTCACTAAACATGCTGCATAGAGTTCAAATAGGCAGTTAAAACACGTAGGCATGCTTTTCTAATCTAAACAAGGTAGCTACATATGCTAGTGTAGTTCAAACAAGGAGAAATAGGTTATGACTTAGTGAAAAATGGAGTTTTACAATAAATAGCCCGTGTATGTAGTCGTCACCTCACGTACACGGTACTCACATATCAAACAGTACCAAATCCTAAGGGGAGTTCCCCCACACAAGGTTAGGCAAGCCATTTACATCAAACCAAGCTCAAATCAATCCGTAATAATGCTTTTTCCACAAATATCCAGCTCCCGATGGCCCAAATCTAGCCAAAACCAATTATATAACATAAATATAGCTACAAGAAACTAATCTAGCTAATGAAATCAAAGCTAAGGCAAGAAATTAGAAACACACCCAAAATGCCTCCTCGGGCCCACGTCTCAGAATCGGGTAAAAATCACAAATTATGAATACCCATTCACTCACAAGTTCACTCGTACCAAAATTATCCAAATCTGATGCCTAAATCCCAATCAAAACTCAGAAATTCGATTGGGGAACTTTTCCCTCATTTTCCCAACTTTCTCACTCAAATTCCTTGATTAATTGAAGAAAACAACAATAGATTAATAAAATGTAACCAAAATCGAGTAAGGGATCGTTACCCCCAAGCTTCCTCTGAAAATCCCTCGAAATTTTGCCTCAATCCGAGCTTTCTAGGTCCAAAAATGGAGAATGAAATCAAATCCTCGCATTTAGTCCTTTTCTGCCCAGTTATTCCACATCTGCGAACTTTTCATTGCACCTGTGGAATTTCCAGCGTAGGTGCAAAAATGACTTAAGGGACTAGGTCCGCATCCGCGAGCAATTGGTCGCGCCCGCGTTGCGCACCTACCGGCCCATGTCCGCTTCTGCGGTCTTCTTCCACTTTTGCGAGTCTAGAAGCGCATCTGCGGGCATCGCAGATGCGTCATTTCCTTGGCACCTGCGACCCCTGACCATTCCTTCCAAATCTGCTTATGCACCTGATCTTCCACACGTACGAGTCCGCACCTGCGGTCTCCCCTCCGTAGGTGCGAAAACACCAGAAACTAGCATATCTCAGCAATTGCCTAAGTCCAAATTTCAATCTGTTAAGTATCTGAAACACGTCCGAGGCCCCCGAGACCTCAACCAAATATTCCAACAAGTCCTAAAACACCATACGAACTTAGTCGAGCCCTCAAATCACATCAAACAACGCTAAATCATGAATCACCCTCCAATTCAAACTTAAAGAACTTAAAACTTTAAATTTCCACAACCGATGCCGAAATCTATCAAACCACGTCCGATTAACTTCAAATTATGCACACAAGTCATATTCAAAACTATGGACCTACTCCAACTTCCCGAATCAGATTCCGATACCGATATGAAAAATTCCACTACCGGCCCAAAACTCCAAAAATTCGACTTTCACCATTTGAAGCCTAAATGAGCTACAGACCTCAAAAATGCAATCTAGACATGCCCCTAAGCTCAAAATTACCCAACGGAGCTAACGGAATCAACGGAACTCCATTCCTAAGTCGTCTTCACATAGTTCCGACTTTGGTCCAATATCTAAGTCTTAAGCCTCCGTTTTAGGGACTAAGTGTCCCAAACACTTCGAAAAACCAAAATGAACCTCCCGACAAGTCATAATAGCAGAAAAAGATACGGGGAAAGCAGTTAATAGGATATCGGGTTTCTATCTCTCAAAATGACCGACCGGGTTATTACATCCTCCCCCTCTTAAAACAATCGTTCGTCCTCAAACGAGCATAGAGACATACCTGAAGTGGTGAAAAGATGAGGATAACGGCTGCGCATTTCCTGCTCGATTTTCCAAGTCGCCTCCTCGACCGGCTGGCCCAGTCACTGAACCTTTACTGATGCAATGTTCTTTGACCTCAGCTTTCGAACCTGCCTGTCCAAAATAGCCACTAGCTCTTCAACATAAGATAGATCCTTGTCCATCTGGACTGTGCTGAAATCCAACATGTGAGACGGATCTCCGTGATACCTCCAGAGCATCGAAACATGAAATACCGGATGAACTCCTGCTAGGCTGGGAGGTAAGGCAAGCTCATAAGCAACCTCCCCAACTCACCGCAACATCTCAAAAGGACCAATAAACCTTGGACTCAACTTACCCTTCTTTCCGAACCTCATAATGCCTTTCATAGTGAAACCCGGAGCAAGACGCACTCTCCAACTATGAATGCCACATCACAAACCTTCTGGCATGCATAACTCTTCAGTCTGGACAGGGCTGTGCGAAGTCTATCCTGAATCACCTTAACCTTCTCCAAGGCATCCTGAACCAAGTCTGTACCCAATAATTTGGCCTCGTCCGGCTCGAACCAACCCACTGGATACCGACACAGCCTACCATACAGAGCCTCATACGATGCCATCTGAATGTTGTATTGATAACTGTTGTTGTAGGCAAACTTCAAAAGTGGAAAGAACTGATCCCAAGAACCTCCAAACTCCATCACACACGCACGACGCATATCCTCAAGAATCTGAATAGTGCGCTCAGACTGTCCGTCCGTATAAGGGTGAAATATTGTGCTCAACTCCACCTGAGTACCCAACTCCTGCTGTATGGCTCTTTAGAACCATGATGTAAACTGTGTACCCTAATCAGAGATGATGGATACCGGCATGCCATGAAGTCTGACAATCTTACGGATATAAACTCAAGCAAGCTGCTCGGAAGAATAAGTAGTCATCATTGGAAGGAAATGATCTAACTTGGTCAGTCTATCCACAATCACCCAAATTGCACCAAACTTCCGCTAAGTTCGTGGAAGTCCAACAACGAAATCCATAGTGATCCGCTCCCATTTCTACTCCGGAATCTCTAACTTTTGAAGTAATCCACCCTGCCGCTGATGCTCATACTTCATCTACTAATAATTTAGGCACCAAGCAACATACTCCACTATGTCCTTCTTCATCATACGCCACCAATAATGCTGCCTCAAGTCCTGGTATATCTTTGCGGCACCAGAATGAATAGAGCACCACGAGCTGTGAGCCTCCTAAAGAATCAACTCATGCAAACCGTCTACATTGGACACACATAGCACGCCCTGCATCCTCAAAGAACCATCTTCCCTAATAGAAACCTTCTTAGCATCACCATGTTGGACCGTGTCCCTAAGGACAAGTAGATAGGGGTCATCATACTGACGCTCCCTGATACGATCACAAAGGGATAATCAGGAGACCACACAAGCTAATACTCGACTAGGTTGAGTAATATCCAATCTCACAAAATGGATGGCTAAGGCCTGAGCATCCAACTCCATGGGCCTCTCTGCTGCTGGTAGATAAGCTAAACTCCCCAAACTCTCTACCTGGTGTCACACCTCCTTTTTCTACCCCGAAAAAGAGCATAAGGGAGTTTTTCCAATTAAATTGACAATAATTGAAACGAGATTATTTATATTCAAATTCAGAGTCGCCACTTGGGATAATTTATGGTGTCCCATGTAACCGATTTATTTTAAATCCCAAATCGAGGAAAATTTGACTTCGTTTAAAGTCTGCGAAATCAGAAAAAATAGGTAATGAATTGTGTTAACCCGGGAGAAGGTGTTAGGCATTTCCGGGTTCTGTGGTTTTAGCACGGCCGCTTAGCAATTTATCCTTGGCTAAATTAAATTGTTTAATTATTCATTTTAGAACTTATGTGCATTTTCCTCTTACTGCTTTTAATTACTCGAATATTCATGATTATGGAATTATCTTGAAAACGAGTCACGCGTACGTGTACTCATTTTGTTTGCGCATCAAGAATAATGTCACGCGTACGTGTCCATAATTAATAATGCTTTATTAATATTAAGAAATTTTGGTTGAAGTTGTGTGAATGCATACTCCGATTTTATTTTTAAAATTGTAATCATGTCACGCGAACGTGTACACAACCACGATGATATATTAAACGTGCCTAAAGCAAACTACGAATATAACAAGTGATAAAACATTAAATGAGAGCAATAAAATATCCAAGTTCCAAATTCTCGTTACTATGTTCAGAACTTCATGGCTTAATTTCATTTAATCACAATTACCCCAATGACCCAATTGGTCAATGAATTTACTACCCTAATTGACCCTAACATTGTAATACCATTCTAAAGTCAAAATTATTATCCCATCACTATATAATAATCCAAATTTTCTAGCATTAAAATCAACTAAGTAGCTTGTTAATAACCAACTAAAATAAACTGACAGCGTGAAAATTACTTACTACTACATACTATTACATAAGTTAAATCCTATTCAAAAACATAAGAGATGGTAATTAAATAGGAACTTAAATTAACTAAGGAGCTAGAAATAATAAACGAAAAGAGGCAGTACAAAAGGCAAGCAATTAATAATGGAAATATATTAAGACATACAACTAATGAGGATTACAAAACAAAAATATTAGGAAGGAAAGAGCTAACCAAACGTTCTGGATTTAAAACCATTTTACAGCAATAGAACACTAAGCATTTACGATCAGATGAAGTAATGACATCCAAAGCTAGTCTGACAGCAAATCGAGCAAAGCGAATAGTAATAACTTTTAATAATTCCACTGCCTCGAAAGATACTAGAGAACAATGACAATACATCTGAAATCATATCAAGAGCTGGTGAACGTGGAAGCTACATTGAAATAAGGCCAAAATAACAAATTAAAAGGAACTAATAAGCTACTTCTCATGCTTTCCATCATAATAACAAAATAAAATACCACACCAAAGGATCATACTAACAAAATAATAGGTGTAGTAAAGAGAGAGAGTGGACCTTTAAGCCAAACAATTTTCCATAACTTGAATGATATTTACAGTAGAGTAAAATCGACACAACTTGCACGTCGAACAATAAAAAGCTTGAACGCCTCGGACCGGAAACTCGAACGACCTCAGCTAAACCTCAACCATTGGAGTTATTTTGGATTTGCATTTCATGGTGTTTTTCAGCTGGGTTTCTGCCGTCAAAAATGGAGTGGAAGGTTGTCGTTTTGAGTTGTTTTTGCCGGAGTTGAGGGCTGTTTTAAGCTGCATATTTTAGGTGTTTAGGGTTGAAGTGAAGGTGCTTTCATGGCTGAAATTGTTGTCTATTTAGTTGTGTTTCATGGTGTTTGAAAACTGAAAGCTAGAGGAAAATGAATGAGGTGTTTATCGCTGATTTTGGGCTGTTTTTTGAAGCAGATTTTCTATGGTTAAAAGTGGGAGTTTTAGCTCTCTTTTGTCAAGAGCAAGTGACGATGAAGTATTTCAAGAATTCTACGGGGGTTGTGGCTGCTTTCTCCTTTCTTTGTTCATAGATGATGCTCTCCCTCTTCCCTGTTATTTTTCGTTTCAGATCTCAGCCTCTATCTATCAGTGTGTGTATATGTGATAAGAAGTAGCCTTGTGGTCCCCCTGGCAAAAAGTATGTGAATGGGAATTAAAATGGGGTGCATGCGAGTTTGTTACCAAGAGATAAGGTGTGTCTACATTGTTGAATTGATTTCCTTTGCATTTTTGCTTTTTCCGTTACCTCTTTTATTTCTTCGTTCCTTTCCAATTTTTCACGTTTCTTTCTTCTTCTTTTTTTTGTTGTGTTTTATTTTCTATTAATGATAAAATAAAATTAGTTTTTTATCTATAGTAAGTAATATTAAAAGAGAACTATAACAATCATATTAGAAAAATTCAAATACTACTCGATATTTACGAAATACTTATAACTTAAAATTACACTAAAACAAGTAAAAAAAATATTTTTAAAACTTTTCTAAAATAAAATAAAAATAACTAAACAAAATATCAATAATCTAACATAAAAAGAATTTTTTTTTGTAGTTTTTAGTTTTTTTTTAAATAAAATCAACCGAAGAAGTATAAAAATAGCCAAAACAGCGATATTAGACCTAAACTAAATATTTAACACTAAAATGTGTAAAATCCTGGGGAAGGACAAAAATTACATGTCTACAGTTGCCCCTCTTTGACTGAAAATGCGAAGAGTTTTCAGACAAAGAACGACGAGACGTATTTTTTGACCCGACCCTTATTTAGAGAGACCAAAAGCTAAGAGAAAGGAGAATGTGACCGAGCCCTGGTATTTAAGCTGCCTACATATCCTTGGCTATAAAGGAATCAGTCCACGTGTAGTTCAAAGTTAGGAACAGTGATGGAGTATAGAGGTGGAGAGCCGATTGAGGTGCCATCGAGGTTCCGGTCCGCGGTTCCTGTTATTACATCGAAATTAAATTTTAAAAGACTGCCTAAGGCTACCAGCTACGAGTTACAAGATTCCTATCTATAGGTCTTCTGTAGCTTGATCTTGAGTCTTGGTTGGTTCTTCATGCGAACTCTGATCTGAATCTTGATGCTTGTTAGTTGCAGGTGCTGGTTTATTCTTTCACGGCTTCTTCGGATCAAGACCGAACATGTAGAGCTTATGACTTCAATCACATCTTGAGCATTCCACAGCTTTTCTCTACTTCTGCACTTCGAGTTCACTTCTTTTCTTTTCTTCTTTTTTCTTTTATTCTGGATTGAGAATTCTTCTTTTGGTCGTCTCGAACCCTACGCCTCGAGGTAAAACATGCTCAAACACCAAAACAAAAAAACGGACAACATTTTTCTGCCCTAATTTTTACTAGAAAAATTTCGTGAGTTATTGTAACAAAATTCTAAACTACTTCTTTATTGAAAGCAATAAAATCGGGATTGTGTATCCTTGAGAAAAAGAGATTAGGGAGTGGAGACCCTATATCTAAAATAAAATCAACAAGGGATTGGAGACCCTAAGTTGGAAAGATTACCAGGTTATGCTAACATCAACTAAGAAGTGGGACCCTATGTTGGGAAAAGATTACCAGATTATGCTGGCATCAGCTAGGGAGTGAGACCCTATGCTGGAAAAGATTACCAGGTTATGCTGGCATCCACTAGGGAGTGAGACCCTATGTTAGAAAGTGAGACTACTGAATTGTGTACCTATGCTAAAATGAACCAAGAAGTATTTTGTTTTTGAGAAAAAAAACATTTTTAAACAAATTGCTCCAACTTTTTTCAAAGGCATGAACAAAAGACCCCTTTTTTTTAATTGAGACAACCTTTTTTTTCCTAGGAGAAAATTCATCAGACTAGGTTTTTATATCTTAGGAGAAAAATTCGTCAGACTAAGACATCTATCCTAGGAGAAAGTTCATCAGACTAAGTTTTCTAATTTATTATCTTAAGAGAAAAATTCATTAGACTAAGATTTAGTCCTAGGAGAAAATTCATCAGACTAGGTCCTTTTTTTTTTCTTTTTTTTTGGTATCTTAGGAGAAAGATTCATTAGACTAATATTTCTATCCTAGGAGAAAGTTCATCAGACTAGGTCTGTTTTCTTCTTTTTTTGGTATCTTATGAGAAAGATTCATCAGACTAAGATTTTTATCCTAGGAGAAAGTTCATCAGACTAGGTATTCTATCTTAGGAGAAAAATTCATCGGACTAAGGCTTTGATCCTAGGAGACAATGCATCAGACTAGGCTTTTGTTATCTTAGGAGAAAAATTCACCAGACTAAGATTTTTATTGGGAGAAAATCCATCAGACTAGGACTTTTATCCTAGGAAAAAAAATGTGAAGAGCAATGGCAACATTTTATGCACACCAGCAAGGCAGATAAAGGTAAAGATTTGAGAAACTTCCTTTTGTCGGCTCTTCTCTTCTTTTCTTTTATTCTTTTTTTTCTTCTTTTTTTGAACCATTTTTCTTGCATTGCTTCGTTCCTGTTTCAAACAAAGAAAATTTTGTCAGTTTTAAAATTGGTGGTGGGTTTGTGGCTTTGACTCCTAGGCAGCTTGGCTTTTGCTCAATCAGCTTGAGTCGGTTTCAAAAGACTTTTGCTCTGCATCAACCCTGATTGTTTCACACCCAGTACCATTTGTATTTGTGGCTCAATCAGCCTTATCTCAACTGGATATTTTTGCTTAGGCGACCTTTTCTGATATCTTGAATGACTTCCTACTTTTGAGCAATTTGTCTGTCAGAGAGAATCACAAGTTATATTTGCTTGCGCCAAGTAGGCTGACAAGGGTCTTTTTGGGGGGGACGCCTTTGCATGAATCCTCAAGGCATGTTGACAATAACAACTGAGCGTGCTGGCCAAATTTACTTTGTGCAACTAAAAAAGCTGGTAGTTGATGTTGAAATTTTTTCTTGCTTGTTTTGACAAGGACGGACTTAGAATGAAGGACACAAATGATGCAAAGAAATAATATTAATAAGAAATGTCCCTGTCGAGAAGGAAAGAAGGAAGGTTTTTTTTTTTTTAAAAAATTATTTTTTTTCTTTTTTTTAATAACTAGCCTTAATGAATCATGACATGTATTTTAGACTTAACGGCCTGATCTATCCAACTAATCCAATCTTCCCTTTTATCATTCTTATGACCTTTGAAGTAGGGCTTGTTCGTGCCGATCCTTTGCATTGGCTTCATGACTTACTTTCGACTAGTGGTGCCCCGAGGAGTTTTCACCAACAAGTCTCTCTCATTTATTCATCTCTGCTTACCATCATCTTACAGTGCCTGTGAAGGTTTTCACTAGTAAGACTCTTATTTTCTTTTATTTTTATTTTTCTTTTGCTTTCTTGTGTGAGCAACCTGATAGTGGTCTATGTCGCGTGATAATTGTTTCTCATTGCATGCGTCTATTGGCATTCTTGAAGGTTGATCAAGAGGTCTTTATTTGGAAGGCTTTTGGATATGGATAGGAAGAAAGTCCGACATGAAGGCTCAAAACAGACTAAAGATGACGGGGTTATATACTTACAACTTTTGGAATCGACTCTTTCAAAAGTGAAATAAAAAATCTTTGCCACTGTTTGAGATACTAGGATTTTTTTTGGAATTTTTCTTTTGTGTTCTTATTTGGTTAGACCAAACTGTGAGGTTGCCTACGTATCCTTTTTATTAGGGAATCAGGTCGAACATAATTCAAACATATGACCTAACTATTTTTTTCATCTTTCTTTCTTTTTCTTTGTCTTTTTTTTGATGTTTTCAAAACAAGTTGCCCCAGCTTCTATTTTCTGGGGGAATGGACTCTTGCCAGTTCTTTTCTTCTTCATTTTTTTTCACTTGAACTTTCTAAGAATTGCCCTATTTTGTACTCTTGGGACAAGAACTTCTTCTTTTTTGTTCTTTTTCATTTTATTTTCTTTTTTAATTTTTTTTTACTCTTGACTCTAAACTTGATTCCAAAAGAGGGTGGTCAAAGAAAATAACACAGGCTCAAAAGGGGTAGCGAAGGATATAAAGTGTTTGGATAGCAGAAAAAGGGCCTCCCAGCCTCGAGAACGCAAAACATAGTATCCTTTCGCAAACACGGCATTGATGAACATGTTTATCTTCTTGGTGTGTCGTGGTCGAAAGACACCTTCCATTCCTTAATGTCAAACTTTTCAACAAGCTTCAATTTATTCTTCCTTAGCCCGATCTTCACAATGATTTTGAAGGTAAAGATTCTTAACCTCCACGAGTATGACTATTCTAGTTCCACTTGAATTTTACTCGGGCTTAATTCCAAGTAATTTCAAATATTTTTCATCCTCAAAAGTATCTTTTTCTCAGTTGTCCAATTCAAGCTTAAATCAATTTTCTAAGATCTGGCAAAAAATTCCGCATACATGTCATGTAATTCAAACTAGCGGGAAAAGAACTATGCATGGAATGACACAAAAGGACAAACTATATTTCATTGAGTAAACAACAAGACAAACAACCTAAAATCCGAGTTACAACCTTAAAATAACCCGGCTAATGAAAATAACAACAAAATAGATAGACAAGACTCATACAGACAGAATGGAGGGATGGAAGGGTTTGACTCAATAAAACAAAGACAACCTTGAAATAACCCACATAGTAGGAAAAACATCAAAACAAGCTACCAAGATTCCTCCTAGTAAGGAGGGAATGACTTTTCAATTTCTCAGGCTTAACATTTAGCCACAAATTTGCTCATCAGAATCAGCAGAGCCTTCTCCAATTTCGTTCCCTAGAGGATTCTCATACTCCATTTCACCAGACATCATCCCCACAAAGTGTGCATCATCATGTGCAGGTAAAGGATTCTGCGTGATATTCTGGGCGTCACTAACTTGGATCACAATCAATTTTTCCTGGATCATCCTTTCTATTTCTCTTTTCAAATTCTGACAGCTTTCAACATTGTGCTCCTGGGCATTGGAATGGTATTCACACCTTTTAGATGGGTCAAATCTTCTTGCACGTGGGTCCACATGATTTGGAGGAATGGGTGCAATCATGTCATGATGCTTTAACTTCTCAAATAAGCTTGCATAGGGCTTTCCTATTGGTGTAAAATTATCTTTCAACCTTTGTTCCCTTCTATACCCCTGGCATGGATGTGGGTTATAGGGCACTTGAAAATTTTGTGGAGGCTGGTGAAGATTTTGCGGTGCTGGTGCTCACCTTTTGGGGTATCTTGGTGGTCGGGCAACAAACTGAGGTGAAACAACAGAGTATTGAGGGTTCTGAGGTGGATAACAGTGCTCAAGTGAGTCATGGAAAACCTGAGGAGGCTGGTAATACCTTCGAGATGTTCTCCTAGGACCTCTTCTCGACCCTAATGTCATCATAATTTCTTCAACCTTCTCATTTGTGTCACCAAAATTATCGGATTCAATCTGGACAGCCTGAGTTGCGGCTTTGAGAACTGCTTGACTTATAATTTTGCCCGTCTTAAGGCCATTCTCTACCATTTCTCCCATTTTGATTGCTTCCGAGAAGGATTTGCCAACTACAGACATCATGTTTTGAAAGTAATATGGCTCTTGAGCCTGAAGGAAGACAGTGATTAGCTCGTGGTCATCCATGGATGGCTTAACTCTAGCTTCTTGTTCTCTCCATTTAATGCCATATTCCCTGAAACTTTCAGTTGGTTTCTTCTTCAGGTTTGAAAGGGAATTGCGGTCTAGGGCAATGTCGATTTTGTATTGGAACTGTTTGACAAAGGCCCGAGCCATGTCATCCCAGACATGCCAGTGAGAGGTATTTTGATCCATAAACCATTCGAAGGCTGCTCCCGTAAGGCTTTCCCCAAAATAAGCTATTAGCAATTCCTCATTTCTTTCGACACCTCTTAGCTGATTGCAATACCTTTTTAGGTGGGCTATGGGGTCTCCATGTCCATCATGATTTTCAAATTTGGGAGTCTTGAAACCAGGTGGCAAGTGAACATCGGGGAACATACATAGATCCTTGAAGGCAATGCTCTTCTGACCTGCCAACCCTTGCATGTTTTTCAACCGTTGTTCTAAGCTTTTCACTCCTTGGGTCATTTCCTCATGTGCCATATTTTGGGCAGGCTTCCCATTCTTTGTAGGAATATCAAACAAGTACGAATGGTACTCAAGAGAGTGGTATTGCTCTTATCGGGTAGCAGATTGTGACTCATGACAAGGCTGTCCTTGGCCATTGGCCCATGCTTGACACATTTTGGTCATTTGCTGTTTCAGTATTCTATTTTCCTCAAACACAGTAGACTCTTGTTTAACCCTCTGACCCTGAGTCTCTTGAACACTTGTAACAACTTCAATGTCAGTTATCATTTTTCCTTAGATCTTGTGTTGTCCGCTTACCACAAACTGACCACCTCAAACTTTCTTCACAATTCAAAACATAAGACACGTTAGAATGGACTCAGTCAGTCCTTATTATTATCACCATTTTTCACTTTTTTTCATTTTTTCATTCATTTTTTTGGTTGATCGAATCTGATGTGGGTTGCCTACGTATCATGTGGGAACATGAATCAGATCTTGCGTAGTTCGGAAAAATCAAGAATAAAGTAAATAAACTAACTCTCATTTTTTTATTTTGAAATTTTTTTAAAAAAAAAATCTGAAAGAAAGACTTATAAAGAAGAAATAAAATATTTTTGGATCTCAATTTTTTTTGAGGAATTGTTTTTTTTAAAAAGAAAAACTTCAAAAGAAGAAAGAAAATATATACATCTTTTTTGAAATTTTGATATATATTTTTTGGGGAATTTCAAAAGAATAACTTCTAAAAAAGAAAGGAAATGTTTTTGGTGTCACGACCCAATTTCCGAACCCGCTCGTGATGGAGCCTCTCGTGAAGATAAGGCCAGCCAGACCAAAATGGAACACTTCTTTTAAATAGTTAATTATCATAAACAATTCTAAACATGTTATAACAGCCATAATTTTTGAAAAATAACGATGACAATAGAAGAAACCATCCCGATACAGCCCAAACCCGGGTGTCACAAGTCACGAGCATCTATTAGGGTGTAAATACAACTACAAGGTCAAATTATACAAAACAGGAATAATGAACAAAAGGGAGAAAAATGGTGCTGTGAACGTCGACAGCCACCTCGCTAAACTTCGATAACTCTGCCTCTGATCAGCCAAAACCCGCTACCGGGTGTATAAATACCTGCATCTGCACACAAGGTGCAGGGAGTAATGTGAGTACTCCGACTCAGTGAGTAATAAAGGTAAATAACAACTGAGTAGTAAGAAATCACGTAAAGCAACCAACATGCTGTATAGAAGTAGTGAAAACCCTTTGAGAAAAATAGTGAAGCTGTGAAATCTTTAGAAATATCTTAGTTCAGTTTAAACCTCTTTTGAAAATGACTTTCTCAACAGTTACGCAAATGAGTGCAAAACGAATAGTGCAGATAAGCACGGAAATCCGCCCCTCGGGCACAACACTCAATTAACAGATAATGCCATGCAATCAGATAGATATCACATGGAGTAGCACAAACAATAGATAATGGCAGACAAATGAGATAAAGTAAACACATAGAAAAATGTCAACACTGCTGCGGCGTGCAGCCCGATCCATATTTTACGTCGACAACGCTCACTGGGGGTGTGCAGACTCTGGGAGGTGCTCCTTACGGCCCAAGCGCAATATCAAGCCATCTCGTGGCATCAAATCTAGGCCGGCAGCCTCATATAAATCACAAGCCACCTCGTGGCGTACATATCTCAGGACCTCGGCCTCATAATCAATCAGTATCTCACTGCTGCAACGTGCAGCCCGATCCAAACGTATCCTCACACATAAGCCCCTCGGGCAGCAGTAAAATATGATGCTCAGCCCAAACATATTATTGGAAATATCGTGTCAAGTGTTAAAGCAAAATAAACTTGGCTGAGTTTTGAAAACAGCGGAAAAATACATGACTGAGTTCAAGTATAAAATCAAAACAGTGAAGAAATATCAATAATAGTCCCCGAATGGTTCAAATAGCTGGCACGAAGCCCAAATATGGCAATCAGCCCAAAACATAATGATCGCAAATAAGTTTCAGTCAAATATGCGGTAAAATCATCAATCGGGACGGACCAAGTCACAATCCCCAATAGTAAAAGACCCCATGCTCGTCATCCAGCACATGTCTCACCTCAATACATCACTACGATGTGCAATCCGAGGTTTTCAAACCCTTAGGATATCATTTACAATCATTACTCACCTCAAGCCGGCCAAAACTCTAGCTCGCTATGCCCTTGCCTCTCAAATCGGCCTCCTTGCGCGTCGAATCTGACCAAAACTACAACGAATACGTCACAATAGGCTAAGGGAACAATACCCAATCGAAAACAATCGAAAAACATCGAAAATCCCGAAATTGGCAAAACCCGAGCCCCAGGCCCACCTCTCGAAACTCAAAAATTTTCACATCATTAGATTCCTTATCACCCCACGAGTACATACATACCAAAAGTTCTCAATTCCGACCTCAAATGGTCCCTCGAATCCCAATTCAAAAGTTCAAAATCCCAAGCCCTAGTTCTTCCATTTTTAGCTAAATTTCCATTAATTTCTAGGTTAATTTCACAATAGAATCATATTTTAGGTTCAAAAATCTTACCTCTAATAAATTCTCCTTGAATCCCTCTTCAATATCCCTCAAAGAGCTCTCAAAATGGTCAACTATGGAGGAAAAATGGCTAAAATCGCAGATAAAATAACTTATAAACTTTCTGCCCAGGTCTGACCTTTCCTTCTTCGCGAACGCGGTCAACGCCTCGCGTTCGCGAAGCACAAACTTACGTTGACCAAATTTTGCCCTACGCGAACGCGTCACCCTATCACGAACGCGATGCTTCTGCCTCCTACACCTTCGCGAATGCGACAACCTTACACGAACGCAATGAACAAAATGCCTTGGTCCCCAATTTGCTCTACGCGATCGCGAGTGCCTTCTCGCGAACGCGATGCACTGCTTCCCATCCTTTCGCGAATGCGAGGCACGTCTCGCTAACGCGAAGGCTTAATTATGGCCTTCCTCAAATCCTTCTACGCGAACGCGAAGGCTTAATTTTGGCCTTCCTCAAATCCTTCTACGTGAACGCGATGCTCCATCCGCGAACGCAAAGAGAAAATTCTTCTGCAACAGCTGAACAACAATTTCTGCAACTCTCAAAGCCAAAAATGTCCAATTGACCGTCCGAAACTCACCCGAGGCCCCCGGGACCTCAACCAAAAGCACAAACACATCTTAAAACCTCGTTCAAACTTGTTCCAATCATCAAAGAACCCCAAAAAACCACCAAATCCACCAATTTACATCGAATTCAAGCCTAAGTTTTTCTAAAACTTCCGAAATACGCTTTCGATAAAAAACCCAACCAAAACA
This sequence comes from Nicotiana sylvestris, assembly GCF_000393655.2. Lineage (NCBI taxonomy): Eukaryota > Viridiplantae > Streptophyta > Magnoliopsida > Solanales > Solanaceae > Nicotiana > Nicotiana sylvestris. The sequence continues at coordinate 93,045,182 of NC_091063.1, forward strand.
CGTCTGAATGACCTGAAATTTTGCATACACATCCCAAATGACATAACGAAGCTACAACAACTCTTAGATTTCCATTCTGACCCTCGGATCAAAATCTCACCTATCAACCGGAAATCGCCAAAATACAAACTTCGCCAATTCAAGCCTAATTCTACACCGGACCTCCAAAACCACTTCCGATCACGCTCCTGAGTCGCAAATCACCCAACAAAGCTAACCAAATCATAAAAATTCCGTTCCGAGCTCATATACAATTAAGTCAACTCTTGGTCAAACCTTTTAAATTCAAAGCTTTCAACTGAGACTGTTCTTTCAAATTCGTACCGATTTCCGTGAAAACCAAAATCAACGATTTACATCAGTCATAATACATCATACGGGGCAAGTCATGCCCGAGAACTGGCGATCAAAGTGCAAAAGCTCAAAATGACCGGCCGGGTCGTTACATCCTCCCCCACTTAAACATATGTTCGTTCTCGAACGTACCCAAAGCTATTCTAAAATCCAACCCGTAGCTGAATAACTTTACCATGCATATACCCGGGGGTGATCCCACGTCACCCTATCTCATATAGGTCCGATAACACAATATAACTGAAATTTCATAATCCATCCTAGTTCATAAACCATAGAACCACATTTCTACTTCTAAAATCCTCAATACGATCAGAATCTCACATTTATACTGTGAATAAGTCCGAACAAGCTGTAACAAACCATATCTGCTATCTCAGGTGCAATCACATGATATACCACATAACTCAAACACTCGTAGCGAAAACTTCTAATCACAGCAGCTGCACATAACAACGGAATACCGATAAAAAAAGCCTCTTATCAACTAAAGTCTCGTTCCAACACTTCCATATACTGCCAATGATAAAGGAAACACGCAATAAATCATAACCATTTCTCAGATCAACCATCCATAAGGCTACTTCTCCTTTGGCAAGGACCATAGCAAATTTCTAAGCCGAACCTCGATATTATCCTTCCAACATGCTGAAATAGAATCCGTTTGTATTCATTAATGATCCCAACGATCTCCTCTACACACCACCCTGGTGACATGACACATCAATAGAGGCCTAAGCCGCAACTAGTATAATACACGCACCAATAAGCAACGATCCGAACATACTCTAATCATGAAAGTGACTCAAATGAAAGAGCCTTACTTCAAGCTCGCCAATACCACCACAACACAAAGCAGAGAACCCGTCTCACATCATGGAATAGAACACACGAATCTAGCCCGCAAGGTCATATCTCCATATAGCTTCGATGCAATGTGCGATCCTATCCAAACACTGCTCCACATGAGACACCTCAAGTCACTATGCTCGAAATTGACAACCACGCACAATTTGATGTTTGGAACCAAAGCAGATCATTACACCTACGGTGAAACAAGTAACATATACCACGCAAACCCGATAGGACATAACCAATACGCCGTTCACCGAGCAACACTCAATTACTCTTTCCGCTCGACTTCCACTATGATCCCCAATAGAACCGCACCATGTGTGCCCATAACCAACAAATCATAACATCTCGCAATACAGAAAGGCAACTCATAGATCTCCCAGATTCACTAGTAAGCTCAATAATGGTCGAATCAACCTATCTCTCAACAATACAATTCAGGGCCAACCAAGCCGACTCAGCTAGAACACGCATCCACATTGGCCTGCCAACGAACTCCTTATCAAGGAAGCCTGAAGCTGCTCCTTCCACTACTACAACTCCTGTCGGAGCCATACAATACGGTGCCCAGCACCAAATCAATACCAAAATCAACAACCCTGCCCTGCGACATGCCCGGCCACATGAAACACATCCGAAAAGTCCCTCACCATTGGAACTGAATCAATATGAGGAGCCTCAGCATTGACACTCATCATAAGAGCCCAAGTAAGAAAGACAAATCCTTCCTAGCCATCCGCTAAGTCTTCGAAATGTAAAACCACTCTACCAGGACTTAATCCGACGCACCTCGCTATTCAACCCGTGGCATTTCCGGAATAGCCCATAGCGCAATAATACAGAATAACCCAACATGGAGATAACCACTCTAATCCCCAATATCACATCCAGAATCTAACATACCAAACAAAGAAAGATCTACTTGGGTCTCCAAACCCTGATAGTCACTAAACAGTGCCGATACACATGACTCACAACTACAACATAGCCTGAATGTGAGAACTTCCCTGTCTCTAAATCCATATGGCGCACGAATCACCATATCCGATCCCAATTTCGCCGTCCGAATACATGTTACGCCTCAAATACCCAAATCATTCCACGATAGATACTCAAAAATTTCCCTGTACCACCAAGCAAACTCGAATATCACCAGTCAATCTAACAAGAAAGTGCCGGGATACTACCGAAGTACCATCAACCTAATCACATTGTCTTTTTTGAAATACATGCCCTCATCAATTCACCCCAATTAGCACTACTACTTCCTTAATCATCTGAAACTATCCGTGCTGCCTAAGAATTCATGACTTTCCGTTCAAAACTGAACTGTAACCTTCCACTCGCAATTGTCAATCCTCCACAACCTACCGTATATACCATACCATCTCAGGATAACATGAGAACTTCATCTTCCTTCCGAGCCACAAACATCTACGTACTCAACTAGTCAAGAACTTTCCATTGGTACCAATCTAGAAGAAAAATCACTATACATCCCATGCTCCTTGCTCCGCATGCCCATAGAAAGTATACATCTCCAAACCGTGGTAAAAACTATCAAGAACTCTCCGAGTTCCCTTTGCACAATTCAGACATGTCAGGACTAAATCCTTCTAACTCGATCAAGCTAATCAAGCCATCAAAACCTAAGAGCATCGCCACAAAATACCTGAAAGAACTCATTACCTTGAACACACACAAGGAATTAATCATATCCTTACCATACCGATTCGGTCTACTATCAAACTATTTCATCTATCTAAATTTCCTTCTGATTTACCTTCAACTTAATACTCATTCTTGCTATAACATCACAATTCCTCAACCTAGACTTACCACACGGGACCCAAGCATAATGCCAAACCGTCTACGGCTCATAAGCCGCTGAATACTTTCTCAGATATTCCCACGAGCACCACGATCAAGGTACTTTGCTCTGAAGAGACTTCCTGCAAATCTATATCAGTTACCTTTACCTTCCTGGTACTGATACATAGAATCTCATAATTTGTAAGGAAAATACCACAAGTCTCGACATCTTCCAATAAGAACTCAGTCTCTAACCACATATACAACTTAACTTACCCAACTGTTATATGTAAAATCTTGAACACATTAGAACCATTCTTGAGAGTCGTTCACCCTATTCAAACTGCAATTAGCCTGATCAAATGAACAGAACCGCCAGTGCCTCATTAGCACTTTGACACCGCAGAATGAAATCCTCATCCCAACACATCCAAGCAACTTCCTGCTCTATGCATCGAGCATTCTTTACCAACAACAACTTAAGACATTCTGTGATTCTTACACACTTATGAAGCATACTATATACCTTGTTAAGAATTTTTCTTCCTTTACTCGAGTCATCCCCACTCTCAATTTTCGGAAGCCATAACTGATTCACCCGCACTCCTCCAACTGGAACCAACGTAGCACCTAACTGTGCAATCAACTACTCACAACAGACTCCCCCACTTGGCTCGGAGCCATAGATCAAAATACTCTCAACAACTCATAACACTTGTACTTTATTGATGCCATAATACCATAGTGATATTTAACTCGAATCCTTTGTAAGCCTGTGAAAACACAGATCATCTAGTACTTTAACTCTTCTGCAATTCTCGCAATTCACTCGTGCAATAGTCAAGCTTGCTCTCTGAAGCGACCCACATTCAAATTTCAACACTTATATTCCACTGATAAATAAGATCTTCTAACAGACACATAAGGATCACACAACCCCAGAATTCTTCGCAGGGGATAACCCATCTGCTTTGCCTTCCATTAACATTTCTGTATACCTTCCACCGTCACAAATCGTACGATGTTGCTTAGTCTTTCTGAGTCTGAACTCGTACCGCAACATGAAATTTACTTCACCCCCAACTAGGAAACATGAAGAGATTCTTCACACGCCCACAACTCGGGCTATAACTCAAATCCAGATGGAAATCAAGCACCTAATAGTCCTTCTATCCTCCAACAGGCCTTCCTCGTCACTTCCAAGTCATATAGATACATCTCGCAGTACTAACATATTCATCACATAGTCATCCAGCCGTCACTTTCACTAATTGGGGCAATACTGAATATATAAGTGCAACACATTTGCTCACACAATCAGCACCTCGATGCTCAAGCCACAGGCAAAAATCCGGCCTCAAGTTCTCTAGACTGGCCCAACATCAAACTCACATAGATCACATCTCGCACCTCGATCAGGGAATCACAAGCCATCAAGGCACGTCTGATACTGAGCGCTCATGCGCGCATACGAACACGTGGAAGGAATTTCACAAGTTACTTTTCAAGCTAAATCACGGACGCACGATAAGAATTCAAGAATGTGAAGTTTTCCTAAAGGTTCCGCAGCCTCTTGAGGATAAATACATACATCTCCGCACCGATCCGCGAGACTCTACTAAACCTGCTCATGACTCGTGAGACCTATGTAACCTAGACTCTGATACCAACTTATCACGACCCAATTCCCGAACCCAGTCGTGATGGAGCCTCTCGTGAAGACAAGGCCAGCCAGACCAAAATGGAACACTTCTTTTAAACAGTTAATTATCATAAACAGTTCTAAACATGTTATAACAGCCATAATTTCCGGAAAATAACGATGACAATAGAAGAAACCATCCCGATACAGCCCAAACCGGGGTGTCACAAGTCACGAGCATCTATTAGGGTGTAAATACAGCTAAAATGTCAAATAATACAAAATAGGAATAATGAACAAAAGGGAGAAAAGTGGTGCTGCGAACGCCGACAACCATCTCGCTAAACTCCGATAACTCTGCCTCTGATCAGCCAAAAACCCGCTACCGAGTGTATAAATACCTACATCTGCACACAAGGTGCAGGGAGTAATATGAGTACTCCGACTCAGTGAGTAATAAAGGTAAATAACAACTGAGCAGTAAGAAATCACGTAAAGCAACCAACATGTTGTATAGAAGCAGTGAAAACCCTTTGAGAAAAATAGTGAAGCTGTGAAATCTTTAGAAATATCTTAGTTCAGTTTAAACCTCTTTTGAAAATGACTTTCTCAACAGTTACGCAAATGAGTGCAAAACGAATAGTGCAGATAAGCACGAAAATCCACCCATCGGGCACAATACTCAATTAACAGATAATGCCATGCAATCATATATATATCACATGGAGTAGCACAAATAACAGATAATGGCAGACAAATGAGATAAAGTAAACAAATAGAACAATATCAACACCGCTGCGGCGTGTAGCCCGATCCATATATCGCTGCGGCGTGCAGACCGATCCATATTTTACGTCGACGGTGCTCACTGGGGGTGTGCAGACTCCGGGAGGGCCCCCTTATGGTCCAAGCGCAATATCAAGCCATCTCGTGATATCAAATCTAGGCTCGCGGCCTCATATAAATCACAAGCCACCTCGTGGCGTACATATCTCAGGCCCTCCACCTCATAATCAATCAGTATCTCACTGCTGCGGCATGCAGCCCGATCCAAAAGTATCCTCACAATACAGACCCTCGGCCTTACTCAGTCAAAAATCACATAAGCCCCTAGGGCAGCAGTAAAACATGATGCTCAGCCCAAAAATATTATTGGAAATATCGTTTCAAGTGTTAAAGCAAAATAAACTTGGCTGAGTTTTGAAAACAACGGGAAAATACATGACTGAGTTCAAGTATAAAATCAAAACAGTGAGGAAATATCAACAATAGTCCCTGAAGGGTTCAAATAGCTGGCACGAAGCCCAAATATGGCAATCAGCCCAAAACATAATGATTGCAAATAAGTTTCAGTCAAATATGCGGTAAAATCATCAATCGGGACGGACCAAGTCACAATCCCCAATAGTAAAAGACCCCACGCTCGTCATCCAGCGCGTGTCTCACCTCAATAAAGCACTACGATGTGCAATCCGGGGTTTCAAACCCTTAGGATATCATTTACAATCATTACCCACCTCAAGCCGGTCAAAACTCTAGCTCGCTATGCCCTTGCCTCTCAAATCGGACTCCTCGCACATTGAATCTGACCAAAACTACAATGAATACGTCACAATAGGCTAAGGGAACAATACCCAATCGAAAACAATCGAAAAACATCGAAAATCCCGAAATTGGCAAAACGAGAGCCCCGGACCCACTTCTCGAAACTCAGAAATTTTCACATCATTAGATTCCTTATCACCCCACGAGTACATACATACCAAAAGTTCTCAATTTCGACCTCAAATGGTCCCTCGAATCCCAATTCAAAAGTTCAAAATCCCAAGCCCTAGTTAATCCATTTTTAGCTAAATTTCCATTAATTTCTAGGTTAATTTCACAATAGAATAACGTTTTAGGTTCAAAAATCTTACCTCCAATAAATTCTCCTTAAATCCCTCTTCAATGTCCCTCAAAGAGCTCTCAACATGGTCAACTATGGAGGAAAAATGGCTAAAATCGCATATAAAATGACTTATAACTTTCTGCCCAGGTCTGACCCTTCCTTCTTCGCGAAAGCGGTCAACGCCTCGCATTCGCGAAGCATAAACTTGTGTTGACCAAATTTTGCCCTACGCGAATGCGTCACCCTATAGCGAACGCGATGCTTCTGCCTCCTACACCTTCGCGAACGCGACAACCTTACGCGAACGCAATGAACAAAATGCCTTGGACCCCAATTTGCTCTACGCGATCGCGAGTGCCTTATCGCGAACGCGATGCACTGCTTCCCATCCTTTCGCGAACGTGAAGGCTTAATTATGGCCTTCCTCAAATCCTTCTACGCCAACGCGAAGGCTTAATTTTGGCCTTCCTCAAATCCTTCTACGTGAACGTGATGCTCCACCCACGAACGCGAAGAGAAAATTCTTCTGCAACAGCTGAACAACATTTTCTGCAACTCTCAAAGCCAAAAATGGTCCGATTGACCATCCGAAACTCACCCGAGGCCCCCGGGACCTCAACCAAAAGCACCAACACATCTTAAAACCTCGTTCAAACTTGTTCCAATCATCAAAACACCCAAAAAACACCAAATCCACCAATTTACATCGAATTCAAGCCTAAGTTTTTCAAAAACTTCCGAAATACACTTTTGATAAAAAATCCAACCAAAACACGTCCGAATGACTTGAAATTTTGCACACACATCCCAAATGACATAACGAAGCTACAACAACTTTCGGAATTCCATTCCGACCCACGGATCAAAATCTCACCTATCAACCGGAAATTGCCAAAATACAAACTTCGCCAATTCAAGCCTAATTCTACACCGGACTTCCAAAACCACTTCTGATCACGCTCCTGAGTCGCAAATCACCCAACAAAGCTAACCAAATCATAAAAATTCCGTTCTGAGCTCATATACAAATAAGTCAACTCTTGGTCAAACCTTTTAAATTCAAAGCTTTCAACTGAGACTGTTCTTTCAAATTCGTACCGATTTCCGTGAAAACCAAAATCAACGATTTACATCAGTCATAATACATCATACGGGGCAAGTCATGCCCGAGAACTGGCGATCAAAGTGCAAAAGCTCAAAACGACCGGCCGGGTCGTTACATCCTCCCCCACTTAAACATACGTTCGTCCTCGAACGTACCCAGAGCTGTTCTAAAATCCAACCCGTAGCTGAATAACTTTACCATGCATATACCCGGGGGTGATCCCACGTCACCCTATCTCATATAGGTCCGATAACACAATATAACTGAAATTTCATAATCCATCCTAGTCCATAAACCATAGAACCACATTTCTACTTCTAAAATCCTCAATACGATCAGAATCTCACATTTATACTGTGAATAAGTCCGAACAAGCTGTAACAAACCATATCTGCTATCTCAGGTGCAATCACATGATATACCACATAACTCAAACACTCGTAGCGAAAACTTCTAATCACAGTAGCTGCACATAACAACGGAATACCGATAAAAAAAGCCTCTTATCAACTAAAGTCTCGTTCCAACACTTCCATATACTGCCAATGATAAAGGAAACACGCAATAAATCATAACCATTTCTCAGATCAACCATCCATAAGGCTACTTCTCCTTTGGCAAGGACCATAGCAAATTTCTAAGCCGAACCTCGATATTATCCTTCCAACATGCTGAAATAGAATCCGTTTGTATTCATTAATGATCCCAACGATCTCCTCTACACACCACCCTGGTGACATGACACATCAATAGAGGCCTAAGCCGCAACTAGTATAATACACGCACCAATAAGCAACGATCCGAACATACTCTAATCATGAAAGTGACTCAAATGAAAGAGCCTTACTTCAAGCTCGCCAATACCACCACAACACAAAGCAGAGAACCCGTCTCACATCATGGAATAGAACACACGAATCTAGCCCGCAAGGTCATATCTCCATATAGCTTCGATGCAATGTGCGATCCTATCCAAACACTGCTCCACATGAGACACCTCAAGTCACTATGCTCGAAATTGACAACCACGCACAATTTGATGTCTGGAACCAAAGCAGATCATTACACCTACGGTGAAACAAGTAACATATACCACGCAAACCCGATAGGACATAACCAATACGCCGTTCACCGAGCAACACTCAATTACTCTTTCCGCTCGACTTCCACTATGATCCCCAATAGAACCGCACCATGTGTGCCCATAACCAACAAATCATAACATCTCGCAATACAGAAAGGCAACTCATAGATCTCCCAGATTCACTAGTAAGCTCAATAATGGTCGAATCAACCTATCTCTCAACAATACAATTCAGGGCCAACCAAGCCGACTCAGCTAGAACACGCATCCACATTGGCCTGCCAACGAACTCCTTATCAAGGAAGCCTGAAGCTGCTCCTTCCACTACTACAACTCCTGTCGGAGCCATACAATACGGTGCCCAGCACCAAATCAATACCGAAATCAACAACCCTGCCCGGCGACATGCCCGGCCACATGAAACACATCCGAAAAGTCCCTCACCATTGGAACTGAATCAATATGAGGAGCCTCAGCATTGACACTCATCACAAGAGCCCAAGTAAGAAAGACAAATCCTTCCTAGCCGTCCGCTAAGTCTTCGAAATGTAAAACCACTCTACCAGGACTTAATCCGATGCACCTCGCTATTCAACCCATGGCATTTCCGGAATAGCCCATAGCGCAATAGTACAGAATAACCCAACATGGAGATAACCACTCTAATCCCCAATATCACATCCAGAATCTAACATACCAAACAAAGAAAGATCCACTTGGGTCTCCAAACCCTGATAGTCACTAAACAGTGCCAATACACACGACTCACAACTACAACATAGCCTGAATGTGAGAACTTCCCTGTCTCCAAATCCATATGGCGCATGAATCACCATATCCGATCCCAATTTCGCCGTCCGAATACATGTTACGCCTCAAATACCCAAATCATTCCACGATAGATACTCAAAAATTTCCATGTACCACCAAGCAAACTCGAATATCACCAGTCAATCTAACAAGAAAGTGTCGCGATACTACCGAAGTACCATCAACCTAATCATATTGTCTTTTTTGAAACACATGCCCTCATCAATTCACCCCAATTAGCACTACCACTTCCTTAATCATCTGAAACTATCCGTGCTGCCTAAGAATTCATGACTTTCCGTTCAAAACTGAACTGTAACCTTCCACACGCAATTGTCAATCCTCCACAACCTACCGTATATACCATACCATCTCAGGATAACATGAGAACTTCATCTTCCTTCCGAGCCACAAACATCTACGTACTCAACTAGTCAAGAACTTTCCATTAGTACCAATCTAGAAGAAAAATCACTATACATCCCATGCTCCTTGCTCCGCATGCCCATAGAAAGTATACATCTCCAAACCGTGGTAAAAACTATCAAGAACTCTCCGAGTTCCCTTTGCACAATTCAGACATGTCAGAACCCCTATGTTGAGTCCCCAAAGTCAAATGCACGTGATGCAAACAAATATTCCTACTAGGGATCCGGCATGAGGCTATGTTATTCTAGGTTTAAACCTGGGGAAGTGTTCTAGACTTGGCTTATTCAAGCGGACAACTTGAGCCGAGGTGGGAGCGACGTACTGGGAGCAAGAAAGTCTACCCGGCCTAGTGGCTTATCCATCCTCGTTCTATTTGGTACGACCTCTAATAGAAAAGCGGGCCACGCGAATGTGTGCACCATTTTTGAGAAGACTCGGAAGGGAGGCATAAGAAGACAGTTTAATACAGTTCAAATAATATCAAAGCAGTAAATAAACGAAAATAAGCACATTAGGCCCAAAAAAATACAGTAATATCAACAGTTAATATAGCCAAGTAAAAATCACATTAATAAGATTAAATTCTTGAACCCTGAACCAGAAGTTCTGGGTTGTTCTCCCCAGCAGAGTCGCCAGAGCTGTCACACCTCCTTTTTCTACCTCACAAAGGGGCATAAGGGAGTTTTTTCAACTAAAGTGACAATAACGAAACGAGATTATTTATATTCAAATTCAGAGTCGCCACTTGGGATAATTTATGGTGTCCCAAGTCACCGGTTTATTTTAAATCCCAAATCGAGGAAAATGTGACTTCGTTTAAAGTCTACGAAACCGGAAAAACTAGGTAAGGAATTCTGTTAACCCGGGAGAAGGTGTTAGGCATTCTCGGGTTCCGTTGTTTTAGCACGGTCGCTTAACAATTTATACTTGGCTTAATTAAATTGTTTAATTAATCATTTTAGAACCTATGTTCATTTTCCTCCTACCGCTTTTAATTACTCGAATATTCGTGATTATGGAATTATCTTGAAAATGAGTCACGCGTACGTGTACTCATTTTGTTTGGTGCATCAAGAATAATGTCACGCGTACGTGTCCATAATTAATAATGCTTTATTAATATTAAGAAATTTTGGTTGAAGTTGCGCGAATGCATACTCCAATTTTATTTTTAAAATCGTAATCATGTCACGTGAACGTGTACACAACCACGATGATATATTAAACGTGCCTAAAGCAAACTACGAATATAACAAGTGATAAAACATTAAATGAGAGCAATAAAATATCCATGTTCTAAATTCTCGTTACTATGTTCAGAACTTCATGGCTTAATTCCATTTAATCACAATTACCCCAAAGACCCAATTGGTCAATGAATTTACTACCCCAATTGTCCCTAACATTGTAACACTATTCTAAAGTCAAAATTATTATCGCATCACTATATAACAATCGAAATTTTCTAGCATTAAAACCAACTAAGTAGCTTGTTAATAACCAACTAAAATGAACTGACAACGTGAAAATTATTTACTACTACATACTATTAAATAAGTTAAATCCTATTCAAAAACATAAGAGAGGGTAATTAAATAGGAACTTGAAATTAACTAAGGAGATAGAAATAATAAACGAAAAGAGGCAGTACAAAATGCAAGTAATTAATGATGGAAATATATTAAGACATACAATTAATAAGGATTACAAAACAAAAACATTAGAAAGGAAAGAGCTAACCAAACGTTCTGGATTCAAAATCATTTTACAGCAATAGAATACTGTCACGACCCAATTCCCCGAACCCAGTCGTGATGGTGTCTCTCGTGAAGACAAGGCCAGCTAGACCCAAACAGACCATCTCTTTTAAACAGTTAAATACCATAAGTAGTTCTAAAATATGATATAATAACCATAATTTGCGGAATTAACGATAACAACAGTAGAAACCATCCCGACACAGCCCAAACCGGGGTGTCACAAGTCATGAGCAACTAAGAAATTCGGATACAAGTCTACTGAATGCTAAATCCGATACAATAGTTCTAAAAACATGAAAATGATAAGATAAGGGAGGCACGGGGCTGCGAACGCCAACAGCTACCTCGTTTTCTCTGAATCACTGCATGGACTGGGAGAATCAGCACTCAGGAGCGGACTCTGCGATGCTTGAATCTACACACATGGTGCAGGGAGTAATGTGAGTACTCCGACTCAGTGAGTAATAATTATAAATAATGGCTGAAAGTATGAAAACACGTAAAGGCACAAAGCAATTCCATATCAAGCAGTAAATCAATGACGAAATCAAATGATATCCCTTTTTAAAACAAGTAAAACAGGTAATTTAACAGGTAAATAACAAGTAGAAATCCGCCCCTCGGGCACAGTATCAATCGCTCAGAACAGTATCAGCCCCTTGGGCTCACTCTTAGATTAGTATCAGCCCCTCAGGCTCAATAGCAATCATTTAGAACTGTATCAGCCCCTCGGGCTCACTCTCAGATCAGTATCAGCCCCTCGAGCTCACTCTCAGATCATAATGGGTACTCGCGCTCACTATGGGTGTGCAGATTCCGGAGGGGCCCCTTACGGCCCAAGCGCTATATCAAGCCATCTCGTGGCATCATCACTCGGCACTCGGCCTTACATCACTCAACATATCCTTATATATGGCCCTCGGCCTCACTCAGTCCGAAAATCATCACAAGCCCCTGGGGCATTAGTAAAACAGTAGTTCTCAACCCCAAGAATCATTTAGAAATATCATATAAGTTTTCAAATCTGAGTAAAAGTGGCTGAGTTTGTAAAACAGTAGACATCAACAGGACTGAGTTCAAATAATAAGTCAAAGTAGTGAGAAAATAGTGATAAAAATCCCTGAAGGGTTCAAATAATTGGCACAAAACCTAAATATGGCAATCTGCTCAAATCGTGATGATAACAAATAAATTTCAGTCAAATACGCGGTAAAATCATCAATCGGGACGGACCAAGTCACAATCCCCAGTAGTAAAAGACCCCACGCTCATCATCCAGCGCGTGTCTCACCTCAATATAGCACTACGATGTTACAACCCATATCCGCATGTGTTAGTTCATTCCATATATTAGTTAACATAAATCCAAGAAGGAATTATCTTTGAGATGATAAGAAGTCAATCCTATTGGTCTTAAGTGATACAAGAGTGTATAAGGGTGATTAACCAGTATTAGAAGTTAAACGAATCAAGGATGTTGTAACTCGTATTTTCAGGTAATCTAGCGGTGCTTAATACACTCAAGAGGTCATTTATTAAGGTATTTTAATCATATAATATCCGTATCATAAGTCTTGAAGTCAAACGAGTTATGAAACAAAAGTCGACAAAAGTTGTCGCAACTTAGGTTCATAATTTTACTTAAACATTAGGTCAAATGTTTCTAATCTTTTCTCATAATTTACAAGGAATTACGGGGTGATATACCAACCAAATTAAAGATCTATGAGTCTAGTTTCCAACTCATTAAACCGTTCATCGATACGATCTTGGAGTAGAGAGATATTCGCATTTTTGCGAGACTGCGCCAAACACCTCTCTATGGGGCCCACTAAGTCGGTTTAAGATATTTGGGCCTATATAGGATGACTCCAACCCGTTTTAAGTCATTTCTTTTCACTATTTTCAGACCTTAGAACCCTAGGAACATCCTCTCAAGGTTCTCTCAAGATTCAAGACCCAAAAAGGGGCAAACAACACAAATCAAGTGTCGGGAATTCCGTGGCGCTAGTAAGTCTCTTGTTCTTCTTGTTGTTGCTCATTTTTGTGTCGTTCCAGATCGTGTGGGAGGTTGTTTTAAAGGTTTTATGTTCTGTAAATACTCCCTCATGCTCTTAATATCAATCATAGGTGATTTCAAGCCTTCTAAAGTGATTCTAGTGCCGAAAAACCCTAATTGATCGCTAGTTTCGCTTTTTTGTTGTTGTGGCAGCATTGGAGGGATATTTCATGGAAATTTAAGGTCAAATTGGAGTTGTTATTTCTTTATAAAGGTAAGGAACCTCTTACTCTATATGTATTTAAGATTATCCAAGTTGCAGCTAAGCCATTGAAGCTAGAACTTGTGAAATATATATCGAAAGGCTTGGAAGTAATGTTATTGTTTTGTGGACTGTTTTGCGTTGTTGTTGGGCTGCGTATTTTACTACTATCTTGTGGAGTTTTGGAGGAGGAAGGGTGTGTAGAAACACCATATATATGTAGGGTTATGGGCTGATAGTTATTCGTAACATTTCCAGGTTGTTTGACACGACTACGGTGGTCGTCGTATGTATGGAGTGATTAGGCTGTGTGTGGACTATTTTGGGAGGCTCAATATGTTTATTATTGATGTTGTTTGGGCTGTTTGGTGATTGTTTTGAATGGTGTGAGGTCATATATATAGGGGAGGTGCTGTCCGTTTCATCGTAAAATAGGTTGTGGTCGATACATAATAGTTATGACGCTTAAATGATAACGATAGTATCGTTTCTCTTATTGTAGACTAAGGAGTTTTGACAATTGCATAGCTTGAGATTGGGGCAGTATATACAAGGTATGTGAGGCTATCCCTTTCCTTCTTTTGCACGACTCCGATTGTACATAATGTAATGAACGATCTTCCAAGATACTCTACTCTTAGAAGCTAGCAGTACTTACATTGTTTTCCCTCTTATGGAACGATTGATGTTAATGTTGCTTCTCTTATTCTTATGTTATCAATGTTGTTGGTACTTCCTGATTCTTATAAGGTTCATAGTGAAGAGTTAGTCCTAATAACGTGTACAGAGGATACCGACCTTACGTCACTCCGAAAGGTTTAGAATGTGATTCCATGAGTCGAGCATGCATTATATATATGTATCTATTTTACTCTACCGAGCCACGCTATAGTTGGCCGGGTACGGCACCTATTGTGCAACCACTGATCAGTTGGGTTTTACCGAGCTCCACGTGGCCGGGTACGATTCTACCGAGCCTATTATGGCCGGGTACGATATGATGATGATGATGCCCACAGAGGCGAATGCTTTAAAGGTTTATGTATTTATACATATGTATCATGCATTTCATGTAAGTAGCCCTCAGAGGTACTAAGATGTTACAGGTTGTATATTCTCTATCCTTGCTTACATTACTGATCGCATTTATGGTTCCTTGCCTTACATACTCAGTACTTTATTCGTACTGACGTCCTTTTATTTGTGGACGCTGCATGTCGTGCTGCAGGTCCTGATAGACAGGCAGGTGCAGCTCCCCCACCACAGTAGACTGTCCAGTTCAGCGGTGATTGGCGAGATCCCTTCTCCGGACTTGCCTTGGTCTTGGTATGCAATTTTTGTTATAGACATTATGGGTATGTCGGGGCCCTGTTCCGGCTATGTTGCAACACTTATGTTCTTTTAGAGGCTCATAGACAGGTGTCGTCTCATGTATAGTTTGGTATGCCTTGTCGGCTAGTTTTTGTTGTATAGTCTTTCATAGTAGCGAGGTAGCTCATATCTTATACGTAGTTTCTTGATTGTCTGGTCATCCCCTGCTATGTATGTTCATGCCGTCATATTTTATTGCTGGTTGTCCATGATCTAGGTCTACCATTTATATTGATCTCGTCAGCCTTAAAAGATAATAATGAAGGTTAGATGAAATGTACGTTGGTGCTCGGCAAGTGTGGTCGGGTGCTAGTCATGGCCCTTCAGTTTGGGTCGTGACATACGATGTGCAACCTGGGGTTTCAAACCCTCAGGATATCATTTATAACCATTACTCACCTCGAACCGGCTAATTCTCTAGCTCACGACGCCTTTGCCCCTCGAATTGGCCTCCACGTGCGTTTAATCTATCCAAAATCAGAACGAATACGTCACAATATGCTAAGGGAACAAAGCCCAAGCGAAAACATTCGAAAAATATCAAAAATCCCCAAATTAGCAAAATCCGAGCCCCGGGCCCACGTCTCGGAATCGGGTAAAATTTATATTTTCAGAATCCTCATACCCTCACGAGTCTAGCCATACCAAAACTATCCAATTCCGATACCATTTGGTCCTTCAAATCATCATTTTATATTTTTGAAATGTTTCACAATTTTCTTCCCAAATTCCATCCCAAATCATGAATTAAATGATGGATTCAATGATAGATTCATGTACTCTAGCCAAATCTGAGTTAGAATTACTTACCCCGATGAATTTCATGAACAACCTTCAAAAAATCGCCAAAATTTGAGCTCTCTAGGTCAAAATATTAAATAATATCCAAAACCTCGTATTTATAGAGTACCCCCTTAGATCTCAGCCTCCGCGGTCCGCACAGAACCACCACGGTCCGCGCAAATGCACCGCGGTCCGCACAAAGGCACCGCGGCCGCACTTCATTTTGTGCGGTCCGCACAGCACATACCGCGTTAGCACTTCCTTTTGTGCGGTCCGCGCGGGTGGGTTCCAAGGCCTGCAATCCTTCTGGACCTGCTACAGCTATGATTTTGGCCTAAAACATCCCGGAACCTACCCGGAACTCCTGGAATTCCAAACCAATTGCACCAACACATCCCATGACATCGTTCAAACTTGTTCAAAACCTCGGGATGCTCACAACAACATCAAATCACTAATTTAATAGGATATTCAAGCCTAAGAACTCCAAGAACTCTTAAATTATGCTTTCGATCAAAAAGTCTATCAAATCTCGTTCGAATGACCTAAAATTTTGCACACACATCCCAAATGACACAACAAAGCTACTGTCACTCTCGGAATTCCATTCCGATCCCTATATCAAAATCTCGTCTATCAACCGGAACCGCCAAAATATCAACTTCGCCAATTTAAGCCTAAATCTTCTCTACAACTCCAAAACCCATTCCGATCGTGCTCCTCCTGAAGCTAACCGAACCATCGGAACTCACTTCCGAGCCTTCTAACACATAAGTCAACATCCGGTTGATTTTTCCAACTTAGTCCTTCTTAAAAGAGACTAAGTGTCTCATTTCTTACCAAATCCTCTCCGAACTCGAACTAATCAACCCGATCACATAAAACATGGATAAGGAAGCGTAAAGAAGCTAAAATAGGGGAAAACGGAGCGGTAACTCATGAGACGACTGGCCGGGTCGTCACATCCTCCCCAACTTAAACAAATGTTCGTCCTCGAATGAGTCAAGAAACATACCTGAAGCCTCAAACAGGTGAGGATATCTGCTTCGCATCTCCCGCTCGGCCTCTCAGGTAGCCTTCTCCACGGGCCGACCTCTCCACTGCACTTTCACTGAAGCTATATTCTTTGACCTCAACTTCTGAACCTGACGACCCAAAATAGCTACTGGCTCCACATCATAGGTCAAATCATCATCCAACTGAACCGTGCTGAAGTCCAAAACATGAGACGGATCCCCAATATACTTCCAGAGCATAGAAATATGAAATACCGGATGTACACTCGACAAGCTGGGTGGCAAAGCAAGCTGATAAGCCACATCCCCAATCCTCCAAAGCACCTCAAAAGCTCAATGAACTGCGGACTCAACTTCCCTTTCTTCCCAAACCTCATAAAACCCTTCATAGGTGAAACCTTCAGCAAGACCTTCTCACCAACCATGTAGGACACATCTCGAACCTTCCGATCCGTATAACTCTTCTGATGCGACTGCGATGTACGAAGCCTCTCCTGAATCACCTTAACCTTCTCTAAGGCATCCTGAACCAAATATGTCCCCAATAGTCTAGCCTCACCGGGGTCGAACCAACCAACTGGAGATCTACACCGCCTCCCGTACAAAGCCTCATACAGAATCATCTGAATACTCGACTGGTAGCTGTTGTTGTAAGAAAACTCTGGAAGCGGTAGAAACTCATCCCATGAAACTCCAAAGTCAATAACACAAGCACACAACATGTCCTCCAATATCTGAATCGTACGCTCGGACTGTCCGTCCGTCTGAGGGTGAAATGTTATACTCAACTCCACCTAAGTACCCAACTCTCTCTGCACGGCTATCCAAAACTGCGAAGTAAACTAAGTACCTCTATTTGAGATGATGGAAACCGGAACACCGTGAAACCGAACAATCTCCCGGATATAAATCCCTACCAACCGCTCTGAAGAATAGGTAGTACGTACCGGAATGAAGTGTGCGGACTTGGTCAGCCGGTCTACAATCACCCAAATAGCATCAAACTTATTCAAAGTCCGTGGAAGTCCAACCAGAAAGTCCATAGTGATCCTCTCCCACTTCCACTCGGGAATAACCATCTGCTGAAGCAAGCCACTCAGTCTCTGATGCTCATATTTTACCTGCTGACAGTTGAGACACCGAGCTGCAAATCCCATAATATCTTTCTTCATTCTTCTCCACCAATAGTGCTGCCTCAAATCCTGGTACATCTTCGCGGCAACCGGATAGATAGAATACCGTGAGCTATGGGCCTCCTCCAGAATCAACTCTTTAAGCCCATCCCCATTGGACACACAAATACGGCCCTGCATCCTCAACATACCATCGTCACCGATGGTCACATCTCTGACATCATCATGCTGAACTCTATCCTTAAGGACAAGCAAATGCTGATCATCATAGTGGCGCTCTCTGATGCGATCATATAAGGAAGACCAAGAAACCACACATGTCAACACCCGACTGGGCTCCGAAATATCCAATCTCACGAATCGATTGGCCAAGGCCTGAACATCAACTGCAAGAGGTCTCTCCCCAACTAGGATGTATGCCAAACTCCCCATACTCGCTGCCTTTCGACTCAAAGCATCGGCCACCACATTGGCCTTTCCCGGATGGTACAATATAGTGATATCATAATCCTTAAGAAACTCTAACCATCTCCGCTGCCTCAAATTAAGATCTTTCTGCTTGAACAAATGTTGAAGACTGCGATGATCAGTGAATACCTCACAAGATACGCCATACAGGTAATGCCTCCAAATCTTCAATGCATGAACTATGGAGGCCAACTCCAAATCATGAACAGGGTAGTTCTTCTCATAGGGCTTCAATTGACGAGAAACATAAGCAATAACTCTACCCTCCTGCATCAATACACAACCAATCCCAACTCTCGAAGCATCATAGTATACGGTATATGAACCTGAAGCTGATGGAAAAACCAATACTGGAGCTATGGTAAAAGTTGTCTTGAGCCTCCGAAAACTCTCCTCATACTCGTCCGACCATACAAATGGAGCACCCTTATGAGTCAACTTGGTCAAGGGCAATGCAATAGATGAGAATCCCTGAACAAACCGGCGACAATAGTCTGCCAACCCAAGAAAGCTACAAATCTCCGTGGCTGAGGACGGTCTAGGCCAACTCTGAACCGCCTATATCTTCTTTGGATCAACCTGAATACCCTCACTAGACACCACGTGTCCCATGAAAGTCACTGAACTGAGCCAAAACTCACACTTGGAGAATTTTGCATAAAACTTCTCCTATCTCAATCTCTGCAACACAACTCTCAAATGCTCTGCGTGCTCCTCTTGACTACGCGAGTACACCAGAATATCATTAATGAATACAATAACGAACGAATCCAGATAAGGCCAGAACACGCTGTTCATCAAATGTATGAATGTTGCTGGGGCATTGGTTAGTCCGAAAGACATCACAAGGAACTCATAATGACCATATCTGGTCCTGAAGACAGTCTTAAGAATATCTGAATCCCTAATCTTCAACTGGTGATAACCGGAATGGAGATCAATCTTGGAGAACACTCTCGCTCCCTGAAGCTGATCAAACAAATCATCAATGCAAGGCAAAGGATACTTGTTCTTAATTTTTACTTTGTTCAATTGCCTATAATCAATGCACATTCTCATCGTGCCATCCTTCTTCTTCACAAATAAAACTGGTGCACCACAAGGTGACACACTAAGCCGAATGAACCCCTTATCTAGGAGTTCTTGAAGTAGTTCTTTCAATTCATTCAACTCTGCTGGGGCCATACGATATGGCAGAATAGAAATAGGTTGAGTGCCTAGCACTAGGTCAATACCAAAATCAATATCCCTGTCTGGTGGCATGCCCGACAAGTCTGTAGGAAACACATCGGGAAAATCCCTCACAACTGGGACAGAAGCGATACTAGGAGTCTCAGCTCCAACATCCCTCACAAACGCTAGATATGAAAGACAACCCTTGCCAACTATATGTTGGGCCTTCAAGAAAGATATCACTCTACTAGGAACATAATCGGTCACACCACGCCACTCGATTTGCGGTACACTCGGCATAGCCAAAGAGACTGTCTTAGCATGACAATCTAGAATAGCACGACACGGAGATAGCCAATCCATGCCCAAAATGACATCAAAATCCACCATGCTCAATAGCAATAGATCTACTTGGGTCTCTAGACCCCCAATAGTCACCATACATGACCGGTACACACGGTCTAAAACAACAGTATCGCCCACCGGGGTAGATACATGAACAGGTAAAGCAAGAAACTCACTGGGCATACCCAAATAACGAGCAAAGTATGATGACACATAAGAAAAGGTGGAATCGGGATCAAATAATACAGAGGCATCTCTGTGGCAGACTGAAACAATACCTGTAATGATAACATCTGAAGCAATAACATCTGGCCTGCTTGGAAGTGCATAGAAACGGGCTTGACAGCCCCCTGATCGACCTCCCCCTCTGGGGCGACCCTGGCTGCCTGACCTCCACCCCTAGCTGGCTGGATGGGTGGTGAGGTAACTGGAGAAGAAGTCGAGGGTTGACCCCTCTGTTGAGATGAACTAGCAATACGACGAGGACACTGCCTCCAAACATGTCCAAACTCTCCACACTCAAAACAACTCCCAGGTGATGGAGAAGGGGACTGAAGGGAACCACTCGCACCGGAGTGACCAGCTGATGCGCTCGGCATAGAAGAACCCTGAGCTGACGGGGCATGAGATGAACTCTAGGCTGGAAGGGCACTAAGTGATGACTGGCCCTACTGAGTACCGTGATAACCATGACCCAAAGATTCCCCACGATAACCTGGGCGGGCTGACTGAGCAGGCCTGAAAGAACGACCTCTACCATGCTGGAACTGGCCCCTCGAAGGAGCACCACTGTAGCTGCCAGATCCTTGAGGTCTCTTGTCCTCCCTTTCCTCCCAATCCTGACGGCGAACTGTCTCAATCTCGCGAGGAATGTCAACCACCTCCTCGAACGTAGCACCCAACACTCTCTCTAGTCATCAGAATACGGAGATGGTAGTTAAGGCCATTAACAAATCTTCCTCTCATGATCTGTCGGAACCATCCAGACAGCATGACAAGCCAACTCAGAAAACCTTGACTCATACTGTGACATAGTCATATCCCCCTATCGCAACCACTCAAACTGCCTACGCAGCTCTTCTCTGTGAGACTGCAGTACATACTTCTCCAAAAAGAGAGTGGAGAACTCATGCCAAGTAAGGGGAGCTGCTCCAACCGGCCTACGCCTCTCACACGCCTCCCACCATGTGAAGGCAGCCCCAGTAAACTGAAAGGTGGTAAATGCCACACCACTAGTCTCAAGAATCCCTGTTGTACGGAGCATCCGCTGACACTTATCAAGAAAACCTTGGGCATCCTCGCCCTCAGCACCACTGAATGACGGAGGCTGGAGTCTACCAAACCTCTCAAGACGATGCTGCTCATCATCCGGCATAACTGGCACAACAAACTCCTGAGTTGGTGCAACCGACTGAGCTGGAGGTGCCCCTGGTGTCTATAGTCCCTGCACTACCTGCTCAGGTGTGCGAGCAGCGGGGGTCTGATTGCCTCCCCCAGCCTGTGAAGTAGTTGCTGCTGTAGTGGATGAAACTGCCTGAGCCAGGCCAGTGCAAACTAATAAGATTTGTGCCTAAGACCTGGAATCACGATGGGCACAACTGGTGCCTGAACTAGAGCTGCTGGAGCACCCATAGCTGGAGCCTGATCCGGAGCTAGGGTAGTTGGTGGATCTACAAGTGCTGCCCTTGTTGCTCTACCTCTGCCACGACCACGAACACGTCCACGGCCTCTGGTGGCCTTATTGGGTGGCACTGGTCATCGTCCACCTCGTCCGGTAGCTCGCGTCCTCACCATCTGTGAGAGAATGGAATAACAAAAGTTTAGTATTCGGACCAACAAGTTTGCACGACAAGAGTTTCAAGAATATGAAGTTTTTCCTAAAAAGGTTTTGCAGCCTCTCGTGGATAAATACAGACGTCTCCGTACCGATCCGTGAGACTCTACTAAACCCGTTCATGACTCGTGAGACCTATGTAACCTAGGCTCTGATATCAACTTGTCATGACCCAATTCCCTGAACTCGGTCGTGATGGCGCCTCTCGTGAAGACAAGGCCAACCAGACCCAAACAGACTACCTCTTTTAAATAGTTAAATACCATAAGTAGTTCTAAAACATGATATAATAACCATAATTTGCAGAATTAACGATAACAACAGTAGAAACCATCCTGACACAGTCCAAACCGAGGTGTCACAAGTCATGAGCAACTAAGAAATCCGGATACAAGTCTACTGAACACTAAATCTGATACAATAGTTCTAAAACATGAAAATGATAAGATAAGGGAGGCACGGGGCTGCGAACGCCAACAGCTACTGTTGTCTCCGAATCAATGCCTGGACTGGGAGAATCAGCACTCAGGAGCGGACTCTGCGATGCCTGAATCTGCACACATGGTGCAGGGAGTAATATGAGTACTCCGACTCAGTGAGTAATAATTATAAATAATGGCTGAAAGTATGAAAACACGTAAAGGCACAAAGCAATTCCATATCAAGCAGTAAAATCATTTAGAGCAGTAAATCAGTGACTAAATCAAATGATATCCCTTTTTAAAACAAGTAAAACAAGTAATTTAACAGGCAAATAACAAGTAGAAATCTGCCCATCGGGCACAGTATTAATCGCTCAGAATAGTATCAGCCCCTCGGGCCCACTCTCAGATCAGTATCAGCCCCTCGAGCTCAGTATCAATCACTCAGAATAGTATCATCCCCTCAGGCTCAGTATTAATCACTCATAACAGTATCAGCCCCTCGAGCTCACTCTCAGATCATAATGGGTACCCGCGTTCACTGTGGGCGTGCAGACTCCGGAGGGGCCCCTTACGGCCCAAACACTATATCAAGCCACCTCGTGGCATCATCACTCGACACTCGGCCTCACATCACTCAACATATCCTCATATATGGCCCTCGGCCTCATTCAGTCCGAAAATCATCACAAGTCTACCGGGCATTAGTAAAACAGTAGTTCTGAGCCCCAAGCATCATTTAGAAATATCGTATAAGTTTTTAAATCTGAGTAAAAGTGGCTAAGTTTGTAAAACAGTAGACATCAACAGGACTGAGTTCAAATAATAAGTCAAAGCAGTGAGGAAATAGTGATAAAAATCCCCGAAGGGTTCAAATAGTTGGCACGAAACCCAAATATGGCAATCAGCTCAAATCGTGATGATAACAAATAAATTTCAGTCAAATACGCTGTAAAATCATCAATCGGGACGGACCAAGTCACAATCCCTAGTAGTAAAAAACTCCACGCTCATCATCCAACGTGTCTCACCTCAATATAGCACTACGATGTGCAACCCGGGGTTTTAAACCCTCAAGACATCATTTACAACCATTACTCACCTCGAACCGACTAATTCTCTTGCTCGCGATGCCTTTGCCCATTGAATTAGCCTCCACGCGTGTCGAATCTATCCAAAATCAGAACGAATACGTCACAATATGCTAAGGGAACAAAGCCCAAGCGAAAACATTCGAAAAATATCAAAAATCCCCAAATTAGCAAAACCCGAGCCCCGGGCCCATATCTCATAATCGGGTAAAATTTATATTTTAAGAGTCCTCATACCATCACGAGTCTAACCATACCAAAA
Organism: Nicotiana sylvestris; assembly: GCF_000393655.2. Classification (NCBI taxonomy): domain Eukaryota; kingdom Viridiplantae; phylum Streptophyta; class Magnoliopsida; order Solanales; family Solanaceae; genus Nicotiana; species Nicotiana sylvestris. The sequence goes on from NC_091063.1 coordinate 93,069,080, forward strand.
TTATCCAATTCCGATACCATTTGGTCCTTCAAATTATTATTTTATATTTTTGAAAGGTTTCACAATTTTCTTCCCAAATTCCATCCCAAATCATGAATTAAATGATTAATTCAATGATAGATTCATATACTCTAGCCAATCTGAGTTAGAATCACTTACCTCGATGAATTTCTTGAAAAACCTTCGAAAAATTGCCAAAATTCGAGCTCTCTAGGTCAAAATATTAAATAAAACTCAAAACCTCGTATTTATAGAGTACCCCCTCAGATCTTAGCCTCCGCGGTCCGCACAAAACCACCGCAGCCCGCACAAAACTACCGCGGCCCGCACAAAACTACCGCGGCCCGCACAAAACCACCGCAGCCGCACTTCATTTTGTGTGGTCTGCACAGCACATACCGCGACGCACTTCCTTTTGTGCGGTCCGCGCGGGTGGGTTCCGAGGCCTGCAACCCTTCTGGACCTGCTACAACTATGATTTTGGCCTAAAACATCCCGGAACTCCTGGAATTCAAAACCAATTGCACCAACACATCTCATCATATCGTTCAAACTTGTTCAAAACCTCGGGACGCTCACAACAACATCAAATCACTAATTTAACAGGGGATTCAAGCCTAAGAACTCCAAGAACTCTTAAATTATGCTTTCGATCAAAACGTCTATCAAATCTCGTCCGAATGACCTAAAATTTTGCACACACATCCCAAATGACACAACGAAGCTAATGTCACTCTCGGAATTCCATTCCAATCCCTATATCAAAATCTCGCCTATCAACCGGAACCGCCAAAATATCAACTTCGCCAATTTAAGCCTAAATCTTCTCTACAACTCCAAAACCCATTCTGATCACGCTCCTAAGTCACAAATCGCCTCCCGAAGCTAACCGAACCATCGGAACTCACTTCCGAGCCTTCTAACACATAAGTCAACATCTAGTTGATTTTTCAACTTAAGCCTTCTTAAAAGAGACCAAGTGTCTCATTTCATACCAAATCCTCTCCGAACTCGAACTAATCAACCCGATCACATAAAACACGAATAAGGAAGCATAAAAAAGCTAAAATAGGGGAAAACAGAGCGGTAACTCATGAGACGACTGGTCGGGTTGTCACAAACACTAAGCATTTAAGATCAGATAAAGTAATGACATCCAAAGCTAGTCTGACAGCAAATCGAGCAAAGCGAATAGTAATAACTCTTAATAATTCCACTGCCTCAAAAGATACTAGAGAACAATGACAATACATATGAAATCATATCAAGAGCTGGTGAACGTGGACGCTACATTAAAATAAGGCCAAAATAACAAATTAAAAGATACTAATAAGCTGCTTCTCATGTTTTCCATCATAATAACAAAACAAAATACCACACCAAAGGATCATACTAACAAAATAATAGGTGTAGTTAAGAGAGAGAGTGGACCTTTAAGCCAAGCATTTTTCCATAACTTGAATGAGATTTACAGTTGATTAAAATCGACACAACTTGCACGGCGAACAATAAAGAGCTTGAACGCCTCGGACCGGAAACTCGAACGACCTCAGCTAAACCTCAACCGCTGGAGTTATTTTGAATTTGCTTTTCATGGTGTTTTTCAGCTGGGTTCCTGCCGTCAAAAATGGAGTGGAAGATGGTCGTTTTGAGTTGTTTTTGCCGGAGTTGGGGGCTGTTTAAGCTGCATTTTTTAGGTATTTAGGGGTAAAGTGAAGGTGTTTTCATGGCTGAAATTGTTGTCTATTTAGTTGTGTTTCATGGTGTTTGAAAACTGAAAGCTGGAGGAAAATGAATGAGGTGTTTATCGCTGATTGTGGGTTGTTTTTTAGCAGATTTTCTATGGTTAAAGGTGGGAGTTTTAGCTCTCTTTTGTCAAGAGCAAGTGACGATGAAGTATTTCAAGAATTCTATGGGAGTTGTGGCTGCTTTCTCCTTTCTTTGTTCAGAGATGATGCTCTCCCTTTTCCCTGTTACTTTTCATTCCAGATCTCAGCGCCTATCTATCAGTGATGACTATAAAATATTCATATATTATATACTTAAAAATAAATTATTTTAAATAATATATATATATATATATATATATATAATATGTCAATTATCTGTATTTTCTAATAGTATTTTACAGGAAATAAAAATATCATGATAAAGAAAATAAAGGAATAAAAGAAAAGCACGAGACATCATGGCAAAAGAACCACGAGGCATTATGGCAATAGAAGCACGATGCATTATGGCAATAGAAACACGACGCATCATGGCAAAAGAACCACGAGGCATCGTGGAAACTTATGAGATTTGATTTCTATAAATAGGATGTTTGTGTTGAAAGGAAGAAGATCATACGTGCCTAATTAGCAACTTTTCTCTAGCTTTGGTCTTTACTCCTCTCTTTATCTATTTCATTTTATCTTGTAGTCTTTGAATTTTCTAAGAGTGTTGATAGTATTTTAAGAATTTCTTTCATTGTGAGATTTAAATACTCCATAATGGAGTAATCTCTTTTGTTGGGATAGTTGATGAAGCTCGATAGCGTTATAATATTAATCTCAATTTTACTACATGCTTGACCTGAAACTTTCTAATTATATTTCTATATTGTGCTGGAATATTATTTTTAATTAATTATTATCACTTCTATCTATTTATTCTCCAAAGTTAGTTGTATGTCAATTTTGTAATTCTCACGAAGCAAAATTAATATACGATAAAAAAATTAATATACGATAACTATTGGGTAAAATAAAAGAGTGAGAGTAATTCTTTTTAAGCTATCATTCCAAGTCTGTAATCTTGCTTACTTCCAATCTAATTCTCACGGAGGAGTTGTAGTTGGCAAGATTATTGATTTTTTAGTAAAAAGTAATCGCAAGAGGTTTTTGCTATCTTTTAGCACAATTTAGGCAAGAAAATTATTTCGGTTTAATCATCACAAGTAATATATCAATTGATTTACATAACCTCGCGAAGTGTTGTTAATTGATTATTTCGTAGTGAGCAAAATATAATTGTATTAGCAATAAATAGTTATTCCTAAGAAAAATATATATAGAATCTAAGATTTTATTATTATCACGCTATCGAGTGAATTCAATGATTCCCAACTCTTTTTAAATATAAATCTTCCGAAAGTTATTTAGTTTCAACTTAAGCAATTTAAAGTTTCAACAAACAAAACTTCATCAATTTGATTCTCTCAAATAGTAGTAAGAACATTATAAGTTTGTAGCTAGATTCTCCAATCTCTGTAGGACGATATCATAAACTATACTAGAATTTGATAGAGTACGAGTAGCAAAATCTTATACGCATTGGCCTCGTCAATTTTTTGGCACCATTGTCGGGGATTGGCACAAGTCTACTTCGGACTAAATATTCTGTTACTAATTTGGGAACTTACTATTAGTATTATTATCTTTGCTATCAATATTTACTAAATATTACTACTATTACAAGTACTAACATCTTATACAAGTGTTATTATCATTTATCCTTCTTATCATCATTATAGCATAGCACTCACTATTATTAATACTAGTACTACTTGTAACTATATTCTATATTAGTATTATATTATTATTCTCCATTGTTAGTTACTGTTACTACTACCTGATTTCGTTTACCATTTTTTTCATAACATCTATTGCTAATTAGTACTAATATAATTACTATTATCATATACTACTACTATTACAACTATTATTATTATTATTATTATTATTATTATTATTATTATTATTATTATTATTATTATTAATAACAATAATAACAACAACAACGACAACAACAACATTATTATACTACTATTTTTATTTGATCTCTTATTATTTTTGTCATCTTTGTAATCTTTGTTGTCCTTGTTATTCATCACTTTCTTTTAATTATTTTCTTCTAAGTACTACTACTACCACCACTTTAGGAGTTAAGTTCAGTTTGTTATTTTAGAATTTTGAGTAGTTTATGACCTGCTATTCTATAAAAGAGTTGGTCAATTACGATCCTGAAATTGAAAGATCTCTTCGACTGCGCAGGAAAGGACAAGCATTATCTTCCCAAAGCATAGCTTGTGAAGGTATGGAGAATCAGGAAGTAGAAAATATCAATCCACGCGAAGTACCACCACCAGTACAAATAGAGGATCAATTTGATGAAGTGGCGCCAAGGCCAGCAAATAGAATCCTAAGGGATTATGCTAGACCTGACCGCTTCAACTATGAATCTAGTGTCAGAAAACCTCCAGTGGCAGCCAACAACTTTGAAATCAGGACTGGCCTGATTCAAACAACTCAACAGTCTTGCATCTTCACTGGAGACACAAGTAGATCCACACAGTCATTTAATTGACTTTTTGGAACTTGTTGAAACAGCTAAGTATAATGAAGTACCTCATGAAGCTATCAAGTTAAGGCTATTTCCTTTCTCTTTAAAAGGAGATGCCAAGACTTGGTTGCGAAGTTTGACACAAGGTTGCATTACCACATGGGATCAAATGACTCAGAAATTTTTAAACAAATATTTTTCCCCTACTAAAACTACAAAGTTAAGACAAGACATATCTAATTTCTTGCAGACTGACACGGAGTCAGTTTATCAAGCTTGGGAAAGGTTAAAAGCAATGTTAAGAAAATGTCCACACCACGATATTCTTGAACATATGCAATTGTATATTTTTATCACGGGCTAAAACCCTCTTCTAGAAATGTGATAGATCCAGCTGCAGGACGTTTAGTAATGGGAAAAACAACAGAGGAAGCATTGCAATTGTTGAATGAAATTTCTGAGAATGCCATCCAATGGCCATTTGAGCGTATAATTATCAAAAAGGCTGCTACAGTAAATCAGGTTGATGCTTTAAATACACTAACACAACAAATTGTTTCTTTGGCACAAAAGTTTGAAACTTTTCAGGTGAATACACAACAACCAATCCAATCTGAGGCTTGTGACATGTGTGGAGGAAATTATCAGAACCATGAATGTCAAGCAACCAATCACAATGTCAATGTTATCGGTTACAAGCAGTATCCTTTTGGAAGTCCAATGGCACAGAAACATCCAGGATTTCAATGGAGCAATCCAAATGGTGCAGAGAACTCTCAAAGCTTCCAGAAGCAACAAATATAGGGTCCACCCGGATACCATAATCCAAACCATGGTCAATCAAACTTTAGACCTTATCAACAAGCAGGGCCCTATCAGCAAAGGCCTCAACAAGCTCATTCAAGTCTTGATGATTTTCTGTATAAGTATATTAAGGTCAGTGATGAAAAGATGGAGAGACAAAATTCATCCCTCAAAAATCTGAAAATACAGTTGAGCCAATTGGCAGCTCTTGTTTCAGAAAAGATTCAAGGTCCCTTACCAAGCAATATAGAGAAAAACCCAAAAGGGCACCTTAAAGCCATCACCTTACGATCAGGTAAGGAGCTTGATGAACCCTATGCAGATCAGTCAGAATAACAGGTAAACAACGGTAAGAATATTGAAATACCCTCTGAACCATCTCAAAAGAATGAAGTCAAGAAAAAAGAAGAAAAAAGTATTGAAAAATTGACTCCTCTCCCTGTGAATATTCCCTTTCCACAAAAAATGAAAAGAGAAAAGCTTGACAACCAATTTGCAAAATTTTTGGAAATTTTAAAATAAATTCACATCAATATTCCTTTTACTGATGCTTTGTTACAAATGCCTTCATATGCTAAATTTTTAAAGGAAATTTTGTCAAGTAAAAGAAATTAGAAGAAGTTTATGTGGTAATGCTTACGGAAAAATGCAGTGCTATACTTCAAAATAAGCTACCACAAAAATTTGGTAATCCAGGCAGTTTTACAATTCCATGCACTTTGGGAGGAGTATATTTTGAAAAAGCACTTTGTGATTCTGGACCTTCAATAAATTTAATGCCATTTTCTATCTTTAAAAAGTTAGATCTTGGTGAAATAAAAGACACAAGTGTTACTCTTCAGTTTGCAGATCAAAGTACTAAGAAACCTAAGAGAATAATTAAAAATGTACTCGTAAGAGTACACAAGTTTGTTTTTCCTGTAGATTTTATAGTACTTGAAATAAAAGAATGTCCTAATGAACCAATAATTTTAGTTAGACCATTTCTTGCTACAAGAAGATCAATTATAGATGTTCATCAAGGACAGTTAATTCTAAAAGTTGATTAAGAAAGAGTCATATTTGATATGCAAAAGATACTAAGATATTCAGGAGATGAAATATCATATTCATGTTTTTCAATTGACATGATTAGTTATCTTACAGATGAATTCAAAGATGATCAATTAATTCCAGATTTGAAAGATGCTTGATCAAATCAGGCACCACACAGGACGATGATCCCACCATTAGAAAAGAAGCTGAAATATTGGACAAAAATTCAGAAGAAGAAGAGATGAAATTCGAAAAAGTTCAATAAAAAATTGAACTCAAAACTCTCCCCTCTCATTTTAAATATGTTTATCTTGAGCAAGAATTATTTCCAGTAATTATTTCATCTTCTCTTATTGCAGAACAAGAAAATAGTTTGATTAAAGTATTAAAAGCACACAAAGGAGCCTTGGGGTGGACTGTAGAAGATACTAAAGGGATTAGTCCGGCTATTTGTACACACAGAATCCTCATGGAGGATAGCTACAAGCCAATAGTCCAGCCGCAAAGAAGATTAAATCCAACAATGCAGGAAGTAGTGAAAAAAGAGATCGTAAAGTTGTTGGCAGCAGGTATTATATACCCCATTTCTGACAGCCTGTGGGTAAGTCCCGTTCAGGTAGTACCAAAGAAAGGAGGTATGAAGATTATAAAAAATAAAAATAATGAGCTCATACCTACCAGGACTGTTACAGGATGAAGAGTCTATATTGATTACAGACGTCTCTCTGATGTCACTAGAAAAGATCATTTTCCTTTGCCATTTATTGATCAAATGTTGGAAAGAATTGAAGGATATGGTTTTTACTATTTTCTTGATGGTTATTCAGGATATAATCAGATACAAATTGCACCAGAAGATCAAGATAAGACAACCTTCACATGCCCTCATGGAACATATGCCTATAGGAGAATGCCATTTGGTCTGTGCAACGCCCCTGCTACATTTCAGCGTTGCATGTCGGCAATTTTTGCTGACATGACTGACAAATTTCTTGAAATTTTTATGGATGATTTTACACTATTTGGCAAAACAATAAGGATTGTATTAACCATTTGACCTTAGTTCTTAAAAGATGTGAAGAAACAAACTTAGTTCTTAATTGGGAAAAGTGTCATTTTATAGTTACTGAAGGAATTGTTTTAGGACATAAAATCACTGCTAAAGGGATAGAAGTTGATAAGGCAAAAATTAATCTTATAGCAGGATTATCCCCTCCTACAACTGTGAAAGGAATTAGAAGCTTTCTAGGTCATGCAGGTTTTTACAGACGATTCATAAAAGACTTCTCAAAGATTTCAAAACCGCTAACTAACCTCTTGATGAAAGACACTAAGTTTAATTTTTCAGGTAACTATGTGAAAGCATTTGAAACCCTTAAGGAAAAGTTATCAACTGCACCTGTAGTTGTGTCCCCTGATTGGAACCAACCTTTTGAGGTCATGTGTGATGCTAGTGATACAACAGTTGGAGCTGTTTTAGGCCAAAGAAGGGATAAGATTTTTCGTCCTATTTACTATGCTAGTAGGACATTGAGTGAGACACAAGTGAATTATGCCACGACAGAAAAAGAGTTACTAGCAGTAGTGTTTGCTTTTGATAAGTTTCGCTCCTATTTGATAGGAACCAAAGTCACTGTTTTTACTGATCATGCAGCTTTAAAATACCTCTTAGCTAAAAAAGATGCTCGACCTAGATTATTAAGATGGATTTTACTTCTGCAAGAATTTGACCTTGAGATAAAGGACAAAAAAGGGACAGAGAACCAAGTAGCTGACCATTTGTCTAGATTAGAAAACCTTCCCCTTGAGTTTAATGAGATAAAAGAAGAATTTCCTGATGAACATATTTTTTCAGTTGACACAATTGTGACTCAACCACCCTGGTTTGCAGATATCACAAATTACTTGGTTGGAAAGTGGATACCGCATGATTTCTCTTACCAGCAAAGAAAAAAGCTTATATATGATGCAAAGTATTATCTGTGGGATAAACCTTTCTTATTCAAAAATTGTGCAGATAATATCATTAGAAGGTGTGTACCTGAAGAAGAGATGAATAAAATTCTATATCACTGTCATGATGGAGCAATTGGAGGACATTATGCAGCAAATCGAACAGCTTTTAAAGTTTTAGAAGTCGGATTCTTCTGGCTCACACTCTTTAAAGATGCCCGAGCATATGTAGCACAATGCGACAGGTGTCAGAGAACATGTAATATCACCAAGAGAGATGAGATGCCACTACAATCAATACAGGTATTTGAAATATTTGATGTTTGGGGAATAGATTTTATGGGTCCTTTTCCTTCTTCTCACTCTTTTGAATATATCCTTGTGGCTGTGGATTACGTTTCAAGATGGGTTGAAGTCATCCCTACAAGAAAGAATGATGCTCGTACAGTGTGTAATTTTCTTAGAAAAAATATTTTTACCAGATTTGGCACACTGCGAGTCATCATTAGTGACAAAGGAACTCATTTCATCAATAGGCAATTTTTTGCTTTACTGTCAAAATATAATGTGACTCACAAAACAGGAACACCATATCATGCTCAAACTCAAGGGCAAGTTGAGATTTTCAACCGCGAGTTAAAAAGAATTCTTGATAAAACGGTTGGAATCTCAAGAAAAGACTGGGCTTTAAAATTAGATGATGCATTATGGGCATACCGAACGGTTTTCAAAACGCCAATTGGAACATCTCCATATAGATTAGTCTTTGGAAAAGCTTGTCATTTGCCCGTAGAATTAGAACATAAATCTTTTTGGGCATTGAAAGCACTGAACTTTGATTTAACCTCCGCTGATAAAAAGCGATTTATTCAGGTTAATGAATTAGAAGAACTGAGATTGGGAGCCTATGAAAATGCTAAAAAAATTTAAAAAAAACAAAAATATGGCATGACAAGTTGATCTGACCAAAGAGTTTCAAAATTGGAGATCAGGTACTTCTTTACAATAGTCGATTCAAGTTATTCCCGGAAAAATTAAAATCCAGGTGGACGGGTCCTCACAATGTTATAGGTGTTACTCCGTATGAGCCAATTGAAATTCAAAAAAATGGAGGAGACAAGTTTAAGGTAAATGGTCACAAGCTAAAATTGTACTATGGAAGACATTTTGAACAACATCCATCGGTTACTTTGATAGACTGATGAATTCTACAATTAATAAGTCGAGCTGACGACGTTAAACTCAGAACTAGGATACAAAACCCGTAGCCATTGAGGGAGAAGCAGTGGAGCCTCATAAGCCCGACATAGATTGGGGTAATTAAATGTTTAATCAATTGATTTGGTCAATATCCAGGTTATTATACAACCAGAACATCTCATGGAGGCCTCTACAAAAACAGAGTCACCTGTGCAGGAGTAACTCCATGGTGATCGGTATGCCTAAGTAACTGGTTGATTAACCATTTAATGAATCAATTCAAAATGTTGGCACAGGTAAATTTGTTGATTTATATTTAAACCAGGACCAAATGATTGATAAGGTCTTAAATTAGTCAGTCTATTACATATAAAAACATGTGTTGTCACACACTCTTTCAAGTTCTCTCTCTCTCTCTCTCTCTCTCTCTCTCTCTCTCTATATATATATATATATATATCCATCTTTTATTTTATTCTTAATTGTTGTTCTTTTACAATATTAAAGTTTTAAAGTAAAATTTTACATATTTTTCAAACATAATTTTTTTCATTTATGCCATATAACTTCCAAGTTTGTGATTTTATTTTTGTGAAGGCAAGAACGAGTATCTCCAAATTTGAGAAAGTGTTGGAATTGAGAAGCATTATGATCTCAACAGGTAGAATCAATAAAATTCTGCTAGAACTTGCCCCAAATGTCTATCAAGGCGAAATTCTAGACAACACTATTTTTAGAATGAAATTAGGCTTTCTTTGACACCTTTTTTAGCCTATCTATTTTTAACCACAAATATTTATATTTTACCTTTTAGCACCCAACTTTGAGCCCCCAAAAAAAAGAAAAAAAAAGAGAGGGATAAACCAACTTTTATTGATACACTATATTGGTTTACCTTACAAAAAGATTGATACTACTCCTTCCGGCTAGAATTGAGCAAAAATGATTATTAAAGCTAGCGATGAAGGAATACTTATGGAGTAAATGTTCTATTTCACTCTTAAAACAACAAAAGAAGCGGAAAACAAGGTGTATATACCTGTAAAATAGATTATTGGTTCAAGAAGCTTGAATTTAAGAAATCTATTGAGAGAAATGATGACTTAAGTTATATTAATTATGAAATTGGAGACCGGGACCTTTAGCCCAATCTCTAGAGTTATTTTCTTGTGTTGAGATGTACATAGTTACTTTGATAAAATAATCGGATCTCATAATAAAGCTGGATGGAACAAGTCACTACAAATATATCCTTTTACCTTACCAGCATTAAGCCTATCATTACAAGCCTGAAAAAGTCCTAAAATAATTTTAGAAATTAGTGTTAATTCTACATTAGTGGAGACTGACATGAAGGGCAAGCCTATGGACAAATTGAGAAACTCGAAATTGTAATCATAATGTTATCAATCTCAAAAGGTTCATCAAAAGAGGAGTTGAAAGATTTTGGCAAACAAAAGCAGAAGCAAAAACAAGGTATATATTTGGCGACTTGAAAAACTTATAGGTTTTGAATTTTATGTGAAACTTTATTTTTTTTTACTTTTCTACTCTACAAGAAACAACAATTATTAATAAAATTACTATCTCAAGGACGAGCAAGGATTCAAGTGCGGGGAAGTTTGATGACTATAAAATATTCATATATTATATACTTAAAAATAAATTATTTTAAATAATATATATATATATATATATAATATGTCAATTATCTGTATTTTCTAATAGTATTTTGCAGGAAATAAAATATCATGATAAAGAAAATAAAGGAATAAAAGAGAAGCACGAGGCATTATGGCAAAAGATTCCCAAGGCATCATGGCAATAGAAGCACGACGCAGCATGGCAATAGAAGCACGACGCATCATGACAAAAGAACCACGAGACATCGTGGCACCTTATGAGATTTGATTTCTATAAATAGGATGTTTGTGTTAAAAGGAAGAAGATCATACGTACCTAATTAGCAACTTTTCTCTAGCTTTGGTCTTTACTTCTCTCTTTATCTATTTCATTTTATCTTGTAGTCTTTGAATTTTCTAAGAGTGTTGATAGTATTTTAAGAATTTCTTTCTTTGTGAGATTTAAATACTCCATAATGGAGTAATCTCTTTTGTTGGGATAGTTGATGAAGCTCGATAGCGTTATAATATTAATCTCAATTTTACTACATGCTTGACCTGAAACTTTCTAATTATATTTCTATATTGTGCTGGAATATTAGTTTTAATTAATTATTATCACTTCTATCTATTTATTCTCCAAAGTTAGTTGTATGTCAATTTTGTAATTCTCACGAAGCAAAATTAATATACGATAACTATTGGGTAAAATAAAAGAGTGAGAGTAATTCTTTTTAAGCTATCATTCCAAGTCTGTAATCTTGCTTACTTCCAATCTAATTCTCACGGAGGAGTTGTAGTTGGCAAGATTATTGATTTTTAGTAAAAAGTAATCGCAAGAGGTTTTTGCTATCTTTTAGCACAATTCAGGCAAGAAAATTATTTCGGTTTAATCATCACAAGTAATATATCAATCGATTTACATAACCTCGCGGAGTGTTGTTAATTAATTGTTTCTTAGTGAGAAAAATATAATTGTATTAGCAATAAACAGTTATTCCTAAGAGAAATATATATAGAAGCTAAGATTTTATTATTATCACGCTATCGAGTGAATTCAATGATTCCCAACTCTTTTTAAATATAAATCTTCCGAAAGTTATTTAGTTTCAACTTAAGCAATTTAAATTTTCAACAAACAAAACTTCCGCAATTTGATTCTCTCAAATAGTAGTAACAACATTATAAGTTTGTAGCTAGATTCTCCAATCTCTTTGGGACGATATCATAAACTATACTAGAATTTAATAGAGTACGAGTAGCAAAATCTTATACGCATTGGCCTCGTCAATCAGTGTGTGTATATCTATTTTTGAAAGAAGGAAAGTGATAAGAAGAAACCTTGTGGTCCCCCCTAGCAAAAAAAAACGTGAATGAGAATTAAAATGGGGTGTATGCGAGTCTGTTACCAAGAGATAAGGTGGGGTCCACATTATTGAATTGATTTCCTTTGCATTTTTGCTTTTTCCATTACCTCTTCTATTTCTTCGTTCCATTCCAATTTTTCACCTTTTTTTCTTCTTTTTTTTTTGTTTTGTTTTATTTTCTATTAATGATAAAATAAAATTAGTTATACAAAATACTATTTATCTATAGTAAGTAATATTAAAAGAGAACTAAAATATCATATTAGAGAAATTCAAATATTACTCGATATTTACTAAATACATATAACTTAAAATTACACTAAAACAAGTAAAAAAATATTTTTGAAACTTTTCTTTTTATCCTTTGTAAAATAAAATAAGATAAAAATAACTAAACAAAATATCAATAATCTAACATAAAAAGAAATATTTTTTGTAGTTTTTAGTTTTTTTTTTTTGAAATAAAATCAACCAAAGAAGTTTAAAAATAGCCAAAATAGCGATATTAGACCTAAACTAAATATTTAACACTAAAATGTATAAAATCTTGGGGAGGGTCAAAAATTGCATGTCTACATCAGCCCCTCTTTGACTGGAATCGCAAAGTGTTTTTACACAAAGAACGTCGAGACGAGTTTTTTGACCCGACCCTTATTTAGAGAGACCAAAAGCTAAGAGAAAGGAGAATGTGACCGAGCCCTGGTATTTGAGCTGCCTACATATCCTTGGCTATAAAGGAATCAAACCACGGGTAGTTCAGAGTTAGGAACAGTGATGGAGTACCGAGGTGGAGAGCTGATTGAGGTACCATCGAGGTTCCAGTCAATGGTTCCTATTATTATATCGAAATCAAATTTTAAAAGACTAACTAAGCCTACCAGCTACGAGTTACAAGATTCCTATCTATGGGTCTTCTAAAGCTTGATCTTGAGTCTTGGTTGGTTCTTCATGCGGACTCTGATCTGAATCTTGATGTTTGTTAGCTGCAGGTGCTGGTTTATTCTTTCACAGCTTCTTCGGATCAAGACCGGACATGCAGAGCTTGTGACTAAAATCACATCTTGAACATTCCACAACTTTTCTCTGCTTCTGCACTTCGAGTTCACTTCTTTTTCTTTTCTTCTTTTTTCTTTTATTCTGGATTGATACTTCTTCTTTTGGTCGTCTCGAAACGCCTCGAGGTAAAACATGCTCAAACACCAAAACAAACAAACGGACAAAATTTTTCTGCCCCAGTTTTCACTAGGAAAATTTCGTGAGTTATTGTAACAAAATTCTAAACTACTTCTTTATTGAAAGCAATAAAATCAGGATTGTGTATCCTTGAGAAAAAGAGATTAGGGAGTGGAGACCCTATATCTAAAATGAAATCAACAATGGATTGGAGACCCTAAGTTGGAAAGATTATCAGGTTATGTTGGCATCAACTAAGGAGTGGGACCCAATGTTGGAAAAAGATTACGAGGTTATGCTGGCATCAGCTAGGGAGTGGGACCCTATGCTGGAAAAGATTACTAGGTTATGCTGACATCCACTAGGGAATGAGACTCTATGTTGGAAAGTGAGACTACTGAATTGTGTACTTATGCTAAAATGAACCAAGAAGGATTTTATTTTTTTTGACAAAAAAAATATTTTTAAACAAATTGCCCCAGCGCTTTTTTCAAAGGCATGAACAAAAGACCCCTTTTTTTAATCGAGACATCTTCTTTTTTTAATTTTCCTAGGAGAAAATTCATCAGACTAGGTTTTTATATCTTAGGAGAAAAATTCGTCAGACTAAGACATCTATTCTAGGAGAAAGTTTATCAGACTAGGTTTTCTAATTTATTATCTTAGGTGAAAGATTCATCAGACTAAGATTTGGTCATAGGAGAAAATTCATCAGACTAGGTCCTGTTTTTTTCTTTTTTTTTTTTGGTATCTTAGGAAAAACATTCATCAGACTAAGATTTCTATACTAGGAGAAAGTTCATCAGACTAGGTCTTCTATTTTAGGAGAAAAAATTCATCAGACTAAGATTTCGATCCTAGGAGAAAGTTCATCAGACTAGGTCTCTTTTCTTCTTTTTTTTGGTATCTTAGGAGAAAGATTCATCAGAATAAGATTTCTATCCTAGGAGAAAATTCATTAGACTAGGTATTCTATCTTAGGAGAAAAATTCATCGGACTAAAACTTTGATCCTAGGAGACAATTCATCAGACTAGGCTTCGGTTATCTTAGGAGAAAAATTCATCAGGCTAAGATTTTTATTGGGAGAAAATCCATCAGACTAGGACTTTTGTCCTAGGAGGAAAAACGTGAAGAGCAATGGCAACATTTTATGCACACCAGCAAGACAGATAAAGGCAAAGATTTGAGAAACTTCCTTTTGTTGACTCTTCTCTTCTCTTCTTTTTCTCTTTTTTTCTTCTTTTTTTTTGAACCATTTTCCTTGCATTGCTTCGTTCCTGTTTCAAACAAAGAAAATTTCGTTAGTTTTAAAATTGGTGGTCGGTTTGTGGCCTTGAGACCTGGGAAGCTTGGTTTTTTCTCAATCAGCTTGAGTCAGTTTCAAGAGACTTTTGCTCTTCATAAACCCTATTGTTTCACACCCAGTACCATTTGTATTTGTGGCTCAATTAGCCTTATCTCAACTGGAGATCTTTGCTTAGGCGACCTTTTCTGATATCTTGAATGACTTCCTACTTTTGAGCAATTTGTATGTCAAAGAGAATCACAAGTTATATTTGCTTGCGCCAAGTAGGCTGACAAGGGTCTTTTGGGGGGGGGAGGCTCCTTTGCATGAATCCTCAAGGCATGTTGATAGTAAAAACTGAGCGTGCTGGCCAAATTTACTTTGTGCAACTGAAAAGTAGGTAACAGATTTTGAAATCTTTTCTTGCTTGTTTTGACAAGGACGGACTTAGAGTGAAGGACATAAATGATGCAAAGAAATAATATTAACAAGAAATGTCCCTGTCTGGAAGGAAAGAAGGAAGTTTTTTTTAAAAAAAAATAATTTTTTTTCTTTTTTTAATAACTAGCCTTAATGAATCATGACATGCATTTTAGACTTAACGACCTGATCTATCCAACTAATTCAATCTTCCCTTTTACCATTCTTATGACCTTTGAAGTAGGGCTTGTTCGTGCCGATCCTTTGCATTAGCTTCATGACTCACTTTCAACTAGTGGTGCCCGGAGGAGTTTTCACCAACAAGTCTCTCTCATTTATTCATCTCTGCTTACCGTCGTCTTACAGTGCTCGTGAAGGTTTTCACTAGTAAGACTCTCTTATTTTTTATTTTTTTCTTTTTCTTTTTCTTTCCTGTGTGAGCAACCTGACAGTGGTCTATGTCGCCTGACAACTGTTGCTCATTGCAGGCATCTCTTGGCATTCTTGAAGGTTGATCAGAAGGTCTTTATTTGGAAGGCTTTTGGATATGGGTAGGAAGAAAGTCCGGCATGAAGGATCAAAACAGACTAAAGATGACGGGGTTGTATACTTACAACTTTTGGAATCGACTCTTTCAAAAGTGAAATAAAAAATCTTTGCCACAGTTTGAGATACTAGGATTTTTTTTTGGAATTTTTCTTTTGTGTTCTTATTTGGTTGGACCGAACCGTGAGGTTGCATACGTATCCTTTTTATTAGGGAATCAGGTCGAACATAATTCAAACATATGACCTAACTATTTTTTTTCATCTTTCTTTCTTTTTCTTTGTCTTTTTTTTTTGTTGTTTTCAAAACAAGTTGCCCCAACTTCTATTTTCTGGGGGAATGGACCTTTGCCAGTTCTTTTCTTCTTCATTTTTTTTCACTTGAACTTTCTAAGAATTGCCCCATTTTGTACTCTTGGGACATGAACTTCTTTTTTTTTTTGTTCTTTTTCATTTTATTTTTTTATTTTTTTAATTTTTTTTACTCTTGACTCTAAACTTGATTCCAAAAGAGGGTGGTCAAAGAAAATAACACAGGCTCAAAAGGGGTAGCGAAGGATATAAAGTGTTTGGATAGCAGAAAAAGGGCCTCCCAGCCTCGAGAACGCCAAACATAGTATCCTTTCGCAAACACGGCATTGATGAACATGTTTGTCTTCTTGGTGTGTCGTGGTCGAAAGACACCTTCCATTCCTTAATGTCAAACTTTCCAACAAACTTCAATTGATTCTTCCTTAACCCGATCTTCACAATGATTTTGAAGGTAAAGATTCTTAACATCCACGGGTATGACTATTCTAGTTCCACTTGAATTTTACTCGGGCTTAATTCCAAGGCATTTCAACTTTTTTTCATCCTCAAAAGTATCTTTTTCTCAGTTGTCCAATTCAAGCTTAAATCAATTTTCTAAGATCTGGCAAAAAATTCCGCATGCATGTCATGTCATTCAAACTAGCGGGAAAAGAACTAGGCATGGAATGACACAAAAGGAAAAACTATATTTCATTGAGTAAACAACAAGACAAACAACCTAAAATCCGAGTTATAACCCTAAAATAACCCGGCTAATGAAAATAGCAACAAAATAGATAGACAAGACTCATACAGACAGAATGGAGGGATGGAAGGGTTTGACTTAATAAAACAAAGAAAACCTTGAAATAACCCACATAGTAGGAAAAACATCAAAACAAGCTACCAAGATTCCTCCTAGTAAGGAGGGAATGACTTTTCAATTTCTTAGGCTTGACATTTAGCCACATATTTGCTCATCAGAATCAGTAGAGCCTTCTCCAATTTTGTTCCCTAGAGGATTCTCATACTCCATTTCACCAGGCATCATCCCCACAAAGTGTGCATCATCATGTGCAGGTAAAGGATTCTGCGTGATATTCTGGGCGTCACTGTCTTGGATCACAATCAGTTTTTCCTAGATCATCCTTTCTATTTCTCTTTTCAAATCCTGACAACTTTCAACATTGTGCCCCTGAGCATTGGAATGGTATTCACACCTTTTAGTGGGTCAAAGCTTCTTGCACGTGGGTCCACATGATTTGGAGGAATGGGTGCAAAAATGTCATGATGCTTTAACTTCTCAAATAAGCTTGCATAGGACTCTCCTATTGGTGTAAAATTATCTTTCAACCTTTGTTCCCTTCTATACCCATGGCATGGATGTGGGTTATAGGGCACTTGAAAGTTTTGTGGAGGCTGGTGGAGATTTAGCGGTGCTGGTGCTCACCTTTTGGAATATCTTGGTGGTCGGGCAACAAACTGAGGTGAAACAACAGAGTATTGAGGGTTCTGAGGTAGATAACAGTGCTTAGGGGAGTCATGAAAAACTTGAGGAGGCTGCTCATACCTTCGAGATGTTCTCCTGGGACCTCTTCTCGACCCTGATGTCATCATGATTTCTTCAACCTTCTCATTCGTGTCACCAAAATTATCGGATTCAATCTGGACAGCCTGAGTTGCGGCTTTGAGAACTACTTGTTTTATAATTTTTCCCGTCTTAAGGCCATTCTCTACCATTTCTCCCATTTTGATTGCTTCCGAGAAGGATTTTCCAACTCCGGACGTCATGTTTTGAAAGTAATCTGGCTCTTGAGCCTGAAGGAAGACAGTGATTAGCTCGTGGTCATCCATGGGTGGCTTAACTCTAGCTTCTTGTTCTCTCCATTTAATGGCATATTCCCTGAAACTTTCAGTTGGTTCTTCTTCAGGTTTGAAAGGGAATTGCGGTCTGGGGCAATGTCAATGTTGTATTGGAACTGTTTGACAAAGGCCCGAGTCATGTCATCCCAGACATGCCAGTGAGATGTATTTTGATCCATAAACCATTCAAAGGCTGCTCCCGTAAGGCTTTCCCCAAAATAAGCTATTAGCAATTCTTCATTTCTTCCGACACCTCTTAGCTGATTGCAATACCTTTTTACGTGGGGTATGGGGTCTCCATGTCCATCATACTTTTCAAATTTGGGAGTCTTGAAACCAGGTGGCAAGTGGACATCTAGGGATATACATAGATCCTTGAAGGCAATGCTCTTCTGACCTGCCTACCCTTGCATGTTTTTCAACCATTATTCAAAGCTTTTCACTCTTTGGGTCATTTCCTCATGTACCATCTTTTGGGCAAGCTTCCCATTCTTTGCAGGAAGATCAAACAAGTACGAATGGTACTCAGGAGAGTGGTACTGCTCTTGCCGGGTAGCAAATTGTGACTCATGACAAAGCTGTCCTTGGCCATTGGCCCATGCTTGACACATTTTGGTCAATTGTTGTTTCAGTATTCTATTTTCCTCAAACACAGTAGACTCTTGTTGAACCCTCTGACCCTGAGTCTCTTGAGCACTTGTAACAGCTTCGATGTCAGTATCATTTTTCCTTGGATCTTGTGTTGTCCGCTTACCACAAACCGACCACCTCAAACTTTCTTCACAATTCAAAACAAAAGACACGTTAGAATGGACTTAGTCAGTTCTTATTATTATCATCATTTTTTCATTCATTTGTTTTCATTTTTTTTGGTTGATCGAACCTGATGTGGGTTGCCTATGTATCATGTGGGAACATGAATCAGATCTTGCGTAGTTCGGGAAGATCAGGAATAAAGTAAATAAACTAACTCTTTTTTTTGAATTTTTTTTTAAAATTTCCGAAAGAAAGACTTATAAAGAAGAAAGAATTTTTTTTTGGATTTCGATTTTTTTTAGAGGATTTTTTTTTAAAAAAAGAAAGACTTCTAAAGAAGAAAGAAAATATATACATATTTTTTGAATTTTGATATATTATTTTTTGGGAATTTCGAATGAATAACTTCAAAAGAAGAAAGGAAATATTTTTGGATTTTTGAACTTTTATGTTAAAATTATGAAAGAAAGACTTCTAAAGAAAATATTTATGAATCTTGAATCTTTTCAATTTTCGAAAGAAAAAATTCTAAAGAAGAATGAAAATATTTTTGGATTTCTTAGAAGAAATTAAAAGAAAATATTTTTGAATTTCTTTTAAAATTTGGGTCTTAAAGGAAGACTTTTCTAAAGAAGGAAGTAAGGAAAATACTTTTGGCTTTTTTTTTTGAAAATTGGGGCTGGAACCGATGAGGTTTGCCTATGTATCTCACATCCAGTGAGAATCAGACCCGCGTAGTTCGTCAGTTTTGACATTGAAAAACATGATATTGACTCACTTTTTTTACATACATTTTCTTTTCCTTTTTAAAAAAAAAAATTGGCAGAGTTTCGAGGCATTTTCAAATACCGGGATTTTCAGATCGGATGGATTCTCTATCCTACCTAACGCTTGATTTTTCTGTTGTTTTTCTTTCTTTAGCCGGTCAACATACAAGCCGAAACAAATAAATGTACACATAGGGATGTAAACAAATAAATGTACACCTGTCCTAGACGGACCCAACCCCTGTGTTGCGTCCCCAAAGTCAAATGCACATGACGCAAACAAACGTTCCTACTAGGGATCCGACATGAGGCTATGTTTTTCTAGGTTTAAACCTGGGAATGTGTTCTAGACCTGGCTTACCCAAGCGAAAAACTTGAGCCGAGGTGGGAGTGACGTACCGAGAGCACGAAAGTCTACCCGGCCTAGTGACTGATCCATCCTCGTTCTATTTGGTACGACCTCTAATAGAAAAGCGGGTCACGCGAACGTGTGCACCATTTTTGAGAAGACTCAGAAGGAAGGCGTAAGAAGATAGTTTAATACAGTTCAAATAATATCAAAGCGGTAAATAAGTGGCAATTAGCACATTAGGCCCACAAAATACAGTAATATCAACAGTTAATATAGCCAAGTAAAAATCACATTAACAAGCTCGAATTCTTGAACCCTGAACCAGAAGTTCTGGGTTGTTCTCCCCAGCAGAGTCGCCAGAGCTGTCACACCTCCTTTTTCTACCCCGGAAAGGGGCATAAGGGAGTTTTTTCAATTAAAGTGACAATAATCAAAACGAAATTATTTATATTCAAATTCAGAGTCGCCACTTGGGATAATTTATGGTGTACCAAGTCACCGGTTTATTTTAAATCCCAAATCGAGGAAAATTTGACTTCGTTTAAACTCTACAAAATCGGAAAAACTAGGTAAGGAATTTTGTTAACCGGGGAGAAGGTGTTAGGCATTCTTGGGTTCCGTGGTTTTAGCACGGTCGCTTAGCAATTTATACTTGGCTTAATTAAATTATTTAATTATTCATTTTAGAACCTATGTGTATTTTCCTCTTACCGTTTTTAATTACTCGAATATTCGTGATTATGGAATTATATTGAAAACGAGTCATGCGTACGTGTACTCATTTTGTTTGGTGCGTCAAGAATCATGTCACGCATACATGTCCATAATTAATAACGCTTTATTAATATTAAGAAATTTTGGCTGAAGTTGCGCGAATGCATACTCCGATTTTGTTTTTAAAATCGTAATCATGTCACGCGATTGTGTACATAACCACGATGATATATTAAACGTGCCTAAATCAAACTACGAATATAACAAGTGATAAAACATTAAATGAGAGCAATAAAATATTCAAGTTCCAAATTCTCATTACTATGTTCAGAACTTCATGGCTTAATTCCATTTAGTCACAATTACCTCAATGACCCAAGTGGTCAATGAATAAACTACCCCAATTGTCCCTAACATTGTAACACCATTCTAAAGTCAAAATTATTATCTCATCACTATATAATAATCGAAATTTTCTAGCATTAAAATCAACTAAGTAGCTTGTTAATAACCAACTAAAATGAACTAACAACGTGAAAATTACTTACTACTACATACTATTACATAAGTTAAATCCTATTCAAAAACATAAAAGAAGGTAATTAAATAGGAACTTGAAATTAACTAAGGAGCTAGAAATAATAAACGAAAAGAGGCAATACAAAAGGCAAGTAATTAATGATGGAAATATATTAAGACATACAATTAATGAGGATTGCAAAACAAAAACATTAGAAAGGAAAGAGCTAACCAAACGTTCTGGATTAAAAACCATTTTACAGCAATAGAACACTAAGCATTTAAGATCAGATAAAGTAATGACATCCAAAGCTAGTTTGACAGCAAATCGAGCAAAGCAAATAGTAATAACTCTTACTAATTCCACTGCCTCAAAAGATACTAGAGAACAATGACAATACATCTGAAATCATATCAAGAGCTGGTGAACGTGGAAGCTACATTGAAATAAGGCCAAAATAACAAATTAAAAGGAACTAATAAGCTACTTCTCATGCTTTCCATCATAATAACAAAATAAAATACCACACCAAAGGATCATACTAACAAAATAATAGGTGTAGTAAAGAGAGAGAGTGGACCTTTAAGCCAAGCAACTTTCCATAACTTGAATGAGATTTACAGTAGAGTAAAATCGACAGAAATTGCACGGCGAACAATAAAAAGCTTGAACGCCTCGGACTGGAAACTCGAATGACCTCAGCTAAACCTCAACCGTTGGAGTTATTTCGGATTTGCTTTTCATGGTGTTTTTCAGTTGGGTTCCTGCCGTAAAAAATGGAGTGGAAGGTGGTCGTTTTGAGTTGTTTTTGCCGGAGTTGAGGGTTGTTTTAAGCTGCATTTTTTCAGGTGTTTAGGGGTGAAGTTGAATGTGCTTTCATGGCTGAAATTGCTGTCTATTTAGTTGTGTTTCATGGTGTTTGAAAACTGAAAGCTGGAGGAAAATGAATGAGGTGTTTATCGCTGATTTTGGGTTGTTTATTGTAGCAGATTTTCTATGGTTAAAGGTGAGAGTTTTAGCTCTCTTTTGTCAAGAGCAAGTGACGATGAAGTATTTCAAGAATTCTACGGGGGTTGTGGCTGCTTTCTCCTTTCTTTGTTTAGAGATGATGTTCTCCCTTTTCCCAGTTATTTTTCGTTCCAGATCTCAGCCTCTATTTTTCAGTGCGCGCATATCTATTTTTGAAAGAAGGAAAGTGATAAGAAGAAGCCTTGTGGTCCCCCCCAACAAAAAGAATGAGAATTAAAATGGGGTGCATGCGAGTTTGTTACCAAGAGATAAGGTGGGGTCACATTGTAGAATTGATTTCCTTTGCATTTTTGATTTTTCTGTTACCTCTTCTATTTCTTCGTTCCTTTCCAATTTTTCACGTTTCTTTCTTCTTCTTCTTTTTTTGCTTTGTTTTATTTTCTATTAATGATAAAATAAAACTAGTTATACAAAATACTATTCATCTATAGTAAGTAATATTAAAAGAGAACTAAAACAATCATATTAGAGAAATTCAAATACTACTCGATATTTACTAAATTCTTATAACTTAAAATTACACTAAAACAAGTAAAAAAATATTTTTAAAACTTTTCTAAAATAAAATAAAAATAACTAAACAAAATATCAATAATCTAACATAAAACGAAATATTTTTTGTAGTTTTTATTTTTTTTAAATAAAATAAACCGAAGAAGTTTAAAAATAGCCAAAATAGCGATATTAGACCTAAACTAAATATTTAACACTAAAATGTGTAAAATCTTGGGGAGGGTCAAAAATTACATGTCTACACCCAGCGACTCAAAGCATCGGCCACCACATTGGCCTTCCCCGGGTAGTACAAAATAGTGATATCATAATCCTTAAGCAGCTCTAACCACCTCCTCTGACACAAATTAAGATCCTTCTGCTTGAACAGATGCTACCGGTGATCAGTATAGATCTCACAAGGGACACCGTACAAATAGTGCCTCCAAATCTTCAAGGCATGAACAATAGCAGCTAACTCAAGGTCGTGGACATGATAGTTCTTTTCATGCACCTTCAGCTGCCTGGACGCGTAAGCAATCACCCTATGGTCTTACATCAACATCACGTCGAGGCCAACTTGTGACGCATTATAATAAACTGTATAAGACCCTGAACCTGAAGGCAATACCAATTTTGGGGCTATCGTCAAAGCTGTCTTGAGCTTCTGAAAGCTCTCCTCACACTCTTTCGTCCACTTGAACGGAGCACCCTTCTAGGTCAGCCTAGTCATAGGTGCAGCAATAGATGAAAATCCCTCAACAAATTGACGGTAATATCCCACCAAACCAAGAAAACTTCGGATCTCTGTAGTTGAGGATGGTCTGGTCTAACTCTACACTGTTTCCAATTTCTTCGGATCCACCTTCATTCCTTCACTCGATACCATATGACCCAAAAATGTTACGAAATCCAACCAGAACTCACATTTTGAGAACTTTTCATATAACTTCTTTTCTCTCAAAGTCTGGAGCATTGTCCTCAGGTGCAGCTCATGATTCTCCCGACTCCGGGAGTACACCAGAATGTCATCAATAAAGACAATGACGAACGAGTCAAGATAAGTCCGAAATACACTATGCATCAAATGCATGAATGTTGATGGGGCCTTGGTCAGCCCAAATGACATAACAAGGGACTCGTAATGACCATACCAAGTTCTGAAAACAGTCTTCGGGATATCTGGCTCCTGAATCTTCAACTAATGATAACCCGAATGCAAATCAATCTTGGAAAACACTCGGGCACCCTGTAACTAATTAAATAGGTCATCAATACGAGGCAAAGGATATCCGTTCTTCAATGTAACTTGTTCAACTGGAAATAATTAATGCACATACGCATATAACCATCCTTTTTCTTCACAAACAAGACAGGAGTACCCAATGGGATACACTGGGCCGAATGAAGCCCTTATCAAGCAATTCCTGTAACTGTTCCTTCAACTCCTTCAACTCAGGAGGGGCCATACAATAAGGAGGAAAAGAGATGGTAAACAAATTAATGCCAAAATCAATGTCTCTGTCGGGCGGCATGCCCGAAAGATCAGCTAGAAACACATCAGGATAATCCCTCACTACCGGAACTTAATCAACTATAGGGGTATCAATACTGACATCTCTCACATAGGCTAGATATGTTTCATACCCCTTCTCAACCAATCATTGAGCTTTAAGAAATGAAATGACTCTGCTGGGGATGTAATCTAAGGTACCCCTCCACTCTAATCGTGGTAAACCTGGCATAGCCAGCATCATGGTTTTAGCGCGACAATCAAGAATAGCATAATGGGGCGACAACCAGTCTATGCCCAAGATAATATCACAATCTACCATGTTGAGCAATAATAAATCGGCTCTGGTATCAAAACCACTAAGAGTAATAAAACACGACCGATACATGTGGTCCACAACAAGAGAATCTCCCATAGGAGTAGACACATAAACAAGGAAACTTAAAGAATCCCGAGATATGCCCAAATGCGGGGCAAAATAAGAGGAAACATATGAATAAGTGGAGCCTAGATCAAAGAGAACCGATGAATCTCTATGACAGACCGGAACAATACCTGTAATAACAGAATCAGAAGCAACAGCCTCTATACAAGCAGGAAGAGCATAGCATCGTGCCTTGCCTCCCCTTCTAGGGCGACCTCTACCTCCCCAACCTCCACCTCGAGCTGGCTGAACAGGTGGGGTGGCAGCTGGTGCCATAATCATAGCATGGGAACCCTATGGAGCACGTTGTGGCTGAGAATTCTGTGGAGGTGCACCCCTCTTAAGTCTAGGGAAATCCCTCACCATATGACGAGTGTCGCTACACTCAAAACACGCTCTGGGAGGATGTGGCGGCTATGACTAGCTCGGGTCGGGTCTGCTGGACTGACCGCTGATAGCACCCCGTGTAGGAGGCACACTAGATACTAGAGGTGCATAATAAGGCTCTTGAGGTCTAGGAGGAGCTGGAATACCACTGGCGCTTGGAAGAGCTGAATGAATGGGGTGACTCACATGACCCCTACCATGGCGAACTGTAGCTGGGGCATAGGCACCAGAATAATGGCCCGACTCTCGAGACCTCTTGGCTTCTCTCTCTCCTCTCTATCCCAAGCAAGTATGTCCTCCAGTCTCCTAGAAATACTCACCTCCCGCTGATACGGAATATCCATCTCTAACTCCCAGGCCATGCTAGTCCTGATACTGGGAATAAGTCCCTCAATAAACCTGCGGACCCTCTCTCGAACTGTAGAAACCAAGGACAGTGCATGTCTATCCAAGTCACTAAAACGGACTACATACTCTGAAACAGTCATAGCACCCTAGCACAACTGCTCAAACTCCACAAGCCATATGTTCCTAAGGCTCTGAGGGATATACTCTCTTAAAAACACGTCCGAGAACTAAGTCTATGTAAGGGAAACTGCCTCAGCCAGACTGTCCAACTCATAAATACACCACCACTGATAGGCTGCTCCTCGAAGCTGAAAGGCAGTGAAAGAAACCTCACTCGACTCTGCTATGCTCATAGTGCGGAGGATATGGTGGCACTCCTCCAGAAATCCCTGAGCATCCTCTGATGCTAGACCACTGAATGTAGGAGGGTCTTACTTCGTATACCTCTCAAGCCTACGCTCCTCCTCCTCCGAATTTGCTGCCCTACAGGTGGTACCGGTATAACCTCTGGAATCTGATAAACCTGAACCCACTGCTCTGGGGTACGGGCGGCAAGAGTCTGTTCTCTTCCTCCGGCCTGAGATGTGGCTGGAGTAAAGGGAATCAACCCTGCCTGAGCTAGAGTGTTGTACATGCTCATGAGCTGTGCAAGGGTCTCCTGAAGAGCTGGAGTAGTAGTAGTAGGCGTATCAGGTTTCTGGGCTCCGACTGGGACTGTTGGTGGCTCCTCGGTAGTAGCTCACTCGGTGTTCTAGCTGCACCACATACCTCTACCCCGGCCCCGTCCTTTGGCGGCTCTAGTAGGGGGTGCGGGTGCATGGTCATCTCCGGTAGCACGTGTCCTCACCATCTGTGAGAGAATAGAAGATAGAAGTTTAGAATTTTGAAGTCAATAATCTCGCACGATAATGAAGTTTAGAATTTTGAAGTCAATAATCTCGCACGATAATGAAACAAATGAAGTGGAATTGTTTTCCTAACAAATCCATAGCCTCCCGAAGATAAGTATAGACATTTCCGTATCGATCCGCCAGACTCTAATAAACCGGCTTGTGACTCACGACTTCTATGAACCTAGAGTTCTGATACCAACTTGTCACGACCCAGTTTTCTCCCTCCATGATTTGTCGTGACAGCACCCAGTCTATATGACTAGGTAAGCCTAATATTGTATAAATGAAATGAAAACACAAAGATAACAGCGAACATATATAATTAATAAGCGAAAACGGTGCCACTCGGTATGTATAATAATCATCTTTCCCAGAACCCATAATGTCACAATGTCACAAGCTTCTAAGAGTTTCTAACTGCTCTATACATTCATGACTAAAGAAAAACAAGGGGGAAATTAACACAAGGGGATAAAAGGGGATTCCAATGTCTACGGACACGGGCAGATGTACTTTGAAGTCTCCTGAGGCAGCAACCACACACTAGACTCGAGGCTAATAGCTAGTACATGTATCTGCACACGAAAAACATGTGTAGGAAAGGGCATGAGTACATCACAATGGTACTAGTAAGTGTCAAGCCTTACCTCGATCGAGTAGTGACGAGATCAGGTCAGGGCCCTACTGTATAAATATAATGAAATAAGACAGAAAGAAATATTACAATAAAATAAATATGAAAATCTAACAAGAATAGAATTCAATAAAAACCAACAGCTCAGGACATAGTAATAGCAACAGCGGATCTCCCGGGATACCGTCCCGTAGTCCCAAACGTAAATATGCAGGGGATCTCCTGGAATACCGTTCCATTGTCCCAAAGTAAATATGCAGTGCTAGGTGATCTCCCGAAATACCGTTCCGTAGTCCCAAAGTAAATATGCAGTACAGGAGGGATCTCCCGGAATACCGTTCCGTAGTCCCAAAGTAAATATGCATCTCAACCAATATAAACAATAGTTACATCAAGGAAACCTACAGTTTAGGCTAAGTTCACATCAAAGAAAATAGGTAATTTCACTAAACATGTTGCACAGAGTTTAAATAAGCAATTAAAATACGTAGGCATGCTTTTCTAATCTAAACAAGGTAGTTACATATGCTAGTGTAGTTCAAACAAGGAGAAACAGGTTATGACTTAGTGAAAAATGGAGTTTTACAACAAATAGCCTGTGTACGTACTCGTCACCTCACGTACACGACACTCATATATCAAACAGTACCAAATCCTAAGGGGCGTTCCCCCACACAAGGTTAGGCAAGTCACTTACCTCAAACCAAGCTCAAATCAATCTGTAATAATGCTCTTTCCACGAATATCAGGCTCCGGATGGCCCAAATCTAGCCAAAACCAATTATATAACATAAATATAGCTACAAGAAACTAATCTAGCTAACAAAATCAAAGCTAAGTCAAGAAAGTAGAAAAATGCCCAAAAAGCCTACCCGAGCCCACGTGTCAGAATCGGATAAAAGCCACAAATTATGATCACACATTCACTCACGAGTTCACTCGAACCAAAATTATCCAAATCCAATGCCTAAATCCCACTCAAAACTCAGAAGTCGATTAGGGAACTTTTCCCCCATTTTCCCAACTTTCTCACTCAAATTCCTTGATTAAAAGAAGAAAACAACAATAGATTAATGAAATGTAACCAAAATCGAGTAAGGAATCATTACCCACAAGCTTCCTCTGAAACTCCCTCAAAATTTCGCCTCAATCTGAGGTCTCTAGGTCTAAAAATGGAGAATGAAATCAAACCCTCGCATTTATCCCTTTTTCTGCCCAGCTATTCCGCATCTGCGTACTTTTTATCACACCTACGCCATCGCACCTGCGGAATTTCCATCGCAGGTGCAGAAATGACTTAAGAAGCTGGGTCCACATCTGTGAGCAGTTGGCCACACCTACGCGTGCGCACCTGCGGGCCCATGTCCGCTTCTGCGGAGTTCTTCCGCTTATGCGGGTCCTGGAGCGCATCTGCGGGCATCACAGATGCGGAATTTACCTCTCACCTGCGACCCCTAACCATTCCTTCCAAATCTTTTTCTACGCCTGATCTTCCGCACGTGCGAGTCCACACCTGAGGTCTCTCCTCCGCAGGTGCGAAAACACCAGAAACCAGCAAATCTCAGCAATTGCCTAAGTCCAAATTTCAATCCGTTAAGCATTCAAAACACACCCGAGGCCTTCGGGACCTCAAACAAATATGCCAATAGGTTTTAAAACACCATACAAACTTAGTCTAGCCCTTAAATCACATCAAACAACGCTAAAATCACGAATCACCCTCCAATTCAAACTTAAAGAACTTGAAACTTTAAATTTCCACAACCGATGCCGAAACCTATCAAATCACGTCCGATTGACCTAAAATTTTGCACACAAGTCATATTCACCACTACGGACCTACTCTAACTTCTGGAATTGGATTTCGACCCCGATATCAAAAATTTCACTACCGGCCCAAAACTCCAAAAATTTGACTTTTGTCATTTCAAACCTAAATGAGCTACGGACCTCAAAAACACAATATGGAATTGACGAAACTCCATTTCAGAGTCATTTTCACACAATTCTGACTTCGGTCCAAATTATAAGTCTTAAGCCTCCGTTTTAGGGACTAAGTGTCCCAAACACTTCCAAAAACCAAAATGAACCTCCCAGCAAGTCACAATAGCAGAAAACGATATGGAAAAAGCAATTAATAGGGGATTGGGGATCTAAGTCTCAAAACGACCGTCCAGGTCGTTACACTAGACCACCATCTATCCGAGTAAGTTCTTGTCCTACATCACCCATGCAAGTTATTTTTGGGTCTAAGTATATTGTGGGGTTGGAAATAAGCCATGCATATGACAATAGGTTGTATTATGTGGGGTTGTTGAACTATTTTGTGTAGTTTCTTGTTGAAATTGGTTAAGGGAGGAAGGGATTACCATTGTAGAGCTATGTAGTCTGTTTACCATACTAGGTGTTTGAAAAAATTCCCAAGAGGGTTATATCAAGAGAATCCTTCTAATTATTATCCGATTTTCGCTATCTTCCTATAAACTGATATTGCTATAAGTGTTGGGACTTTGTAGTAACTTAAGAAAAGCTAAAACAAGCTATGTTGCTCTTGTATGTTTCAAGTGTGGTTGGTCCAAGTTCTAATCCCCATGCTCCAAGTCATTCTTTATAAATTCGACTATTCCGAATAAACTTGTGTTGAAAGATACATACTAGAAATGTGTGCCGAATGCTCCCATCATATTGTGTTCTCCTTTGGGAATGTATTCCAAATGTGATCAACGTGTCGAAATATTAAGATATCAATCATGTTTTCATTGCAAGTTATTATGCCATGTGGTGCAAGAAAACTCAATGTGCTAAGACTCTTATTGTTCATATACATATTAAATCTTGATTCCCAAATGACCTTATTATTGATTAACTATAACTATGTTTGGAAGCGAAAGAAGTAAGAGTGAGATGTAGATGTGGCTATGGTTGTTATAACTAGTGCACTTGATTTGAATTTGTGTTTCAATCGTAAATCACCATACTCTCCTTTATAAATATTTTCAATGTGATTTGAGTTCTTACATACTCACGTGTTGAAATTGTGTATTGTCTTTTTTTGTGAAAAGTATTTCAAGAACAAGTGCTGTATCGCTCATTTATGATTTAAACTTATGCTTCAATTGCTAGTCATTTTGCTCCATACTTTAGAAAGAAATCTATTGTGATAAAGCCTTCATTGCTAATGAGCTTAAGTGATGATTCCTGGAATATTCTATGTGTGTATAGTGGTAACGGGGATCCTTAAAAGTAAAAAAATAAATTTGTGGAATATGAATTATGGCCATTATGCTTTGAATGGAGAAACATACGAGTGTGGTTGAAAGTACTAATAAAACTATATATACTGTGAAAGGTTACAAGGTGAATGTATTTGTACTTCTATGTTCCTTCTGTGCAAAAATAAAAATATTTTTGAGAGTATCATTAGTAAACCGAGGAAGAGTGGGTCGTAAGACCTACACTAGAAACTACACGTGTCGGTGTAGGAGTAGATTATGATTATTCCCCTTATTTGAGAAGAGATTGAAATATTGATGTAATTGAGATGATTCCCCTTTATTGGGCTAAGATTGATGATAGCTGTGAATTAGAAATGCTGAAGTTGACCCACACGGCATATGTAGGAAGGCAGCCTAGCCTATCGGGTGGAGATCAGACGTCATGTTGCCCGCATAGTGATTCCCACTCTTTGTAACACCTTTCTTTTCGTATCACCTGCCAATCGACATTGTTCGTGGAGAGATGGCGTAGACGATCGGGCAGAAATCGGACCCCGTGCTAAAAATATTGTGGTATATCAGTGCTAATGATCCCAACCAAAAATATATATTATTTTCATATTTTAAAATTGTTATGTTTTAAACTTGGCATTTGGATATCATTGATTGTTGCTTGCTTTCTATGGTTTTTCTCTTTCTTACATTGGCATTCTATTTCGAAAGAGGACATTTAGTTTTACATACTAGTACTGTTCCATATGTACTAACATCCCTTTTGTCGGGGGTCCTACATCTTCAATGGATACAGGAGGTTCACCAGCGGGTAGCTTTGATTCTCGTTAGCAATTACTCCCTACTCGGCAGGTTTTGGTGAGCCCTATTCTATTCCGGGCCTTATGTCACATGACGTCGTACTTTATGTTTTGAGGTATTACCGGGGCCTTATCGCCGACACTTCCATACTACTCTTGTATTGTACTTAGAGGCTCCGTAGACATGTTGTGGGTGGTGTTTGATGTTGGGAATTGAACTAGAAGTGTTGGTATTTGGCAAACATATTTTTTATCATATCTATAAACTTGTAATATTTTGGAAATCGTAAATGAATTTCTTTTGAGTAAAGGGAAAAGAATGTGGAACACTTTACTCCCCTCGTGTATATCTCTTGATATTTATTTTATATTGTTCATGGGTGAGGTTGGATAGAAGACATCAAGTAGGCTTGCTTGACCGGGATATCCCGGTTGAGCGCCGGTTGCGCTCCCCGAGGTCGGGGCGTGACACTTGTGGGAATATACTGGGTTTATTCTAGCTGTTGTAATTTAATAGGTATTTTTTATTTGTAAATATGAAATTTATATTTCTTTCTCAGGTCCTACTTGTGGGATTTCACTGGATATGTTGTTGTTGTATGAAAATTTCATCTCGGACATCAAGAAGCAAATATAATTAGCATTTTAAAAAAAGAATCACACCTTTATTATTAACAATACAAGTAAAATTAATATATTCACTAAGGAACTACATCTTTTTTGTATGCTAAAAGAAATTGCACAACTAAAATAACATCTTTATTAAGGGAATTCTACTAATAAGAATAAGAGAAATAAAAAAAATATCTTCAATAGATAAATTATAACCCATAAGTAAATGCTCATATTTTTCTAGGCAATGCTTGCAAACATTCATCATAATTTAATAGTAAAGAGATTAAATTGTACTTAACAATCATAGAATAGCACAAACTTTTATTTTATGATAAGGAAATATATAAAAATTAAATTTGATGTCAATAAAAAACTTCTTATCAAGGCCTAAATTTTTTAATTTTAAAAGAAAAAAAAACTAAAAGATTTGAGATTAAGAGAAATGATTATTTATGGAATTTTTAAATTTTGGAGGCTCTTTCTAAAAATCACTGATAAAATAATAGAATAGAGAGAGAAAATATAAAAAAAAATAATAAGCGAAAATTAGGAGGTAGCAAAAAGAAAAATGGCTGAGACAAAAGGAATAAAAAATACAACAAAAAGGGAAAGTCAGACAAGGTTCAAGATAAATTCAAGACTTAAATTTGACGCGAGTGATAACCTTTCAAAAGGTCTATCAGTCATAACACCTTTGTTTAGTTTGCGACTTGGGGTGGCAGGATCAAATATTTATTCTAGTTTTTAAAAAAAATTACATAAATATATGATAATTTTATTATGCTAGCGGGTGTCATACCAACCCACCCTAAAGGATGGACCCGCCCCTGTTTGACAGCTATGATGTCGATAGAAACATTTACAAAAACTTTTGTTGTTATCTGCTGAAGAGAAGTTAAAATTGAGTACATTTCCTTGTTAACTTTTTTTTTTTTTGAAAATTTTTAGGGAAATCCTTCGAGTGGAAATTGGATAACCTGCTCATTATGTAATAGCTCGCATATCACACAAAAATATATATATAAAGCGGCGAACTCTGACTAAGAAGGCTGCTGGTGAGAAAAATCAACCCCAAGCCTCCCATGTGAAAAATTACTCACCCAACCAACTAAACCAACTGTACCATTTTTATTTTTATACAGGTATTGTAAATTTAAAGAAACATGTACAATATGGCAATTGTCATTTTGTGTTTGTATATTCAACACCCCTTTCTTGAGCCTAAACATCATATGCATTTTTTCAAATGACCTTTTTCCAGGCAACTTTTAATTATACCCTTGATATCCCACCCATTTAAATTTGTCTGCAAGTATTAAAAAAAAGATTCAACTATTTTTAAAGATAAAATTTAGCATACCAAGTTGGCGTTTGGACATGAGAATTGTAAAATTTCAAAAAAAAAGTGTATCTTTTTTTAAGTAAAAATGGTATTATAAATTAGAGTTGTGTTTGGACATGAATATAATTTTGGGTTTTTTTAAAAAAAAAATTGTGAGTGAATTGAGTGAAAATTTTGAAAAACTGCTTTTTGGAGTTTTTCAAATTTTCGAAAAAATTAAAAATTTATTTTCAAGTGAAAATTGAAAATTTTATGGCCAAACACTGATTTCGAAAAAATATGAAAAATTAGTAGTAGAGAATTTAAAGGATATCAAAAAAAAAAAAGTCACACATGGGTCAAATTCGGTTCAAGGGCCTACATCATTTGGGCTTTCGAACAATATTTCCAATATCATTGTTTCACAACTCAATCCAGGAAGGGTTATTTTTATGAAACATTAACCTAAATAGCAGTTCAATCGAAAGTTTAAACTAAAAATAATTAGCGAATGTGATGACCCGGTAGGTTATCTTATGTTTTAGAACCTAATTTCTGTGTTTTAAAGCCTTAAATACCTCATCTTAGCCATCCTCGATTTGTGTGCACAGTTCGGGTGTTTTTCCGGAAAGCTTTTATGTTAAAAACTGAGAAAATATGAAATTTTTACCTTAAAATTCACATGAGTTGACATTGGCCAACATGATCCGGATTCGTATTTTGACGGTCCCGGTGGGTCCGTATCGTGATTTGGGACTTGGGCGTATGTCCGGGATCGAATTCGAAAGTCCCTAGCCCGAGTTATCGCATTTTGTTGAAACTTGAAAGTTTAAAAGTTTAATGGCTTTGAAAGTTTGACCAATGTTTGACTTTATTAATGTCAGGTCTGTATTTTGATTTTAAAACCCGGTATAGGTCCATTACTATATTTGTGACTTGTCTGTCAAATTTGGTGAGAAACGGAGTTGTTTTGACGTGATTCGGATGTCCGGTTGTGCAAATAGAAGTTCATGAGCTTTCTTGAAAATTTCATTTGATTTGATGCTCAATTCGTGAGCAAGTTCATATGATATTTTTAGACTTGTGTGCATATTTAGTTTAGAGCCTCGAGAGCTCTGGTGAGTTTCGGATAGGCTACGGAAGTGGTTTAGACTTAGAACTCAACTGGTGTTCTGTAATTTTTGGTACTGGTCTCTGATCTCGCAATTGCGAGATCGGTATTCACATTTGCGAACATTCCAAATCCTACCAGGCTCGCATTTGCGAAGAGTACCTAGGTCAGCAATTGTTCGCATTCGCGATCAAAAGGTCGCAATTGCAGGGAGGCCAGAGTTCGTATTTGCGAACAATCCATCGCAAATGCGATAAAAGCAGAGGTGCACAGACTTCGCATTTGCGAGGTGTTCTTCGCATTTGTGGCTAGTCGCAAATGCGACATCTGCAGCTGTGTGAAACTTGAGTTAGAAGGGATTTTTGTTAATTCTTCAAATTTTCAAAATAAGAAAATCCTAAAGGTGATTTTCCCAATCACCCTTCTTCCCCAAATCATTGGTAAGTGATTATAACCTATTTTCTGTCAATCTTTCATTAAATTTCAAAAGTTTTTAACCTAAAATCTAGTATTTTCATGGTGAAAATTGGGGAGTTTGTGAAGAATTAGGGATTTTTATAAAATTGAGATTTAGACATTCAATTGAGGTCGTATTCCAAAATAAATTACATAATCGGGCTCGGGGGTGAATGGGTAATCGGATTTTGGTCTAAATTTCGGATTTGGACCAAGCGAGCCCGAGAGTTGACTTTTTCAATAATAACCTAAATTAAATTCTTTGCAATTGTGGGTAGTTCCTAAGGCTTAATTTGAATAGTTTGGTTGGTAATTTCCTAGATTGTATTGGTTCGGAAGCTTGTTTGAAAGGCAAAGATGTAGTTGAGATTTGAATTGATCCTTGGAGCGAGGTAATTGTCGTGGTTAACCTTGACTTGAGGGATTAGGACTTGTTGTCTATTTGCTACTTGTTTAGATGTTGGGTACAACGTATATGTGAGATGACGAGTACTTATGCATTGTTGTCGGGTTAAAGCATGCGGGTGGGACTTGTTCCTTGTAATTATTGCTTACTTTAATCATGTTATCCATGTTTAGACTAGTTACTTGTTAAATTGATTGTTCTTACCGTGTTTATGGGCTTTTGCGATAATTGAGTATTGTTTCTAAAGTTGAGATTGGGATTGTGGAACCATTGTTGAAGTAAGGCTTGTCCTTGTTGATCCTATCTCTCTGTTATTACTTGTTCATTATTTTATGGTAAGGGAGAGCGTTAATGCACGAAGGGTGATGTTGTGTCGTATGTGAGTGTTAATACACAAAGGATGATGTCATGCCATATTGTGAGTTTAATGCATGAAGGGTGATGTCGTGCCATGCTATGAGAGCTAATGCACGAAGGGTGATGTCGTGTTGTATCTATTGATATATACTGAAAGTGAGAGTGAAAGCACGAAGGGTGATGTCGTGCAGTATCATTGTTTCATTGTGAGGTTGAGAGTAAAAGCACGAAGAGCGATGCGGTGCAATTTTCTTCATTGTGCTTATTCGTTTTACTAGTTAAAGGCATATTGACTATTCTGGTTATCATTTCTGTTGTATTTCTCGTATCTTGCACCCCCCTTTAGTATGTCCCCCTCCCAATAGTACTTGTTTAGCTTTTATTTGTTGTTATCTTGCACGTATAATGTTATCTGCATAGGTTTATTACGTGGGTGTCTTGTCATAGCATCGTCACTACTTCGTCGAGGTTAGGCTTGACACTTACAGAGTACATGGGGTCGGTTGTACTCATACTACACTCTGTACTTCTTGTGCAGACTTTGGTACTGGCCCCAACTGTTCGTGAGGCATAGCAACTCAGATTTGCTCATTGGAGACTCGAGGTAGATCTGCTGGCGTCCGCAGACCTTGAAGTCCCCTTCTATTTTTCCCGTTATACTGTTTCTTTTCGTTCAAAACAGTTGTATTTCTTTCGGACTCTGTTTGTAGAAAATTCTAGAAGCTCGTGAGTTGTGACTCCTGATTCGGATTGTATTAAATATTATGGGCTTTTATGTTATTCCGCACTCAGTTTTATTTTATTTTGGCTTAATTGACTCTATTTATTGAAATTGAATAAGAATTGGCTTAAAGATTCTCTAACGTGGCTTGTCTAGCAAGTGAAATATTAGGCGCCATCGCGGTTCCGAATGTGGGAATTTCGGATCGTGACAACGAATATATAATATATATGTATAATTATATATATTTAATATATAATGTATATATAACAACTAAAAAAAGGTAGGCAGTGAAGAAAGATTCCTATCACAGAGACCATGCATCACTAATGCAGGTGATGGATGTCCATTTTTCGTTGCTTATGCCAAGCTTTTTCACATTGAATATTTGGGAAGTCTCTCCTTACTGGACTTACGATCTTTAATTTTATTCAAATGTGTTTGTGCATATATATTCTCTTGTTGCAATACAAATAAAAGACTAGTCTAATTTTGTATTCCAACATTTCTGTTTTTCAACTAGTTCATAGCGATGCATTACATTATAATGCAAGCTAGCTATTTAAAGTTATTAATTCATGCATAACAAGTTCTTGTGGTAATAGGCATTGCAATGATTATCTTTTCCGCAGTTACATAAAGACAAAATTTTTGGATTTGATGTTAGATTGTATTTGTGGAGATGAATTTGCATGGATTGAGACCCAAAGATGTACGTACCAATTTTACTTTGTATGGCGCTGTGGTGTGGTCCGACTTGCTGAATTCAACCATCAGAGTGTTTCTTTGGTTGGTCAATTGGATAATCAATGTTGTATGTTGTGTCTCCTCTGATACATAAAAAATTTCATTTCAGGGGCCCCTCATGGCTAAGTCCAAATTTGTATTTTCTGCAATGCACTTCTTCATATTTGACAAAGCATTAGACTATATTAATGCTGGTTTAGATGACTTCTTTTTTAATTTTTAATATGGACTGAGAGGAAGAGAGAAGAGAGTCCTAGACAATGGATGAGAAAAGCAATTCAAAATGATTAAAGAATATGTAACTGAACAACAGGGGTACGACATGCCTAAATTTAAATTTATGACATTGCAATTCGATTAATTTACGGTTTTTTCTAGGGATTCATTAATTTCATGAATGATCATTAAACTATGAGTCTATCGCATCAAAGTTGTAAAACTCAATTTTATAACAAAATATACATTAACTACCTCAATATTTTGCATAAAATAAAAAATACTAGAAAACCATTAACCCTAGAAATTACAACTGAGTTACCACAAATTAAAGAAGAAAATGAGATGATAATGACTCTCTCTTAACAAAGAATATTTGGTATTCGCATATATATAGCATTTACAGAGAGTATTTAAATTATATTAAGTCATATCTAACCAAGGATATTTCCTAAATACTAGCTAACTAATATTGATAATTCAAAGTACCTTCGTGAAGATGTTTGCATATTAATCTTGGGTCGGAACATGACGAACAGACAATAAGCCTCGCTCAACTTTCTCATGAACAAAATGATATATCTCAATATGTTTGGATCGATTGTGAAAAAAAATGGATTGGAGTACACGTAAAGTGCATTTAGATTATCACAAAAGAGCAAGGGTGACTGGTTACAATTGACGCCAAGTGCGATCGACTTCAACTGCGATGAAGGTAAATATTCTGTACTCTGCCTCGATGCTGGAGCGAGCTATAACAGCTTGCTTACGACAAGACCAGCTCTCTCACAATCCAAAATTCATTAAAGGTTGTGATAGTGCCGTACACTGCTATCAGGTTTTTAATTAATTAATTTGGTTCTCATATTAGTGTTTTTGAAATCATAATTTCTTTCAACTATTAAATAGTAAAAGATGGACTTTACAGAGTAAATGATAATGTTTTAACAATTTCAATACTGAACAACCCATAATCATCCAAAACCCGGTGTCACAAGTGCATGAACATCAACTAGGAGGATAAAATAAAATACGACATCTCTCCAGAATACAAATTAGACAGGAAATACATAAGTAACTTTGAAGCAGACTCTGCTGGCTGCGGATCGTAATATGGAAATGCAGTTCACCTAAGTCCCCGCAAATAACCATGCATCTGCTCTCACAGGGCCACTAGACACATATGTACCTGCACAAAAATGTGCAGCAAATGTAGTATGAGTACGTAAATCAACGCGTACCCAGTAAGTATCTAGTCTAACCTCGAAGAAGCAATGACGAGGGGTCGACTCCGACACTTACTATGGGATAACAATAATATGCCGATATATTATTTAAGCATGGAATACATAACATGGCTGAAAATTTAATAACCGAAAACAATCAACAATTCTTTTACTAATGGAAATTTGTCAAATTCATCTTTCATCATTTAACAATTTATATTTCAAGCCAATAAAGCAAAGTCAATTATTATTAGTTCCAAGGAGTTATCATGCGCAAGTCATGCCGAGGTCGTACGGCCCGATCCAACATATAAATAAAAATTGTGCATTGTCGAGGGTCATACGGCACGAACCATAGATGCATCTATTTAATCTGTCGAGGTGAATGGCTCGCTCCCATGAAAGTAGTGAAAATTTACCCCGCTCGCGGAATATATTTGTGACGCGGTTGCACATAGATTTCTCAAATTATTATTATTATAATGTTCTTTAATTCTTTTCAAAAATACGAAATTCTAATGAAAACTTTCAAGTCCCGAAATCCTCAATTTCAACTCTTTTCCAGGCATTTAATAAACATATTCGTTCTCAAATTCCTTTCAAGGAAAATAATAAACAAAATTAATAACAGTATCAACAAAGCATGGTGTAAACCTAGAACTACCCGAACATAGGCATAATTACGGACTCTTGTCACCTCGTGCGTACGTAGCCCCCGCAAATAGAAGCACATATTAATTTAATTCACCTATGGGGTTAAGTCCCTCTTACACGGTTAGACAAGAGACTTACTGAATTCACACTATGCACTGCATAACTCATATGACCATAATAATATCCTCTGATAACAATAGCCGAAATTTCACGAATCCGACGCTCACAACATACTTCATGACACATATAAGTCTTGTTCCAACCCTTGCAATACTGCCACGACGGAAGAGATGTGTAGGAATTCATAACCAACTGTCGAGTCAACAATTCATTGAGTTTCTCCTTTCGACAAGAACCATTACCTCATCCTGGACTGAATATCGATATTTACTCTTTAATGTGCCTTATATAAATTTGATCAAACTAACCCGGGGTCCAATAATTTCATCTCACCCAGTACAAACTGCTCAGGCAATAAGCCACTTCAAGCATTGTCAAAAGTCTCATGTGATGCACAATATGCCAACAAGCTACAAACTCAAATGTGATACAGAAGGAAAATGAACTCTGGAAAGAACTACTCCACCCACGTAACTAATTAAACAACCGAAAAGGTGTTATGAACCTTCCTCAAAAAATGAAAAACAAAACACACTAGAATAGATATAGGGGACTGTACTCAACATCACATAATTGTAGCGTGCAATCCGATCCACACATAATACCGTTGTGGTGTGCAACCCGATCCAACCATGATACTCGTGGCGGCGTGCCACCCAATTCAAACAATGTACCCATGGCGACGTGCCACCCGATCCACTCATAATAATCTGTAAAGAAAATACTTACCGAGCTAAAACGCTCATATATACCTACAAAATATCTGAATATCAACCACAAGCATGCGGAGTGCATAATACAAATCCTGGGGAGATGGATAGTACCATACGCCACGAAACTCAAGCACAACTAAGGTGCAATAAATGACATGTATCTTGAGAGCCACCCTGCTCTCACAACACCACAATTTACATGGGATCTCAACACGAATGCGAATGATTAAACCGTCTCACAACCCACATGGTACAATACAGTATTACATAAAATAGACAACGACGAAATAACATCCAATGTCTGAATACTCCTCCATAAAAAATGCTATGCTGAAATGAACACATCCGGCCTGATATATAGCCCACATTCACATTTAGGTCCATCCACGGGCCTCAAGCCGATTTTGATCGTACTACATTGGCCAATAACTTTTCAGGGGTCCATAATAACCCTTTTTCCATGACACACAAGAACAACCGTCAAATCCGGAACAAACATCATCAGTTCACAACCAAATGAATAGAATGTCTTCCAAGCCTAAACTCTCACATTAGCGGTAGTACCAACTTCTCCATACTTGGTTTCAATCTTCAATCAATAAAGTGACTACATGTCACACTTATATAATCTTCCCGTGGGATACGCTCCCATGACCTTCCGCACCAGGAAACAAGTGAGCACATCCATACCATCGTCCACACTAATGTTGTAAAGGGGATCAAGGACCCGCAAATCCGTACACAAGGCCTCTTACACATGACACCGATCTCAGATGACGCTGAAGACAATACCAGCTTGCTTTAAACCTCTAAATCCTTTTATGCTCGTCCGAGCTCGTGATATTCTTGCCAACACCAAACGAAAACCTTAGATCCTCAACTTCCAATTCTCATGCCGCTCACCGCACCTAAAATTCGAATACACGACAGTACAAGAGTTTCACCATAACCCCCGAACCACTAGTAGAATAAACACTTCATCATCTAGAAACATTTTACTTAGCTCATCACAGAAGAACCAATGCATCACGCAACTAAAATTCTCAAACCGCGGGAATTACAACATCATGTCGCGATCTAGACCGCCATGACTTTTTCGGAATCCGTTTACTCAACCTAGACCTTAGGACCAAATACCTCCCAATCAATCGAATTATGGTGGCTGGCAAGCCTCGCACGTTCTTCCACAAATCACATATATAACTAAACATGCTGAAGGAACTGATCACGGCTACAATCATATCGATTCAACCATTACTAGCCGAGTCGACTTCTTCTAATTTACTCTCGACTTGCCTTAGGAATAATAATAATAATAGCTCCATTCAAACATCACGAACCCAAATTCGCGCTCATCCTGAGTGACCTTATTTCATGAGGCCACGTTGTGTCAAAACTAAGGAACCATCTCACACCTTCCTTGTACGCGTATTCGCATCTTCAACGGGTACATCCATTCTGATAATTTCTCTATGATTCTGAAGTTATTTTCTCCCATTCCTCCAATGCTACACCGCAGACCAAAGATAACATAGAACACTCCAAGCCTCTTTCAAAATCTACTGCAAAAGCTCGATACTTAACCACACTATGGACTCGAAATCCTTAGGCACCACACTTTAACTTTTGATTCTACTAGGACCGTTGTTAGGAGTCACTCACTCTGACTTGTTCTCAAATATTATTAAACTCCAAGGCTCTACTAGCACATAAACACCCTTTCAAAGAAGTACCCGGCTGAATCACTTTCCTTGTAACTCACCTCTACACAAAGCATAAATCATGAGTCTACCCAAAACCTGAACATGAATCGATAAGGCCAATTACAGCACACATTCTCAAGTCATTTGCTCAAATTACCACTGATGTTCTCTTTTCTTAGTCATAATAATCCACTAATATGCTGATAACCAGAAACCTCACTAGTAGATAACCATGCAATCCAATCGTAGGCGGTGGGGCTCTCCCACTTAGCTTAAAGCCACAATTGCATAACTCTGGAACTCACCAAGACTCTTTAAACCCCCCCCCCCCATTGACATGATATTGCACAATCAACCTGCCAAATTCCTCGAAATCCTTCTGTTAGCATTTCATGAATATTTTGAATCACTAGCCACATTTACATATTCGACCTCTTACCGGATAGCCAGTAGAATTCTTCGTAGAAGCTTTGTCAACCACGGGACCGCTAACTTGCTCTTAGGAGATAACCCACCTGGGAAGTTACATGCCGACATCTTGCAACGTCGTTGCACTGAGTACCCTTACTATGAAATCCTTAAACCATCCTGAGCCCGTACTCATTCACCAGTTGTACAAGTCTGTTTACTCCTCATGGACATAAACTAAAGGTGCAACAATACATCCCAATTCAAAGTCATATTGTATCCTTCTTCATATCAAGAAACTCCTTCCCGTCGTATCCAATCTTCCCCAGTATAGTAGCCAATATTTCAGATTAATCCCGTAGACATGAATCCCAAA
This sequence comes from Nicotiana sylvestris, assembly GCF_000393655.2. Taxonomy (NCBI): domain Eukaryota; kingdom Viridiplantae; phylum Streptophyta; class Magnoliopsida; order Solanales; family Solanaceae; genus Nicotiana; species Nicotiana sylvestris. Next base: position 93,110,969 of record NC_091063.1, read on the forward strand.
TCACTCTAAGCTTTCCTCAAGGCGTGTAGCTATCCTACCACGGAACCCATATGCTACTCTGCCACTCTCCCACTTTGGTCAAACCCTCTCCTTTAAGCAACTACTCGACTTCCTTTCTCACACTTGGCCTTCTAAAAATTTAACCACTGCAAGACACCTCCCATATGTCCTTCCTCATCCTTCACTCCCCAGTTGTTGCCTTAAATCAAAAATCCATCTCTGTAGCACCTGGATCAATAGATCTCTACCAATTTTAAACCTCCCCGAAGATCATCATTCTCGAGCTATCAACACTAGGATCACCGATTCAATCCCAAAGATGCTACGTATCACTATCACTAACAACCGCTTCTCCGTCACCATTTCACGCGACCCTCCCTTGAAGGCAATTTAATGAAGACCATAACACTGGCAAACCTAACGCATTCAACAAAGACGACGACACGACATCACAGATGAAAATACTACCACGCTCGAAAACATCAAGTCTCGTTACTCCATCAACCCAAATCTGAGTATTTGTAGTCCAATTGTTTTTCCTCCGCCGGAACTAAATGCTGAATCTCTAAATCATGCACTGAGTAAAACCTCATTTCAAGTCATTCACTGCCTTGACGCATAGACAAACATCCTACCATTACACAAACACTATCTGATGGCAATGCACAAATCGTCATAATAATCGATGCCAAATCTCAAAACCTTAGGTAATACTAATACTGAGTTGAAACGACAGAACAGCCTATAGTCCAATCAAATACGCAGGGGGAAACATCCTACACCACATCTGTAGTACCATTACCATTCCTTGATTCCCAATTTATAACAGATTGAATAGGAAAGAAACAAAGCATAAGCTTCAAAAAAATCAAATCGCACGATGATGAATCAAGAAGGGAAGTGCTCCTAACAGCCCTATAGCCTCTCGAAGATAAGTATAGACGTTTCCATACCGATCCGCAAGACTCTACTAGATTTGCTAATGACTCGTAAGACCTAAGTGAACCTAGTGCTCTGATTCCATTTTGTTACGACCCAAAATCTATTAAAGGTCGTGATGGTGCCGGACACCGCTGTCAGGCAAGCCAACAATAATTAATTAATTTGGTTCTCATTTTAGTATTTTTGAAATCATAATTTCCTTCAACTATTAAATAATAAAAGATAGAATTTATAGAGTAAATGATAATGTTTTAACAATTTCAATATTGAACAACCCATAATCACCCCAAAATCCTGTGTCACAAGTGCATGAGCATTAACTAGGAGGATAAACTAAAATATGGCTTCTGTCCAGAATATAAATTAGACAGGAAATACATAAGTAACTTTGAAGCAGACTCTGCTGGCTGTAGATTGTAATATGAAAATGAAGCTCACCTAAGTCCCCGCAAATAACCACGTCTCTGCTCTCACAAGGCCACTAGAAACATATGTACCTGCACAAAAAAGAGCAGCAAGTGTAGTATAATTATGTAAATCAACGCGTACCCAGTAAGTATCCAATCTAACCTCGAAGAAGTAGTGACGAGGGGTCGACTCCAACACTTACTATGGGCTAACAATAATATGCCGATATATTATTTAAGCATGGAATACATAACATGGCTGAAAATTTAATAACGGGAAACAATTAACAATTCTTTTACTAATGAATATTTGGCAAATTCATCTTTCATCATTTAACAATTATATTTTAAGCTAATAAAGCAAACTCAATTATTATTAGTTCCAAGGAGTTATCATGCGCAAGTCATGTCGAGGTCGTACGGCCCGATTCAACATATAAATATAAATTGTGCACTACCGAGGATTGAACAGCACGAATCATAGATGCATCTATTTAGTCTGCCTAGGCAAACGACCCTCTCCCATGAGAGTAGTGGAAATTTACCCCGCTCGCGGAATATATTTGTGATGCGGTTGCACATAGATTTCTCAAATTATTATTATTATTATTATTATTATTATTATTATTATTATTATTATTAGTATTAGTATTATTGTTATTTCAAGTTCCGAAATCTTCAATTTCAACTCTTTTCAAGGCATTTAATAAACATACTCGATTTCAATTCCTTTCAAGGAAAATAATAAACAAAATCAAATAACTGTATCAACAAAGCGTGGTGTAAGCCTAGAACTATCCGGACATAGGCATAATTAGTAGCTACGTACGGACTCTCGTCACCTCGTGTGTACGTAGCCCCCGCAAATAGAAGCACATATTAATTTAGATCACCTATGGGGTTAATTCCCTCTTACAATTTTAGACAAGAGACTTACCTCGCTCCGGAGTTCTATAGCCGACTCCCAAGCCTTTCCAACAACTCCAACAGATGCCCAACGCTCCCAAAAGAAGTCAATAAATGACTAAATCCATAAATATATACTCTAATACTCATTATAATCCAATTTACAACAAATTTCTAACTCTGTTCAAAAGGTCGATAAAAATCACACTCGGGCCCACGTGTCCGGATTTTAAAAATTTTCGAAGATAAACTTTACACATAATACCACGAATTCAAATATATAGTTTATTCCTAATTCCATGTATAATTTCGTGGTCAAACTTCAAAAATACTGAATTCTAGATTTTCTACTAAAACTCCTATAATTTCTACAAATTTCCATGTTTAAATCCTTATACAAACTATGCATTTAACTTATAATGAGTGGGAATCACTTACCTTGTGTTGCTTGATGAAAGTCCTCCTTTAAAGCTCTCCAAAATCGCCTCAACCAAGTGAAAAATGAGAGAAGAAGAGCCAAGTTTCGCTCTTAAAACAATTCTGCCTAGCTATATTTTTGCACCTGCGGAACAGTAGCCGCACCTGCGGCATCGCAGGTGCGAGCTCCTTCCGCTCTTGCGCCTTCTTTTGCTTATGCGCCCAACTCATCGCTTTTGCGCTTGCACAGATGCGGCCAAAAACTCCCCACCTGTGGTCCTTCCTGTGGCTGACCTTCTCCGCTTCTGCGACTCCTGGGCCACTTCTGCATCCCCCCACCTGCGGCCAAAACCTCACAGGTGCAGTTACACCAGATGACAACAAGTTCAGCATCTTCATAAGGCCAAATTCAATCTGTTAACCATCCGGAATCCACCCGAGGCCCCTGGAAACCTTAGCAAAATATACCAACATGTTCCTAAATATAATACGGACCTGCTCGAGGACTCAAATCACATCAAACAATGTTGAAATCACGAATCGCACCACAATTCAAGCTTAATGAACTTTAGAGCTTCAAACTTCTACATTCGATTCTGAAACCTATCAAATCACGTCCGATTAACCTCAAGTTTTGCACACAAGTCACATTCGATATTACGGATCTACTCCAACTACCGGAATCAAAATCCGATCCTAATATCAAAAAGTCCACTCCCGGTCAAACTTCTCAAAAACCTTCAAATTTTCTAACTTTTGCCAAATGACCTACGGACCTTCAACTCCACATCCGGACACGCTCCCAATACTAGAATCACCATACGAAGTTATTTCTAGACTCGGAATCTCAAACGGACATCGATAATATTGAAATGCACCTCAACCCAAATCCATGAAATTCTTCCAAAATGTCAACTTCTACAATAGGCGCCGAAATGCTCCCCAGTTCATCCAAAACCCAATCCGTACATATGCCCAAGTCCAAAATCATCATACAAACCTGTTGGAACCTTCAAATCCCGATTCCGAGGTCGTTTGCTCAAAAATCCAACCTTAGTCAGTTCTTCTAACTTAATGCTTCCGAAATGAGAATTTTCTTTCCAAATCAACTCCGAACTTCCTGAAATTCAATTCCGACCACACGTACAAGTCATAATGCCTGAAGTGAAGCTATTCATTGCCTCAAATCGCCGAACGTCATGCTAGAGCTCAAAATGACCGATCGAGTTGTTACAAGCTCATAAGGTTACCCTAAAAAGGGCATAGCCATTATGAGAGCGACGATCAAGGACATCAGTACCAATCCCACATTAAAATAAGCTCGAAGAGACTGGTTCGATGATGAAAAAAATTAGAGACCAAGATGCAAAGTTCCCTTAAGATAGCGCAAATTTTGTTTGACTGCGGACGAAGCCAAGGATCGTGCATAAAATGACATACCTGATTAACGGCACATGAGATATACGAACGAATAATGGTAGTGTATTGTAATACACCAATACTACTATAATATAAAGTATCTAGAGCAGGGGGTCCATCACGCGTGAGCATGGCAGTGGAGTCCGCATGGGTTTGCAAGGGCTAAACATCTTCGAGGTGGCTAGAATGGAAAAGATCCTTGATATATAAAGATTGAGACAGTAGCAAAGTGCCATTCTGATGCAGTACTTCAATCCTAAGAAACAAGCTCAGATTGCTTAAGACCTTCAGGGAGAAAACTCAGTCCAAGTGGCTGTAAAGATTGACGTAAAACTAGAATCATTTCCCATAAGAATTATATCATCTATTTACCCGTAAAATGATACAATTGAATTTGTTACGTAGTTTATGGACAAGCGAACTGATTTGATCCAAAATGATAAATAAACTAAATTAAAAATAAGACTTAACGTTAAAATCAAAGGAAATGGCAAGCTTAACTCCGGGAGCAATGCTTTCGGGGATAGAAGTAAGAGCAATATCAGAAGAAAGTAAAGTTGTATTCTTTAGCTTGAGAATAAAGTATAGTATAAGTTTTGCCAGACATTTCGTGTCCCTGCAATAGTTGTTGAAGTCACTATTTATAGCTATACCTAGGAAACAAAATACTAGGAGCAAGCCCCTCTTAAATGACAATAAATAGCGCCATTGATGAAGGTGTAACGACAGGCCATGAAATCCAAAATTCTCTGCAACGGATGCCTATTTTATATTAAGGAATATTCTTCATTATATGTCACCTGGTGACAAACATTCGTTTTGCTTCCTTTAATTACATTCCCTTCGGGATCTATCCGATACCAACCGTAGTTGTTGTCCTCAGTCGTGGTTCTTACTCGATTCATCTTCCGTCTGCCTCTGGTTCTACGTGTCACGCAATCATTCGATCATTTAATATAAACCAATTTTACCCTGTACAGATAGTCCCCTTGCTTTGTGGTGGCAAATCTTTGTGTCATCGGGAAGTTAGTGAAGATTCCTTTCTTGGCGAAAAATTTTCTAAAACACTCTTGGCAGTCTTTGACGCTTGATAAGATGCACGTATCCTTGCATTTAATGTGTTGCTCCACGATTCTTCAATATTTTTGTTGGTTCTCGAGGTAATCATGACCATGATTTTAGTCGTCTCTACCTTTACTTATACGCATCATTCCACCTCTTTCACTTCAAAAATCCTCATAAGTTTATTATCTCCTTTGCTCTTAATACTCTTCTTCTTTTAACACTTTCCGACTTTATTTGCTATTAAACCATAAACTCTTCATTACCATGTCTTTATTTATTGAATCCTCTATGAACTCTGGTCTTATCTTTAGTGGAGGCCCGAAGAGAAGAAAAGATAAAAAGGTGGATGTCAATGATGATCCTCCACCGGTGAGCACCATCATACCCAGACACTCGAGCATTGTTAACGACTTCCAAGAGAAGTTCTCTTCTGCAAATCCTCAAGCTTGGCCTATTAGTAGTATATATCCTTCTTCTATTCTCCCTTCCAGTATTCCTACTATGAAGGAGGACTGTAATTGTCATGATCTAAACATCATTACCCCTGACTTGGTGGAGGGAGTGACCTTCACGGAGAAGGGTTTTACATTGTCTATATGTCCCCTTCACTTTAGGCCCGTTTTCTTTGAGCGAGGGACTTGACCTCGTGATCTTGGAGTTATTTTACCGGTACCAGGTCTATTTGGCACAAATAGGCCCTTTTGTGTAGCAAACAGTGGCATGTTTGTGCCGGTTGTGCATAGAAACAGGTAAAACCCTATCCCTAACACATATGATGAACATGTACTCCCACAAAATCTTCCATGGGGGAGTAATAAATTTCAGCAAGCACGACCACAATGATATGCTTACCAGCATGGATGATGACAATGACCATGGTGGATGGAGCGGTTTGTCATCATTGCTACCAGGGATATCATCCCGTCCATAAATCCATTTTTCCTGAATCACGAAGTCGTTCACGTAAGTTTATAATCTCTCTCTTTCTCTGTAAAAGGTTGTTCCATGTCATTGCTAACCCTTTTGCTTCTGTTATTTCAGCTACTCAGTGGATACCACCGAGGGTTGAAGGCCTGGACCAATTGGTTCAGAAGATTCTGGATATTACTATGCCAGAGACCCGTCGATGGAAGGAGTTGGCCCCCAAATACAGGTGGAAGGCCAAGAACCACGGTAAACTAATTTTTTATACTTTCCGACTTTGTATGTTCATAGGAAAACTTGCTAACCATACAATTTTGTTTGATCCAAGACTCCCGCATGGTTTTGTTACTTGTTCCAAAGTCGAAGTTTTGGCCGATCCCAAAGAGACTGCGAGGCTATTGCAGGAGCCTCTCACTCGGAGCGGTGCCCTCAGGTCTTCCTTCGGTGCAGGTGCTTCTTCTCGGAGTCCCCGCCTAGAGAACAAGCAACTAAAAAGGTGGCGTTCTTCCTCGGTCGGGGATAAAAGTAAGTAAATAAAGAAGGCCACGCCCGAACCAGCCGCAACCACTATGGTCATTGACGATGACGGGGAAGCGAGTGATGAAGAGGCTTCCCTTCAAAGGAGACAATGATCTTCATCAGCTCAACAAAATGATCAATCTGGAGAGCTTAGAACCCCAATCGAGGGTGTGGTCCGAGAAATCTGGGGACAAATGGATTTAGAGAAGAATGTTATTCTTCCTTTTCGATCCCAGTTGCTGCTCCCGATCCTATGAGGTTGGAGATCGAGCCTTTTCTGCCTTTGGTTGATGAGCAACCAATAATCAACAATGCCTATGTCGCAGCTGCTTCTCAACCCACAACACCATCAGCTTCATCCCCCTCTGTACCAGTTGTACCTTTATCACTAGCAACTACTGTATCTCTTCCGTCGGCCGCAGGCACCTGAGAAGAGGATTGTAAGGCCCCGTAAAAGTTTACCCAAAGACCCAAAATTTCATGGTGCCGAGATAGTCTTATGTGTTAAAGAGTGTAGTGTAATGACTTTTTGGGTTGAATAGTGCACTGAGGAGTTAAAGGAAGATGTTGGTATAAGAAGGCATTTTTGCGGCCCACTATGCAGCCGCAGAATGGCTACAGAGTGAAGTAGAAACTTGAGATAAATTTTGGACCAATTTGCGTTCTATTATGCGGCCGTACAACGATTTTGCGGGCCGCACACCAATCGTAGATTCAGTTTGGAAATTTTTGGAGGTAGGTTCTGTGGCACATTATGTGACCGTAGAACAGGTCTGCGAACCACAGACTGGTCAAAAAGTGAAGCAAAAAATATCAGTTACTGAGGACCAATTATGCGGCCATTTTGCGGATTGCAGAAACATTATGTGGTCGCATATGCGACCGCAGACCTGTGTCGGGACACCTATTTTCTAATGTTTAAACCCGACCCCATTCTAATATAACACCCTTGGGGATCTTTTTAGAAAGATAAAACATACACTTCTAGAGAGAGGGAGTGACATAGAGTGAGAAAGGGAGTTCTGAAGCTCCATCCACCAATTCTTGCCCGAACATTGGAAGATTATCAAGTAAAACTCACTAGGTCGTCATCCTAAAGGTAAGATTCTACACCCTAACCCTTAATTCTGAAATTTATCTAAAAATGGATAATTAATAAGTTAATTCATGGGTATGGGAGTTGTCCATCTTGCATTCATGTGTTAACAAAGGGTGTAGAAACATTGTGAGCTAAACATGGTAAAGAATGGGTTGTGGGATGAGGAAATCCTCCATAAAAGGACCTTGAAACCTTAATGTGCACCTAGTGTTTGATAAAATGCTCAAATGAGCTAGAACCATGATCATCTTCCTAATTTTGATTCAATTTGCTATATTTCTAAAATAGATTGAAGTTGCTAAGAATTCTAGAACATTTTAGAGTTTAAAGAAGCTAAATTGAGGTATGTTGGCTAAACCCTCTCTTCTTAGAACTGAATCCCATGGTGTTCATGTAATTGGTGTAAGTCCCAAATTGATTGCTATAAAATTAGATATTCCAAATAACTTGTGGTGAAAGATATATGTTCAATATGTATTTTAAATGCTTTATCATGCTATGTTATCACTTGAGAATATGTTCAAAGTATGGGCTATGTGTTATAAATGCTACGACTTCAAGTCAAGTTTGAATGAAGGTTGTTATGCCAAATTATGTAAAAATCTCTATATGTCTGAGACTCATAATTGCTCACATGTGTACTTAATGTCTTGAATTGAAAGGCTTTGCTATTGACAATGATGGTGATGGTTTAAATGGATAAGGTGAGCACAAAATATGAAATACGGCCAAGTGCCAAGGATGATATTATAACTATGGCCACTAGTGCCAATGAATTGAAAAGATGTGAAAGAAGTATGATGTGAGATGATTGATAGAAAAAGGTAATATTTCGGATGAGGCAGCCTAGCCAATCCGGCCGTGATCAGATGCCATGTCGTACACATGGTGGTGATTGTGCTAGAAATTATAATTGAAATTGTGATTGTGGTTGATGTCTCGAATTAGATGGCCTAGCCGATCGGGTTGTGATCGGACTTCGTATAAAAGTACGGTGGTATTGTGAATGATGGTATATCAGTACTAAAGATCTCCCAACCTAAAAACATGGAAATTTACTTGAAAACTTATATGGTTCTTAACTTTATATTTTGGTATTGTTCGAGGCTTCTATTGAATTCATGATTATTTCCCCCTTGTATATTATTCATTCTATTGAGATGGTGTTTAGTTATATATACTAGTACTATTCGACAGTACTAACGTCCTTTTTACTGGGGGCGCTACATCTTTAAATGGATGCATGCGGTGTTAATCAGCGATAGTAGTACACCCTCTTTCCAGCAGACTCGGTGAGCCCCACTTTATTCTGGGGTTATACATCTTTTGTTTATTATACTATCACATTTTGAGGTATAGCCGGAGCCTTGTTGTCAGCACTACTATCGTACTCTTTGTAATTATTAGAGGCTCTGTAGACATAGTGTGGGTTGTATATGGGTGCTGGAAAAGTCAAACGAGTTATGTTATGTTTGAACCATTTATTCCACTTTAGCCTATGAATATGTGTGTATTTTGAGACATTAAAAATAAAGTAACTAATGGAACGAATTGTTATTGTTACATGATCTCTTTGTGGTCTAATTAACGGAAATATGTATTATCTTTAAGCATGAGTGAGTTTGGGTAGAAATTATCTAACAAGATTGCTTGACCGGGTTCACTAGACTGAGCGCCAGTTGCGCTCCCCGAGTTTGGGGCGTGACAAGGATGTGTCTCCTCCCCAGTCCCCTGACCACGGGAATTTGGGGCACAACTACTCACCCCCTCCCCCCCCCTATCCAGATCCCGGAAGGAGGAGGAGTGTCACTCTCTCAGTTTTAAATGGGTGCCATCTGTTGTCCAAGCCGGTGGATCTTGCCAACTATCTGAAGTCGCTGCTTCAAAAATAGATAATAAGGAAATACACTCTCTTCCTGGGGAGTGTATGTTGAATAATGCCATGCACAATGTGGTAGCGATACCGTACTTGTACTCTTACTGGTTATTTTTATTCATCTGTTACAATAGGGTTTTTGACTTTGATATATGTTTGACAGGCCAACTTCCTTGCTTCCGAGGGCCTTCACAGATTGATCCTTGATAAAGAGGGTCTTATGTCCAAGCGGGATCAGTTGTTGGCCGAGAGGGACCAAATTGCTGCTCATCTGCCAATGATGGAAGAAAAAGCTGTTGAGGCCAATGAGTTAGAAGCTTGGTTGCAGCAAAGTGATCAGGAAGTGATGGCCCTCAGCCAAGAAGCCTCTCAAATAAATGTACAGTTTCAAGAAGCTAAATGTTTACGGTGCTCTTGAAGAGGATGTCTCCTATTCATTCTGGCACTAGCATTTGAAGTATTAAGTTAACTTTCAAATGATAAAATCAATCTATCGTTTGGACAAGAAACAAGATAAAAATAAAAGGACTTCATTTTATTCCTTCTATCTTTAAAGTACATAAGCATTCGTTTGCTGAAAAGGAAATTGCCAATACATGTGGCTAACTTGTACAACTTATTTCTACGGGGCTAGTTGTGCAGATGTAACGACCCGGTCGGTCGTTTCAAGAGTTATAGCCTCGTTCCCCCATTTTCTGCTTCATTTTTGTGTTCTTCAGCTGTATTTGATCGTATCGTGTTAGTTGGTTCGGGTTCGGAGTGATTTTGGAGGGGACTGAGACACTTAGTCTCTTTTGAGAAGGCTTGAGTTGGGAAAGTTGATCGGATCTTGACTTATGAGTAAATGACCTCGAATTTGAATTTTGATGGTTCTGTTAGCTCCGTTAGTTGATTTTGGACTTAGGAGCACGTCCGGAATGTGATTTGGAGGTCTGTGGTAGAATTAGGCATGAATTGGCGAAAATTGGAAATCTGACAATTTCGGCCGGCAGTGGAAAAATTTGATATCGGGGTCGGAATGGTTGAGGTCCCAAGGGACTCGGGTGAGTTTCGGGTGGTTATTGGATCACTATTTGGCCTTGGAAGTTGCAAAATACCTGATATCTGGTGTTGGAAAGTTGCAGGTCTCGGATTATTGGAAGTGCGGCCGCGGTATGGATGACGCGGACCGCAGTAGGAGGATGCGGTCGCGATGGGAATTTTGTGGACCGCGGAAGGACTTGATTCAGGATTCGCGCTAGCGGTAAGAATCTCGCGGACTGCGGTAGAGGTTGGTTCAGGACTCACAGACGCTGTGGAATTTCGCGGACCGCGGTAGTGATTGTGCAGCCGCGGTGAGAAATATGCGGATTGCAGACTGGGAGTTCAGAGAGCACTATATAAGCGAGGTTTAGGGTTTTATTTCACATCTTGTAATTTGGGAGCTCGATTTGAGGCAAATTTTCGAAAGTTTTTCAAGGAAATCGTTGGGGTAAGTAATTCTAACTCGATTTTGGTTAATAATCATAAATATATCATTGATTTCACTATTTGATTAGTGATTTGGGATGAAATTTAGGGAAAATTTGTAGAGTTTCATAAAATGAACTTTTGGGATTTGAAAGCTGATTCGAAGTCGAAATTTAGTAGAACTAGTATAGTTAGTCTCGTAATCGAATGGGTTATCGAATTTTGTGACTTTGGTCAGATTTCGAGATGTGAGCCCGGGGCCCAACTTTGAGTTGACCTTTTTGACTTTTGGCCTAAAGCTTAGTATTTTGTTATGGGAATGAGTCCTTTAGCTTGTATTGATTGTATTGAATTGTTTATGGCTTGATTCGGAGCATCCGGAGGTCGATTTGACGGGCAAAGGCATTGCGGAGTAGGAGTTTGGCTTGGTTGAGGTAAGTAACGCTTCCAAACTTAGTTTTGAGGGTTCAAAACCCCGAGCTATGTGTTATATGATTGCATTGAGATGATGCACATGCCAAGTGATAGGCGTGCAGGCGTGCACCGTGAGAATTGTGGCTTGGTTCATCCCATGGCACTGCTTCATGACTCATTCTTGCTGATATCCTTATTTCTATCATGTGACTAAGTAAATATGTTGTAAATCATGCTAGCTATCCTATTAGGGCTTCACGCCGATACTGTTGAGACCCGAGTGGTCGTTTCTTGCTATCATTTCATTAGATTCATTGATATTCTGCACTAAGTTTTTTTCATGCATATCATATCATGTCTCTGTCTCAGTTGTTATTATTTTGGCACATCATATCATTGTTTTGGGCTAGTTTCATGGCATTGTGAGCCCGTGTGTGTGAGACTGGAGAATGATGACTAAGTGAGGCCGAGAGCCTGATTGTGAGTGATAGTTATGGGATCGGGCTGCACGCCGCAGCGGTTATATTGATGATTATGATAGCGCTTGGGCTGTAGGAGCCCCTCCAGAGTCTGTAACACACCCTCAGTGAGCACAGATAATATTTTGAGGGATGAATTTCCTTGGACATGGATTTTTCCGAAGTATTGATATCTGGAGATGGATTTCTCCATAGGGTTGGATTACCCTTCACCTCAGTACCAAGTGACTTATAGTCAGCGATGAGTATGTTCTGGGATGGATTTCCCTAGGTCAGATGGCCATATGCGGTACCTAGTGATTGAGTGTGTGTATATATATACCTGGATACGGATTTCTCCTTGGGGTGGATTACCATTGTCTCTCGGTACTAGTTGACTTGTAGTCAGTGTTGTATATGATCTGGGATAGATTTCCCTAGGCCGGATGTCCATATGCAGTGTCGAGTGGTTAAGTACTTGAGAGTGGGAGCACATGGTGCATTTCATACATTCTATGCATTGGCATATAGAGTTAGTTGAGCTTTATATCTCACATTGTTCATATTCATATTAATTTTCCTGCTTGAGCCGTATTCCTGAACTGATAGCATGCGTACTTTTCTGCATAATTTATGTTTATTTCCCCATTGAGGTTACATTCCTCAGTACATATAAGTCCGTAGTTTGGACTTGTTATATACTGTGACGACCCGGCCGATCGTCTTACAAATTCATGCCCTGATCCCTTGTTATTTGCTTTTTCCATGTTTATTTCTCCTATTTTGAATTGCCGGAATGTTCAGTTTTGAGTTTCGGGAGAGTTTTGGGAAACTTAGTCCCTAAATGAGAGCTTAATTATTGGAAAGTGACCGTAGTTGAAACAGTGTGAAGACGTCCTCGGAATGAAAATCTGATGGTTCTATTAGCTCCGTTAGGTGATTTCGGGTTTAGGGGCGTGTTCGGATTGTGTTTTGGAGGTCCGTAGCTAATTTAGGTTTGAAATGCCGAAAGGTCAAATTTTGAAGTTTCCGGTTTGATAGTGAGATTTTGATCCGAGGGTCGGAATGGAATTACGGAAGTTGGAGTAGCTCCGTAGTGTTGAATGTGACGTGTGTGCAAAATTTCAGGTCATTCGGACGAGGTTTGATAGACTTTTTGATCAAAAGCGTATTTCTAGAGTTTTGGAGTTCTTAAGCTTGAATCCGTGGTTGATTCGTCGTTTCGATGTTGTTTTAGGTGTTTTAAGGATTGGTATAAGTTTGGACAGTGGTATCAGACTTGTTGGTGCTTTTAGCTGAGGTCCGGGGACCTTGGGATTATTTCGGATGGTTGACGGAAGGATTTTGGAGTTTAGAATTGCAGCTTCAGCTACTGGTATTCTGTCATAACCGCACCTACGAGTGTGGGACCGCAGGTGCAGCGTCGCAGAAGCGAGTTTGGGCCAAGCTCTAGGATTTCGCAGGTGCGGCTGGGTTTTCGCAAATGCGGTGCTGCAGATGTAGCCCAGCGACCGCAGATGCGGATCCAGCCCATTAAGTGACTTTTCGCACCTACGATGCATTCTTCCGCAGGTGCGCTCCCTTGACCGCAGATGCAGTAATAGCTGGGCAGAAATATGAAATTTCGAGGGTTTAGTTTCAAAAGTTGGAAATTCGATTTGGAGATCGAGAGAGGGCAATTTTGAGAGGAAATTGAAGAGGAGATCAGTGGGTAACAATTCTTTAACCCTTCCTAGTTATAATCCATCAATCTATAGTTAGTTTCATCATTTAATTTCGGATTGGAGATGAAAATTGGGGAAAAGTTGGAAGAAAGTTCTTAGACCTAAAAATTCGACTTTTGATTAGGAATTTGACCTTAAATTTGGATAATTTTGGTATTCATGAACTCGTGAGAGCATGAGAATTCTGAAAATATAGATTTTACCCGATTCCGAGCTGTGGGCCCGAGGGGCATTTTGGTCATTTTACCTAATTTCGCATATTAGCTTAGAATTTAATTGTATAATCAGTTACTTGAAGTGTTATTTACATTATGAAATTGAATTGAATAGATTTGGGCCATTTGGAGTCGAATACTCGTGGCAAGAACGTGATTTCGAGTTGATTTTGAGCTGGTTCGAGGTAAGTGGCTTACCTAACCTTGTGTGGGGGACTTTCCCCTTAGGATTTGGTAATCGAAATATCTTGTACGTGAGGTGATGAGTGCATACTTGTGCTAATTGTTGGGAATCCGATTTTCATTAAGTAATTACTAGTATGTGTCCTTTCCTGTTTTTATTACTTGCACTATTAAGCATGTTGTTAGCTTAGGAAAGCATGTCTAAGTGACTTAATTGTCTTACTTGCTCAAACTGCCTTACCTGAATTCTATGCAGCATGATAGGCTAGAATTACTTGTTTGCCTTAATATGAAATTTGTCATTCCTGAATATTTTCCTGTTGTTGCTGTGTATTTACAATGGGACTACGGATGTGGGATTCCGGTAGATCCCCCTGCACAGTTATATGGAACTACGGGAATGCACCCGGTAGATTCCCCCAGTACTGGGTATTTACATTTGGAACTACGGAACGAGATTTCGGTAGATCCTTGCGCACTATGAGGTGGACTAAGGGACGGGATCCCGGGAGGTCCATTTGATATGTATATTTGGGACTACAGGACGGTATCCTAGGAGATGCTCGATTGTTACTTTGGTGTTGGACCGTATTTCTTTCTATGTTTACCTTGTCTCTGTAATAGTTGTTGTTGCCCTTTATATCTGGTGTTACTTTTATTGCTACACTTATTTATAATGTTCTGTTTTACATTGTTGAACTTTATATCTTATTTAACCTCAGTAGGACCCTGACCTTCCTCGTCACTACCCGACCGAGGTTAGGCTTGGCACTTATTGAGTATCGATGTGGTGTACTCTTTCCCCTTCTGTGCATGTTTTTCATATGCTAATCCAGGTACTGCGACTCAGTCCTATCACCCTTGAGGCTAGGCGACTGCTCCAGCGACTTCGAGGTATATTTGTCGCGTCCGTAGACCGAGAAGTCCTTTTCCATTCTCACTTTTAAGTATTAGCCCTTCTACATTTCTGTTCTTTGTTAGACATTCTGGAGTTAGACACTGTTAGATATTCAAAGGCTTGTGGTTTCATGAGATTCCGGGTTTTGGGAAAGTGTATTAGTTTTTGAGAAGTTGTATTGTATATGTCGAGCGGCATTTTAAATACTGTTTCATTCAGTTATTTTGGCTTTTAATTATTTTCCACAAGTTTCGTTTATTTTCTGCGTTTGTTAGGGTTACCTAGTCGTAGAAACTAGGTGTCATCACGACAATTCATGGAGGGCAAACTGGGGTCGTGATAAGTTGGTATCAGAGTACTAGGTTCATAGGAGTCATGAATCACAAGTCAGTTTATCAGAGTCTCGTTGATCGGTACGGAGACGTCTATACTTATCTACGAGAGGCTATGTAGCTGTTAGGAAAATTTCACTTCATTTGATTTCCTTGTTGTACGATATTTTAACATCATAATTCTAAACTTCTATATTCTATTCTCTCATAGATGGTGAGGAAATGCGCTACACGAGATAATCAGGCACCCGCGCCCCCTACTACAGCCGTTAGAGGCCGGGGCCTGGGTAGATGCCGAGAACGCGCACGTGGTGCAGCCATATCACCTACGTGAGCTGCCGTCGAGGTACCACCAGCAGTTCCAGCTGGATTCCAGGCACTAGATATGCCTACTACTACTACTGCAGCACTTCAGAAGACTCTGGCGCAGTTCATGAACATGTACACCACTTTGGCTCAGGAAGGGTTGCTTCCCCTTGCTGTAGCTACGTCTCAGGTCGGGGGAGGAGCACAAACTCCCGCCGCTCGCACTCCTGAGTAGCGAGTGCATATCGAGCAGGTCCCTGAGATTATTCCTGTATAACCTACAGTCCGAGATCAGCCCGAGGACAGGGCAGCGACTTCCGAGGATGAGCAGTTGAGGCTTGAGAGGTTCAAAAAGTACAAGCCTCCTGTATTCAGTGGTCTAGTATCGGATGATGCTCTGGGATTTCTGGATGAGTGTTACCGCATTCTCCGTACCATGGGTATATCAAGATCGAGCAGGGTTTCCTTCACTACTTTCCAGCTTCGAGGAGCCGCCTATGAGTGGTGGCGCACCTATGAGTTAGATAGTTCGGATGAGGCTACTTCACTGACTTGGGCTCAGTTTTCAGACCTGTTCCTGAGAGAGTATGTTCCTTAGAGCCTCAGGGACGCGTGGCGCATAGAGTTTGAGCATTTGCGCCAGGGTACTATGACTATTTCGGAGTATGTAGTCAGTTACACTAGTTTGGCTAGACATGTCCCAGCCCTGGTTTCTACTGTTTGTGAGAGGGTTCGCCGGTTTATTATGGGGCTTATTCCCAGCATCAGGTCTAGCATGGCTCGTGAGTTGGAGATGGATATTTCTTATCAGTAGGTGGTAAGCATTGCTAGGAGGATTGAGGGTATGCATGTTAGGGAGAGAGAGGAGAGAGAGGCCAAGAGGTCTCGAGAGTCGGGCCATTTCTCTACTGCCCGTGCCCCAGCAACAGGTCGTCATGGTAAGGGTTATATGAGTTGCCCTATTCATTCAGCTCTTCCAGTAGCCAGTGGTATTCCAGCTCCTCCTAGGCCTTAGGGGCCTTATTATGCACCACCGGTATCTAGCGCACCTCCTACGCGGGGTGCTTTCAGAGGTCAGTCCAGCAGACCTGGCTTGAGCTATTCACAGCCAGCATGTCCTCCCAAATCTTGTTTTAAGTGTGGTGACACATGCCATATGGCGAGGGATTGCCCCAGACTTGGGATGGGTGCACCTCCAAAGACTTCTTAGCCACAGCGTGCCCCACAGAGTTCTCAGGCTATGGTTACAGCTCCAGTTGCTACCCCACCTGCTCAGCCAGCTAGAGGTGGAGGTCGGGGACGTAGAGGTCGCCCTAGAAGGGGAGGCCAGGCCAGATACTATGCCCTTCCTGCTCGTACCGAGTCTGTTGCATCCGATTCTATCATCACAGGTATTATACTGGTTTGTCACAGAGATGCATCGGTTCTGTTCGATCCAGACTCTATTTACTCTTATGTGTCTTCTTATTTTGCTCTGCATTTGAGTGTACCTTGGGATTTTTTGGGTTCCCTTGTTTATGTTTCTACTCCTGTGGGAGATCTCTTGTTGTGGACCGCATTTATCAGTCATTTTTGGTTGCTCTTAGTGGTTTTGAGACCAGAGCCGATTTATTGTTGCTCAGCATGGTAGATTTTGACATTATCTTGGGCATGAACTGGTTGTCGCCCCATTATGCTATCCTTGATTGTCATTCCAAAATCATGATGCTGGTTATGCCAGGTGTACCGTGTATTGAGTGGAGGGGTACTTTAGATCATACTCCCAGTAGAGTTATTTCTTTCCTTAAGGCTTAGCATATGGTTGAGAAGGGGTGTGACGCGTATTTAGCTTATGTGAGAGATGTCGGTATTGATACCCCTTCAGTTGATTCAGTCCCAGTAGTGCAGGATTTTCCCGATGTGCTTCCAGCTGATCTTCTAGGCATGCCACCTGATAGAGATATTGATTTTGGCATTGATCTGTTGTTGGGCACTCAGTCCAGTTATATTCCCCATATCATATGGCTCCTTCTAAGTTGAAGGAGTTGAAGGATCGGTTACAGGAATTGCTTGATAAGGGTTTTATTCATCCTAGTGTATCACCTTGGGGTGATCCTGTCTTGTTTGTGAAGAAAAATGATGGTTCTATGCGTATGTGTATTCATTATCGCCAGCTGAACAAGGTTACAGTAAAGAACTGTTATCCTTTGCCTCGTATTGATGATCTGTTTGACCAGCTTCAGGGCGCACGGGTGTTTTCTAAGATTGACTTGCGCTCAAGTTACCATTAGTTGAAGATTCGAGAACCAGATATCTCGAAGACTGATTTTAGGACTCGGTATGGTCATTACGAGTTCCTTGTCATGTCATTTAGGCTGACCAATGCCCCAGCAACTTTTATGAACTTGATGCACAATGTGTTTCAGCCGTATCTTGACTCGTTCATCATTGTATTTATTGATGATATTCTGGTGTATTCCCGAAGTCGGGAAGATCATGAGCAGCATCTGAGGACTGTGCTTCAAACTCTGAGAGAGAAAAAGTTATATACTAAGTTCTCGAAATGTGAGTTTTGGTTGGATTCAGTGGCATTCTTAGGCCACATGGCATCGAGTGAGGGTAGTCAGGTGGATCCAAAGAAAATAGAGGTTGTGTAGAGTTGGCCCAGACCATCCTCAGCTACAGAGATCTGCAGTTTCCTTGGCTTGGCAGGTTACTACCATTGTTTTGTGGAGGGGTTTTCATCGATTGCAACCCCTATGACCAGGTTGACCCAGAAAGGTGCTCCATCCCAGTGGACGAAGGAGTGTGAGGCGAGCTTTCAGAAGCTCAAGACAGCTTTGACTACAACCCTAATTTTGATATTGCCTACAGGTTCGGGGTCTTATACGGTTTATTGTGATGCCTCGAGAATTGTCCTCAGAGCGGTATTGATACAGGATGGTAGGGTGATTGCTTATGTATCCAGACAGTTGAAAGTATATGAGAAGAATTATCTGGTCCACGACCTTGAGTTAGCCGCCATTGTTCGCGCTTTAAAGATTTGGCGCCATTATTTATACGGTGTGCCTTATGAGATTTATACTGACCATTGGAGCTTGTAGCACCTGTTCAAGCAAAAGGATTTAAATTTGCGCCAAAGGAGGTCGTTAGAGTTGCTGAAGAACTATGATATCACTATTTTGTATCACCTAGGCAAGGCCAATGTGGTGGACGATGCTTTGAGTCGCTGGGTGGAGAGTTTGGGGAGTTTGGCTTATTTACCAGCATTAGAGAGGCCTATGGCGATGGATGTTCAGGCCTTAGCCAGCCAGTTTGTGAGATTGGATCTTTCGAAGCCCAGTCGGGTTCTAGCTTGTGTGGTTTCTCGGTCTTCCCTATTTGATCGTATCAGGGAGCGGTAGTATGATGACCCTCATTTACTTGTCCTCAAGGACAAGGTTCGGCACGGTGATGCTAGAGATGTGACTATTGGTGATGATGGGGTATTGAGGATGTAGGGTCGGATTTGTGTACCCAATTTTGATGGGCTTCGGGAGATGATTCTGGAGGAGGACCATAGCTCACTGTATTCCATTCATCCGGGTGCCGTGAAGATGTATCAGGATTTGAGGCAGCACTACTGATGGAGGCGGATGAAGAAAGATATAGTTGGATTTGTAGCTTGGTGCCTCAACTGTCAGCAGGTGAAGTATTAGCACCAGAGACCGGGTGGGTTGCTTTAGCAGATAGAGATTCCAGAGTGGAAGTGGGAGCGGATCACCATGGACTTTGTAGTTGGACTCCCACGGACTTTGAGAAAGTTCGATGCTATTTCGGTGATTGTGGATCGGCTGACCAAGTCCGCTCACTTCATTCCTGTGAACTACTTATTTTTCGGAGCGGTTGGCAGAGATCTATATCCAGGAGATTGTTCGTCTACATGGTATTCCAGTTTCCATCATTTTAGATAGAGGTACTCAGTTCACATCACGATTCTGGAGAGTCGTTAAGCATGAGTTGGGTACTCGGGTGGAGTTGAGTACAACATTTCACCCTCAGACGGATGGACAGTCCGAGTGCACTATTCAGATTCTTAAGGATATGCTCCGTGCGTGTGTGATCGAGTTTGGAGGGTCTTGGGATCAGTTCTTGACATTGGCGGAGTTTGCCTACAACAACAACTATCAGTCCAACATTCAGATGGCATAGTATGAGGCTTTATATGGTAGGCGGTGTAGATCCCTGGTGGGTTGGTTTGAACCGGGTGAGGCTAGATTATTGGGAACAAAATTGGTTCAGGATGCTTTGGAGAAGGTTAAAGTGATTCATGATAGACTCCATACAGCCCAGTCCAGACAGAAGAGTTATGCGGACCGGAAGGTTCGTGATGTTTCCTATATGGTTGGAGAGTGGGTTCTACTTCGGTTTTTGCCTATGAAGGGCGTTATGAGATTTGGGAAAAAGGGCAAGTTGAGTCCGAGGTTTATTGGCCCTTTTGAGATATTGAGGCGTGTTGGGGAGGTTGCTTATGAGCTTGTCTTACCTCCCAGCTTGACAGGAGTTCATTCGGTATTTCATGTTTCGATGCTTCGGAGGTATCACGGTGATCCGTCGCACGTGTTGTATTTCAGTTCAGTGCAATTGGACAAGGATCTATCCTATGTTGAGGAGCCAGTGGCAATATTGGACAGACAAGTTAGAAAGCTGAGGTCAAAGAACATTGCATCAGTAAAGGTTCAGTGGCGGGGTCAGCCGGTCGAGGAGGCGACCTGGGAGACCGAGCAGGATATGCGCAACTGTTACCCTCATCTTTTCACTACTTCAAGTATGTCTCTATACTCGTTCGAGGACAAATGAATGTTTAAGTGTAGGAGGATGTGACGACCCGCGACCTGGCTAGTCGTCTTAAGAATTTTTGCCTCGATCCCCTATTATCTGCTTTCCCCGTATTTATTTCTGCTATTTTGAATTGTCGGGATGTTCGGTTTTGAGTTTCGGAGAGTTTTGGGATACTTAGTCCCTAAATGAGAGCTTAAGTGTTGGGAAGTTGACCGTAGTCGGAACAGTATGAAGTCAGCCTCACAATGGAAATCCGATGGTTCTGTTAGCTCCTTTGGGTGATTTCGGGCTTAGGGGCATGTTCGGATTGTGTTTTGGAGGTTCGTAGCTAATTTAGGCTTGAAATACCGAAAGGTCGAATTTTGAAGTTTACAGTTTGATAGTGAGATTTTGATCCGAGGGTCGAAATGGAATTCTGGAAGTTGCAGTAGCTCTGTAGTGTTGAATGTGACGTATGTACAAATTATAGGTCATTCAGACGAGGTTTGATAGACTTTTTGATCGAAAGCATATTTCTAGAGTTTTGGAGTTCTTAGGCTTGAATCTGTGGTTGATTCGTCATTTCGATGTTGTTTTAGGTGTTTTAAGGATTGGTATAAGTTTGGACGGTGGTATTAGACTTGTTGGTGCTTTTGGTTGAGGTCCCGGGGGCCTCCAGATGATTTTGGATGGTTGACAAAAGGATTTTGGAGTTCAGAGCTGCAGCTTCAGCTGCTAGTTTTCTGTCATAACCGCACCTGCGAGTGTGGGACCGCAGAAGCGGCTAAGTGGCCATAGAAGCGAGTTTGGTCCAAGCTCCAGGATTTCGCAGGTGCGGCAGGGTTTTCGCAAAAATGGCACCACAGATGCGGCCCAGCGACCGCAGATGGGGACACAGCCCGTTAAGTGACTTTTCTCACTTGTGATGCATTCTTCCGCAGGTGCGGGACCACAGGTGCGAGACCGCAGGTGCGCTCCCTTGACCGCAGGTGCGGTAATAGCTGGGCAGAAATATGAAATTTCGAGGGTTTAGTTTCAAAAGTTAAAAATTCGATTTGGAGCTCGGGAGAGGGCGAATTTGAGAGGAAATTGAAGAGGAGATTAGTGGGTAACAATTCTTTAACCCTTCTAGGTATATTCCATCAATCTATAGTTAGTTTCATCATTCAATTTCCGATTGGAGATGAAAATTGGGGAAAAGTTGGAAGAAAGTTCTTAGACATAAAATTCGACTTTTGATTGGGATTTTGACATTAGATTTGGATAATTTTGGTATGCATGAACTCGTGAGAGTATGAGGATTCTGAAAATATAGATTTTACCCGATTCCAAGACGTGGGCCCGAAGGGCATTTTGGTTATTTTATCTAATTTCGCGTATTAGCTTAGAATTTAATTGTAAAATCAGTTACTTGAAGTGTTATTTACATTATGCAATTGAATTAAATAGATTTGGGTCATTTGGAGTCGAATACTCGTGGCAAGAATGTGATTTCGAGTTGATTTTGAGTTGGTTCGAGGTAAGTGGCTTGCCTAACCTTGTGTGGGGGACTTTCCCCTTAGGATTTGGTATATTTGGTGATTGAAATGCCTTGTACGTGAGGTGACGAGTGCGTACTTGTGCTAATTGTTGGAAATTCGGTTTTCATTATGATTTTACTAGTATGTTTCCTTTCCTGTTTTTATTACTTACACTATTAAGCCTGTTGTTAGCTTAGAAAAGCATGTCTAAGTGACGTAATTGCCTTACTTGCTCAAACTGACTTACCTGAATTCTATGCAGTATGCTAGGCTAGAATTACTTGTTTGCCTTAATATGAAATTTGTCATTTCTGAATATTTTCCTGTTGCTGCTGTGTATCCACATTGGGACTATGGATGTGGGATTCCGGTAGCTCCCCCTTGTCTATTTATTTTGGGACTACGGATGTGGGATTCCGGTAGATCCCCCTGCACAGTTATATGGAACTAGGGGAATGCACCCGGTAGATTCCCCCAGTACTAGGTATTTACATTTGGGACTACGGAATGGGATTCCAGTAGATCCCCCCGCACTATGAGTTGGACAACGGGACGGGATCCTGGGAGATCCATTGGATATGTATATTTGGGACTACAGGATGGTATCCTAGGAGATCCCCGATTGTTATTTTGGTGTTGGACCGTATTTCTTTCTGTGTTTACCTTATCCTGTAATAGCTGTTGTTGCCTTTTATATCTGGTGTTACTTTTATTGCTGCACTTATTTATATTGTTCTGTTCTACACTGTTGAACTTTATATTTTATTTAACCTTAGTAGGGCCCTGACCTTCCTCGTCACTACCCGACCGAGGTTAGGCTTGGCACTTACTGAGTACCGCTGTGGTGTACTCATGCCCTTTCTGTGCATGTTTTTCATGTGCTAATCCAGGTACTGCGACTCAGTCCTATCACCCTGAGGCTAGGCGACTGCTCCAGCGACTTCGAGGTATATTTGTCGCGTCCGCAGACCGAGGAGTCCTTTTCCATTATCGCTTTTAAGTATTAGCCCTTCTATATTTATGTTCTTTGTTAGACATTCTGGAGTTAGACACTGTTAGATATTCAAAGGCTTGTGGTTTCATGAGATTCCGGGTTTTGGGAATGTGTATTAGTTTTTGAGAAGTTGTATTGTATCTGTCGAGCAGCATTTTAAATACTATTTCATTCGGTTATTTTGGCTTTTAATTATTTGTTCTGCAAGTTTTGTTTATTTTCCGCATTTGTTAGGCTTACCTAGTCGTAGAGACTAGGTGTCGTCACGACAGTTCATGGAGGGCAAACTGGGGTCATGACACTCACTGCGTTGGTGCACTCACGTTACCCTCTGCACCTTGTGTGCAGATCTAGGTACTTTCGGTCCCAGTGGCAGTCATTGATCGAGGTTGCAGGCTTTGGTGATTGTTGAGGTATCTGCATGGTGTTCGCAAGCCTCAACCATCCTTCTCTATTCTAGTCGTGTTTCAGTTGTATTCAGTGAACATTGTAGTAGACTATGCTATTTCTCTAGACGCTCATATACTCCGTGACACCCTGGTTTTGGGCCGGTTGTATCGTATTATGAATTTTTCCTTATATTTTTAAATAAGTTATTTTAACGATAAAAGATTTTTTTCCGCAAATCTTCTAAATTTTAGTATTGTGTTGTTGTATTACGTTGAGTTGAGGTTGTTCTAGTTCCACGATAGGCGCCATC
The DNA here is from genome assembly GCF_000393655.2 of Nicotiana sylvestris. Taxonomy (NCBI): domain Eukaryota; kingdom Viridiplantae; phylum Streptophyta; class Magnoliopsida; order Solanales; family Solanaceae; genus Nicotiana; species Nicotiana sylvestris. The sequence goes on from NC_091063.1 coordinate 93,134,515, forward strand.
ACGACAGGTTGAGTTTTGGGTCGTGACAGCAGTCCCCGATCCAGATGAGACATTATTGTTCCCGAGACTCGTAGTCTCGATTATCGTGGAAATCATGTTGTCGTATTCTCATACTATCCCCCTCCCCCAGTGTTTGAATGTGAAGTATGCGAATTGGAACACTGGAAGTCTTGCTCCTTTGAGGAAAAGCACTTGTGAACGATTGGATAATCTTTGGTTCGATGGCAATCTTCGTTTCCTATTAGGAACTTTTCCATCGAGCCAAAGATTATCTAACCATCCCATAGTGGCTTGTTGTTTCAACGCCTTGTCATTTAAATGTCTTAACTTTGCTAATGATACTCCCTTCGTAGTATGCTTTTCATTGTTGCCTCATTAAAAACCTTGCCAGAAAAATCCTATTGGGACAAAACTAGATGAAAGGAAAAGAGTGCAGCACATACTTTCAGTATAGGCAGGATCCATCAGTAGAAGTACCTCTTGAGGTTAGTCACGTTCCAGTTGCTAGGCAATTTGACTTCATCTTAATCCTCCTGCTCGTGTGAACCTTTACCAATGACAGCTGAAACCGGTAGGCAATTTGACTCCATATTGATCCTCGCACGTTGGACCTAGCTTCCCTGCGTTGATTTGTCAACTATTCTAAGTGAATTTCCTCAAAACCAAGTCTTCTACTTCAAAGTAGTCGATATTGGTCCTTCAGTTATAGTACCTTTCCTATAGTACCTCTACTTCTGAGCAATCATTCTTATGTGTGCCAAGCCCCTGTGTTCATCAAGCAATTCTATCTTGACCAACAATGCCTCATTATTCGCTTACTTGTCCGTTCGGAAGAATCATAATGTCATTTCTCCCACTTCTACCAGGATCAGAACTTCTGCACCATATATGATAGAGAAAGGTGTCTCTCCCATATTTGATTTTGCCTTTATCAGTTACACCCATAGCACGCCCGGTAACTCTTCGGGCCACTTGCCTTTAGCCGCTTCTAAGCTCTTTTTGAGGTTTTGAATGATCACCTTATTGGTCGATTCCGCCTGCCCATCAGTGCTTGGATGGTATGGTAAAGATGTTATCCTTTTGATCTTCAAGTGTTCAAGAAATTTTGTCACTCTTGAACCTATGAATTGTGGCCTTTTATCACAAGCAATCTCCTTCGGTATTCTAAACCGACAAATTATGTTTTCCAAGAGGAAGTCGACCACTTCGCGCGTACCGATCTTTTGGTAAGGACTGGTTCAACCTATTTAGTGAAGTAATCACTTAAAATTGAAAGAAATATTACCTTCCTGGGACCCGGTGGCAGCGGCCTAACTATATTCATCCCCTATTTCATGAATGGCCATGGGGATAGTATCGAATGCAAGAGTTCTGCCAGTTTGTGCGCCAACTGTGCATGGCGCTAATACTTGTCGCATTTCTGAACGAATGCCTTTGCATATTGTTCTATCAAGGGCCAATAGTATCCTACCCTAGCCAGTTTTAGCACCAACGAATTTGCCCCGGAGTGAATCGCACAAATTCCTTCATGGACCTCTCTAATTACATAGTCCGCTTCTAAGGCTCCTAGACATCGGACCAAAGGGCCTTGGAAAGATCTTCTATACAATTGTCCACCCAAGAGGCTATAGCGAGCCATTTTGGTGTTTAGTGCCTGGAACGTCTTCAGGTCTTCAGGCAACTTGTCATGCCAAAGATACTCGATGAACTCATTCCTACAATCCCAGGCTAGGTTGGTTGTATTTACTTCACAATAGTTGTCCACATCCAGCACCGAATGCATAAAGTGAATGACAGTGCTAGAGTCGGATCCTTTCATCTCTGTAGAAGACCCCAAATTGGTCAATGCATCTGCTTCTATAATTTCTTCTCTTGGGATGTGGGTGATCGACCTCTCCTTGAACCGTGTGAGCAAAGTTTGAACTTTAATCACATATTGTTGCATACGTTCCTCATTTGTGTCAAAGATCGCATTTACTAAGTTTACTACCAGCAGTGAATCACATTTGATCTCTATGACCAAAAGAGGCCAAGTCCTTGGGTCCGTTCGAGTCCTGCAATCAATGTCTCATACTCGGTTTTATTGCTAGTTAAAGGAACAATTTTTATGGCATGCCACAGGGTCTCCCCCGAATGGGTGATTAGAACCACCTCGAGCCCAGGCCATTTCATATTGGAAGCTCCGTCTATGAACAAGGTTCGAACTCTTTATGTCATTTCTGACACCATCACTGCTTCTTTTGCAGCCAAAGGCAGTAAGTAACCCAAGACTGAAATCTGCCATAAAGTCGGCCAGAACTTGCGATTTGATCACAGTCCTGGGCTTATATTTAATATCAAACTCGTTAATTTCAACTTCCCATTTGGCCAACCGACTTGACAACTCAAGTTTGTGAAGGACATTCCACAGGGGAAAGGTTGTCACGACAGCTACGGGGTGGCACTGAAAATAAGGCCTATGTTTTTTAGAGGTGACTACGAGAGCTAAGGCCAGTTTTTTGAGGTACGGATAATGAGTTTCTCCTCTTGACAAAATTTTGCTAACATAATAGACAGGAGATTGCGTACCTTCATCCTCCCGGACTAGAACAGCACTAACTACTACCTCAGAGACCGGTAAGTATATTAGCATCTATTCATTTTTGCCTGAATTTGATAGTAACAAGGGGCTTGATAGGTAATGTTTAGGACTTTTAAGGTATGTTGACATTATGGAGTCTATTCCAAATTGTTCTTGTTCTTCAGAAGTGATAAAAAGTGATGACATTTTTCCAAGGATCAAGAGATGAACCTGCTTAGAGAGGCCAATCTTCTGGTTAGCCTTTGGACTTCTTTCACACTTGTCAGATGGTCTGGTATGTCCTTGATGGCTTTGATATTATTGGGATTTACCTTGATTCCCCTTTGTGAAACCCAAGAACTTAGCGGAGTTAACCCCAAACGCTCATATTTCGGGCTTGAGTTTCATGTTGTGCTTCCTCAGCATATCGAAGGTTTCCAAGAGGTGTTTTAAATGGTCACCTGCATTCAAAGACTTGACCAACATGTCATCTATGTGGAATTCCCTTGTTTTACCTATTTGTTTCCCAAACATCTTGTTTAAGAGCCTCTGATAGGTGGCTCCAGCGTTTTTAAGCCCGAAGGGCATCACTTTATAGCAATATGTGCCAAAGGTTGTTATGAACGAAGTCTTTTCCTGATCCTTCAAGCTCATATTAATTTGATTGTACCCAGAATAGGCATCAAAAAAAACTCATTAACTCGTGTCCGGCCATTGCATCAATCATTTAACCAATATTTGGCAGTGGGAATGAGTCTTTTGGGCATGCCTTTTTCAAGTCTTTGTATTCTACGCACATTCAAAATCTATTATTCTTTTAGGAACTACAACTACATTAGCTAGCTAGGTGGGATACTTTATCTCCCGGATTAAACCGATGTTAAGTAATCGAGTTACTTCTTCCTTAATAAACCTATTTTTGACCTCGAATATCGGGCATTTTGTTTGCCTCACCAGAGGGATGCTTAGGTCCAGGCTTAGCTTATACATGACCATCTCTAGCGGGATACCTATCATATTCAAGTGCGACCATAAAAAACAACCAACGATAGTTTTACAAAAATCAATAAATCCTGACTTGAGCTCAGGGTTGAGTCTTGTTCCCAAGTGAAATTTTCTCTCTAGGAATTCCTCAAACAAAGCTACTTGTTCGAGTTCTTCTGTCGTGGACTTGGTTATGTCTGCCTCTTCCGGTACCTGAAAGTATCTTGGTACCTGGTGGGATTCCGACGACCTCACATCCTTATCATCTTCGCTTGGCTCGGGAGTAGGCGTTGGTTCCTGTAATTGCTATTTATTGGATCCTTTCCCCCTACTACTTGAAATTGACATTGCGTTCGTTTCCTTTTCTTCCGGTTGATCTACTTTTATCTGTTTGATTCCTTATAGGGTCGCTAATTTTAGCAGTTGGTGATATGGTGATGGTACAGCATTTATCTCATGTAATAATGGTCTACAAATGATTATGTTGTAGCTCATGTCACTGTCCCCCACTTTAAATAAGGTGGTCTTGGTGACCCCCTTCAATGTTTGTGGGCAGAAAGATCTCCTATCGGGTTGTCACACTTTCCAGATTGAACCCGGTGAGGAGCTTTGCTATCGGAATGATGCTTCCGGTTAACTTGGTTTGTTCCAATACTCTCCATTAAAAGATGTTGGTTGAGCTTCCTGGGTCAACCAAAACACGTTTAATCATAAAATCTAGAACATTAAGAGAAATACCATGGCTTCATTATATGGCACGAGAAGTCTGTTGTTAAGGTGATGCCGTCTCGGCAATTTTTTAGAGTCTCTTGTTATGGGTCACCAATACTTTTGTATTCTTGGCCACCGAGAATGTTACACTATTGATTTTAGTCCCTCCAAAAATCATGTTGATAGTCAACTGAAGAGGGTCTTCCCCTATCTTCGAGGGCTCTGCGTTATCTTGGTTGCAGCCGTAGTTATTTTTGGATCGATTGCTCAAGAACTCCCTGATATTGATGTTCTTCAACATCGTTGCCACCTCCTCGCTCAAATGCCGACAGTCCTCAGTTCGGTGGCCATGAGTCCCATGATATTTGCACCATAAGTTAGGACCATTTTGGTTGGGATCGAATCTTATTGGTTTTAGGAATTGTGCCTCTTTGATATTCCTCATTGCCGATACCAACTCCACGAAGCTAAACTTGAAATTGTACTCTAACAACCTATGATAAGTGGAATACAATGACCCCGATACCTTTTTGTCTTGCAACGATCGGTTGGTTCAGCCATGGTCAGTTTTGCTTTCGAGAGCGAACCTATCTGAGGACCAGAACCCTTTACTACCACGTCCCTCGGCTCTATCGTAAGGCAATAAGCGACCTTTGGATGCTCGTTGGTCTACATCAAAATCATCCTTGACCTTATCCTAGCTCTTGTCTCGGTCCCACCCCTTGGTTGATGTCGGGAACCCGATATAATAATCTTCTATCCTTATCTTCGACTCATAGTGGTTATGGACATCTGCCCATGTGGCCGCCTAGAATTCGAGCAGGCTTTCCTTCAACTTTTGGGAGGCATCGAGGCTTCTCGAGTTCAGACCCTTAGTGAATGCCTCTGATGCCCATTTATCTAGTACGGGCGGTAACAACATCTTTTCTTTTTTGGAACCTGATAACGCAGAAATTCGAACCCTCCTTGAATAATTCTAAATATGTTCGCCTACCGAGCCTAGACCTTCCTAACCCCGGCATGGGCCTTAATGAAATAATCTGCAACCATTTCAAAAGAATCTATTGAGTGTTGAGGTATGAGTGAATACCATGTCAATGCCCTTTTCGTGAGGGTTTCTCTGAATTTGTTCAATCTCATGTTGAGCCAAGTCGTTTCCTTTCACTTCCATTGTATAAATTGTGATGTGCTCTTGAGGGTGGCCTGAAGTCCCATCGTACATCAGAATGTCTGGCATTTTGAACCATTTTTGGAATCAATTCCGGTGTTTTGATCGGCTTAAATAGTAAATGGGTGTACTTCTTCGAATCTTGGCCCTTCAACACTGGTGTTGTGCCCGAAATCTGGTCCATTCGAGCGCGAAACTCCTTCGTGTTCTGATCCATCTGCTTGTTCATCGCCCTCATGAATCTCATGAGTTCAATTTTGAAGGCATCATTACCGTTGTTATTACCGGATTTGCTATCAGTACCCCTGGTTATGTCGAAACCAACCTCTCTCATCGGGGCGTTATTATCTACTCTTTGAGCCGTTTGATTTAAAGGAGAGTTGGGAGGAACTGGGCCTCTTCCTTTTGCATTGTTGGAAGCACCTAATATTGCCTGCTTCAATTCTATCATGACTTGGTCCTACCTTGAGAGATGGTCCATGATGGTTTTTTGTTGCTCTCTTAAGATCCTTACTCTTTCCGCAATGTGTTCGTCCTCCGCATCATCGGGAGTTGGCACCCGCACATGTTAGGGATATTCTCTGCCATGGACCGGAGTTGCAACGTCCCCCCTCGTTGTGGGTGTCACTGATTGAATCCTCGTGTTGAGGCAGATGTTCGTGTGCTTCAACGTTATGTGCGATGTTGACATCGCTAGCTTTCATTTTCGATTTTTGCTATGAAATAAAAAATCAAATAGGTTAGTAATAGATGCAAGGATCAACTTAATTACGCAATTATCTAAGCCTCATGGTGGGCGCCAAACTATTTACCTGTAAAACAGTACAATTGAATTTATTGCGTGGTTTATAGATAAGCGAACTGATTTGATCCAAAATAATAAATAAATTAAATTAAATTAAAAATAATATTCGTTAAAATCAAAGGAAATGGCAAGCCTAACTCCGGGAATAATGCTTCCAGGGACAGAAGTCGGAGCAATATCAGACAGAAAGTAAAGTTGTATTCTTCAGCTTGAGAATAAAGTATAGCATAAGTTCTATCAGAGATTTCGTGTCCCTGATGGTTGTTGAAATCACTATTTATAGTCATACTTAGGAAACAATATCCTAGGATCAACCGCTCTTAAATGGCAATAAAGGGGGTCATTGATGAAGGTGTAACGGCAGGCCATGAATGCTAAAAGTATATAATGTAATAGCTTAAGCTTTGAGCATTAACGGTGTCAAAAATACTTAACCCTTATGTTGACGTTAAATGATAATTGTAGTTCATTCTATTAAGTATCCCTTATTGGTGAATATCTAAAATAAATTATAAACAACCTAATATAGTATGTCGAATTGCACTAAAAGAAAACGGGTGCATGAATGTTTTTGTGTTCATGCAGTTTGAGAGAACGGTAAAAGAAATTCATTACGTTACCGATATATATAACTTAATTTCTATATAAAAAGGATAAAATTAAAATTGAAGACTGAAGCAAATATGCTTATTAATCAATAAAGAAAATTATCAAAATTTATTAATATAAAATAACCCCAATCAAATAACAAAAAAAATATATTGTAATACTTTTCTTTATATTAATTATTATATAATTTATATAATATATAGTAATAATAATAAGAAGAAGAATTTAAAATAAATTTGGGGCTTTCAAATTTTGGGAGCCTAATAATGTCACCGAAAGCGAGTTGGTAGGGGCACCTGAGATCTTGAGAATGGATCAAGGAAATCCTGATGCTCCGCCAGCCATTTCTCATGCTGAACAGGCTATGGGGGATCTGGATCTAGCCTTGCCATTGGGGCCGCCGAGCCCCTTGGTTTGCTTACTGAAATATATGCATCCGTAGACTCAATCCCTTTTTTTGGATAAGAATTTCGAGCCGGAAAGCAAGACAAAGTAAGTTAACGTGGGATGCTCTCAATGGCCATAGACCTGAATGGTTGGAGTGTGCAGGATTGCCTATAGAGCCGCCCCTGATTCTCGATAACTTATTTTGGAATTACTATTCCATCCTTTGGCAGGTATAAGTTATTATAGTACTATTTTATCCTGAGATAACTTATCCCAAAATTAGTAACCAAATAAGGGATGCGATATTAAATTTTTATCCCAAAATTATTTTTGTTTATCCATCCTAGGGATAAGGTAGGGACCTTATGAAGGACTGAGAGTTGAGATGATCTTCAATGCGGAGGCTACTGGAGGACCTTTACTGAGTCAACAATGAATTACATTCACTCTGTTCTATTCCCATTTAGAGATATACAAGAAAAATACAAAAAAGAGAATGTGTATAAATACTATATCTGTGTGTATACATGCAGCATTCCTTTCTTTTTCCTTTTTTTGGGGGAGGGTAGAGGGGGGTGTTGGGTGGATGCTACTAAATTCATTAGAAACCGCATTTCACTTTCCTTTCATGTGCCCATTCTTAATAAATCAACATCAAGTATACAAAGTTTAAAATCCCCTTCCCCGAGTTGAGATGTCAACTAAAAAGTCGACTAATTTAATTGAATCTTAACAAGCATAAATAAAACATAATCCTTACATTTTAAGAAAAAATATAATAAGATACTAGGAGTAGTAATTACTAGAGCTGTCAATATGGCTGGGTCGGGCTAGTCCAGTCCGGCCCATATGAGCTTAGCAATTGACGGGTTGGACTAGGCTAGCCCACCATTTTGATGGGCCTTATAATGGTCAGCTTACTCCAGCCCTATGTGGGCTGTGGGCCCTCACGGAGCTGGCGCATCATTTTTTAAAGTATAATTTTTTTTAAAGTTCTGACCTAAAAAAAGGATTATTATTTAAAAGTTAAAAAATATCTTATTAGAATTTTTTGCAAAACTTAATAACTTTTTATATTGTTCTAATATATCACAATAAACCTTAAAAGAGTAAAAGACAAGACTATATTTCATTCACTAAAAGTTAAAACTCAAACAAACTATTCTAGAGAACGTTCATGATGCTTATGGGGTATCCAACACATCATTTTCATCAAACACATTTGAATCTGTTTGTGACAAGGTTGTCTTTAACATCTTCACTTTCATCTACATCTACATTTCATATGCAATATTAATTAGTTAAATATTAAGAATAATTAAATTTTAAAAACAAATAATATTCAAATTCACATAAAAAAAATATTACCAGTTTGAGTGTGAGAAAAGTTGTGCAACCAATTTCGAGTAGTAACAAGTGTTTGGACAATTTAATAAAAATTCAACTTCTGTACTTTGTAAGAACACGCTCACCAATGCTAAATGGCGATTCCGATGCTACAGTGGTAATAGTAATACTAAGTACATCACACGCCATCACTGAAAGATCGAGATATTTTCCAGAATGGTCCTTCTAATACATGACAACAGCTATCTATTGAAACATCTCAAGATCAAGCTTTGGTTCCTCTAAAAAAAGATCCAATTCTGACTTTCCATCTCTAGACGCAGTATACTTTTTATTTTTTTTTACATATTTTAAATAAATATTTTATTAGGCTCACGGGCTTGCCCAGCCCAGCCTCAGTCAAGCCTCACGGGCCACGTGTTTACTTGGGCCGAGCTTAAAAGCCTTGTTTTTAAATGGGCTCCAAAAATTCTAGCTCAACCCTGCTAAATCACATGCTGGACTAGGCTGGCCCAACAGGCCAAACCCATATTGACAGTTCTAGTAATTATGGATACATGAAAACTGGGCACGACAGTGGTTGAATTAAGATTTTATGGTTTAATCTTTAAAGTTTTTAGCATTAAATTCAGTCTTACAAAAATACTAAATTGAATTGAATTAGTAACACCAAGTTACATCTGCCACTGGGCGTTGAAGCCACAAAAAGAGTATAGAAAAATAGAAAATGAGAAAGCGGATTAGTGATCCACGAGACTGAACTGTTGATATATATATTTTTGATAAAGAGAAACCAATATTTCCTTTTAGGGAAGGGGAAGAGGGGATCTGATCCTGTAGCTTCGTGATGAAGGAATCACCTCAAAATTCATACTACTTTTGATTTCCGAGTCATGAACCTGAATTAAGAAATAAAGAAAGTGCTTTTGTTTCTTTTCGCTAGATCAAATTTTAATATGTCTATAATTAATAGTACATTCTTTGATCAGTCCACACATAGAGACTACATACATGAGGTGCTTTTTGCGGAGAAACTTCATCGTTTCCTTGCTCACCGAACCCCTCTATAAAAATAATACAGTATTATTTGATTACAAGGCATCACATTGTCAAATAAAAAGTAATCCTTTGAATATTTAATTTGTTCTCTGGCCACTTTATTAGCCTCCAAATTGAAAGAAATCCTCTAAAAATTAGCTCTCCATCTTTTTAGCTTTTCGTTCTAATGAACCACATGCTTATCAAACCTTGCCCCCTTCCTCGTATGTGTGCCACCTCTTTATATTGGTTTCTATCTCCACCTTGTTATATCTCACGGTCGATATCGATTTTCAATTTAATAATTTCAATCTTTATGTTCTCGACATCTAATATATTGGTCACTTGTACAATTATGAGTTCAGATTTTAATATTTATTAAAATTTTAATCATTTTTTAGATATATATTCATGCTTAATATAATAAATACGACTAAATTCTTATGAACTCTAAATACATCCCTCAGTACACCCCTTGCAGATCAAGTCGCTGCTGGGTGCTGGCCCTCTAAATAAACGAAATTAAAGTGTTCCAAAAATTATGGTTTAAACTTTAAAAAAATAAAAACATCTCAACCTTTAGCAATACTCAAAAGACCAAAGTATTTAAATTTTCCCTGAAAGATAATTTAAAAGAGCAGAGTTCAAGTTCTACTGTTAAAAATTTGAGTTGTACTAGTAATTTGAGTTGTAAGTATTTTCACTATCTTTTTGTGATAATGCATAATTACCTCATTGAGGTTGTAGCACATTACCTAATGCACCCTTTAATTTTGCGGGTGACCTATGATCACCTTATTTTTAGTGGAATTATTACCTTATTTGGAACTTACGTGGCACTTGTTGTGTAATGTACTTGATGCATGCCCATAAAAAGCTCCAAAATGACTTTTTTTTCTTTTTCTTTTTTTTTTCGTTTTCTCTCTCTTTTGTTTCTTTTCCCTATTACTCCATACCCATTTAACTATTTTCATACATCTCTATGCAACTTCCACCAAATTCCTCCCCTTTTCTTTTCTTTTTTTTAACTTGTTAATTTTGTCTTGTTTGCTCTCTGTCTTTGCTTCAAGAATTATTTGGATTTCTTTTGGTCACACGAATTTATCGATGAGATTGGAGTCACCAAATCAATTATCGTCCTTGGAATATACACAAATTTTCTAGGCCTTCAACTTCTTGGCAACTTTCATGGCCTGTTTCTGGACTTCCATTACCAAATACTTGGAGATCTAGAATGAAAGCTTATAAATAAAGGTTTAATAAATACAAATATATAAAGAAGCAAAGGAAGAAGAACAATTATTTTCGTTTTCACATGCTTAAGGGGTTTTGAGGATACTGGGCTTTGGAAAAGGTCATTGGAAAATGACGGAACAATAGCGGTAATGGTGGTTTTGAATTTTTGGATTTTGTAGTGGTGCTTTTGGTGGCAATTCGAATCTTCAGAATTTGATTTAGTTTAGTTTTATGATGATTTTACTTTTTAAATTCTAATCTGATGGGAATTTAATGGTGTTTGATGGTGGCTACAATGAAGATGGTAGCTTTGGCAATGATGGTGGCGGCTATAGAGAAAGAGATGTTGGTAGTGAAAAAGTAATCGCCGATAGAGAAAAAGAAAAAGGAGAAATCACAAAATAGAAAAAGGGACAATGCATAAAATCCACCCCATCTTATGACCCATTTACCAAGTATACACTTTTTCTTTTCGGGGGTCCTATTACCCTCCTGAACTTATTTTTACCATAATTGATGTAACATTATATGCTCAATTAAACCCTACTGTGACTACACCTCTTCCAAGCGCGTGAGGACTAATTTTAAAAGGTCCATCTGTGATTCAATTGCCACGTGTATGCCAAATAAGTCATAAAAAAGGGTCCCAAACGACATATCCAATAAACCACTTTATTTTTACATTCTCATGGAAGAAGGGGCGGAAAATTGAAGAAGAAACATTAAGGCTTTTGAATTTGAGCAAATAATTTTACTCTCAGAAAATGCAGCGGTGCCAGAACCTCGCCGACAACTCGAATGGAACTAGCAACCAACGAACGGAGCTTTAACTGAACTCGATCTCAATAGAAACTGCTTTTATGAGGAAAAAGGGTTGTAAAAACGGAAGGAGGAGAGGGAGGTTTAGCTGCGGCTGCTTCTTTCTTTTTCTGTCCAGAGCAAATTTGTGCAAATATTTTTCAAGATTTTTGGCTAAATCAACACCCCAGTCAGATTTTAAATCCCTGAGTGGCTGTACAACACTGTGGAGAGCTTGTGTCTTAAAATTTGATGGAAGAAGCTACTAGTATTCATAGAGGAAAAAGAAAGTGGCGTTGCTACTGGAGTGATTATGATTGGAGTGATTTTATGGAAGGAATCGAAGAGGGAGATTAAGAATTTGGTTTGGACTGCCCGTCGAAAATGGGAGAGTATGAAAGGAAATAATAAAATAGGGTAGGGTTTAATTAATGAATGAGTTTAATTTAGTTTAGAATAAAAGGGATCTGATAAAATGAGAGGGAATTGAGTGGGACCCATTAGCGCGTGTATACACAATAATCTTATAGATGGGGGTTGGGTTTAATTGAGCATATAATGTTAAATCAATTATGGTAAAAATAAGTTCAGGGGGTAATAGGACCCCCGAAAAGAAAAGGTGTGTAGTTGGTAAATGGGTCATAGGATGGGGTGGATTTTATGCATTATCCCATAGAAAAAAAAAAGAAAAATTAAAATAAAATTGACGTGGCGTCACATGATTGATGTGTGTGTGTGTTCACGTATATTTTGTGAAATGGAGCTTGTCAGAAAAGGGGGTAATTACACCATTTAAAACGATTATAAGAGGGTCATAGGCCCCTCGCAAAATTAAAAGGTGCATTAGGTAATTTGCCCCAACATCAATGGGATAATTATGTATTATCCCTATCATTTTTCAATGGACATTTTCTATTTTTTGATTACCTATGTAAATATAATTGTCGCAACGCAAAAACCCATCAAGTCATGATGACACCTAACCTCAATCTGCTAGGCAAGCCAACCAACATATATACAATCTAAACCAGGAATCATCAAATACTAATACAAGAATGCGGAAATCACTACAACTATCCCAAGAACTAGTAGTGCAAGTCATGAACGACTAAAAATAAGAATAATATACCGATACAGAGATGGATTACATCATCTATTTAGAAGATACATAAACACTAAACTACTATGCACAAAGTGGTAGTTTATATATGGAACATTGGTACATATTCAATTGTCACGACCTAAATCTCCCTTCGTAGGAAGTCGTGATGACACCTAGTCTTAGGGACTAGGTAAGCCTAACATTTACCGAAATAACAACAATAATAAATAACGATTGACAAATGCGAACAAGAAATCTTGATATAAAGTTTACAATCCCAAAACCGGTAGTACAAGTCATAAACTCTATAGAATTTTTGCTACAAACCTCTAAATACAACTATTCTGAAATAAGGATAAACAGTGCAAATACAAAACTAGAAGGTAACTCTGAAGCTTGCGAACGCAGCAGCAGGTTTACCTTAAGTCTCCACAGCAAAAATCCGCACATCTAGCTAACGATTGAATACCTGGATTTGCACAAAAAATTATGCAGAAGCGTAGTATGAATACACCACAGCAGTACCCAGTAAGTATCAATACTAACCTCAGTGGAGTAGTAACGAGGGACAGTCAAGACACCTACTGGACTAGATAACCTGAACAAGTATAAGTGTAGTACTAACAGAACACGATATCTTTATAAACTACGCATAATGACGACGATGAAAAGGTACTTGCAATAAGAAAATAGAAACAAAAATTAGCAGCAGAACACAACAAGTAATAATACAATAGAGTAAGCTGAACACAAACTAAATCTGGTGGTCACAATTAAAAGAAAACAGGTAGCAGCTAGGCTAACCACTTTCACATTAGATTTTATCGAATAATCATCACGAGGTACCAAACCTCAGAATATCCACAAGTCAAGGGTCCCACTTTAAAAACCCTAAACACTTGGAATCGTGTGCCTTTATTTCAACTAGCAGCCACACGAACAGAGCATGTGCCAATAGAACCATTTTCGCATAGAAGGCAAGTAAACGAGGGTGTGCATCAATACTCAACAATATTAGAATCCATCTTCTTAAACTGATAGGAGTGATTAACTACGTGTATGCTTGTGTAAATGTTCTAACATAGTTCATGCCAGCTAGTAAGTATAGATAAAAGGGACAACACGTAAGAATATTTTCCCATAATTTTTCATAAGATAAAACTCACATAGGTATGTATGCTACTACACGAAAATCAACAACAAGAATGCCCACAGGCCATCACAAGTCATCACAAATCAATCCCTGACATAGCCCACCTTGTCTCGCCACGTGTGCAATAATAAAGTAAATGCTCACCTTATCTCGTCACACATGCATAATAATATTCCCACCCTGTCTCGCCACATGCGTAACCCACATATATATAGCCCGCCTTGTCACACCGCATGTGCACATATCAATAGTAACAACTGCATGGCAGAAACCTCGTGCAAAATAACCACAACCGCACGGCAAAAACCTCGTGCATCACAATAATAACCGCACGGAAGAAACCTCATGCATCACAACACTGAGTACAACAACAACAATGATAATAACACAACAGTATGGCAAATAAATCAATTCAAGAGCTTTCGATCATAAAGAAATGGTAGAACTAGTTCACAAGGAATAAACATAATAGAGAATACTAGTCATAATGAGAATAGCTCAACAAGGAAGAAATAATATGTAACAACGATCCCACAAGGTACAGTTCAACAACAAGGGAGATAACACGAGTCAATAACTCCAAATAAGGATAAGTCAACTAAAATATAGGATATCTAAACTTCTTTTAAGGTTGACCAATTACGAAAGAGATACAACAAATTCAATTAAGAGTAAGCAACAGAAGGATAATCATAACCTCAATTAGGGATGAACAATTACAGGACAGATAATTATACTTTTAATTAAGGGGAAGCGACTAGGAAGGGATAGCATGACAATAGAAGAGGTAACAACTTCAGTTAAATCATATAAGAGTCAAATAGGCAAAAAAAATGGATCATGAAGCAATTAATTCCAATTAAAGCATGTAGAGGTGAAACTAGTAAATAGAGAATTAAATCATAGTGAAACAACTTCATATCTAGTGAATATAAAGACCTGAGAGCCCTAAAAGGTCAACTTTCCACAAAATAAGCCCGAGCACGTACTCGTCACCTTGCGTACACGGACTTTACATGATACAATTAGCATAGAAGACTCAAATCCTAGGGATAGTTTCCCCACACGAAGTTAAGCAAGATACTTACCTCAAAGCAGACAGACCGATATTCTAAAATGAACTTCTCGGGTGAAATAACCTCCGGACGGCTCAAATCTAGCCAAAATAACTTCAAAACATAAATAAAACTCATAAAAACTATTCCGGATAATAAAGCTTCAATCTTTATCAAAAACTAAAAATCAACCGAAAAGTCGACCCCCTAGCCCGCACCTCGGAACCAGATAAATTTCAGAAAACTCGAACACCAATTCCGATACGAGTTCAACCATACTAAAATTATCAAATTCTGATACCATTTCGCCCCTCAAATCATCATTTTACATTTTGAAAGTTTTCTTAAAAAATTCTCATTTTTCCTCAACTCAAAACACAAATTATAAGATGAAATTAAAAATAGAATTATGGAATATAATAAATTATAGGTGAAGAACACTTAATGATTGGCTTGAAAAACCCACGAAAAATCTCCTAAAACCGAGGTCTAAAACTCAAAATATGGAGAAAATGGCGAAACCCTCGAATATAAACTCTCTGCCCAGGTATGACCGCACCTGCGACATAATTAGCCACTTCTGCGGTGTCGCTTCTATGACAAAAGAACCGTACATGCGAAGACCACTGACCAGCTTCCGTCTCGCACCTGCGGACATCCAACTGCAAGTGCACATGCCCAAACCGCATATGCGCTCAAGCTCGCCTCTATGCCCAAGAATCCGCTTCTACGGAGCTGCAGATGCGCACCAATTTTCCGCATCTGCGAAGACTGCCAAGCTCAGCCCTTCACGCGCATGCGTCCTCATCTTCGCACCTGCGACCATCCCACCTCCGCCCAGGGTCTGCAGGTGCGATTACACCAGAACTCAGACTATTCACAACTATGAAAATCATCTGCAACTCGTCCGAAACACACTCGGGGCCCCTGGGACCCCGTCCAAGCACACCAACAAGTTCCATAACCTAGCACGGACTTGCTCGAGGCCTCAAATCACATCAAACAACGTCAAAACTACGAATCTCACCATGAGTTGAACTTATGAACTTTCAATCTTTCAACTTCTAAAACTCGCATCGAAACCTATCAAACCAACCCGGAATGATGTCAAATTTTGCAAGCAAGTCCCAAATGACATAACAGAGATGTTCCAACTCTCGGAATCGCATTCCGACCCCGATATTACCAAAGTCAACTCTTGGTCAAACCTCTCAACCTTCCAAACTTCAACTTTTCCAACTTTCGCCGAAATGCTTCAAATTACCCTACAGACCTCCAAATCCAAATTCGGACATGCGTCTAAGTACAAAATCACCATACGAAGCTGTCGGAACCATCCAAACCTCATTCCGTAGTCGTTTACACAAAAGTCAAATTTCGGTCAACTCTTACCGCTTAAGCTCCCAAAACTAGAATCCTTCTTCCAAATTGGCTCTGAATCATCCGGTAACTAAACTCGACCACGCACAAAGTTGCTCAAGACCTTATGCCGCCGAACGAGACCTTAAATTCTCAAAATAACCGGTCGGGTCATTACATCAATACTAGCATTCGTCATCCACATTAGCCCAACTCCAGAATATGCACGCAAGGAGCAGAAGTATAGTGTGAGTACAACATATCTCATGTATTTTAGTAAGTATTTTGACTAACTTTACAGAAGTAATGATAGAGTTTTATGTCAAAGATATTCACTATACATAACCCGTGCAGCTCAAAAGCATATATAATAACAGAGAAATATCCAAGGAACAACAAAATAACATTGGATGTCAACAATAATATGTGAGATTCGGGAATAAGGTAATTAGCATGCCTTTTAAATAACTAGATTAAAATATGTACAATTGCACCCAATACGCATATCTACACAATTTGCATCAAATAACCTTATACTTCAAATACTTATGCATGATCATCAGGGACTATGCCTGATAAAGGTGCCTTTTCTCAAAAATTTCCAAAGAGCATTTATATGAATGTTTCGACATGAGTTCAACATATCGTTGTATGATATTACTCACCTTTTTCCATCAATTTGATACTCTTCAGGTGTCCAACAACTAACGAGTAAGTCAAATGTGTATGTATAATGCATCAACTAGCACATATAGAAGATATGTATGTAAAATGCATGAATACGCACAAAGAATTCACTTGAATGGTCAAAGTTTTCACCTTTATGCTCAACATTCATCATGTCAGATTCCATAACACAATCAACCAGAAATCCATCGATTTCTCACAACCTGCATATCCGCCATCAAGAGAGAAACATGAGAGGACGACTCTAGAGGGATGGATCCATATCCACACGCTGCACGATAGAAACCTCTTGCACTACACGGCAGAAACCTCATGCTATAACAATGTAAATAGCACAATAATCGCATGGCAGAAACCTCATGCCATAGAAATCACAATTTCACAATAATCGCACGGTACAAACCTCGTGTCATAATCATTCCAATTGCACGAATAACTCACATGCCCAATTTTGGTCCATATCAGGGACCATATGCATGTGACGTATGAGTACAACTCCAACATGGATTACATCCTCCAAATAATCATTATGTTCAATTAAGTATCAAAGGCTTAAACATGAGCTCTAACATAAATAAGGGAATTCAAGCAGTCATATAACAGTTTAAGGCAAATCACAAGAATAACATGTTTGAATGTGTGCTCATAAAATAATGTGCAACTATGCCCAAATCAAGTATATTATCAATCTTAAGAATGGCTCATCATGTCCCAAAATAAAAGGTGTCATTAGCCTGAACATTATCTCTAGCATAATTTGTTATGCTCGCATAGTCAAACAATAGAATAAAACATAGAACAAGTAGAACACATAACTAAATAAGGCACAAAATAGTCGAGAATCTATCTCGAACATGAATAACCATGGCACATGCATATACGCTCATCACTTCGCATATACATCACCCACGCATGTATCAAACAATGTCATTTATTAGTAAAAAAATTCTCAACCACAGTTAGGCAAGACACTTACCTTATCCAGCTGGTCTAAAGCTCCAAAATTGCTTTTCCTTTAGAAATCACCTCCAACCGATTCAAATCTAACCAAACATCATCCAAGAAAGTCATCAATGCTATAATAAGCAATCTCAATCAATAAGCTTCGATCTTTGAAATTTTTTTACCAAAATCAACAAAAGTCAATCCAGGCTCGCGTACCAGAAATCTAAAACCAATACCAAATCCTGATGATCCATAACCTATCATGTCCAAATATGTGGTTAGATTTCAAATTCGAGTCCAAATCGATATTCTAAATCTCAAAATATACTCTCTAAGTTGTGGGCTTCCTTATTTTAGGTGTAGAATAACCATGAGGAATCAAGATATATAATCAAAACCAAGTAAGAATTACTTATCATCAATCATGGGGTGAAAATCTCCTCAAAAATCGTCTCTAACCGAAGTCTAGATCTCAAAAAATAAAAAATGAACTAAAAATCCCGAAAACCAACTATTTATATTGTCGATGAAACCTCCTTCGCGAACATGACCGGACCATCACGCTCACGACTCACAAATTCTGATCGCGATCAATATCTCCTTCGTGTTCGCAGAAAACCCACCGTGTTCGCGGAGAATGAAACCTGCCCCAGCCAAAACCTTCTCCGTGTTTGCGGGACATCTTTTGTGTTCGCATAAGCCAAAACCATTCCCCTTCGTGTTCACGTACCTTCCCTCGCGAACGCCTAGAACAAAATAATCCAGCCCATTCTTTTCTTTGTGAACGCAAAACAATTCTCGCGAACACTACTAAAAAATGGCCTATTTCCGAATGAAATATTCCTACCGAAAATAAGTAATCGGAAATTTTCGACGGAATCGGTCAGAAATGGCATAAAAATATATTTTTCAATTTTTAATAATAATTATGGCAGATATTCCGTCTATATCCATCGCAAAATTTGACGAAAAATACCGCGAAGGCATTAGCGACCGATTCGGTCGGAAAAATATTTTTTTTAAAAAAAAAATTGCGGCCGATTCGGTCGCAAAAATTTATTAAAATGAGGTCTGGCTTTCTTGATAACATTGACGATCGGAAATTAGCCATTTTCTAGTAGTGAAACGCGATGACCACCTGACACCTGCAAAAACCAACAATCTCAAAATGGCCCAAAATGATCTGAAGTCATCCGAAACTCACCCGAGCCCTTAAGAATCCCGTCTAAACATACTAACTATGTTCGTATACCACTCACGAATTTAATAGCATATGTGATCAAACACCGAAGTGGTGTGTAATATACACTTTTAAAAATTGTGGTGTATAATATTATTCCCGTATTTAATATGTGTGTTAAAAGAGACCCGTAAACAAGATCGATGGGTAAAGAATGTATTTTGCTAATTTTTATGGCACAAAATCATTTGTATTCATAGATTGTGGGATGATCATAACTACAAAATTTTAAGAACTTAATACTATTATTAGCTGAGCCTATGCTATTAGTAGCAGTGGAAGTGTTAAAAGGCAAATGAAAGAAAAACACAACAATGGCAATAATGCCATGTCAAAGTTTACCCCACTTTGAAGCCATCTTTTTAAAATTCCAAGCAAACCACATACGCAAAAGTCACTCTACAGTCTATACACACTTTTCACCTACACTACACACTGTCTCTATCTCAGCCTTCTCCTCTCTCTCTCTCCTAAAGCAAAGCAAAGTCGAGAACAATAGTAGTAACAAAGCAATAGAGAGAGAGGAGAGAAGATCCTTTACCAATTACTCCTCCTGCAACTGCTTGGCGCAGAAAAAATATGACTCATCAGACCGTCAATGGCAGCAACCATAACTCACATGATCCAGTACCACTTCAAAGTCACCCTCATTACTACCCACCCCCTTCTTCATCATCTTCGAAAGCTTCTTTCAGAGGCTGCTGTTGTTGTCTATTCCTACTTTTCTCCTTTTTGCTTCTACTAATACTCGCCGTCATACTAGTTATCGTCCTCGCCTTGAAGCCCAAGAAACCCCAATTCGACCTTCAACAAGTGGGTGTTCAGTACGTGGGCATCACTCCCAACTCCGTCATTGCTGCTGCAGCGTCATCTGCCTCTGTTTCTCTCAATATCCACATGGTCTTCACTGCTGTCAATGATAATAAGGTGGGAATCAAGTACGACGAGTCCAGGTTTACTGTCATGTACCGCGGGATTCCACTCGGTCGGGGAATCGTTCCCGGGTTTTACCAGCCCGCTCACAGTGTTCGGCGGGTCGAAACTACGATCGCCGTGGATCGGGTCAACTTGCTCCAGGCCGATGCAGCTGATTTGATCCGTGATGCGGCGTTGAATGACCGGGTCGAGCTTCGGATTTTGGGTGATGTCGGAGCTAAGATTCGGATCCTTGGGCTTACTTCACCCGGTGTACAGGTTAGCTCTTTGCTTCACCGTTTTAATTTCTCTCTCTAAGATTGCCCTGTTTTTTTGGTCTTTCTGCATTTTCTCTGTCTAGACTTTTAGTACATTTTGTGCTCTAGAAACGCTGCATTTGCAGTGTAGAATATCAGCTTCGTCTCTCTCTCACGCGCACACACGCGAGAGAGACAAGAATTGGGGATCGGTGCTGACGTGTACGTTTGGTGCTACTAGCTTAGCTTTAAGAATTTAGGGACCAATTCAAGTTATATAATAATAATGTTAGTGTAGTTTAATGCTTTGTCCATGGGAGCTTGGTTACATTGCTCGTGCTAATTAAAAGAGCAAGTTTGTTGTAAGTATCATTCGCGTAAAATTAGTTAATTTATGATTAATTCTTACCATTTTCTTATTTTTGTAGGTTGCCTACTCACATTATTAGAAGATAAAAATAAAGATTAGAAACTCATCATAAAAATTATATAAACAATTACCTTATATAAGAAATTAAATCCTTTACTAAATATATTTTAGGTAATATATTGAACTTTTTATACACCAATACTTTTAACAAGAATTAGGCTATTGTGCTACTTAAGGAATATTTACAAATTACAAGTAGCCACATTTTATTAATGTGGATTGATAATTTATAAAAGATGGTATATAATTGCTATTATTGCATACACTATAGGAGGGAGCCTTGGAAAAATGGTCAAGTTGTCTTCGTGTGACCTATAAGTCACGGGTTCAAGACGTGGATTCAAGTGCTTTCCCGGACCCCGCGTGAACGCAGGATGCCTTGTGCACCGAACTACCCTTTTTTTAATACACTATAAATGCAAATTTAGGCACCCAGAGGCCAGAAACCAATATAGTGAACCAATCGCCCTTAAAGTAGTAGGAAATGAATTCTACATTTGCCAAAGCCAACATGGTATATTGTTGGTCCGTCCTTAAAGTAGTAGGAAAAGGGTGTTATTTACCAAAAGCCAATCTGGTTTCTTCTGGATTTGGTTAGGTCCAAAAGTAGGGGAAGCAAAAGTGGGAAAAAGGACTCAAAAAAGAAGGGGAAACTGAGAATCTAATAATTAAAGAGTGGGGATTTGGATGAATGATTCCATGAGTGTAGGAATGTTTTTCTCCTTTAGCTTTCTAAGTTTCAACAAGAACCAATAATTTGAAGGAATGGGAGCCACCCACATTGCCTATCATGTCTAGTAGTTTGTTGTCTAGCTATACAGTACTCTGCCATTTCTGAAATTTTTTTGAGCTGGTTTGCCGTAGTTTTCTGGATTCCCCACTACGCATGACCCAACAAACTATTTACTCTCTGAACGGCACTAAAATTTTCTCCTAGTACTGTGTTTGTGGTGTGCACTGCTTACAACTCCTGCTATTGGATCTTTATTGAAAGGGACTTTCTTGTTGAATAGTGCTCCAAAACTTAGTGGCTTTTGATATAGTGGTAGGACCATGGCGCGTTATGATGTGTGGGTTAGGTACACGTCACTGGTTCGCATTCTACCGTGCAAAGAAAAATTTGATAATTAAGTGAAGAAGTGCAAAGGGTTGGGCCATTTTCCTGAATTTTGAACCGTGCGCCACTAATCCTCGGAGAGAAAAAGTTTGTCTATTATTTAGTTTTGACACTAGTTTTTAGTAGTTACTTGATAACTTACGTCTTGGACCATGGTCAAGCATAATTGCTGGTAATAGTGCTCCGATCCTTAGTTATATCATGTTTCCATGCACTTTTTTAAGGAGCTTAAGTGAAAATCAATTTGTTGCTTGTTGAGCTATAATTGTATCCTTTAATCAGCTTGCAATATCAATTCAAGAAACAAACAACTTACAGTATATGTCATCATTAAAAAGCTGTCTCCTTTGTTTCATTTATAACCAAATTATTACTAGCTATCCGTTTCCAACATTTCCCTGTTCTCTTTGCTGACTTTTTGAGAGGCTGACACTTTCTCTCCCACTTTCTTGAACTGTTTGTCTTCCTAAATCAAGGTTCATGTTATTCAGCTTTTGCACAGCTTAATTATTGAGATATCATTGAATGCAAGTGATGGTGCTTTCCCTATTTAGTGCATGCTTCAAACAAGTAGAAACATTTGAAATAGGATATGATCATGGCATCACTCGTGAAGCGATTTCATCGTATTTTTAATGATATTGACGAATCGAGAATGTTTTCTGCCGAATTAATGATTACATCTTGTGGCACTTCAGTAATGCTTGTTTTAATCTTCCCTAAAACTCCCGATCTGAACTATTTTCAGCTCTTCACGATCACGAGTTACCTTCACTTCAAAAAAAAATGAATCTTATGTTGGTATTATTAGTATATTAATCCTTTAATTGAACAATAGATGAGTGAATCAGAAACATAACGTAACTGAGAATGGTTGCTGGAGCAGGTATCCGTGGATTGCGCAATAGTGATCAGCCCAAGGAAACAGGCTCTCACCTACAAGCAGTGTGGATTCGATGGCCTTAGCGTATGACAAATACTCCTAATTAACTGGTCTTAATTTGTCTGCCTTTGGGACTTTTCCAAAGCTACATTTTCTCTTTAATTCCACAAAGGGAGATGTACTATTAGTAGTCGGTAACAAGTGCACATGCATATCATTGGAAAAAAGGTTAAAAAAGAAAAGGCGCACATGCATCTGCTTCTACTTCATAGAAAAGCAAATTGAAACCCATAACATTTGAAACTTCTTCTTTTAGATTTAGAAAAATGACAAGTCAGTTACTGTAGCTAAAGGGTATCTTGTTATTAAAATAGTTTTTTTATTCTTTTTTAAAGACTTGGACTAATAGGTATTCCACGACTCATTTATTGTATTCATTAATTATTATAGTGTACCTTCTGAACTCTAGAGGTCCAATGGTAGAATCTGCCAAGTTTGGGAAATTAATAAACCTTAATCTTATGCACATTTACACTACCCTCCTCCCCCTTTTTCCTTCTCTTCACTCTTCCTTTCCTTTTCCCAACCGTAACTATTGCATGATATGAAATCCAAAATAATGCTGCCAAAGAATAATTTCAATCTTTAAGGATATCTCGAACTATAATATAATTGAACAAGTCTTGTGGTAAACAACGAAAGAGTAAAAAAAATATGAATCGTTGATAAACTTTTCAAACGAATAGTGAAACCCAAAAGAGGTCTGAGCAAGTTGACACTACAAAAATAGCAAACAGTTCAACATCCATTTTTCTTTGAAGAAACTAAAGATGCCCTTGCTTATTTTTATAATTTTTTTCAAACTACATTCTTTCTACCACACAAAGACTAGTTCCCGTTTGGCCTCTGTAGAGTTAATCACAAATTCTAACCAAATCCCAGAATATTTTCTTTCCACAAAAACACTCGTACTTGATTAAACTTTCAACAAAAATTGGTTTTGGCCATGGTTTTAGAGATATGCATGCAAAAATAATGAATACAAAATATGTATCTTTCGAAACACATTTTATCATAGTTTAGTGATATATATTCACTTTAATTTAACTTTCGTTTAGCGTAAACACCACCTAGTGCAAATAAATTTTTACCATGTTTCAACCCAACTAAAGGAAAGGCATTTTGGCAAGAGATAATCTAAATAGACCACGCCGCCACATTAGCTCCTTCAATCCTCACATTACTACACAAATCCAGCACTTGGTACTCTACTATACGACCAAAGTGTATCAACGTTTCTACTACTAGAGAGCTAATAGAGCCTTTTGATAGAAATGATGATTGGTTAAAATTTCACACGGCATAGAGCACATCTGACTTTAAAACCTAGAGGTACACATACAGACACTATCACAACAAAAATACACATCATTTAAGCTAAAAAACAAAAAATAGTTTGACCCTCAAACAGAGCTAAGATAGAATGTCATGTCTGAACCTATCATAGATAAGGAGCAGAAGAGAGCATTCCTTACCCCGGAAATGGTTCACGAGACTCGAAAGAGCAGTCTTAATTTTTGCCTGTAAATCAGGATGACAATTGCTCCTTCATCCATAGTCAAACATAAGAGGCAAATTCAGTGATCAGACAATTTTTCAAGACAGTGGCATAAAGGAACTATTTCAAGGTTTCATGTTATGCAAACTAACACACTAAAATCCAATAGGTGTTTAGTAGCATTCGGATAAACAGCAGTCTTCAGATGACCTCATAAAATAAAGATAACAATACCAATAGTAACTTGTCAAAACTTCTGTTCTACAAAATCGCATGTCTCGGCAACAGTTGAAGTTCAACTAAAATCCTAAAGGCACTTGAAAGCATTTAGATAAACACCATTCATTTTACAAAGACCTTGTAAAAATAAAGAAAAAAAACAATAACGTGTCCAACGCTTCTCTTCTACCAAGATAGCATGGGCTTAGCTCAGCAAAGAGTTGCAGTTCTATAATGTCACTCAAGCCTTCAACCGACCATAGAACTTCTGCTTCTCCTGGGTGGTCTGGAAGCGACCATGTCCAAACTTTGAGGATGTGTCAATGAACTTGAGCTTAATCTCCTCAAGAGCAACACGAGAAGTCTGGTTGAGAAGTGATTGACGAAGGGTAACAACCCTCTTCTTAGGACCTACACAGCATCCCTTGATCAACAGGTAATCTTCCTTCACCACACCATAATGGGGAAATCCACCCATAGGTGTGATGTCTTTCTCAGTCCTGCCATCGTCAAGTAAGTGTAAGCAACAAAAGTGGAAACTAAAAAGTGACTAGCACAATCAAGGCACAACAAAGCTTCCACAGTGCCACTAGTACAAAATATGAGATATCTTCAGCAAGCGGAGTATAAAACATTGTTGAGTAAGAACTTTAAATCAAGCAATTTCAAATTGCAATTACCACTACCAAACCTAACAAACACTAATTGCAGACAAATAGAAAGTAGAATATCAGCTTTGCGGGAAAGGAATTTAGCAAGGAGAAATTATAAAAGAACCTGTCAAAGTCGGTAATAGCTGCATGTGACTCTTGCCCAGCTTTGCCAAGCTTGTAAACCTTCTTGTTCATCTCAGTACGGTGATGATATCCGTTTTGACCAGCACGGGCAACTGTGTAGGAAACTCTAGCAGGGTGCCAAGCACCAATACAAGCAACTTTACGAAGACCCCTATGGGTTTTGCGAGGAAGACGTGTCACACCCCAACGTGTTACGACACCTTCATAACCCTTACCCTTGGTAACACCAATGATGTCGATCATCTCATCCTTCTGGAAAATAGCATCAACTGGTACCTGCTTCTCAAAGAAACCATATGCATAGTCAACCTTTTGGGCAATAGTCCCACCATTCACCTGAATTTCCATCAAATGTGCTTTCTTCTGTTTCAGCCCCTTCATCTTCCTTATCTGAAGTAAAATGTGGTAACCAATACAATGAGTATCCAAATAACTAATTTGTTCAAATACCCAGGACATCTAACACCTGGAAAGAATAATTAAATCAAAACATGAAACTAAGCCAGGACAAGAATGCCTAGCACGCACGACCACCTACAGAAACAAATTCACTACATAAATAACCAGTCAGCATTTGAGAATTAGAAAGAACCAAATAGATCTTTTTTTATAAGGGTGGTGTTCGGGCAAGCTTGCACGCACCTAACACTATTCCATCAGTACCTACTACCTCCCACCAGCAGCACAAGTACCAGGCTTAGACAAATAGGACGAAATCAACTAGTGTTTTTTCCTCCACCGGGATTTGAACCTGACACTTCATTGACCACTAGCAACTCCCTTGGGTGCAAAAACCAAATAGATCTACTGCTCAGCAAAATGGGAATAATTTAATCAAAATATGAAACTAGATCAGTATAAGCATGCTTAGCACACATGACCACCTAAACCAACAACTTCACTACATAACTAATCCTTTTTCTATAACTTACATAAATAGCCAGTATTCATGAATTATAAAGAACCAAACAAATCTGTTGCTTAGCAAAATATTATAACATGCACGTCCACTAAAATTATCCTAAATGAGCTTATTTAACTTTAAGAGGTGCAAATATCAATGAGAAACTAATTCTCACAGCACCTCTTATTACAAGTATCTCAAACATGACAGTTTGTCTGTCTAAAATTTCGAAAAAGCAGGGGCAAAATATAGAACACATTTTATATATGCAACAAAAGCAGATATGGGTCATGGTCCCCAAAAAAAAAGTAGCTGTGAGAGATGGCATTAGGATAGTACCTGAGTGTGAGCCAACACACGGATGACTGAAGAATACTTCTTCAGTTTCTCCAACTGCGCCTGGATATCTTTTTTACCTTCATCAGTCTCGTATTTCTTTGAGTACTTCAAAAAGGCCTTCTTCTTGGACTTGCACCAATTCTTGTAGAACCTCCTCTTTAACTCTTCACTGAGATGCTGAGCCCAAACAGTGTTGAGGCAACGCAGGCCACGAGGTGTCGTAACATATCCAACAACACCAACTATCACCATTGGGGGTGTTTCAATTATAGTGACTGCTTCACATGTTTCTTTCTTGTGGAGTTCTACAATCACCAGATAAAATGTAATGTTTAACATCAACATACCAGTTTTCCCCCTAGGGTAAAGGGGAGTAGGACAATGCAAGAAACCCAATCAGTATCAAAATCTAATTACTAACACAGCTACCAAATAATGTGAATACAGGGCTAAAATACTATACACGAAAAGGGGATTTTACTTGATCCAGGTTTTTCTACATCTCTCACAATGTGGGTCATTCCAGCCTTGTAACCCAAGAAGGCTGTCAGCTTGCAGGGTTTGCTTTGATCATCCTTAGGGAATGCCTTCACTGAAAAAACAAAAACAAGAAAAAAAGACAAATGAAAACAGATGAAAATGACAAAGGATGACTCCTTTTTTTTCACTGAGCTTTCCTGGGATTTGTTAAAAAGCTATTTAAACCATCATATCATAACTACAACCTTCTCAATTTAATGTAAAGTAGAAAATTTGATTAAAATTCTACTATCAATTATCTCGTGGTACTGAAAAGAATATAGCATACCCTTTCCCCTGTGACGAGCAGCTCTCTTTCTGGGCAGAAAGCCCAAAGACCCGTGTCTTGGGTGCTCAAACTTCCTATGAGACATTTTTCTCGTCCTTCAATCTGTAAACACAACACAAAATGTAAATAATACAATTACTACGCTTCAATCCCAAAGAAAATCAAAGTCAGATATATGTATACAATTCAGCACTATTACCCCAATATTACTTTGCTTATAAATAATTTTCATTTCACTGCAAATTAGGAGCTCGCTAAAAGCCTAAACATATATAAGCAAATAAATGACGCACAAATCTATCCAAAAATTAACGATAACACATCCAAATAGACCTTAAAAAACGTGAAACCGTATACAGGTTCATAGCTATATCACTAATTTACTAAGCTTTTGGCATTTGATAATGCCATAATAGCTCATTTAAAAGAGCAACACGAATGTGTCCACCAATTCTCCAGATGTATATTGAGATTTACGTAAAAAATAGCTAGCTAGAAATTCAGAAATTAGAATGCATACACAAGTTTGAGGGAAAGAGGAGGGTACCTGCAAGGGACGGCTTTGGGAGGCTGCAGCGAAGAGGAAAAACCCTACTCAAACTGAGATTTATATATTGTCGTTTTGTTGCCGTACGGGGGATATTAGGCTTTTGGCCCAACTTTCTTTTGATCGTTTTGTCAAGCCCAGCTATCAGAGCTGCAAATTAGATTAAGGGATTTCTTTCCTATAAATATAAAAATCCAAGGGAACTTTCAGAAATGACTACCTTTAAAGGAGCTTTTAACAATTCATAGCTACATTTTATGTATTTACGTTCCGTAGCTAGTTTTGAACAATTCGTTGTATTTGAGTATATTTGAATACACTGTTAAGCTATATATTTTTTTAAAAAAATTATTTTTATTTTTTTCACGTATATTTGAGTGTATTCGAATATATTGTTCAGTTGTATCCAACCTTATTTGATGTAATAAGATTGAACATATTCGAATGTATTTGCATTAAAAAATGACGAAATAAAGAATCTGGTCAAATCTTCAGCAACAATACAAAATACACTATATTTAAAAAAGGAATAATACTATCAAACCAGTCGGATCTTCAGAGATATACAAAATACTACTGTATTTACACTAAAAATGAAGAATACATTTAAATCCTTTTAAAAATTAACTGTATTTAACTAAAAATAAAGAATACAGTCAAATCTCCAACGAGAATATAAAATACACTATATTTAAAAATGGAGAATACAATCAAACCCCGTCAGATCTCTGGTGAAAATCCAAAATACACTTAAGACATCTAACAAAAATATAAAATACATTGTATTTATACAACGATTTTTTGACGTGAAAGGCAGTGGAGAAGAAAGAGACGACACTAATGTTTAAGGGTGATTTTGCGGTGAGGGGTGTATACAACGGAGGGTAGTGATGTGCGGGGAAGAGAGAAAGAGGCGGCTATTTAGTTGGGCTCCGTAAAACTCCGCCGAAAAAGCGGGTTGAGAGAAAAGATTATACTGTGTAATAACTTTGTGTATTTGGTATTAGCTATGATGGGTAAATTGAAAATTCTTTGTAGCAATAAAAAATAACTAAATTAAAAGATAATTATGATCCATTAATAGCTCTTAGATTTAGCTATGACAAGTAAATATTTTTTTAAAGTAGTGAGATTCTTTTTATAAAATATATAAAATCTGGTCAAAATATTCAACTTACATATAACTCGGATATAATTATGTTGTTTTGTGTATTATACATTGCACATATAAATTATAAATCCGGCATACAAAATATACACAACTTAAGAAACAATATTGTTCTTCTTCCTCTTTGTGTTTAGATCTAAAATTCTAACTCAAACTCTCTCAAATTTGCGATATAAACTCCAAAGAATATTCTTAAGCATTTGCATCAACAATTCAAACAAGTAATAATTTCGCAAAACTCAATTTTAAATTCAAAGCTTCTCTAATATATTATATTAGAATAAATTTTATATTCTAAGCTTCGAATTATCAAAAGCCTATTTAACTAGTTTCAGACCTAAACAAAATAATTATATAAAAAAATACGCTCTCCTTCCTCATGCTCTCGCCACATGTTAAGTAACGTGCGCCGCCTATGTCAGTCATGACGAAAGGGAGAGGCAGAGGACTTGGTCGAACTAAGATGCAAACATTAGCTACCTTTGTAAGCTCGGTGGTAACTCGTAATCAACCACCGATGGAGAAATCAACACAAGAAATAACTACACCACCGTCAGTCCCAATTGCAGATCCAACGACAAACGGAGGCACTGCATGTGAAATTGGATCTTCATCGACAAATCTTGGTATCTCTAAGAGGCTAGATATAAACAACCTAGTGACAATTGGTCAATTAGCAACTTATCCACCAGTACCAGTCAATGGAACAATAAATCTATTAAATCAAGCTCGAAATAAAGTAAGTATACAAGGTTCATTAGAGAAATCAGTAGTGAAGGAGGTGGTGATGACAAATGAGTCTACTAGACCTAAAGCTCCATGGACAACTCTGTTTCAGAAGAATAGATTTGCCACCAATAGTATGTCACTATCCTATATTCCACCATAAATTGTTGATGGCCAACCCATGGTTCAATTAGATAAATTAGAGGTAGAAGAGGTAGAGAACAAATGAAGATATGCATTGATAGCATGTATCATAGGTGATGGACTAGGGTATAATGCAATGAAGCGATACATCAAGTTGCATTGGTAAAATGTCACTGAACCTAAATTGTTCTATCATGATGAAGGCTATTATATTATTAGATTTCAATCTGTAGTAGATGCTCGAGAGATATTATATGCTAGCCCTTACTCAATTTCTAATAAGCCTGTCATTCTAAAACTATGGACTCCTGATTTTGATTTCACAGAAGAAATCCCTACTGTTATGCCATTGTGGGTAAAGTTTCCTAAGTTGCTTATGTCGTGTTGGGGAGTTGGCTCTTTAAGCAGAATTGCTAGTGTAATTGGGACTCCTATCATTGCTGATGAGTGTACTACTAAACAGACTCGAGTATCCTATGCTCGAATGCATATTGAAGTTAATGTTACAAAATAATTCCCCACTGAAATCATGGTTATGGACCCTTATGGAAAGAAGTTTCTGCAAGTTGTAACCTATGGCTTGAAACCTGCTTATTGTGACAAATGTTTGGTTGTGGGACACAAATGCACAAACCAGGCACAACCTGTAATGCAGCAGCCCAATCAGACAAGGAGAACAAGGAGTAGCAAGGTTATCACATAAGAATGGAGAACCGGGGGGTCTATACATATTGCATCTGGACCTCAGAATGTAACTCCATCCGAGGAACAACATCAAGAAGGTTATTGGTACTCAATTTTTTCCTCATATATTTTTAAATATGTATATATATTTTCAAAATAGTGCACATACATATTACATGCACAACTATTTCTATAATTTTTAAGGCTTTAAATCAATTTATTTCTGCATTTTTGTTATACAAATATCCAATAATTATCCCTCATATTATTTTTATAATGATTTGATCATCTAAACTCATCATTTATGCCCATATAGGGCTTAAATATTTTAACTATATTTTTTAGGGCTAGAATTGCACATTTTTCAACAATAGCCCATATATATATGCATAATTATATTATCTATACAGAAAATGACTTTCTATATTTTTATAATATTAAATAATTATTTTAAATTATTTTCATGCATAAATGATATTTTTATCATTTATTAATTATTTTTATAAATTCTTTTAGTAATTTAAATGGGTATTTAAAACATAGCCCCTTTCCTAATTAAATTCGGACCTAGACCAACCCCAATTTCCCCTGGCCCAAACTCATTAGCCCAATCCCTTACCCACTTAATCAACCCGACCCAGAACCCCCGACCAATCATGGCCGTTGACTCTGAGATCAACGGCCCATACTATTCCTACCCTTTTTAATTACACCCAAACCCCTAACCCTAATCCATTTCACCCCACCCCGCCGCCTTCAAACTCTCTCGTCTCTCACCTCTTTTCCTCTCAAAACCCTAGCGTTGTAACCTTAATTCCCCCTTCGATTCTAACCAGATATGGAATCAACCGCGGATTCCCTTACCTTATTGGTCTCTCCTCACCAGTGGCTACTCGTTTATGACCCTATTTAGTTGCTTGCCTAACATGGCAAGCAAATCTTGCCAAAATCAAACTAAATCGGTTTAACTCTCTGATTTCTGTGGCTATTCCGGCTACATTCATCTCTGAGTTTTTGTGAGTAATGAACATGTTCATATCTTCTTTGATTCTTACTTACCCAAAATTAGGGTTTCAAATCCTCTCTAATTTGAACCAAATCTGGTTCAAACTCTATCGTTTAAACATTTTCTTCGTTTATATTTGCTCTATTATTTATGGATTTGTTGATTTTTAACCGATTTTGTGATTTACTTGAATCTAGGGTTTCAAACATTTCTTTTGCTTGAATTAAAACTCATTGGACTATGAGTTTCCTTTAATAAACTTCTGTATATGTTTATTTGGTACGAATCTGTGTTATTCTCTTTTACTCTGGCTGATTTGAGTGTTTTACCCAAAACTAGGGTTTCAGATCTTTCTAGATCCAATTTGGTTTTCAATTGCTTAATTACTTTTCTTTAATAATGTCATTTATGTGTCTCTAAATATTTTACTACAACTCTTTGTTACTGCTGCTTCTTACTCGCCCTAAATTTGGGGTTTTGATTCTTTAGAATCAAACTAAGTCTGTTCGATTCTAGTTTTCCTTTTTGAATTCTCTTATCTACATTATGTACCCTATTTTACTGCTGATTTTTGGTTTACTGAAAATTAAGGTTGAAATCTTTTATTGATTTTCCGATACTTCTTTCCTTCCTCATATGTGACTAATACTTTCCTTATTTACCATGAGACTGCTTGTAAATTGATATTTTCCTCATTTCTATTACTCGCTTGATTACATGTTGTTATGCCCTGTTAATTTACTGAACCTTGCATTATTTATTCTGTGATTGATTTCTTTCCTTATTCATATATGTTTGGTTACTTCCCTTATTTGTTCACTTAACTGAACACTATTTAAACCCTTTTTTCCTTTCCCCTTAAGACAACTCTCGAGCTTTTCGATTCTCATTACTAAAACTTAAGCTCTCTTTCTTTCTCTTGTTCTGATTTCTGCACTAAGTGCCTATTATTTGGCCGGCTGAAAACTAAGGCCAAATTATTCTGGAACTTAACTGTTACTGTAACTTTACTTTCTTTCTTCTCGACTGGTATGCCCTAACCTTTGCAATTTCCTTCTTTATCCTTTGTTTGATTAACCTATTTCAATTCCTAGCATGATTCTATCCTTTATCTGGTAATTTGATAATACTGTTAACTTAAGACTAAGGCATTTATAATAACAGGAATCCTCTCATAAATTAGTTTAAGGTTTGATTTGTTTGTCAGCTTTATATCTGTTCTAAACTATGAGCATGTAATCGAGTATGTTTGTGCTTAATTCATATGTCCTATCTGCTCAATTCAAATGCTTCTGCCTAATTGCTTCTGTAACTAAACCATGATTGTTTCAAATACTAGCATAAGTACTTATCTTAATCAGACTTCACTAGGTTTGAACTGTATGCTGAACCTGAAGCTGGTTTGTTTTCTTGGAGCAGTTCTGCTTATAACTCTATATTCTGAACTTCCTCTCTTCTGAAAATTGAACTATTTCAAAACTTGCCCCTCACCCTTTATGCACTAGTTTTCCAAACTCCTACTCTTAGTCATTAAGGTTCTCACCACCTCCAATGTGAGCGCTACCTAGGGTCCTTGAGACTCCTTTGAACTCTGACATATTGGGGTTGGTTTTCCAATCTTTTATGAACTCTGTGCTGAATATGTGGTTCTGGTATGAGTATTGCCTGGGGTCCTTGAGGCTCTTTGGGGAGTTTGACACACTGGAAGCCTGGTTTTAATGTGCTATGAATAGATCACTGCTATGCTTCAGAGCTGTTGTGCTTGAAGACCTGGTTCCGAGGTTTAGATTGGGCCTATGAAGGCTTCCTATAGTGTAATCATTATTATTTCATTCTGGGCTATAATAATCTCTGTAATAACAGATTTTGGGTTAATTAGTAAAAGCTGGGGGGGTCTATTCTTATATCTTTTGTTGAAATTGGGTAGAAATCCTGCCTATATCAGGACTATGCTACCAGAACTTCGTCATATTCTCATGTGTTGCCTTGGACTTATCTGTCTAAATATATCATCTTGATATTACTTGTTATCGGTACTATCTTGCTATTCTTTGTTGTTATTTCCGATTTAGTTTTCTAACTATTTATCCTGCTATCACTTGCTATCAGGGCTTCCTTCACCTTCTTTAGCCAATGGTCATTCAGAAATAGTCTTCATACCCTTCCAAGGTAGGGGTAAGGCTGCGTACATCCTACCTTCCCCAGACCCCACTTGGTGGGATTATACTAGATAGTTGTTGTTGTTGTTGTTGTTGTTGTTGTTGTTATCCTGCCTATAGGACTTAACTATACTGATTGAATTATGTGGATACTGTACTGTGTTTAGAGATCCTGCCTATAGGATTTTTCATGATCATTTGCATGCTAGAAACCCTGCTTATAGGACTTCACGTTTGATTCTGTATTAGAAATCCTGTTCATAGGATCTACACATATTTTCAACTCAATGTGCATTAGTGACCATGCCTATAGGATCTTGTTTGTTTGAGTCAACTATACTTCCTGGCAAACTGTTAATTTCTGTCTAAATAAGATTAATATATATCATTCCTATAGGAATAAAAATTGGTTTCAAACCTAGAAATCATGCTTATAGGATTTAAAACTAATAGATATCATGCCTATAGGGTGAAATCAGTTCTGAAACTTAGAAATCCTGCCTATAGTAGTTTAAATCAAATCAGTAATTAAAAATCATGCCTATAGGGGTTTAAATCAATTCAGCAATTAGAAACCATGCCTATAGGATCTAAAAGGAATAAAATTGTCTTTATGAGTTAAAATCAGTGCTACACTTAGAAAGCATGCCTATAAGTCTATCATTGACAAACTCGTAGAAATCACGCTTATAGGATCATGTTAGTCTATTATGAATTCAAGCGCTCTTGTAAATCACTTAGGCAATAGATCCACAGAACTTATTAATGATTCTGGGTTTAAAACCGTGACATATTTCTACCTGAGGCACACGGATTCATGCTGAATAAAATCAATAGGCAAACAAATAGGTCTTAATGCTCGCCTTAACAAAGCTGTCTCTAAACCCTATTTTCTCGCATAGATATCCTGCCTATAGGATCTTAAATTAATAAGTTTGCTGGTTCAAATGCGTGTTTTTGTTGCTTATATGTGGAGGTTAATATGAGCCTATACTTGCTCTTTATCTGAAAGTCCTATTTGTTTTTTGTGTGTCCCCTAGATTTCACATTTTTAAGTAACATAGATTGGTCTAGAACCATCCCAAATATAGGTCCTGATACCTCAAGGATCATAGGTAAGGGACGGGTAGTCCACGCATAGGGTACGGTTTAGAATCAATTAGTGCGCTTAAGTAACAACTTGAAGATAGTAATTGGGTAGTAAAGGAGATGATAGCCCATGCGCTAATGCTATGAGTAAAACCCCGACCTGAGGGAGTTGCAAAGCATTGCATGGAATGATCCTATAGGTTAAAAAACTTAGGACCACATCCTATAATCTTGTTTGAAATAAACGGAATATTGTATTTGTCTAAATTATTTTCTTCCCCTTTAAGACTAATTCGCTTAATTTAAGTTCGGTCGGGACCCACCGTTATGGACCCCGAGGGATGCCTAACACCTTCCCCTCAAGGTAATTTCGAGCCTCACCCGATCTCTGGTGATATAGATTGGTTATTTGAGTTAATTGCTCTAGATGCCCTAACACACCTTAAATCCATTAGGTGACGACTCTTTCAAATCCAATTCCCTACCCTCATGGAAAGGAGTTGTCCTAGAAATGTCAAAACCCGATTTCGCGAGAAAAAAAGGGCATGACAAGGCAATAAAGTGGAAGTTGCAGATCAAAGAGGAACAACAAAGCTACCTGATCCTAAGGGGACTAATGATCAACACAACATGATTCATGTAGCTGCAAAGGAGAAGCAGGATGACAGAGGAAAAGTAGTGCAAAGTCCTGAACTTAACTTCATCAACTTTCCAGCTTTGAATCCCATCCTAGTGAAGAATAGATTTGAAGTTTTATCAACAAATAGACATGAGGAGCACATTCCACCCGGGGATAGAGGTTGAAATACCATGCAACAATGATGAATTGGTTGTTCTGGAACATAAGGGGTGTAAATAAAAGGTATAAACAAAAGGAGGTTAGAGAGTATATTAGAGGAAATAAAATTAAGCTAGTAGGACTTATAGAAACTAAAGTGAAGGAAGGGAATACTCAAAGTATTGTAAAAGCTATTGCACTTAGATGGAATGTGCTGACTAACTACAAAGATGCCAGGAATGGAAGGATCTAGATACTATGAGATACCAATAACTTGATTATCAATGATATTAAAGATGATGCTCAAATGATACATTGTCAGGTAAAAAGTAAAAGAAGTGATATTGATTGCTTACTCACAATAGTGTATGGCCACAATGGGCTGGAACAAAGAATAGTCCTCTGGGATAACTTACAACAACTATCACTAAATATAGCAGTACCATGGATGATAGTTGGAGATTTTAATGCAATACTATACCCCAATGATAGACTATCTTGTAACCCAGTAAGCTACTTAGAAATACAAGACTTTGCAGCCTGCCTTCAACACACTATATTGACAGAACTACCTTGGAAAGGTGACTATTATACATGGTCTAATAAGCAGCCTAGAGCAGATATGATCAGTAGTAGATTGGATAGAGTATTTGGCAATTATGAATGGATGATGTCCTGGGGTTATGTGGAAACAAGTTATGGATTGCCTCAAATTTTAGACCATGCTCCTATGCTATTAACCTTGACATCCTCCACATGGAAAGGTAGAGTGCCTTTTAGATTTTTTAACATATGGGCAGCACATGAAGACTTTCCCAAATAGTTGCTAGCATGTGGAATTCACATAGTACACAGGGTACTTTGAAATCAATTTGGGCAAGATTGAAAGACCTGAAACCTGCTTTGAAAGCTTTAAACTCTAAGGAATTCAGGGGCATCACTCAGAAAATTGAGAAGGCTAGAATAGAGCTGAGGGACATCCAAGGGAAAATCTCATAGGATTGCACTGATGCTTTACTAGATATGGAGGAAAAACACTACTGAACCTTGAGAAGTGGTCTTTAATTGAAGAGAGTGTCCTACAACAGAAAGCCAGATCAAAATGGATAGAACTTGGAGATTCAAATTCTAAGTACTTCACAGCAGTAATGAAGGATAGAACTCAAAAAAAGCAAATCACAGAAATTACGACTTTACTAGGAGACAAGTTGACTGACACTGATGCTATCAAAAGAGAGATTGTTAATTTCTATAAAAGCCTAATGGGACCAGCTGTCACTTCCTTGCTTGCCATCAATAGAATGTACATGAAGAATGGTCATGTTACATCTTGCGTTTTCATACGTTAAGATTTTATCTTCAGTTAATCAACATAGACTCGGGGATGAGATTATCATGAGGTTAATGTAATTATGCTATTTATAACAAGCGATAAGTAAGTGCCATGAAGGATAAAGGGTACACGAATTAAAGAAAACGAGTTTCGTTGAAGGTTGCCAATTTGGGATAAAATATGGGTCGAGCGATAATACCCAATATTTATGGACTAGTGCCATACAAGTTACCATATGACCATGATATAATGATGTACAAAGTGTATTAAAAATAAGTAGAATTTTAAATAAATTGAGATAATTCTTAACTATGCGGGTAATTAGTTAATTACCGAGTAACGAGACATTACCTAATTACCTAATAAGTGGATAAAGATTAATAATTTCTACCCCACCCCTCTAAAAACGTGGCAGTAAGCCACTTCTTGAAAATGTGGCTATTAGCTATTTATGATTAGTTGGAAAATAAGGTGTCAATAACAAAGATACCTCATTCTCTCATAATAAAAATACAAAGACTTTTAACTAATGTGGTAAGTACCAAACCTATCATCCCTATTAATTTAAATACAAGGATTTCAATCAGATGAGGTTTGGCTCCTTACCAACTAAAGCTCTAACCAAATTTTACGTATTCCTCTGGTTGAAAACGATTTGGACGCAAGAATTTTTAAAACTCGTAGGAAATCTCTAACACTCTGGTTGAAGCTTAGCAATCGTAAACTTTTGGGATTCTAGAAGAGTACAGTGCAACTTTTTCTAAGAATATTATACGGAGTTTTCCTACTCCAAGTATGTTAAGGTTATCCCTTCTTTCTTTTTGGCATGATCCAAATTATACAGAAGAAACGAGCAAACACACAGTTTTCATAAGCGACTCTATTCATAGAAATACTAGGGGTCTCTGTGTTTTTGATTCCCCATGTGACATATTATTATATCTTCTATTCATGGGCCTCAACATAATACGCAATTGATAAAGTTTATCCGAAAGGAATATTGAGATTTTAAACATATTTTCATGCATTTCATTCATTTATACATGTACATTGACTCATGACTAGATGGTAGTATATACGCATATTTATATATATATATATATATATATATATATATATATATATATATATATATATATATATATATATGGGATATGGGAAAAAGGTTATGGCATTATATACGCACCACCACTTGATCAGTTGGTACATGTGATGATGTTGCCCACAGTGGCCGAGACGATATGATGGGATGCCCTCAGAGGCGTGATGATGTTATGTACACCTATACCTATGCATGACACGACATTTATATTCACGTGCATGACACTATAAATATTTCAAAATTTACAAAGTTATTCAGACTTACATGTGGATTTCTTTATTCCATGTTTCATATATGTCTTTTATGTACTGATTTCCATGCTTTACATACTCAGTACATTATTCGTACCGACGCCTTATTTTTGGGGCCTGCATTTCATGCCCGCAGGTACAGGTAGGCAAGCCGACGGTCCCCCTTCTTAGGATCCTTGATCAGTGAGAGTTGGCGTGCTCCATTTAATCCGGAGCTGCTTTTGATTTTGGTACGATATCTTGTATATATATATGGGTATGACGTGACTCAGTCCCGTCTTTGTACAGTTGTATTTCTATTAGAGGTCTGTAGATAGTTATGTATAGTTGGATATTATGTGGCCTTGTTGGCTTTTAGTTTTAGGTATATAGTTCAATTCATGTTCCTAACAATATGTTACGTTTTCAGCTATGCCTCCAAAGACTACAGCCGCCCAGAAGGGAAAGTCCATGGCTGGTGAGACTACTAGTTGAGCGCCACGAGTTATCGGGGCTCGGAGAGAGTCTCATAGTGAGATTCCATCTTAGACTTCATATACCCCGCCCTTTCCAGAAGAGCTCCGAGGGGCACCAGCCCCAGTGCCCGCCCCTGTATGTTTAGTCCCTCAGCCAGATGCACCAGGTTAGGAGATGAGAGATGTTATTCAGCTATTAACTCGATTAGTAGCCACACAGGCTCGGCATCAGGAAGTAGGTATTGGTCATGGAGATAGGTCTATCAGTGTGAGGGTTCGTTACTTCATTAATTAGACCCTCTAGTATTCACCGGGGCAGATTTAAACGAGGACCCTCAGTATTTATTGATAGAATGTAGAGGACGTTAAAGGTAATGAAAGCCACTACGACTGAGTCAGTTGAGCTAGCTTCCTATAGACTCCGAGATGTTGTAGTTAATTGGTACGAGTCTTGGGAATTATCCAGAGGTGAGGATGCCCCTCCAGCAGTATGGCAGGAGTTAACAGAAGCTTTTCTTCGTCATTATCTACCACCAGTGCTTAGACGGGCCAAAGTTGATAGGTTCTTGACCCTTCGGCAGGGTAACATGAGTGTTCAGGAGTACAGTATTTAGTTTGATTCGTTGGCTAGGTATGCTCCCACTATTGTATCTAAGATGGAGGATCAGGTTCACTGGTTTGTGATGGGATTAGAGCCGCACTTGCTTAATGATTGTATGTCGGTCTCACTTCAGCCAGACATGGATATTTCTCGTATTCAGGCATACGCTCAGGGTGTAGAGGAGCGTAAGTAGAAATAGAGGGCCGATTGTGAGCATGATAGGGCCCAGAATAAGAGAGCGAGTTCTTCGGGTCCTTCTGGTGAGTTCCGAGGTGGTCAGAGACAATAGTACCTGAGGTATCCAGCCCAGCCATCGGCTAGCGCACCCCCCAGTTTGGCGGTAAGAGATCTAATCATTCCACATATTCAGGGCCTGGTCAGAATTCCAGGGACTCAGGTTCTCAGTATAGGGGTGAGTCAAGTCAGATGAGGCCGCCTTTGCCACGATGTGCTTAGTGTGGTAAGCAGCATGTCGGGCAGTGTCGTATGGGATTGGGTATTTGTTATACTCGTGGTTATTCGGGCCACGTTATGAGGGATTGTCCAACGAGAGGTGATGCAAGCATAGCTCAGCCAGCGGGATCTGCAACTGGTTTGTCATCATTAGTACGCCTCATGGGCAAGGTTCACAAGAACCAATGAGTCGTGGTAGAGGCAGAGGTAGAGTATCTAGCTTGAGCGGTCCTCAGAACCGCATGTATGCATTGGCAGGATGACAGGATCAAGAGTCATCACCTGATGTTGTTACAGATGTATTATCAGTCTCCTCATATGATTTATATGCACTGACTGACCCAGGTTCCACCTTATCATATATTACTACGTTGGTTGCTAGTAAGTTTGGAATAAAACATGAATTGGTTAAACCTTTTGAGGTACCTACACCTATTGGGGACTCAGTGATTGCTAAGCAAGTATATAGGGGTTGTATAATAATATTCATAATCGATCTACCGTAGCGGACTTAACCGAGTTAGATATGGATTGGTTGGCTTCTTGTCATGCCAACGTTGATTGTAGATCAAAGATAGTCTTATTTGAATTTCCAGGGGAGCCTGTTTTGGAGTGGAAAGGTAATACGGCGTCGCCGAGAGGTAGATTCATTTCCTATCTCAAGGCAAGGAAGATAATCAGGAAGGGCTGTATTTATCACTTAATTCAGGTTCAGGATATGGAAGTAGAGTCACCAACCATTCAGTCCATCCCTGTGGTTAATGAGTTTCCCGATGTTTTTCCCAATGAGCTTCTAGGTCTTCCGCTAGAGCAAGAAATTGAGTTTGTTATTGACCTACTACCAGATACTCATCCAATATCTATTCCTCCCTATAGAATGGCCCCTGCAGAGCTAAAAGAGTTGAAGGAACAACTAAAAGACTTACTTGAAAAAGGCTTTATCAGACCTAGTATATCACTGTGGGGAGCGCCTGTGTTATTTTTAAGGAAGAAAGATGGTTCTTTACGGACGTGTATTGATTATAGACAGCTGAATAAGGTGACGATCAAGAATAAGTACCCGCTCCCGAGGATTGATGATTTATTTGATCAGTTGCAAGGTGCCAAGTGTTTTCCAAAGATATACGTGAGGTCCATCAGGTAAGGGTTAAGGAGGAAGATATTCCGAAGACAACATTCAGGACCAGATACGGGCATTTTGAGTTTTGTGTTATGTCGTTCGGTTTAACCAATGCCCTAACAATATTTATGGATTTGATGAACCGTGTGTTCATGCCCTTTTTAGATCTTTTCGTAATTGTATTTATCGACGATATATTGGTGTATTCTCGTTCAGAGGCTGAGCATGTATATCATTTGCGTACTGTGCTTAGAGTTCTACAAAAAGGAAAGTTG
The DNA here is from genome assembly GCF_000393655.2 of Nicotiana sylvestris. Lineage (NCBI taxonomy): Eukaryota > Viridiplantae > Streptophyta > Magnoliopsida > Solanales > Solanaceae > Nicotiana > Nicotiana sylvestris. Next base: position 93,175,817 of record NC_091063.1, read on the forward strand.
TATGCAAAATTCTCTAAATGTGAATTCTGGTTGAACTCTATAGCTTTCCTTGGGCATATCATTTCGGGTGAAGGCATCCGGGTGGATACACAAAAGAATGAGACAGTAAAGACTTGGCCTAGACTCACAACACCGACGGAGGTTCGTAGCTTTCTCGGACTGGCAGGCTATTACAAGATATTTGTCGAGGGATTTTCTTCCCTTTCAGCACCTTTGACAAAGTTGACTCAAAAGGGAGCAAAATTTCAATGGACTGATGCTTGCGAACGGAGTTTCCAGGCATTAAAGGACAAATTAACCTCACCACCGGTTCCAATGCTCCCAGAAGGGACCGATGGCTACGTTATCTATTGTGACGCTTTAGGCATTGGACTGGGTTATATGCTGATGCAGCATGATAAGGTTGTAGCTTATGCTTCTAGACAACTAAGAAAGCACGAGAAGAACTACCCGACCCACGATTTAGAGTTAGCCGCGGTGATTCATGCACTAAAGATGTGGAGGCACTACTTGTATGGCTATGATGACCCGGACAGTCGTCTCATGAGTTACCGCTCTATTTTACCCCATTTCTGCTTTTTTATGCTTTGTTTATCCGTGTTATGTGATATCGGGTCGGTCGGATTGAATTCAGAAGGAATTTGGTAAGGTTTGAGGCACTTAGTCTCTTTTAAGGAAGTTAAAGTTGAAAAAATCAACCAGATATTGACTTATGTGTCGGAGGGCTCGGATATAGATTTAGACTTGAATTGGCAAAGTTGATATTTTAGCGATTTTCTGTTGGTAGGTAAGATTTTGATATAGGGGTTGGAATGGAATTCCGAGAGTTGAAGTAGCTTCGTCGTGTCATTTGGGATGTGTGTGTAAAATTTCAGGTCATTCGGACGTGGTTTGGTTTGGTTTTTGATCAAAAGCGTATTTCGGAAGATTATTAAAACTTAGGCTTGAATCCGATGTGATTTGGTAGATTTGATGTTGTTTGAGGCATTTTGATGATTGGAACAAGTTTGAATAAGGTATTGGGTTATGTTTGTTCTTTTGGTTGAGGTCTCGGGGGCCTCGGGATGATTTCAGGTGGTTAACGGAGAAGTTGAGATGTCATTGCAGCTGCTAAGATTTTTCTGCTTCTGGTGTTTTCACACCTGCAGTTTGGGGACCGCAGGTGCGGTGCCGCAAATGCGAGAGGGAAGCCGCAAAAGCGGTTTTGGAGGGGAGAGTCAGGAATCCGCAAATGCGGTTATGGGGCCGCATCTGCGGAACTGCAAATGCGGAAGAATGACCGCAGCTACGGATGTGGCTGATTTTAGTGATTTCCACAGAAGCAGAGTAGTAACCGCAAATGCGGTACCGTAGAAGCAGGTTTTGGATCGCAGATGCGAAAATCCCTGGACAGAAGGTATATATTACTTTCTTCGCGAATTTTTGCAAAGAACTCCATTTTTGAAGACGGGAAAGAGGCTAAGGCATATGATCTCAAGTGGAATCAAAGGATATCGGTTGGGTAAGTTCCCTAAGCTTAATTACTTGGATTAAGATCATTTTTCCACTGTTTAATCATGGTTTTAGTGGAGATTAAGGGATAAAAATGGAGGATTAGGGCTTGGGTTTAAGAGGCCTTAAATTGAGTATTTGAGGGGTCATTTGGACTCCGATTTTAGTGTTCTTGATATGCATAGACTCGTGGGGAGACGAGGAATCTATTGATATAAAAAATTTTGAATTTCGAGACATGGGACCGGGGGTCGGGTTTTGGTAATTTCAGGATTTTTGGTAGTTTTCGATTGTTTTCGCTTGGGCTTCATTCCCTTAGCATATTTTGACGCCGTGATTCTGATTTTGACTAGATTTGACGTGAGTAGAGGCTGATTCGAGGGGCAAAGGCATTGCGGAGTAGTATTTTCACCGGTTTGAGGTGAGTAACTATTGTAAATCTGGAACTGAGGGTACAAAACCTCGGTTTTGGACTTGTTTTTGATAAATGCGATGACGCACATGCTAGATGACGAGCGTATGGGCATGCACCGGTAGGGATTGTGACTTGGTCCGCCCCGTAACGACTATTAAGTTGCGTACTCGATTTAGAAATATTATGTTATCCCATATTTTGGATATTTATATTGTATTATGAGTTGTATGTCATATTTGGGGTCTTGTGCCGACCTGTATCAACCCTTAGGGGCATTCTGACTATTTTCCTCACTTACTTGCTAGAAGTATATCCTCAGTCTTGTTTTACCCGTTTAAATGATTAAAACTGATTTTATCACTCTACTCCTAATTGTGAGGACTGTTCGGGCTGAGTTTCCTAATCTCTATTGATAAGCCCGTGAGGCTGTGAGGTTAATGACTGAGAGAGGTTGAGAACCTAATTGTGAGGATATTTGTATGTATGTGAGTTATGTATCGGGCTGCTCACCGCAACAATACTTATATGGATCGGACTGCACGCCACCGTGATATACATACTGGATCAGGCTTCGCGCCGCAGCGATATGACGCTTGGGCTGTAGGAGCCCCTACGGTGTCTGTACACCCCCAGTGAGCGTAGTCGACTATAAATTACGGATCAGGCTACACGCCGCAGCGGTTACTATAATTTTTATTATTATGAGATACTAAAGAGCCGAGTGCTGAGAGTGAGTATTGTGCAATGAGAGTCGAGTCACGGGCGATTGAGAGGCTGCCCGAAGGGCCATATTCTGAGTGATTCCTTGCCCGAGAGGCCTTGTTATGATGTTTTCACTGATTTCACTCTTCTTTTAAATAAGACTTTATTGGATACATTGCTAAGCAACTGACTTCAATGTTTTAAACTGGAAATGTGATTCTATAATGAAAACTGATTTTTAAACTGTAAAGATGACCTGATATTCTGTTGATTATCCAGTTATGTATTTTCAAAACTGCTTGTCACTGCTTTCAGTCCTTATTTACTCTAGTTACTTACTGAGTTGGTGTACTCACGTTACTCCCTACACCTTGTGTGCAGATCCAGGTGCCCAAGCGGCTGAGTGAGGGCTTTCAGTTGTTTCAGTATTGGACGGAGACTTCGAGGTAGCTGCATGGTGTCCGCAACCCTATTTTCTCCCTCTTATCTTATGATCTTTCTGCATTTCCTAGACTATTGATTTATTAGGTATTCAGACTTGTATTAGAGGCTCTAGACTCATGACACCAGATTGTTGGGGTTGTGTAGTTTATTGTTATTTTGACTTTCCGTATATCTTTTGTTGTCTTAACGCTTATAATGAATTTGATATCTAAAACTTGCGTTAGAAAATGGCTTAATGTTATTAGAAAGAAGGTTGTGGTTATTGATTAGTTGGCTTGCCTAGTAATGTGATAGACGCCATCACGATCGGTATTTGGGGTCGTGACAAGTTGGTATCAAAACCTAGGTTACATAGGTCTCGCGAGTTATGAGCCGGTTAGTAGAGTCTCGCGGATCGGTACAGAGACGTTTGTATTTATCCTTGAGAGGCTGCAGAACCTTTAGAAAAATTCTTTGTATTCTTGAAATTCTTGTCGTGTGAACTTGTTGACCCGAATACTAAACTTCTATTATTCCATTCTCTCATAGATGGTGAGGGCACGAGCTACCGGGCAGGGTAGACGACCACCAGTTGGGGCCACCAGAGGTCGAGGACACGATCGAGGCCATGGTAGGGGCAGAGCAGCTAGGGTAGCACCCGCAGATCCACCAGCTACCCCAATTCAGGATTAGGTCCCAATTGTGGATGCTACAGCAGTACCAGCTTAGGCACTAGCTGTGCCTATTGTGATTCCAAGCCTTTAGCTCAGATCTTATCAGTGTGTACCAGTTTGGCTCAGGCGGTCTCAATTACTACGGCTGCAACTACTTCTCAGGAAGGAGAGACACCCAGACTCTCATTACCCGCACACCTAAGAAGGTTGTGCAGGGACTTTAGACACCAGGGGCACCTCCAGCCCAGCCGGCTACACCAGCTCAGGAGTTCGTGGTACTAGTTATGCCGAATGATGAGCAGCGTCGACTTGAGAGGTTTGGTAGACTCCAACCTCCAACATTTAGCGGTGTAGAGGGCGAGGATTCCCAGGGTTTCTTGGATAAGTGCCAGCGGATGCTTCGTACAGCAAGGATTCTTGAGACCAGTGGTGTGGCATTTACTACTTTTCAGTTTTTTGGGGTTGCCTTCAATTGGTAGGAGGCGTATTAGAGGCGTAGGCCTGTTGGAGCAACACCCCTTACTTGGCAGCAGTTCTCTGTTCTTTTCCTGGAGAAGTATGTACCACAGTCGCGCTGAGAGGAGCTACGTAGGTAGGTTGAGCAGCTGCGTTAGGGGGAGATGACGGGGACACAGTATGAGATGCGGTTCTCTGAGTTAGCCTGTCATGCGGTTTGGATGGTTCCCATAGACCGAGAGAGGATCAAAAGGTTTGTTGATGGCCTCACGTAACCAGCTTCGGATCCTCATGACTAGGGAGAGGGTGACAGGTGCTACCTTCGAGGAGGTTGTTGATATCGCTCGTGAGATTGAGTCGGTTCGCCGGCAGGAGCGAGAGGAGAGGGAGGCCAAGAGGCCTCGAGGATCTGGTAGCTTTAATAGATGCTCCTTCGAGGGGTCAGTTCTAGCAAGGCAGAGGCCGTTCATTCAGACAAGCACCTTCAGCTCGCCCAGGTTACCGTGGAGCATCATCAGGTCATAGCTTTCATAGTTCTCATCAGGGCCACTCATCACTTAGTGCCCTTCCAGCTCAGAGCTCGTCTCGTGCTCCATCAGTCCAGGGTTCTTCCATGCTAGGTCCTTCTACTGGTCATTTCGGTGCCAGGGGTTCCCTTCAGTCCCCATCTCCAACACCGGGGAGTTGTTATGAGTGTGGAGAGTTTGGGCATATGAGGAGGCAGTGTCCTCGTCTTCGTGATGGTCAGTCTCAACAGAGGGATCAACCCTCGATTTCTGCTCCAGTTACTTCACCACCCGCCCAGCCAGCTAGGGGTGGAGGTCAGGTAGCTAGGGGTCTCCCTATAGGGGAGGTCGATCACGCGGTGGTGAGGCTCGTTTCTATGCCCTCCCAGGTAGACCATATACTGCTGCTTCAGATGCCGTGATTTCAGGTATTGTTTCAGTCTGCCACAGAGATGCCTCTGTATTATTTGATCCCGGTTCCACCTTTTCTTATATGTCATCATACTTCCCCTGTTATTTGGATATGCCCCGTGAGTCTCTTGTTTCACTTGTTCATGTATCTACTCTGGTGGGCGATATTGTTGTTGTAGACCGTGTGTATCGATCGTGTGTGGTGACTATTGGGGGTCTGGAGACCCTAGTGGATCTTTTACTATTATGTATGGTGGATTTCGATATCATTTTGGTCATGGATTGGCTATCTCCGTATTGTGCTATTCTGGACTGTCAAGCTAAGACAGTCACATTGTCTATACCGGGTGTGCCACGAATCAAGTGGCGAGGTGTGATCGATTATGTTTCTAGTAGAGTGATCTCATTCTTGAAAGCCCAGCGTATGGTTGGGAAGGGTTGTCTTTCATATCTAGCATTTGTGAGGGATGTCAGAGTTGGAGCTCCCAATATTGATTCTGTTCCAGTTGTGAGGGATTTTCCCGATGTTTTTCTTGCAGACCTATCGGGCATGCCACCGGACAGGGATATTGATTTTGGTATTGACCTGGTGCTGGGCACTCAGCCCATTTCTATTCCGCCATATCGTATGGCACCACCAGAGTTGAAGGAATTAAAAGAATAACTTTAGGGGCTCCTAGATAAGGGGTTCATTCGGCCTAGTATGTTACCTTGGGGTGTGTCGGTTCTATTTGTGAAGAAGAATGATAGCACAATGAGAATGTGCATTGATTATAGGCAATTGAATAAGGTAACAATTAAGAACAAGTATCCTTTGCCTCATATCGATGATTTATTTGACCAGCTTCAGGGAGCTAGAGTGTTCTCCAAGATTGATCTCCGTTCAGGTTATCGCCAGTTGAAGATCAGGGACTCGGATGTTCTTAAGACGGCTTTCAGGACCCGATATGGTCATTATGAGTCCTTGGTGATGTCTTTTGGGCTGACCAATGCCCCAGTAGCGTTCATGCATTTGATGAACAGCTTGTTCCGACCTTATCTTGATTCGTTTGTCATAGTTTTCATTGATGATATTCTGGTGTATTCGTGTAGTCAGGAGGAGCACGCGGAGCATTTGAGAGTTGTGCTACAAAGATTGAGGGAGGAGAAGCTTTATGAAATATTCTCCAAGCGTGAGTTTTGGCTTAGTTCAGTGGCTTTCTTGGGGCACGTGGTGTCCAGTGAGGGTATTCAGGTTGATCCGAAGAAGATAGAGGCAGTTCAGAGTTGGCCCAGGCCGTCCTCAACTATAGAAATTCGCAACTTTCTTGGTTTGACATGCTATTATCGCCGATTTGTTTAGGGATTTTCCTTTATCGCATCGCCCTTGACCAAGTTGACTCAGAAGGGTGCTTCATTTGTATGGTCAGACGAGTGTGAGGAGAGCTTTCAGAAGCTCAAAACAGCTTTGATCACAACTCCAATGTTGGTTTTGCCAGCAACTTCAAGTTCCTATACCGTGTATTGTGATGCTTCGAGAGTTGGGGTTGGTTGTGTGTTGATGCAGGAGGGTAGAGTTATTGCTTATGCTTCTCGTCAATTGAAGCCCCATGAGAAGAACTACCCCGTCCATGATTTGGAGTTGGCTGCCATAGTTCACACTTTGAAGATTTGGAGGCATTACCTGTATGGCATATCTTGTGAGGTGTTCACTGATCATCGCAGTCTTCAACACTTGTTCAAATAGAAGGATCTCAATTTGAGGCAAGGGAGATGGTTGGAGTTGCTTAAGGATTATGATATCACTATATTGTACCATCCGGGAAAGGCCAATGTGGTGACCGATGCTTTGAGCCGAAAGACAGTGAGTATGGGGAGTTTGACATATATTCCAGTTGGGGAGAGACCTCTTGCAGTTGTTCAGGCCTTGGCCAATCGGTTCATGAGGTTAGGTATTTCGGAGCCCAGTCGGGTGTTGGCTTGTGTGGTTTCTCGGTCCTCCCGATATGAGCGCATCAGAGAGAGCCAATATGATGATCCGCATTTGCTTGTCCTTAGAGACAGAGTTCAACATGATGATGCTAGAGATTGACCATTAGTGATGATAGGGTGTTGAGGATGCAGGGCCGAATTTGTGTGCCCCATGTGGATGGGCTTAGGGAGTTGATTCTAGGGGAGGCCCATAGCTCGCGGTATTCCATTCATCCGGGTGCCGCTAAGATTTATCAGGATTTGAGACAACATTATTGGTGGAGAAGAATGAAGAAAGATATTGTGGGATTTGTAGCTCGGTGTCTCAATTGTCAGCAGGTGAAATATGAGCATCAGAGACCGGGTGGCTTGCTTCAGCAGATGATTATTCCCGAGTAGAAGTGGGAGAGGATCACTATGGACTTTGTTGTTGGACTTCCACGGACTTTGAAGAAGTTTGATGCTATTTGGGTGATTGTGGATCAGCTGACCAAGTTCGTGCACTTTATTTCTATGTGTACTACCTATTCTTCAAAGCGGTTGGTAGAGATCTATATCCGGGAGATCATTCGTTTGCATGGGGTCCCAGTTTCCATCATTTCAGATAGGGGCACTCAGTTTACTTCCCAGTTTTGGAGGTCTGTGCAGTGAGATTTGGGTACTCAGGTGGAGTTAAGCACAGCTTTTCACCCTCAGACGGACGGACAGTCCGAACGCACTATTCAGATATTGGAGGACATGTTGCGTGCTTGTGTCGTTGATTTCGGAGGGTCATGGGATCAGTTTCTACCGCTTGCAAAGTTTGCCTATAACAACAGCTACCAGTCGAGTATTCAGATGACTTCATATGAGGCTTTGTATGGGAGGCGGTGTAGATCTCCAGTTGGTTGGTTTGATCCCGGTAAGGCTAGGCTATTGGGGACTAATTTAGTGCAGGATGCTTTAGAAAAGGTGAAGGTGATTCAGGAGAGGCTTCGTATAGTGCAGTCGAGGCAAAAGAGCTATGCTGATAGGAAGGTCTGAGATGTGTCCTACATGGTTGGCGAGAAGGTTCTATTGAAGGTTTCACCCATGAAGGGTGTTATGAGATTTGGGAAGAAAGGGAAATTGAGTCCTCGGTTTATTGGGCCTTTTGAGGTGCTTCGGAGGATCGGGGAGGTGGCTTATGAGCTTGATTTGCCACCCAGCTTGTCGAGTGTGCATCCGGTATTTCATGTTTCTATGCTCCAGAAGTATATTGGGGATCCGTCTCATGTTTTGGATTTCAGCACGGTTCAGTTAGATGATGATCTGACCTATGTTGTGGAGCCAGTAGCGATTTTGGGTCGTCAGGTTCGAAAGTTGAGGTCAAAGGATATAGCTTCAGTGAAAGTACAGTGGAGAGGTCGGCCCATGGAGGAGGCTACCTAGGAGACCGAGCGAAAGATGCGGAGCATATATCCTCACCTGTTTGAGGCTTCAGGTTTGTTTCTTGACTCGTTCGAGGATGAATGTTTGTTTAAGTTGGGGAGGATGTGACGACCCGGACAATCATCTCATGAGTTACCGCTCTGTTTCCCCTATTTCTGATTCTTTATGCTTTGTTTATCCGTGTTATGTGATTTCGGGTCGGTCGGATCGAATCCGTAAGGAATTTGGTAAGGTTTGAGATACTTAGTCTCTTTTAAGAAAGTTAAAGATGAAAAGGTCAACCAGATGTTGACTTATATGTCAGAGTGCTTGGATGTGAGTTCTGATGGTTCGGTTAGCTTCGAGAGGTGATTTTTGGCTTAGGAGCACAATCAGAATGAATTTTGGAGGTCCGTAGTAGATTTAGGCTTGAATTGGCAAAGTTGATATTTTGGCGATTTCTGGTTGGTAGGTGAGATTTTGATATAGGGGTCGGAATGAAATTCCAAGAGTTGCAGTAGCTCCGTCGTGTCATTTGGGATGTGTGTGTAAAATTTCAGGTCATTCGGACGTGGTTTGGTTGGGTTTTTGATCAAAAGCGTATTTCGGAAGATTTTTGAAACTTAGGCTTGAATCCAATATGATTTGGTAGATTTGATGTTGTTTGAGGCGTTTTGATGATTGGAACAAGTTTGAATAAGGTATTGGATTATGTTTGTGCTTTTGGTTGAGGTCCCGGGGGCCTCGGGATGATTTCGGGAGGTTAATGGAGAAGTTGAGATGTCATTGCAGATGCTGAGATTTTTCTACTTCTGGTGTTTTCGCACCTGCGGTTTGGGGGCCGCAGGTGCGGCACCGCAAATGCGAGAGGGAAGCCGCAAAAACGGTTTTGGAGGAGAGAGTCAGGAATCCGCAAATGCGGTTATGGGGACGCATCTGTGGAACCGCAAATGCAGAAGAATGACCGCAGATGCGGATGTGGCCGATTTTAGTGATTTCCATAGAAGCAGAGTAGTAACCGCAAATGCGGTACCACAGAAGCGGGTTTTGGATCGCATATGCGAAAATCCCTGGACAGAAGGTATATATTGCTTTCTTCGCGAATTTTTGCAAAGAACTCCATTTTTGAAGACGGGAAAGAGGCTAAGGCATAGGATCTCAAGAGGAATCAAAGGATATCGGTTGGGTAAGTTCCCTAAGCTTAATTACTTGGGTTAAGATCATTTTTTCACTGTTTAATCATGGTTTTAGTGGAGATTAAGGGCTAAAAATGGTGGATTAGGGCTTGAGTTTAAGAGGCATTAAACTGAGGATTTGAGGGGTCATTTGGACTCCGATTTTAGTGTTCTTGATATGAATAGACTCGTGGGGAAATGAGGAATCCATTGATATAAAAATTTCTTAATTTCGAGACGTGGGCCCGGGGGTCGGGTTTTGGCAATTTCGGGATTTTTGGTACTTTTCGATTATTTTTTCTTGGGCTTCGTTCCCTTAGCATATTTTGATGTCGTGATTATGATTTTGACTAGATTCGACGCGAGTGGAGGCCGATTCAAGGGGTAAAGGCATCGCGGAGTAGTATTTTCACCGGTTTGAGGTAAGTAACCATTGTAAATCTGGAACTGAGGGCACAAAACCCCGGTATCAGACTTGTTTTTGATAAATGCGGTGGCGCACATGCTAGGTGACGAGCATGTGGGTATGCACCTATAGGGATTGTGACTTGGTCCTTCCCATAGAGACTATTAAGTCGCGTATTTGATTTAGAAATATTATGTTATCCCGTATTTTGGATATTTATATTGTATTATGAGTTGTATGCCATTTTTGGGGCCTTGTGCCAACTTGTATCAACCCTTAGGGGCATTCTGACTATTTTCCTCACTTTACTTGCTAGAAGTATATCCTCAGTCTTGTTTTACCCATTTAAATGATTAAAACTGATTTTATCACTCTACTCCTAATTGTGAGGACTGTTCGGGCTGAGGTCCCTAATCTCTATTGATAAGCCCGAGAGGCTGTGAGGTTAATGACTGAGAGAGGTTGAGAACCTAATTGTGAGGATATTTGTATATATGTGAGTTATGGATCGGGTTGCACGCCGCAACAATACTTATATGGATTGGGCTGCACGCCGCAGCGATATGCATATTGGATTGGGCTACGTGCCACAACGATATGATGTTTGGGCTGTAGGAGCCCCTCCGGAGTCTGTACACCCCCAATAAGCATAGTCGACTATAAATTATGGATCGGGCTGCACGCCGCAGCGGTTACTATGATTTCTATTATTATGAGATACTAAAGAGCCGAGTGCTGAGAGTGAATACTGTGTGACGAGAGTCGAGTCACGAGTGATTGAGAGGCTGCCCGAGGGGCCATATTCTGAGTGATTCCTTGCCCGAGAGGCCTTGTTATAATGTTTTCACTGATTTCACCCTTCTTTTAAATAAGCCTCTATTGGATATATTACTAAGCAACTGACTTTAATGTTTTAAACTGGAAATGTGATTCTATAACGAAAACTGATTTTTAAACTGTAAAGATGACCTGGTATTCTATTGATTACCCAGTTATGTATTTTCAAAACTGCTCGTCACTGCTTTCAGTCCTTATTTACTCTAGTTACTTACCGAGTTGGCGTACTCACGTTACTCCCTGCACCTTGTGTGCAGATCCAGGTGCCCGAGCGGCCGAGTGAGGGCTTTCAGTTGTTTCAGTATTGGACGGAGACTTCGAGGTAGATGCATGACGTCCACAACCCTGTTCTCTCCCTCTTATCTTATTATCTTTCCGCATTTCCTAGACTATTAATGTATTAGGTATTCAGACTTGTATTAGAGGCTCTAGACTAGTGACACCAGATTGTTGGGGCTGTGTAGTTTATTATTATTTCGACTTTCCGCATATCTTTTGTTGCCTTAATGCTTATAATGAATTTGGTATCTAAAACTTGCATTAGAAAATGGCTTAATGTTATTAGAAAGAGGGTTGTGGTTATTGATTAGTTGGCTTGCCTAGTAATGTTATACGCACCATCATGACCGGTATTTGGGGCCGTGACAATGGCATTCATGTTGATATCTATACGGATCATAAGAGCCTCCAATATATCTTCAGGCAAAAGGAATTGAATTTACGTCAAAGGAGATGGTTGAAGCTACTCAAAGACTATGATGCTGATATTTTATACCATCCGGGGAAGGCAAATATGGTAGTCGACGCCCTCAGCCGTAGATCTATGGGTAGCCTGTCATATTTACAGCCATAAAAGAGGGGAATAGCCCATAAGGTTCATCAGCTAACTAGTGTTGGAGTTCAGTTACTGGACTCAGGTGATATTGGAATTTCTATTCAGGATACGACAACATCCTCTTTAGTAACTGAAGTAAATGAATGTCAGTACGAGGATCCTGTGTTAGTTCATTATAGGGATACCACCCCTCAAAAGGAGAAGACACCGTTCAAAATTATAGGAGATGGAGTCCTCAGATATCGAGGACAATTATGTGTCCCTAATGTTGTAGGGTTGCGTAGGCAGGTTATGGGAGAAACTCACTATTCTCGTTATTCTATCCATCCAGGAGCGACAAAGATGTATCATAATATCAGGGAAGTATATTGGTGGGACAGAATGAAAAAGGATATAGAGGAGTTTGTTGCTCAGTGTCCTAACTGTCAGCAAGTTAAGATTGAGCATCAGAAACCCAGTGGATTATTGAAGGCTATGGAGATTCCGACTTGGAAATGGGAAGTAACAATATGGATTTCATCGTAGGCTTACCTTGTACCCAACGTAAGTTTGATTCGATATGGGTGATTGTTGATAGGCTTACAAAGTCAACCCATTTTCTGTCCGTTAGGACTACATATTCCGCAGAGGATTATACAAGGCTTTATATTAAGAAGATAGTACGACTACATGGTGTCCCTGTATCTATTATCTTGGATAGAGGAGCTCAATTTACAGCTAACTTATGGAGGTCCTTCCAAAAAGGATTGGGGACTCAGGTAAGTCTTAGTACATCATTTCATCCCCAGACAGACGGATAGGCTGAGCGTACTATTCAGACAGTTGAGGATATGTTACGAACTTGTGTGATAAACTTCAAAAGTAGCTGGGATGATCATCTGCCGCTTATTGAGTTTGCATATAATAATAGCTACCGTTCCAGTATTAAGGTGGCTCCATACAAAACTCTTTATGGATGAAAGTGTAGGTCGCCTATAGGGTGGCTCAATGTTGGGAAAACTACGTTAGTAGGACCGGAATTGGTACAGCAGGAAAGCGAGAAAATTAAGCTTATACAAGAAAGGCTATTAGTAGCTCAAAGCCGTCAGAAGTCTTATGCGGATAATCGATGGAGAGACTTGGAATTTCAAGTTGACGATTGGGTATTCCGAAAGGTATCACCGATGAAAGGCATTATGAGGTTCAGAAAAAGGGAAAAACTTAGCCCTTGGTACATTGGACCATATAAGATCATACACAAAGTAGGCTAGGTAGCGTATGAGTTAGACTTGCCTTCTGACTTGGAATATGTACATCCAGTCTTTCATATGTCTATTCTCCGTAAATGTATCGAAGATCCTTCCAGAGTTATGTCAGTTGATGACGCTCAAGTCACTGAGTAGCTATCATATGAAGAAACTCCCATTGCTTTATTAAACAAACAGGTTCGGAGGTTAAGAACCAAAGACGTAGCTTCGGTGAAAGTACTTCGGTGAAACAACAATGTGGAAGAAATGACTTGGGAGGTCGAGGAAGACATGAAGTCTAGATAACCCTACTTATTTCCTCCTCCAGAGAAGGGTCCGACTGAGACGTCATAACCTTAAGGTACGTGTATGGATTCTTGTGTTAGTTATTTTCATTGGTCGTGTGAGGCCATTGTCGTTATTGATGATTATGGTCCTATGTGGTTTTGAATTATTAAGTTTCTACAAGAAGAGTTGGTAGTAGTGTTGTTATAAAGGCGACTCTGCCAAAGTGATATAGATCCCGGGGAGTTAAACATTCGAGGACGAATATTTCTAAGGAGGGAAGGATGTTACATCTCGCATTTTCATACGTTAAAATTTCGTCTTCAGTTAATCGACGTAGACTCGGAAATGAGATTATCTTGAGGTTAACATATTTATATTATTTATAATAAGCGATAAGTAAGTGTCATGAAGGATAAAAGGTACACGAATTAAAGAAAATGAGTTTCAATGAAGGTTACTGATTTGAGATAAAAATATGGGTCGAGCGATAATACCCGATATTTATGGACTAGTACCATATGAGGTACCATATGACCATGATAGAATGATGTATAAAGTGTATTAAAAATAACTAGAAATTTAAGTAAATTGAGATAATTTTTAATTATACGGGCAATTAGTTAATTACCAGGTACCGGGACATTACCTAATTACCTAATAAGTGGATAAAAATTAATAATTTCCACCCCACCCCCTCTAAAAATGTGGCAGTAAGCCACTTCTTGAAAATATGACTATTAGCTATTTATGATTAGTTGGCAAGTTAGGTATCAAAAACAAAGACACCTCATTCTCTCATAATCAAAAATACAAAGACTTTTAACTAATGTGGTAAGTACCAAACCTATCAACCCTATTAATTTAAATACAAGGATTTCAATCAGATGAGGTTTGGCTCCTTACCAACTAAAGATCTAACCAAATTTTACGTACTTCTCTGGTTGAAAACGATTTGGACGCAAAATTTTTTAAAACTCATAGGAAATCTCTAACGCTCTGGTTGAAGCTTAGCAACGTAAAATTTTGCGGTTCTAGAAGAGTACGGTGCAACCTTTTCCAAGAATATTATACGGATTTTCTCTACTTCAGGTATGTTAAGGCTATCCCTTCTTTCTTTTTGGCATGATCCAAATTATACAGAAAAAACGAGCAAACACACAGTTTTCATAAGCAACTCTATTCATAGAAATACTAGGGGTCTCTGTGTTCTTGATTCCCCCTATGACATATTATTATATCTTCTGTTCATGGGCCTCAGTATAATACGTAGTTGATAAAGTTTATCCGAAAGGAATGTTGAGATTTTTAACATATTTTCATGCATTTTATTCATTTATACATGTACATTGACTCATGACCAGATGGCGTTATATACGTGTATTTATATGTACATATATATATATATATATATATATATATATATGTATGTATGTATGTATGTATGTATATGGGATATGGAAAAAAGGTTACGACGTTATTTACGCACTACCACCTGATAAGTTGGTATATGTGATGATGTTACCCATAGTGGCCGAGATGATATGATGGGATTCCCTCAGAGGCGTGATGATGTTATGTACACCTATACCTATGCATGACACGATATTTATATGCACGTGCATGACACTATAAATGTTTCAAAATTTACAAAGTTAGACTTACAGGTGAATTTCTTTATTCCATGTTTGATCTATGTGTTTTATGCACTGATTTTCATGCCTTACATACTCAGTACATTATTCGTATTGACGCCCTATTTTGGGGCCTGCGTTTCATGCCCGCAGGTACAGGTAGGCAAGCCGACGGTCCCCCTTCTTAGGATTTTTGATCAGCGAGAGTTAGCGTGCTCCACTTGATCCGGAGCTGCTTTTGATTTTGGTACGATACCTTGTATATATATATATGACGTGGCTCAGTCCCGTCTTTATACAGTTGTATTTCTATTAGAGGTCTGTAGACAGTTATGTATAATTGGATAGTATGTAGCCTTGTTGGCTTTCAATTTTGGGTATATAGTTGTCTATAGCAGCCTTGCCGGCTCGCCTACTGTATTCCGCATGTATATATACATATGCCTTTTGGGCAGGTTTCCTTCATGCGTGTTATTCTAGTAATTCAGCAGATGTCTTTCAGGTTTATATCTTAGATGCATGTTTTGGGGTGTTCGACAGGTAGGGCTCGGACACCCGTCGCGGCCCATCGATTTGGGTCATGACAAGTCCTACACTATCTCATTAACAAAGATTTGATCTCTGTGCAGAAGTAACTAACCAAGAGATTGGTGAGAGCCTTAAATCAATTGGTAATGATAAAGCTCTAGGTATTGATGGCTTTAATGCAGTTTTCTTCAAAAAAAGCAGGGGACGTTATCAACATTCAGATCATAGATGTTGTAAAAGAGTTCTTCTCAACTGGAAAGATCTATAAGGCCATAAATTGCACCATTGTTACATTAGTTCCTAAAGTGACTAAACCTACCACAATCAAAGAGTATAGACCAATAGCCTACTGTTCAATCCTATACAAGATGATCTCTAAAATCTTGGCTTTCAGATTGCAGAAAGTCATGCCTTACATCATTTATGAAGCTCAAGCAGGTTTCATTCCTAGTAGAAAGATTGCTGACAATGTCAGCCTAGCTCATGAGCTAGTCAAATCTTACACTAGAGCCCAGATATTTCCTAGATGTATGATAAAGATTGATCTCCAAAAAGCTTATGACTCAGTAGAATGGATCTTCTTACAACATGTGATGGAGGAGCTTAGATTTCCTAACAGGTTTATCAGTTAGATAATGAAATGCATTAAAACTGTCAACTATACTATCCTTGCGAATGGAGAAACCACAAAACCTTTCAATGCTGCCAAGGGTCTTCGACACGGAGATCCTATCTCTCCTTTCCTTTTGTAATAGTGATGGAGTACTTGAGTAGATCTCTACATGAGCTTAAGAAGGAGCCTACCTTCCAATATCACCCCAGATGTAGGAAGCTGGACATTACTCATATGAGTTTTACTGATGATCTCCTATTATTTGCTAACGGTAATATATCCTCAGTGGCCACACTATATAAATGCTTCTCTCAGTTTTCTCAAGCATATGAGTTTTTCTGATGATCTCCTATTATTTGCTAACGGTAATATATCCTCAGTGGCCACACGATATAAATGCTTCTCCCAGTTCTCTCAGGCATCAGCCTGTAATCTTTGGCATCCAAGCTTACTGAGCTCAATTGTTTATCTTACCTGCTAAGGTATTGAAAATGATAGAGGCACTCTGTAGAAGTTACATCTGGTCTGGAACTAACACAATAACCAAGAAGTCCTTAGTAGCATAGGAAAAGATATGTACTCCCAAGTCAGTAGGTGGTCTTAATCTCATCAATCTTCCTTTGTGGAACAAAGCAGCAATTGCCAAAACTTACTTGGACTTAGCACACAAATAAGACAAACTATGGATAAGATGGATCAATACATATTATATCAAACAACAACAGCTACAACATATGCCAATACCACAACAAGCCGGTTGGATGGTGAGAAGAATTATTAGATCTAAAGAAACTATACCGCAGACACAGAATATAAATGATCATAACAAGAGCATTATTAGACAAATATACCTACAACTTCTAGGAAACTTACCAAGAGTTAGTTGGAAATGTTTAATCTTCCACAATACTGCTAGGCCAAAGACAGTCTTCACTATGTGGCTGTTGCTTCATGGACGATTGCCAATTAAAGATAGGCTAGCCAGCTGGTGTTTAACTGTTATCCCTCAATGTGTTATGTGTCAAGGTCAGGATGAATCAAGGGAGCACCTCTTTGTTAAATGCCCATACACTAAAGAAGTGTGGGAGAAAGTCATGAATTGGGTTCAAAAATCACATATGCCTACCACCTGCAAGGATCAACACCTTCAGTGGATCATCAAGCAAGGAAGGGGGAAGTCCAAGAAGGCTACCATCTTCAAAATGATATATGCTGAGATCTCACATGCAATATGGATTGAAAGAAACACATGTATATTTGAACAAAGGTATCGAGGCATTGATGTTTTTGTGCGGGAGATAGCATATATTTGTAACGTTAGAGTAGCTGCTCGAGCTAAGAGTTACATACAACAATTTTACCTAGCAACAAAGTATATTCATTAGTTTATTTATAAATAGGTATGCTTTGTTTTGTTTTTTTAAGCCTTGAGATAGTCAGCCGAGTTAGCTTGACTACGGATTTGTACAGCTCTTCTTTGGTGATTAATAAAAAAGAAAGTTAATTACCAAAATAAAACCTAAACAAAGTAAACTAAATTATTTTTATACTAATACTTTGATATTTAGGAATTCTACGAAAACTGTTATTATAATTGATGAAGAAATTTCTTTTAAATACTAATTAAAATGCACTTGATTTAAATATAAAAAACACAAAAAATATCAAATAATATGAGACAAATGAAGTATTTATCTATTTTTCTGTATCAGAAGTATATACAAGACAAGCACATATAAATATCCAAGATTGTAATATAATATAAAAAAACTCCTTTA
Source organism: Nicotiana sylvestris (assembly GCF_000393655.2). NCBI lineage: Eukaryota > Viridiplantae > Streptophyta > Magnoliopsida > Solanales > Solanaceae > Nicotiana > Nicotiana sylvestris. The sequence continues at coordinate 93,193,551 of NC_091063.1, forward strand.
TATTTTTTGTTTCTTCCTTTTTTCATTGTGAACTTCTAGTTAGCTGTAATAATTTATATTTATATTCCAATTTGGGGAGAGTGGAGATAAAATTGAATAATAAACTAGTATATCAATTTCTTTTCAGCTTATAATGCTTCTTCTTAAGGATCAAAGGCTTAGTTACCTGACAAAAATTATTAATGGATCTAAACTTCCCTTTCCTTCGGGGATACACATTGTCCGCTTCGTCAAAATATCTTTCATATTCATGGATATGGTAGAGGATAACTCTATTATGTCTCATTGATGCTCTCTTCTTTGACATCTTCGGTGGCATGGTAATAAATCATATTTTTGCTATTATCAGAAATATTGCCATTGAACTGAATCAATGGTAAAACAGCATTCGTCTCCGACTTTGTTAACTTTGATTCCATCCGAGTTTCTTTATTTTTTGGTGCAAATGCTTTTGAGTTCTTCATTTTGTATATGTAGTGATTAGTTGCAAAGGAGGAGAAGAAATTGAAGAATGGGTTTGCGAGAGGGTTTTTCCAGATGGAACAACAAAATATCTTTCAAAATCTATTTTTTTGCTGCTTTGTTAAACAACTTCTATTTCCTTGTGAATAACAGATAAGACTGTAACTTTATTTGAGGAAGTCAACCACTAATCGGCTAAAGGGTAAAGAAGACATATCATCAGTACGTAAAGGACTTGGACTTTGAGTCTTTGAACCATGTGAAACAGCGGTAGGATGAGGAGGAGAATTTGGTGTAGGAGATTTGAGGATGGTTTGGATTGATAGTAGGTTGAGGATAATATGAGTGACGTGAGTGGAGAAAAATGGAGAGCTAAAGGAATGAGAATTGGGAAAAAATAACTGGAGAACATGCCCAAGGAGCGGAACCCAAACTTTGTATGGCTGGTGGTCCTAGAATGGACTCTTTGGCAAAGGGAAATATGGTTTTATCAATTTTGGTATGGCGTGCAATGTATAACCTGCCAGAGACTTTATCAAGACACCTATAGCCATGATGAGATGGACTGTAACCCAAAAAAACACAAGGTTGGCTCCGAAAATTCATTTTATGACGATTGTAGTGTCATGGGCGGCTTTCCAGCCGTGCCCCATGACCCCTTGGGCGCGCCCCGTGGCGTCCTAGCAAGCCTTCCAATGCCTAGCGCCACGGACGGCCCCGTGGTCTTGGTCGCGCCAAGTGACAAGCGCGCATGTGCCTCTGTCGCCCCACCGATATCCCTCGCCAGCGCCCAACCGCAGGCAGATGCCAACAGCGCCGCGCGCGCGCGCGCAGATCCTGATGCCAAAGACTATGCTGCCGACAACGGCCCTGTTTTCTGCCTTATAGCAAACTAAGTCTTTTTCATTGTAAATATAGAGTAGTTTTATTCCATGTAATTTCATTATGTTTCTCTAGCTTAATCAAGTCTAGTCTTGTAGCTTTGGATTATTTTTTTAAGCATTATTAAGGGGGACCAAACAATCAAAACTTTCTAGCAAGCAAACAATTCTCTGTACTGGTGTCTCTCCCCCTCGACACCGCATTTCCTTTCTGTAATAGCTTTCATTAATGCAATCAAGCTTTCTTTCATTCTCAATTCTCATTCCTGTTCTCTCAATTTCTCTTGACATTGGTTTTCCCGTACGGCACTGACAATCTAGTCTAGCGTACGGAGGGGACCTCAGTTGGCGGACAGCAACTGCACTGACATCAGTTGCTTAGCCTTACGTCGCCCTTCCAAGGAATCTCAGGAAGGCGCCGCGTAACAGTTGGTATCAGAGCCTAGGCTCGACATCGGACGAGGGAACGCATTGCCATTACCACCATTTCTGACCATGGTGAATCATGGGGACCGCATTGCGGCCCTTGAACAGACGGTTGACGGATTACTGCCCATCATGGATACGGTGCCTGAACTAAGAACCAGCCTAGGGCAAAGGTTGGATGACCTGGACCGCAGGGTGCTCCAGGCCGAAGTTGACATAGAAAACATCAGTCGTGACTCCGAGGGAGATCGGCAAACGGCAGCCACAGAGGCAGCCGAAATTTTTGGCAAATTCGAGGGACTCCAACAGGAGCGTGCCGAGGATTTAGCTTACAGGGCACAAGAGGCAGATAGGGTGACTGCCATGCAACAAACTATTGACGACTTGACAGACAAGCTCAATGTTGTCAATGCTGCTTTACAGGGCCTACTGCGAGGCGGTGGAAACCAGGTCGGGGGCGCTGCAAACCCCACCTCCGCGACACAAAAACTGAAAATTCCTGAGCCAAAGCCATACAGTGGAGCTAGGAATGCCAAGGAAGTGGAGAACTTCATTTTTGATGTCGAACAATATTTTGATGCTGTTGGGGGCCTAGAAGAAGCCAAGAAGGTAGCAACTGCTGCCATGTATCTTCAGGGTGATGCTAAACTCTGGTGGCGGGTGAAATACGAAGCCATCAAGGCCGGTGAAGATGCTCTCGAAACATGGGCAGAACTGAAGGCAGCCATCCGCCTACAATTCTTCCCCGAAAATGTTGAATACAATTCAAGGAGAAAGCTACGGGAGCTCCGTCAGACCAAATCTGTGCGGGACTACGTGCGGGAATTCTCCGCGCTCATGCTAAGCATACGCGACATGGGGGACAAAGACAAGCTCTTCACTTTCCTAGAAGGGCTGAAACCTTATGCCCGTATGGAGCTACAAAGGCAACGGGTAGATACCCTGCCCAAGGCGATCCAAGCAGCTGAATGCCTTGGGGACTATCAAATGGAAGCTCGGAAGGATAGGCCTCAACCGCCTACCCGAGCGGGATTCAAAGGGGGCCAGTCTAGCAATGGTGGCCCTAGCAGAAGTGGGGGAGATCGGAGCTCAACCAAACCTAAGGCTCCCTCCACAGGCAGCAACAGTGCTGCATCTAACAACAATGATCGGGGGAGGAAGCCTCCTTCAGGGTGCCGTCATTGTGGCGGACCACATTGGAACAATGAGTGCCCACATGCACAGATGAATGCCCATCAGACTTTTGATGATGGGACAGATGACGATTCAGACGATGCGGATCAGACTGAACCCGTAGGTGCCTTCAATGCAATTGTTGGCTCCATTTCTGAGGCATTAGCAGAGACTAGTGCTGGTATCCGTAAGAAGAAGGACCCATGTCCCGTCACCAAGAAAGGGAAAAAGAAGGCGGATGATGAGACTCCTCTTAAGCACGAGAGGACCTTAATGTTCGTTGAGATGAAGGTGAATGGCAAGCCCATTCGGGCCATGGTAGACACGGGTGCTACCCACAACTACTTAGCCTCGACTCAGGTGGAGCGCCTTGGTCTAGTCGTAGGGAAAGGTAGAGGCCGTGTCAAGGCTATCAACTCACCTCCCCAGCCAGTGGGTGGAATAGCCAAAGAAGTACCGATGAAGCTTGGCCCTTACGAAGGAAAATTCAACTTGCGCGTGGTGATCATAGATGACTTCGAGTTGATAGTTGGATTGGAATTCCTGAGGCAAACCAACACCATGCCTGTACCGTATGCTGACATGTTACTGATGATGGGAGCAAACGGGGCCAAGCCCTGCGTTATCCCGTGCATGCCCATGAAGATGGCCGTTGAAAACATCTCGGCCTTGCAGTTGAAGAAGGGGGTCAAAAGAAACGAACCTACGTTCCTGGCAACCCTCTGCATCGAAGATGTAGAATGCTCCTCGGGTCCCATTCCTGAACCCGTGAAGGAGCTACTACTAGAGTTTGAAGATGTCATGCCACAAGACATGCCAAAGCGACTACCGCCTAGGCGCACTGTGGATCATGAAATTGAGCTGGTGCCGGGCGCGAAGCCACCTGCCCGGGCGCCTTACAGAATGTCACAACCCGAACTCACCGAACTTCGGAGACAATTGACGGAAATGCTAGACACAGGGATTATCGTGCCCTCCAAATCCCCATACGGGTCCCCTGTGCTATTCCAAAAGAAACATGATGGTAGTCTACGACTCTGTGTGGACTATCGGGCTCTAAACAAAATTACTGTGAAGAACAAGTACCCTATTCCGTTAATGGCAGACTTGTTCGATAGACTGGGTGGTGCGACAGTGTTCACCAAAATAGACCTGAAGACAGGTTATTGGCAAGTTCGGATTGCAGAGGGTGATGAGCACAAGACGACCTGTGTGACAAGATATGGGTCGTACGATTTCCTAGTTATGCCATTCGGCTTGACTAACGCCCCAGCTACATTTTGCACTTTGATGAACCAAGTCTTCCGGGAGTACATTGATGAATTCGTGGTGGTCTACTTGGATGACATTGTGGTATATAGCCAAACATTGGAGGAACACCTGATGCACTTGCGGAAGGTCCTAGCTCGATTGCGGGAGCATGAACTATATGCGAAGCTATCTAAGTGCTCCTTTGCTCAAAAGCAAATTGACTTCCTCGGACATGTCATTGGGGAAGGGCGGATCAAGATGGACCAGCAGAAGATTCAGGCAATCACAGATTGGCCGCCACCTAAGGATATCCACGCCTTGAGGGCGTTCCTTGGTCTATGCAATTTCTATCGGCGATTCGTGAAAAACTACTCCCTCATTGCAGTACCATTGACAGAACTCCTCAAGAAGATCACGCCTTGGGAATGGGGACCCAAGCGAGCGGAGGCCTTTAACGCATTGAAAGCGGCTATGTCTAGTAGCCCCGTCTTGGCCCTTCCTGATCTGGCCAAGCCATTCGAAGTACAAACAGATGCATCTGACTATGCCCTCGGTGGCGTCTTGCTACAAGAAGGGCATCCTGTGGCGTACGAGAGCCGGAAGCTAAAAGATGCAGAGCGGCGCTATGCCGCCCATGAGAAAGAATTATTGGCTGTCGTCCACTGCTTGCGCCTCTGGAGGCACTATCTGCTGGGAACCCCGTTCGTGGTCAAGACAGACAACACAGCTGTTAGCCATTTCATGACCCAGCCGAAGTTGAATGGTCGACAGGCCAGGTGGCAGGAACTCCTAGCTGAATTCCACTTCAACCTGGAATACCGAAGTGGGAAGACCAATCATGTTGCTGATGCGCTCAGTCGGAGAGCTGATCTAGCATCAGTGTGCTTACTCGCCACCCTAAGGGGGAGCGAGGTAGCCACCTCCATCAAGGACCAGATACAAGATCTACTCATCAGAGATCCTGCTTCACAGTATTTGGTTGATTTGGTAGGACAAGGCAAGACTCGCCAGTTCTACATGGAAGATGGTTTTCTGAAAGTGAAAGGGAACCGACTTTATGTTCCTAAAGGAGGAGATCTACGAAGGACTCTTCTAGCGGAATGTCATGATACTCTGTGGGCCGGCCATCCCGGTGAAGAACGCACCATGGCGTTACTTCGCCGTGCATATTATTGGCCTCAAATGGCCGATGACGTTGCTCAGTATGTGAAGACTTGTCTAGTATGCCAGAAGGACAAGTCAGACCGCTTAACACAGGCGGGACTCTTGGAACCACTAGCTGTCCCAAAGAGACCTTGGGAAAGTGTTTCCCTGGATTTCATCACCGGATTGCCCAAGGTCGGAGATCTAACAACTATCTTGGTTGTGGTAGATCGGTTTTCCAAATATGCTACCTTTATTGCTGCCCCACAATATATATCAGCAGAAGATACAGCTCGACTCTTCTTCTCTCATGTCGTCAAATATTGGGGCCTACCCAAAGATATTGTTAGTGATCGTGACTCACGCTTCACTAGCAACTTTTGGACCCAACTCTTTAAGTGTCTTGGGTCGAAGCTGAATCACAGCTCAAGTTTTCATCCGCAATCTGATGGCCAGACGGAGCGGTTCAATGGTATGTTGGAGGAATATTTGCGTCATTTTGTAACCGGATCGCAGAAGAATTGGGTGAAGCTTCTGGATGCTGCTCAACTGTGTTTCAATTCACAAAAGAGCTCTAGTACAAACAAAAGCGCTTTTGAAATTGTTACCGGACAGCAACCGCTACTCCCACACACCGTCAATGCACCAAATATGTCTAAATCTCCTCGAGCTGCTAGCTTCTCTAAAGAGTGGAAGCAAAATTTGGAGATAGTGCGGAGCTATCTTGTCAAGGCTCAAAAGCGGATGAAGAGGCATGCTGATCAGAATCGTCGCTTTGTTGAATACCAAGTAGGAGACAAAGTGATGGTCAAAATTCCAAAACGTTACTTATTTGCAGGGGTCCATGACCCTCGCTTATTGCAAAAATATATTGGACCCTTGTCCATTGAAAGGCGTATTGGGAAAGTTGCATACCGGGTGGATACCCCAGCTTGGTGGAAAATTCATCCTGTTTTTCATGTCAGCCTCCTGAAACCTTTTCGGGAAGATACAGAGGATCCTTCAAGGAGCCAGCTCACAATACCCAGTATTCGAGGGCCCAATTCAACCGGGAAAAGGCGTGTTGAAGCTATCCTTGATGATAGAGTGATTCATGCCTCAAGGAAAGATCACCAGGAGTTCTTGGTGAAATGGCAGGGCTGTGATACAGAGGAGAACACTTGGGAGAGGGGAACAAACCTCAAAGCCTACAAGAGCCTAATTGAAGATTATCTTGCAAGTAAGGCGCCGAGGACGTCGCCAACTCAGGTGGGGGAGAATGTCATGGGCGGCTTTCCAGCCGTGCCCCATGACCCCTTGGGCGCGCCCCGTGGCGTCCTAGCAAGCCTTCCAATGCCTAGCGCCACGGACGGCCCCGTGGTCTTGGTCGCGCCAAGTGACAAGCGCGCATGTGCCTCTGTCGCCCCACCGATATCCCTCGCCAGCGCCCAACCGCAGGCAGATGCCAACAGCGCCGCGCGCGCAGACAATGCCGCGCGCGCAGACCCTGATGCCAAAGACTATGCTGCCGACAACGACCCTGTTTTCTGCCTTATAGCAAACTAAGTCTTTTTCATTGTAAATATAGAGTAGTTTTATTCCATGTAATTTCATTATGTTTATCTAGCTTAATCAAGTCTAGTCTTGTAGCTTTGAATTATTTTTTTAAGCATTATTAAGGGGGACCAAACAATCAAAACTTTCTAGCAAGCAAATAATTCTCTGTACTGGTGTCTCTCCCCCTCGACACCGCATTTCCTTTCTGTAATAGCTCTCATTAATGCAATCAAGCTTTCTTTCATTCTCAATTCTCATTCTTGTTCTCTCAATTTCTCTTGACATTGGTTTTCCCGTACGGCACTGCCAATCTAGTCTAGCGTACGGAGGGGACCTCAGTTGGTGGACAGCAACTGCACTGACATCAGTTGCTTAGCCTTACGTCGCCCTTCCAAGGAATCTCAGGAAGGCGCCGCGTAACAGTAGGGACGTAAATATGGATAATAAAGACAACCAAACACCCTAAGAAAATGATAATTTGGAGGAAGATTAAACACAATTTCAAAGGGTGATTTTCCATGATTCGTTGGAGTATGTAGACGGTTAATTAAATAGACTAAGGTGTAGAGCTATGTGCAATGAGACTCAATCCATTTTCAACAATATGTCTATATTTGTGTTCGACTTTTCCTTGTTCTTGGCAAGAAATGCGATGAACAATGCCTAATTTTGTACAAAGAGTGGATAAAGGTCAAAATTCACCACCCCAATCTGTTTGAGTTGCCTTAATTTTTGCATTAAATTGTCGTTCAACTAAAACTTGAAATTGAGCGAAGATATAAAGTACATCTGACTTGCGAAATAGAGGATAACACCAAGTGTATCCAGAGAAGTCATCAACAAACACTAATATAAAATGATGTCCTTCAGAAGATAAAAAAAGGAGAGGGGCCCAAACATCCGCAAAAATAACTTGTAAAAATGAATGACTTTTTGTTAATCCAAAGAGGGAGAGATAACTTGTGTGACTTGCCAAGTTGGCAAGCACAACATAAATTATTTAATCTAAAACTAGAACTAGAAAGCTTATGTGAAAATAACACCAGACTAAGGACTCTTTCATGCGGATGACCAAGCCGAAGATGCCAACAAGAAGAGGAAGCTTTTGTAGCCGAATAAGCTGAAGGAGTGGTTGAGGAAGAATTCTTGATGGGCATGGTGTAGAAACCACAGTTACTCTAGCCTGAAAGAAGCGGAATCCTAGAGTCTCGATCCTTGACAAGAAAATGATAAGGATGAGATTCAAAAAAGACATTATTATTACACAAGCAAATCATTGAACAGAAAGAAGAGGTTTTGTGATTGAGGGAACATGAAGGATATTATTTAGAGAGAACTTTCTGTAAGAAGAGTTGGAGAAAGAGGCACTACCGGTGTTTTGAACATGTAGTTGGTCCGGGCCTTTGTATTCCTAAACATGATAAAATCTTGAGAGATCCGGTGCGACATGATCAATGAGTATTTATATCGATCCAATAAATACATGACACATGTTTTTACATGTATTTTTATCACTAAATAATAGTTAATCAATATACATTTGTATGAGGTAAAATTAACAAATGACAGGTTGACGTTCGTGGAATTGACACGTGGCTGTAAAGACATGTAACATATGAGTCAGCAAATAGCCAAAATCGGGTACAAGCATGTGATCGGTATTGTATGAGTTCCGTAGACATCAAATTCGGAGGGGAGAATTTATAAGTAAGGTACCGGTTAAAGAAGGCAATATTAAATGAGCATTCGTTACAAAGAATCATAGCATTTACACTCAACCATTATGCAGCTATCAAGAGGGGTCTTTATTCATCTTAACGATGAACTTGATTTGAGGATCTTGTCTCCCCTAATATAGCTACAAATAGAAAAATTCGTAGTCATTGAAGGACAAAGATACTTGTTCACTCTTACTTGAACATTCAATTGATTCTTTTGAAATGCTTGTAGATTCTTTCATTAAAGCTCATGCTGCAGCAAGAAAAGTCCAATCTAGGAAGGCGGATATATTTAGAATTGCTTAAAGAGATTCCGAGTTGCTGTGAGAGTTTGTAATCCGGTTCCAAAAGGAAAGTATATTGTTGCCAACAGTAGAAGATGAGTGGAAAGCAAAATCATTCACAAAGGTCTCAATCCCTTAAGCTTTGATGCTTCAAGGAAGTTGAATGAAATTCTATTGGAATTTCAAACGACCATATGGGTTGATATCCATAATCTTTATGAATCAAAAATTAGAATTGAGGATGATTAGTTGGGTTCTTCAGTGTCAGCTAAGGGTCGTAGTTGCGATCGGAATCATGAAAAGTTCAAAAATGATCCTGATGCTGACAAGAGATCATCAGGGAATCATTTTCAACCTTATTTATTAAATGAAAGATCTGATAGGCGTAGGATAAATGTTTTCAGTCATCTAAAAGATTTGGACCGGATAGATGGATAGATCATGGTCAGAGTAGTAGAACTTTGTAGGATAAAAAATCATCGGGGTCTCAGGATTCAGGACATCCTCAGTTACTGAATTACAATTTCAGCATTAGTTTGGTAGAGTTGGTTTCGGCTATGAGAAATATTAAGGATGCAAGGTTCCCGAAATTAATTCGATTAGACCCCAATAAAAGGGATCATAATTTATGGTGTGAGTTCCACAGTACACATGGTCATAGGATATGGGACTGTCGGCATCTCGCAAAGAGGTAGTGATGCTGTTGAAAAATGGTCACCTTAGATAATTTTTAAGTGATCGGGCTAAGAATAACTATGGGAGAAGTCGAGATGCAATGGACCTGGAAAAACCAACCACAAGGTCTCCCCGCCTAACAATAAACATGATTTTGGGTGAGGTTGAAATAAATGAGGTGATATTTTTGGCAGTGAATCAAAGATATCGGTGACTCATGGTAAGAGAATCCAAGAAGCATCAGAAGATGATAATGGCCTTATTTTACCGCACAATGATACTCTAGTAATATCTTTAAGTGCTTTAGATTTTAAAATTAAACGTGTTTTTGTTAATCCATGTAATTCGGCCAATATCATCTAATTGAGGGTCTTGGAACAAGCAAAGTTAACAGAAAATATAGTTCCGACGACAAAGCTTTTGGCTGGATTCAACTTAACAAATGTAACAACCCGAGGAGAGATTATGTTGCCTACGTATGTAGAACGGGTGACGAAATCCACCTTGTTCGACTTTGTGGATGGCGATGTAGGCTACAATGTGATTCTTGGTAGGACATGCCACAAAATGAGGTTATGACATCAACTTACCATCAATTCCTAAAGTTCCCTACACCGGATGGGATTAATCATATTAGAGATGATCGACCTATCGCAAGGGAAATGAACGGGTCACCTTATCTAGCAACAAGGTGAAGGGAATCAACACATAACAAATATAGGAACCGTTGTCAACTTACCCTCCGTTATCTACAGAAGACGATGGATAGGAAGAGACATCGAATATATACAAGATGCCCAGATCTTTCCAGGTATCGGAAGAAACGGATGCAATAAATTCAACCCCAGAAGATCTTGAACAAATTCCTTTGTTCACAGAATTCCCAGAAAGGAAAGTTTACTTGGGAATGAGGTTGACCTCCGAACTCAAGCTTTGTCACGATCCAAATCCTCCCTTTGTGATATGTTGTGACGGTACATATTCTCTACGACTAGGTAAACCTATCATATGCCGTATGCGGGATAATGAAATCGAAAGCATAAATTCGACAACTAGCTATAACATATATTCAAATAAATGACAGAGATGCCGCTCGGCATATACAATAACCAACTCCTAATATACACAAAAACTCTCCCAAGACCCGGAACACCATAAGTCACAAGCTTCTAGGATTTGTCTAACTACTCTGTACATCAGTAACTAGAAGAATAATGAAGAACAACACAAAAGATATAGAGGGGGACTCTGAGATTTGCGGACGCAGACAGATGTACCTTGAAGTCTCCGGAGCAGCAGCAACAATGCAATTAAAAACGAAACTGGTATGAGGTACCTGGATCTGCACACGAAAACATGTGCAGAAGAGTAGCATGAGTACACTACAACGGTACCCAGTAAGTGTCAAGCCTAACCTCGGTCGAGTAGTGACGAGGTCAAGTCAGGGCCCTACTGGTATATGTATATAAAATAAGACAAAACAAAATATCACAGTATAAAAAAGAATGAAATTTAACAAGAAGGGAATCATAGAAACATAATAGTATAGTGAACGGAAACAACAACAAGGGATCTCCGGAGATACCGTCTCATAGTCCCAAAAAGTAAATATGTAGGGGGGTCTCCTAGGATACCGTCCTGTAGTCCCAAAGTAAATATGCAGGGGGATATCCTGGGATACCGTCCCAAAGTAAATATGCAAGGGGATCCTCCGGGATACCGCCCCATAGTCCCAAAGTAAATATACAGGAGGATCTCCCAGAATACCATTCCGTAGTCCCAAAATAAATATGCAGGGGGATATCCCAGAATTCTGTTTCGTAGTCCCAAAATAAATATGCATCTCAAACAATGGAAGAAATAGTTATAGCAAGAAATCCTACAGTTTAGGCTAAGTACAAGTCAAGGAAAAATAGAAAATCCACTAAGCATGCTACACAGAGTTCAGATACGCATTTAAGGAACGTACACATGCTATTCTAGGCTAAATAGGATAACTACACATGTTGTTATAACTCAAATAAGAAGAAACAGGTTATTACTCAATAAAAATCAGATTTTACATCGAATAGCCCGTGTACGCACTCGTCACCTCGCGTACACGATGCTCACATATCAAACAGTACCAAATCCTAAGGGGAGTTCCCCCATACAAGGTTAGGCAAGCCACTTACCTTGAACCAAGCTCAATCAATCGGTAACAATGCCTTTTCCACGAATATCTGACTCTGAATGACCCAGATCTAGCCAAAAGCAATTACATATCATAAATACGACTATAATAGACTAATCCAATTAATAAAATCAAAACATTAATAAGAAATTAGAAAATCGCCCTAAAAAGCCTCCTCGGGCCCACGTCTCGAAATCGGGTAAAAGTCACAAAATACGAACACCCATTCACTCACGAGTTCACTCGTACCAAAATTATCCAAATCCGATGTAAAATTACCAATCAAAACCGAATAATTTAGTCTAGGAAGTTTCTACCATTTTCCCCAAATTTCCAACTCAAATCCCTAATTAGATGATGAAAATAGTAATAGATTCATGAAATATAGTCCAATCCGGGTTAGAATCACTTACCCAACAATTTCCTTGAAGAACCCTCAAAAAATCACCTCACACCAAGATCTCAAAGTCCCAAAAATTGAAAATGGAATAAAACCCTCGAACTCCTCTTCTTTTCCCCAGCAATTTCGCATCTCCGAGCCTCTAGTTGCACATGCGACGCCGCACATGCGAAAATTCCATCGCAGGTGCGGAAATGACTTAAAAGGATGGGTCCGCTTTTGTGATTAAAGGGGCCGCACCTTCGAGTGCGCGCCTGCAGACATTGGTTCGCTTCTACGGTCCTTCTTCGCTCCTGCGAGTCCTTAAGCACATCTGCGGGCATCGCAGATACGACATTTCCCTTGCACCTGCGACCTTTGGAAACTCCTCCCATTTCCTCTTCTGCGCTTGCCTCTCCGCACGTGCGATCTCGCACCTGCGGACTCCCCACCGCATGTGCGAAAACACCAGAAACCAGAAAACCTTAACAATTGCATAAGTCCAAATCTCAATCCATTAAGTATCCAAAACACACCCGAGGCCCGAGGGACCTCAACCAAATATATCAACAAGTCCTAAAATACCATACGAACTTAGTCGAGTCCTCAAATCACATCAAACAATGCTAAAAACATGAATCACCTCCAATCCAAACTTAATGAACTTGAAACTTCAAATTTCTACAACTGATGCCAAAACTAACCAAGTCCGATTGACCTCAAATTTTGCACATAAGTCATATTCAACAATACAGACCTAGTCCAACTTCCGGAATCGGAATCCGACCCCGATATCAAAAAGTCCACTTCCGATCAAAATCTCCAAAAATTCAACTTTCGCCATTTCAAGCCTAAATCAACTACAGATCTCAAATTCACAGTCTGGACATGCTCCTAAGTCCAAAATCACCCAATGGAGCTAACGAAACTCCATTTCGGAGTCTTCTTCATATAGTTTCGACTACGGTCAAAATCCTAGGACTTAAGCTTCTGTTTTAGGGACTAAGTGTCCCAAAACACTCCGAAACCAAAAACAAAACCTCCTAGCAAGTCACATAAGCAAAAAAAGATACAGGGAAGCAGTAAATAAGGGATCAAGGTTATTACTCTTTAAACGACCGACCGATCATTACATTCTCCCTCTCTTTAAACAATCGTTCATCCTCGAACGAGCATAGAGACATACCCGAAGTGGTGAAAAGATGAGGATAAAGGTTGCGATATCCTACTTGGTCTCCTAAGTCGTCTCCTCGACCAGCTGATCCCTCTGCTGAACCTTCACTGAAGCAATGTTCTTTGACCTCAGCATTCGAACATGCTTGTCCAAAATAGCCACTGGCTCCTAAACATAAGAAAGATCCTTGTCCAACTGGACTGGGCTGAAATCTAACACATGAGACAGATCACCGTGATACTTCCGGAGCATAGAAACATGAAATACCGGATGAACTCCCGCTAGGCTGGGATTCAAGGCAAGCTCATAAGCAACCTTCCCAACTCGCTGCAACTACTCAAATGGGCCAATAAAACTTGGGCTCAGCTTGCCCTTATTCCCGAACCTCATAATGCCCTTCATAGGCAAAACTCGGAGCAAGACCCGCTCTCCAACCATAAATGCAACATCGCGAACTTTTCGATCCGCATAACTCTTCTGTCTGGACTGGGCTGTGCAAAGTCTATCCTGAATTACCTTAACCTTCTTCAAAGTATCCTGAACCAAGTCTGTACCCAATAATATAGCCTTGTCCGGCTCGAACCAACCCACTGGAGACTGACCCGCCTACTATACAAAGCCTCATACGATGGCATCTGAATGCTAGACTGATAACTGTTGTTGTATGCAAACTCTACAAGTGGCAAGAACTAATCCCAATAACCTCCAAACTCCATCACACACGCACAGAGCATATCCTCTAGAATCTGAATAGTGCGCTCGGACTATCTATCAGTTTGAGGGTGAAATGTTGTGCTCAACTCTACCTGAGTACCTAACTCCTGCTGTACAATCCTCTAGAACCGTGATGTAAACTGCGTACCCCGATCAGAGATGATAGATACCAATACGCCATGAAGCCTGACAATCTCGCGGATATATACTCGAGCCAGCTGCTCGAAAGAATAAGTAGTCATCACAGGAATGAAATGAGCTGACTTGGTCAACCTGTCCACAATCACCTAAACTGCATCAAACTTCCGTTGAGTCCGTGGGAGTCCAACAACGAAATCCATAGTGATCTGCTCCCATTTCCACTCTAGAATCTCTAACTTTTGAGGCAATCCACCCGGCCGCTGATGCCCATACTTCACCTGCTGGCAATTTCGGCACCAAGCTACATATTTCACTATGTCCTTTTTCATCCTCGTCCACCAATAATGTTGCTTCAAGTCCTTGTACATCTTCGTGGCACCCAGATTTATGGAATACCGTAAACTATGAGCTTCCTGGAGAATCAACTCACACAATTTGTCTATATTAGGCACACATTGCTTGCCCTACATCCTCAATGCACCATCATATCCAATAGTGACCTACTTAGCATCACCATGCTGAACCATGTCCTTAAGGATGAGTAGATGGGGGTCATTATGTGGACGCTCCCTGATACGATCATAAAGAGAAGACTAGGAGACCACATAAGCCAAAACTCGGCTCAGCTCAGAAATATCCAATCTAACAAACTCGTTATCCAAGGCCTGAACAACCAATGTCAATGGCCTCTCTATTGCTGGTAAATATGCTAAAATCCCCAAACTCCCAGCCCTGTGACTCAAGGGATCGACCACCACATTGGCCTTCCCGGGATGGTATAGAATAGTGATATCATAATCCTTAAGCAACTCTAACCACCTCCGTTGATGCAAGTTAAGATCCTTCTGCTTGAATAGATGCTACAAACTCCGGTGATCAGTATAGATCTCACAAGGGACACCACATAAATAGTGATGCCAAATCTTCAAGACATGAACAATAGCTGCTAACTCAAGGTCGGGGACATGATAATTCTTTTCATGTACCTTCAGCTTTCTGGATGCATAGGAAATCACCCTACAGTCCTACATCAACACCATACCGAGACCAATCCGCGACGCATCACAATAAATAGTATAAGACCTTGAACCTGTAGGCAATACCAATACTGGGGCGGTAGTTAAAGTTGCCTTGAGCTTTTGAAACTCTCTTCACACTCCTCTGTCCACCTGAACGGAGCACCCTTCTAGGTCAGCCTGGTCATAAGCACTACAATAGATGAGAATCCCTTAACGAATCGACGGTAATACACCGCCAAACCAAGAAAACTTCGGATCTCTATAGCTAAGGATGGTCTAGGGCAACTCTGCACTGTTTCCACCTTCTTCGGATCCATCTTGATCCCCTCACTCAACACTACGTGACCCAAAAATTCCACTGAATCTAACCAGAACTTACACATTGAGAATTTTGCATATAACTTCTTTTCTCTCAATGTTTGAAGCACAGTCCTAGGGTACTGCTCATGATCCTCCAGACTCCGGGAGTACACTAAAATGTCGTCAATAAACACAATGACAAAAAAGTCAAGATATAGCCAAAATACACTGTGCGTCGGGTGCATAAATGTTGCTGGGGAATTAGTCAGCCCAAATGATATCACAAAGAACTCGTAATGACCATACCGAGTCCTGAAAGCAGTCTTCGGGATATCTGGCTCCTGAATCTTCAACTGATGATAACCTGAACGTAAGTCAATCTTGGAAAACACTTTGGCACCCTGTAACTGATCAAGTAAGTCATTAATATGAGGCAAAGGATACCTGTTCTTCACTGTAAATTTGTTCAACTGGCAATAATCAATGCACATACGTATGGAACCATCATTTTTCTTCACAAACAAGACAGGAGCACTCCAAGGTGACACACTAGGCTGAATGAAGCCCTTATCAACCAATTCCTGTAACTATTCCTTCAACTTAGGAGGATCCATACAATATGGAGGAATGGAGATGGGCTGAGTGCCCGACAACAAATCAATACCGAAGTCGATATCTTTGTCGGGCGGCATGCTCGGAAGATCAGCTGGAAATACATCAGGGAAATCCCTCACTACTGGGACTGACTCAATTGTAGGGGCATCAATACTAACATCTCTCACATAAGCTAGATATGCATCACACCCCTTCTCAACCATTCATTGAGCTTTAAAAAATGAAATAACTCTACTGTGAGTATAATCTAAAGTACCCCTCCACTCTAACAGTGGTAAGCCTGGTATATCCAGCGTCAAGGTCTTGGTGTGACAATCAAGAATAGCATAATGGGGCGACAACCAGTCCATGCCCAAGATCATATCGAAATCTATCATACTGAGCAATAATAAATTGGCTCTAGTCTTAAAACCACTAATAACAACCAAACACAACTAATACACACGGTAAACAACAATAGAATCTCCTACAGGTGTAGAAACATAAATAGGAGAACTCATAGAATTACAGGATACGCCCAAATACAGAGCAAAATAGGATGACACATAGGAATAGGTGGAGCCTGGATCAAATAATACCGATGCATCTTTATGATAGACCAGAACAAAACCTATAATGACAAAGTCGGAAGTAACTGCCTCTGTACGAGTAGGAAGAGCATAGTATCTGGCTTGGCCTCCCCCTCTAGGGCAACCTCTACCTCCCCGACCTCCACCTCGAGCTAGCTGAGTAGGTGGAGTAGTAGTTCATGTTGTAATCATAGCCTAAGGATCATGTGGAGCACGTTGTGGCTGAGAAGTATATGGAGGTGCACCCCTCCTAAGTATGGGGCAATCCCTCACCATATGGTGAGTGTTGCCACACTCAAAACAAGCCCTCGGAAGGCGCGGATGTTGTGACTAACTCGGGCTATATTGGACTGACTGCTAAAAACACCCCGTACAGGAGGTACACTCGATATTGGCGATGTATAATAAGGCTCCTGGGGCCTAGAAGTAGCCGGAATACCACTGGTAGCTGGAAGAGCTGAATGAATAGGGCGACTCACATAGCCCCTACCATATCGAACTGCAGTTGGGGCACAAGTACTAGTATAAGTGTCGGACTCTCGAAACCTCTTGACATCCCTCTCCTCTCTCTCCCAATCAAGCATGCCCTCTACTCTCCTAGCAATACTCACAACCTGCTTATACAAGATATCCATCTCTAACTCCCGGGCCATGCTAGTCTTGATGCTAGGATGGAGCCCCTCGATAAATCGACGGACCCTCTCTCTCGAGTAAGAGCAACCAAAGTTGGTGCATGTCTAGCCAAATCGCTAAAACGAACTACATACTCTGACACAGTCATAACACCCTGGTGCAACTGCTCAAACTCGGCGTGCCATGCATCTCTGAGGCTCTAGGGAACATACTCCCTTAAAAACATATCCGAGAACTGAATCCATATAAGTGAAGCTGCCTCAGCCAGACTGTCCAACTCATAAGCACTCTACCACTGATAAGCTGCACCTCTAAGATGGAATGCGATAAAAGAAACCCCACTCGACTCTGCTATGCCCATAGTACGGAGGATACGGTGGCACTCCTCAAGAAAACCCTGAGCATCCTTTGTCGCCAAACCACTGAAAGTAGGAGGGTGATACTTCTTGTACCTCTCGAGCCTACGCTCTTCCTCCTCAGAAACTGCTGCCCTACCCTCAGGCTGGACCAGGGCTATAGGTGGCACCGGTATAACCTCTGGAGTCTGATCGACCTAAACCGGCTACTCTAGGTACGGGCAACGAAAGTCTATGCTCCTCCTCCGGCCTGAGATATGGCAAGAGCAAGGGGAATCAACCCTGCCTGAGCTAAAGTACCGAACATGCTCAGAAACTATGTAAGGGTCTCCTGAAGAGCTAGTGTAGTAGTAGGAGTCTCAGGTGCCTGCGCTCCGACTGGAGCTACTGGTGGCTCCTCTGTGGCAGCTCGTGCAGGTGCTCTAGCTACACCACATGGACGCCCTCAACCTCTACCCTGGCCCCGGCCTCTTACGGCTCTAGTAGTGGCATGGGTTCCTGGTCCTCTGATCTAGCTATCGTGTCATCACCATCTGTGAGAGAATAGAAGATAGAAGTTTAAAATTTTGAAGTCAACAAATTTCGCACGACAAGAAATCAAAAAAAGTGAAATTTTCCTAATAGATCAATAGCATCCCAAATTTAAATACGGACGTCTCTGCACCGATCCGCAAGACTCTGCTAAACCTTCTTGTAACTTATGACACTTATGAACCTAGAGCTCTATTACCAACTTGTCACGACCCAAATCCTCCTCTGTGATATGTCGTGATGGCATCTAGTCTCTATGACTAGGTAAGCCTATCATATGCGGAATAATGAAATCGAAAGCATAAATTCGACAACTAGCTATAATAGATATTCAAATAAACAATAGAGATGCCGCTCGACATATACAATAACCAACTCTCAATATACACAAAAACTCTCCCAAGACCCGTAACACCATAAGTCACAAGCTTCTAGGATTTGTCTAACTATTCTGTACATCAGTATCTAGAAAAAGTAATAAAGAAAAAAAATAAAAGAGATAGAGGGTGAATCAAGGTCTGCGAACGTGGGCAGATGTACGTTGAAGTCTCCGAAGCAGCAGCAACAATGCAACTAAAAACGAGACTGGTAGGAGGTACCTAGATCTGCACACCAAAACATGTGCAGAAGAGTAACATGAATACACTATAACGGTACCCAGTAAGTGCCAAGACTAACCTTGGTCGCGTAGTGACGAGGTCAAGTCAGGGCCCTACTGGTATATGTATATAAAATAAGGCAGAACAAACTATCGCAGTATTAAAAAAAGACTGAAATTTAATAAGAAGGGAATCACAGAAACATAACAGTACAGTGTACAGAAATAACAACAGGGGATTAGATACCATCTCATAGTCCTAAAAAGTAAATGTGTAGGGGGTTCCCGAGGATACCGTCTCGCAGTCCCAAAGTAAATATGCAAGGGGATCTTTCAGGATACCGTCCCGTAGTCCCAAAGTAAATATGCAGGGCGATCTCCCAGAATACCGTTCCGTAGTCCCAAAATAAATATGCAGGGGCATCTCTCAGAATACCATTCCGCAGTCCTAAAATAAATATGCATCTCAAACAATAGAAGAAATAGTTATAGCAAGAAATCCTACAGTTTAGACTAAGTACAAGTCAAGGAAAAACAATAAATCCACGAAGCATGCTGCATAGAGTTCAGATAAGCATTTAAGGCACGTAGACATGCTAATCTAGGCTAAACAAGATAACTACACATGCTGGTATAACTCAAATAAGAAGAAACAGGTTATTACTCAGTAAAAGTCAAATTTTACAATGAATAGCCCGTGTACGCACTCGTCACCTCGCGGACACGACACTCACATATCAAACAATACCAAATCCTAAGGGGAGTTCCCCCCACAAGGTTAGGCAAGCCACTTACCTCGAACCAAGCTCAATCATTCTGTAACAATGCCTTTTTCCATGAATATCCAACTCCGAATGACCCAAATCTTAGCCAAAAGCAATTACATCATCAATACGACTATAATAGACTAATATAATTAATGAAATCAAGACTTTAATAAGAAATTCGAAAATCTCCCTAAAAAGCCTTCTTAGGCCCACGTCTCGGAATCGAGTAAAAGTCACAAAATATGAACACCCATTCATTCACGAGTTCACTCATACCAAAATTATCCAAATTTGATGTAACATTTCCAATCAAAACCCAATAATTTAGTCTAGGAAGCTTCTACCATTTTTTCCAAAATTTCCAACTCAAATCCCTAATTAGATGATGAAAATAGTAATATTCGTGAAATATGGTCCAATCCCGGTTAGAATCACTTACCCCAACAATTTCCTTCAAGAACCCTCGAAAAATCGCCTCACACCGAGATCTTAAAGTCCCAAAATTGAAAATGGAATAAAACCCTTGAATTCCTCTTCTTCTGCCTAGCAATTCCGCATCTGCGGGCCTCTAATTGCACCTGCAATGCCGCACTTGCGGAAATTCCATCGCAGATGCAGAAATTACTCAAAAGTCTGGTCCACTTCTGCGATTAAAGGGGTCACACCTACGAGTGCGCGCCTGCGGAAATTGGTCCGCTTCTGCGGTCCTTCTCCGCTCTTGTGAGTCCTTAAGCGCATTTGCGGGCATCACATATGCGGCATTTCCCTCGCAACTGCGACCCCTGGAAACTCCTCCCATTTCCTCTTCTGTGCTTGCCTCTCCGCATGTGCAATCCATAACATGTGGTCTCCCTACCGCAGGTGCGAAAACACCAGAAACCAAAAAACTTCAGCAATTGCATAAATCCAAATCTTAATCCTTTAAGCATCTGAAACGCACCCGAGGCCCTCGAGACCTCAACCACACATACCAACTAGTCCTAAAATACCATACAAACTTAGTTGATCCCTCAAATAATATCAAACAATGCTAAAAACATGAATCACCCTCCATTCTAAACTTAATGAACTTGAAACTTCAATTTTCTACAACCGATGCCGAAACCTATCAAACCACGTCCAATTGACCTCAAATTTTGCACACAAGTCATATTCAACATTACAGACCTACTCCAACTTCCGAAATTAAAATACAACCCTGATATCGAAAAGTCCACCTCCGGTCAAAATCTCTAAAAATTTGACTTTCACCCGTTCAAGCCTAAATCATCTACATACCTCAAATTCATAGTCCAGACATGATCCTAAGTCCAAAATCACCCAACGGAGCTAACGGAATCGACAAAACTCCATTCCGGAGTTGTCTTCATGCAGTTCCGACTACGATCAAAATCCTAAGACTTAAGCTTTCGTTTTAGGGACTAAGTGTCCCAAAACACTCCGAAACCAAAAACAAAATCTCCTAGAAATTAACATAAATAGAAAAAGATACAAGGGAAGCAGTAAATAGGGTATCGAGGCTATTACTCTCAAAACGATCGGTTGGGTCGTTGGCTTAGAATTATTGAATTTCTTAAAGCTAACATTGATTATTTTGCATGGTATCATTCTGATATGACAAGTATTCCAATGGAAGTGGTTGTCCACAAGTTAAATGTTAGGCCCTAATTTCCCTCCGATAAAGCGGAAGAAGTTGCCGTAGCCGAGGTCAAGAACATATTTGTAAAAGAAAAGGTAACAATGTTGCTAAATATAGGTTCAATACGGGAAGTAAGTTATCCTGATTGGTTATCTACTGTAGTAGTTGTAACCAAAAAGAATAATAAGCTTAGAATATGTATTTATAAGGATTTATATAAGGCTTGCCCTAAGGATTCCTTGGGTTACCTTTAAAACCAAGTCTCGAGAAATTTCTTGGCTTCTTGGTTTCTCAAAGAGGAATTGAAGTAAATCCTAACAAGATTAAGGCCACACAAAATACACCTGAGCAACTGAAAAGTGTAAAGGAGGTGCAAAGGTTGACTGATAGGTTGGCCGCCTGTCACACCTCCCTTTTTCACTACACCCCGCAAAGGGCGTAAAGGAGTTTTTCCATTTAAAGGACAATCGGAACGGGATTTAATTATTAATGATTCAGAGTCGCCACTTGGGATATTAATGGTGTCCCAAGTCACCGGTTGAATCCCGAACCGAGGAAAAATATGACTCTGTTAACAGTCCGCGAACCAGAAATCCGGGTAAGGAATTCTATTAACCCGGGAGAAGGTGTTAGGCATTCCCAGGCTCCGTGGTTCTAGCACGGTCGCTTAACTATTGTATTTAATTTTATCTGATTTTGATACATGCTAGCCTATGTGCTTTTATTTATAAACCGCTTTTATCATTATTTTTAACGAGAGTTGCAACGTCGTGAAAATGTGTCTCGAACCACGTCACATCAATGCACCCGTGGTTATTGACACATTCTAACTCCGTTGAGATTTGGACTTGGGTCGCATCAATGCGCACCCGAGTTTTAAGAAAGTAATCTTATTAAAAACGCTCTTAAAGGGTCTAACACGTTGTTATCTTTAGGGAAAGCCGTGAAGTTCGCTAAATGGCCCTCCCAAATTCTAATCATTTTTAATAACCATTTATTGAGGGCCCCACATTTATTTATTTTCGTTCGGTGGAGCTCATCTCAATTTGTGAACCTCTTTTCTATCATTATTTTATTTATAAGAATTACGATGTCGTGAAAACGCGTTTCGAACCCCGTTGCAATCAATGCGCCCGTGATTGTCAACACATTTTGACTTCATCGAGATTCGGATTTGGGTCGCATCAATACGCACTCGAATTTAGGAAGGTAATTTTATTAAGAGCGTGTTTAAAGCAACTACGCGTCTGCACTTTGCGAGGGCCATGGAATTTAGCTAAATGGCACGCCTCAGAATCTAAGGATTAATACAAGATTAATTAAAGTGAGGGCCATGTAATTGTCGTATTAAATTTTGCTTTAAGAAATTGGGTGTCCTATTCCTCCTAACAGTGAATCGATGTACTCCAATGTGACAAACTAAAACATGAATCCAAACAGTGACAAATCAACGCCTGCTTGAGCCTTTCCAGTTGTGTGACTCGGCAAACTAAAGACCTGCTAATAATTTCACATGTTTCAACTTAAGCTGCCAGGGAGGAAAGCACACAGAACATCCAGTGCAGAATCTTTATCCATGAATTTGGCTTAGCTTTAACGATCAATATTAATGCCTATAAAGTTCTTAAACAGAGAATCAAACACGAATACAGAAGGCTGGAATTGCTTCTACCAAGTGAACATAAACTAATAAATTATCAATTAACAAGCACAAATCTATCACATTCATAAAAATATCCAACAGATGTAACCAAATCAGTATGTAACATGAACATTACTTCAACGTAGAACATTTATAAATTGTCAAAGTTTTGTCATGGGAACAAAAGCAGTAGAAATTGAGAAAAGAGAAACAGAACCTCTCGTTAAACAGCAAAACCCGAGCTGGAACAGCAAGCCACCGGACGAAAACTCAAATCGGCACCGGAATTTTGAATCAAACACGAACTCGAATCAACCTCGACTGAACTTTATCCCCATACTCGAATAACCAGAAATCGAATCCAAGTGAAGAAACAAAATCAAAACCATCTTTGAAATCAATTTATCTCGTGTGTGCTTTTGAGAATTTCCGGCGACGAATTGCGTGTGTATTCCGACGATAGTGAGGAGTGACTGAGCGTAGGTGTGTAGGCAGTGAAGGAGTGAATTAGGTGTTGTTTTCCGGCGAGGGAGCTCGTCTGGTTGAGTGATAACCGGCGAAGTAAAGGTCGTTTGGACAGAGTCGACGCCGGAAGTTCAGGGGTCGTTTGGGTGAGCAGTCGTCGGGTGAGAGAGGGAGATGAAATCAGGGGGTCGTTTTTGTATTTCTGTTGAAGAACCAAATCAGAAACGGGCAAAGAAAATGTTGAAGACGATCAAGTCAGGGGGGTGGGGTATGACGGAGGAGAAGACGTTGGGAGGGGGTCGTTCTCTTTCCAAAAGCTGTGCAACCTTTCTCTCAGCTTTTGTCCAGCCTCTTCTTCGTTCCTTTTCTTATTCTTTTGTCTTCTTTTTTATAGTGTAGAGTCTAGGTTGTAGGGTTTTAGGTTAAGGGGTATGGGCCTAAAAATTATGGGCTTGACAATTGTGGGCTAGGTCCAAAATTAGGCCTAAAGATGGGTTGCTCGAGCCCAAGCTCTATTCTTTTGCCGCGAATGAGATTAAAAATACGCGCCCATTTATTAATTAGTTCTACTATTAAAATAATTATTAAAACAAAACTAACCATTAAAACAAATCGATTTTTTGTATTTTCAAACATTATATTAAAAATAAAAATACGATACTATTTTTATATATATTTTTTTAGATTAAAAATGACTACAAATATTAATGAACTTATTATTATTTTTTTTTTGTTGTAAGTTTTGTTTTCTTGTACTAAAATAAAGTAAAAGAGTCAAAATTACTTAAAATATCTATATTATGCCTAAATTAAATATTTTACGCTAATATATAAAAGATCTTGGGGAGGGTCAAAAATCACATGTCTACAGCTGCCCCTCTTTGACTGGAAACGTACAGAGTTTTCAGACAAAGACTGACTAGACAGGTTTTGACCCGACCCTTATTTGGAGAGACTAAGACTAAGAGAAAAGGGGGATGTGACCGAGCTCTGGCATTTGAGCTGCCTACATATCCTTGGCTATAAAGGAATCAGGCCACTTGTAGTTCAAAGATGAGTGAGATGACGGAGTATACCGAGGTGGAGATCCGGTCGAGGTGCCGTTCCATCGAGGTTCCAGTCTGCGGTCCCTGTTATTACATCAAAAATCAAAAGATGAAAAAGACTAGCTAAGCCTATCGACTACGAGGTACAAGATTCCTATCTATAAGTCTTCTGAAGCTTGATCTTGAGTCTTGAGTGGTTCTTCATGCAGACTTTAGATTTAAACCTTGACGCTTGTTAGTTGCAGGTGCTAGCTCATTCTTCTGCAGCTTTTGGGTCAGGACCGGACATGTAGTGCTTGTGACTGCGTCCATGTCTTGAGCAGCTCACATCCTTCATCAACTTCTGAATTGCATTTTAAATTGAATTCCCCTTTTTCCAGGTGGGCACCTGATTGCTGAACCTGAACTGTCCTCCCTTGTTACTTGACACTATTTTCCCTTACACTTTGAACCATTTTCCCTGAAACTCGAACTGTCTTCCTTCGAAACTGTTTTCCCTAGAAACTTGAGTTGTTTTCCCTTGTTCTCCAGGTGGGCGCCCTATTTTCCAGGCGGGGCTCCCTGACTGCTAACTTGAAATGTATTCCCTGCTTTCCAAGCGGGCTCCTGACTGCTGAACTTGAAATTGAATGTATTTCTCTGTTATCCAGGCGGGCTCCTAACTGCTGAACTCTGTTATACAAACGGGCTCCTGATTTCCGAAACTTGAATTGTATGTCTCTATTCTCCAGGCGGACTCCTGACTTCTAAAATTTGAAATGTATTCCTCTATTATCCAGGCGAGTTCCTGATTTCCGGAACTTGAACTGTATACCTCTGTTCTTCAGGCGGGTTCCTGACTTCAAAAAGACAAAGAAATCGATTGAGAACTAAAAATTTGAATTGTATCACCTCTGTTCTTCAGGCGGGCTCCTGATTGCTGAAACTTGAATTGTATGTCTCTGTTCTCCAGGCGGACTCCTGACTTCCGAAACTTGAAATTGAATGTATCACCTCTGTTATTCAGGCGGGCTCCTGACTACTGAACTTGAACTGAATGTATTCCTCTGTTATCCAGGCGGGCTCCTGACTTCATAAAAATAGACAAAACAAAGAAAATTTTCTGCCCCAGTTCGGAAACTCTATTATACAGGCGGGCTCCTGACTTCCGAAACTTGAATTGTATGCCTATGTTCTTCAGGCGGGCTCCTGATTGCTGAATTTGAAATTGAATGTATTCCTCTATTATCCAGGCGGGCTCCTGACTTCACAAAAATAGACAAAACAAAGAAAACTTTCTGCCCCAGTTTGGAAAACTGGTTGTTTGTTACCACATACTAATAAGAACTAAAACTTGAATTGTGATAAGACTGAAATGCAACTTTTAAAAATTTAGAGACCGCAATATATCTTAAAATTTAAACTTTATCTTAGGTGAAAAATTCATCAGACTAAGATTCTCATCTTAGGTGAAAGATTCGACGGACTAAGATTTATCTTTATCTTAGGTGAAAAATTCATCAGACTAAGATTTTCATCTTAGGAGAAAGATTCAACAGACTAAGATTTTTATCTTTATCTTAGGTGAAAAATTCATCAGACTAAGATTTTCATCTTAGGAGAAAGATTCAACAGACTAAGATTTTTATCTTTATCTTAGGTGAAAAATTCATCAGACTAAGATTTTCATCTTAGGAGAAAGATTCAACAGACTAAGATTTTTATCTTTATCTTAGGTGAAAAATTCATCAGACTAAGATTTTCATCTTAGGAGAAAGATTCAACAGACTAAGATTTTTATCTTTATCTTAGGTGAAAAATTCATCAGACTAAGATTTTCATCTTAGGAGAAAGATTCAACAGACTAAGATTTTTATCTTTATCTTAGGTGAAAAATTCATCAGACTAAGATTTTCATCTTAGGAGAAAGATTCAACAGACTAAGATTTTTATCTTTATCTTAGGTGAAAAATTCATCAGACTAAGATTTTCATCTTAGACTTCTTCCTTCCCCTTCTTTAAATTATGCTCCTTTCTTTCTCCTCAAATTCTGCCTTCATCTTTTCCCAAATTATGCCTTCCTTTCGTTTTTCCAACTTCTGCCTTTATCTTAGGTGAAAGATTCATCGGACTAAGATTTTTATCTTAGGTGAAAAAATCAACAGACTAAGATTTCTTTATCTTAGGTGAAAGATTCAACAGACTAAGATTTCTTTATCTTAGGTGAAAAATTCATCAGACTAAGATTTCTTTTAACCATTTTCCTTCAAAATTTGTTTTATCTACCCACTAACTTGAATTATCTTCTTTCAGAACTACTTCCCTAAAAATTGGTGTTGTCCTCCTTCAAAAAACCACTTCCCTAAAAACTAGTGTTTCATTCCTCCAAAAATTACTTTTCTTAGAACTGGTATTTCTTTCCTGAAAACTACTTCCCTCTCTTTTCTCTTTTTTTTTTAAAACACTTGTATTGACCTTCATGTTCTTCAGATGGGTACCCGACAAAAAATTTCAACATGACAGAAATTTTTTTGCCCCAGTTTGATAATCCTCCTGTAGCATATCTTTCTGCCATCAATATCATTTCCATGCCCCTGTTTCAAATCAAAGAAAATTCTGTCAGTTTAAAAGTGCGGTGGTTGGTTGTGGTACTCCCGCTGGGATGGCTTTCCTTTTCTCCTTTCCATGTTTTGCGTTCTCCGACCATCTTTGAAACTTGACTGATAACTTCTGCCCTTCTTGACGACTATCTCTCAATTATTACTTCTAGTATTCTTATCTGACCCCATATGTTTTGTGACAACTGATTCTTCTTGAAGGTCTTGCATGTTTACTGATTAACCGCTTTCCCCGTCATCTGTGTCACTGAAATACCCTTTTTCCCCGTTCAATCCCAATACCCTCTATCTGTTGCATTATTCCTGAACCGACATCTACCAAACTTTGTGTTTCATAAGGATCCCAAAGTATGTTGATTATTACCAGCTTAGTGCTCTTGTCATTTTTCCTGACTTGTGACCCCATTTTGTGCAATTGGAAAGCTGGTGGAAAATTTTGAAGTCATTCCTCACTTGTTACGACCAACAGACTCAGAAAGGGGAAATAAACAAAACAAAAGGAACAAAGTAAAAGACAATAGAAAGAGATTATTCCTAACAAGAAAATTACACAGTAGAAACCTATCGGATGTGGATACCAACTCTAATGACCTTGACATGCACCTGCTACCTATTCTGTTAAGCAAACCTGATGGTCAGCTCTTGTTGTTCCTTTTTTCCGTGAAACTGGGCTTCATTGCTCCGCTTATTCAATTTGATTCGCATTCCTTATTCGGCTTGTAGTGCCCAAAGGGTTTTCACCATCAAACCTCTCTCATTTCGTTCTTTCTCTCAACTTACTGTCGTCTCAAGGTGCCCTTGAAGGTTTTCACCAATAAGACTCTCTCATTTTTTATTTCTCTCAGCTTTCATCACCTTGCGATACCCATGAGGATTTTTATCAATAAGATTCTCTCATTTTCATTTTCCTTGTTTGGACCGGAGTGTTGCCCCTGACATGAATTACCTTACCTGCTTGACTTGGCATTTCTCAAAGACTGATCAGAAGGTCTTTCTTTGGACGATAATGTAGGCTTTTGGATGGGTTAGAAAGAAAGGGTATAAAAGGCTCAAAACAATTTCAAAATGGTTTAAAATTACAACTTTCGGAATCCAACTTCTCACAACAACCACAATTTCTGCCCCCGTTTCTTGCTTGGGGACTTTTGGATTTTTGTTTTGGTATGATTGAACCTCAGAGAGGCTGCCTACGTACCCTTTCGGGATCAAGTCAAACGTAGTTCACGACATAGAAATTACTTTTTTTTGTGATTTTTCTTTCTCTTCTTTTCTTTTCTGTTCTTCTTTTCTTTCATTTTCCTTTCTTTTCTTTCTTTTCTTTCTTTTATTTTCTTTTTCTCTTTCCTTCCTTTCATTTTTTTTCATTTGCTTATTTGCGGCACTTGCGTTTCTTAATTGTGTCATTGATTCCGAAAGAGGGGTATGAAAGCAAATAAACACGACTCAAAAGGGGTGACAATGGAAAAAAGTGTTTAGATAGCAGAACAAAACGCCTTCGTCATTTCAAACTTCAAAATATGCCAAATACAAACAAGTACAATCAGAATAAAGAAACCATACACATCATCTCTTGACCGCATCGGAATTGACGGTCATTTCCACACATTTTCCTTCTACATCTGTCAGATACAATGTGCCATTCGACAACACTTTTACTCTTATTACCACTACCAGCCCCCTGTCAATTTGGCCACCTTGCTTTTACGGGGATTTTTATGTTTTACTTGCCCCAGTTTCACATGGTTCGGGCAAATAATCTCAAAATGTCCCAGTCTATTCTCATTTCCTCAAGTGTCCTTATCGTTTTCAAAATGGTCTCATTGTTTCGCAACTTTTGAAGATCAGACTGAGAATTATGCGTGCATGTCATGTCACTAGAACCGGCAAAAGAAAAAACAAAAAGTTAGAAAAGAACTAAACAGAGAAAATGATTGGGAGTAACAACGGATCGGAATTTGCATTAGACAAACGATGAAACAGTTCGAATAACAAAACAAAAACAAAACAGACTGGATTGCAACCCTAGAATGAACTGAAACAAACCTAGACAACCCTAGACAAACCACTACGACTAAACAAGCTAGACAAAAATGAAAGGATATGAGGGTTTGAACACAAGACAATATCCGGATTACAACCCTACAAATAATCCGGACAACAGAAATGACAGCCAAATGGACCACCAAAGCTCCTCCCCAGCTGATTTAGGAATGGAGCGTCTTTCCAATTACAAGCACGGCATTTTAGCCACTAAGCTTCGCATCCATATTGTCATGACCACTATCTGCTTCAGTATCTTCAACTTCAGTCAACAAGTTCCCAAGAGTATTCTCATACCCCATGTCACCGGGCATCATCCCCACCAAGTGTGCCTCCTCATGTAAAGGATGCAGCGTGATATTCTGGGTGCCACTGTCTTGAATCAAATTTTTCTGGATCATCCTTTCTATTTCTCTTTTCAAATCCCGACAATTTTCCACATTGTGCCCCAGAGCATTAGAGTGGTATTCACACCTTTTAGATGAGTCAAAGCTTCTCGCACGTCGGTCCACCTGATTTGGAGGAATGGGTGCAATCATGTCATGTTGTTTTAACTTCTCAAATAAGCTTTCATAGGACTCTCCTATTGGTGTAAAACTATATTTTAACTTTTGTTCCCTTCTATACCCCTGGCTTGGATGTGGGTTACAAGGTAATTGAAAATTTTGCGGAGGCTGGTGGAGATTTTGTGATACTCGTGCTCACTTTCTTGGGTGATTTGGTGGCGAGTATGGGGGGTTCGGAGGTGGATAGTAATGCTTAGGGGGTCATGGAAAACCTGATGAGGCTGCACATACCTTCGAGATGTTCTCCTAGGACCTCCTCTCGACCCTGATATCACCATGATTTCTTCATCCCTCTCATTCGTGTTACCAGATTCAATTTGGACAGCTTGAGCTGCAGCTTTGAGAGCTGTTTGACTTATAATTCTGCCTGTCTTATGACCGTTCTCCACCATTTCTCCCATTTTGATTGCTTCCGGGAAGGATTTACCCACTGCGGATGTCATGTATTGAAAATAATCTGGCTCTTGAGCCTGTAGAAAGACAATGATTAACTCGTGGTCATCCATGGGTGGCTTAGCTCTAGCTGCCTGCTCTCTCTATTTGATGGCATATTCCCTAAAACTTTCAGTTGGTTTCTTTTTTAGGTTAGAAAGGGAAATGCGGTCTGGGGCGATGTCGATGTTGTATTGAAATTGTTTGACAAAGGCCCGTTCCATGTCATCCCAGACGTACCAGCAAGATGTGTCTTGATCCAAAAACCATTCAGATGCTACACCCGTGAGGCTTTCCCCAAAATAAGCTATAAGCAATTCTTCATTTCTTCCCACACCTCTTAATTGGTTGCAATACCTTTTCAGGTGGGCTATGGGGTCTCCATGCCCATTGTACTTTTCAAATTTGGGGATCTTGAAGCCAGGCGGCAAGTGGACATCGGGGAACATGCATAGATCTCTGAAGGCAACACTCTTTTGTCCTGCCCTTGCTTGCGTGTTTTTCAACCGTTGTTCTAATCTTTTCACTCTTTGGGTTATTTCTTCATGTACCCTCTTTCGGGCAGGCTTCTCGATGTTTACAGGAAGCTCAAACGAGTACGAGTGGTACTCAGGATAGTGGTACTGTTCTTGCTGTGTAGCAAATTGTGACTCGTGACAAGGCTGTCCTTGGCCATTGGCCCAGGCTTGACGCATTTTGGTCATTTGTTGTTTCAGTGTTCTATTTTCCTCAACCACAGTAGACCCTTGTTGAACCCTCTGACCCTGAGTCTCTTGAGCACTCGTAACAGCTTCGATGTCAGTTATCATTTTCCTTGGATCTTGTGTTTCCAGCTTACCACAACCGACCACCTCAACTTTCTTCACAATTCAAAACAAAACATGTTAGAATGGATTGGGTCGGTCCTCATTATTCACAACATCTTTTCCCATTTTTTCAATTCTTTTTTTTTTGGTTTTGGTTGTGGTCGAATCCTATGTGGATTGCCTACGTATCGTGACACCGCACGAATCAGACCAGGCGTAGTTCGTGCAAATAAAAGGTAAACGACAATAAAACATTTTTGGAATTTTCCATTTTCATAATAACGACAAAACTGACCAACTTAACGATGAAATACAGATTCCAAAATCAAACGACCCAAATACTCTAATCAAAAGAAATACTAACCCAAAAACAAAATGACAGATTCCTTCCCCTATATGCCAACTTTGACCCAAAATCCGAACGGTATTCATTTGACCACTGACTCTTTTTCTTGTTTTTCAAATTGAAATAAATGACCCGGTATTGCAAACACGGCCTTCCTGCACCTCGGGGGCGAAGATTTTAAGGCTGTGAGGGTCAAAAATCAAAATATGACCAAAGGTGGTTGTTTATGCAAAGTCAGCCTTCCGGCGCCCCGTTTGGGAACATTTGGCTATTTTTGACAAAAACGACATTACCTGGTTTATTTATGACAAAAATTAAAATTCTGATATTTTTTGTATATTTTTGCAAAGGGGAGGTTGGACCCGATGAGGGTTGCCTACGTATCTCACGCCCTGCGAGAATCAAACCTGCGTAGTTCGGGCAAATTAACCGAACTATTTTAAAACACGACTCTTTTCCATTTTTATTCTTGGCATTTCATAAGCAAATAAAAACTATTTTTAGAAACAAAACTCTTTTTTTTTTCTTTTTTCTTTTCAACAAATAAAACAGCCTATTTTTCCAAGCTAAAAATAAAAGACTCTTTTTCCTTTCCTTTTTCAACAAATAACGAAATAACTTATGTTTTTCAAACTAAAACAAAGACTCTTTTTATCCTTTTTTTTCAACAACCAACTTTCCAAAAATAAAAGACTATTTTCTACTTTTTCTCTTTGCCTTTTTTTTTAGCAAAACAAAATAAAACATTTTCCTTTTTTTTCATTTTCTCAAAATTTCAGCAGAGTTTCGCTAGTAATTGGTCATTGATTTTTATTTCTGAAATAATCAATTAACTCCCTAACTGATATTTCTCTCTTTTTCTCTTTTCTCTTTTTTTTTCAATTTTCCAACATTCCCGAGATTCAGAAACCGGTCAACATGCAGGTTCGAAACACATATATGTACAGAGCAAGTAAGATGCATCAGGATGGTCCTTTCATTTCAGGTTGCTAGCCCTAGACAGACTCAGCCCCTGTGCTGAGTCCCCTAGGTCAAATGCAACATGATGCAAATAATCGTTCCTACTAGGGATTCGGCATGAAGTCACGTTATTCTATGTTCAAAACCTGGTTCGGTGTTCTAGACTGTGTACCCGAGCGGACGAATCGAGTCGAGGAGGGAGCAACTTACCGGGAACCAAAAGGCCATCTGGCTTCGTAACTTGTCCGGCCTCTTTCTTATTTCAAGGTATGACACTAACATAATAGGGAGTCTCAACCAGTAAGCACATCCCCGGAGGTGAAGAGATAAGGGTGTCGGCACAGTTTATATACAGTTCAGATAATATCAAAGCGGTAACATTTAGCACATTCAGCACAAACATGTAGGAAAATCAGATACAATCAAATACAACAATTTATCTAAGCTCGAATTCTGAACCCTGAACCAGAGATTCTAGGTTCGAAATCCCCAGCAGAGTCGTCAGAGCTGTCACACCTCCCTTTTTCACTACACCCCGCAAAGGGCGTAAAGGAGTTTTTCCATTTAAAGGACAATCGGAACAGGATTTAATTATTAATGATTCAGAGTCTCCACTTGGGATATTAATGGTGTCCCAAGTCACCGGTTGAATCCCGAACCGAGGAAAAATATGACTCTATTAACAGTCCGCGAACCAGAAATCCGGGTAAGAAATTCTATTAACCCGGGAGAAGGTTTAAGGCATTCCCGGGCTCCGTGGTTCTAGCACGGTCGCTTAACTATTGTATTTAATTTTATCTGATTTTGATACATGCTAGCCTATGTGCTTTTATTTATAAACCGCTTTTATCATTATTTTTAACGAGAGTTGCAACGTCGTGAAAATGTGTCTCGAACCACGTCACATCAATGCACCCGTGGTTATTGACACATTCCAACTCTGTTGAGATTTGGACTTGGGTCGCATCAATGCGCACCCGAGTTTTAAGAAAGTAATCTTATTAAAAATGCTCCTAAAGGGTCTAACACGTTGTTATCTTTAGGGAAAGCCGCGAAGTTCGCTAAATGGCCCTCCCAAATTCTATTCATTTTTAATAACCATTTATTGAGGGCCCCACATTTATTTATTTTCGTTCGGTGGAGCTCATCTCAATTTGTGAACCTCTTTTCTATCATTATTTTATTTATAAGAATTACGATGTCGTGAAAACGCATTTCGAACCCCGTCGCAATCAATGCGCCCGTGATTGTCAACACATTTCGACTTCATCGAGATTCGGATTTGGGTCGCATCAATGCGCACCCGAATTTAGGAAGGTAATTTTATTAAGAGCGCGTTTAAAGCAACTACGCGTCTGCACTTTGCGAGGGCCATGGAATTTAGCTAAATGGCACGCCTCGGAATCTAAGGATTAATACAAGATTAATTAAAGTGAGGGCCATGTAATTGTCGTATTAAATTTTGCTTTAAGAAATTGGGTGTCCTATTCCTCCTAATAGTGAATCTATGTACTCCAATATGACCAACTAAAACATGAATCCAAACAGTGACAAATCAACGCCTGCTTGAGCCTTTCCAGTTGTGTGACTCGGCAAACTAAAGACCTGCTAATAATTTCACAGGTTTCAACTTAAGCTGCCAGGGAGGAAAGCACACAGAACATCCAGTGCAGAATTTTTATCCATGAATTTAGCTTAGCTTTAACGATCAATATTAATGCCTATAAAGTTCTTAAACAGAGAATCAAACACGAATACAGAAGGCTGGAATTGCTTCTACCAAGTGAACATAAACTATGAAATTATCAATTAACAAGCACAAATCTACCACATTCATAAAAATATCCAACAGATGTAACCAAATCAGTATGTAACATGAACATTACTTCAACTTAGAACATTTATAAATTGTCAAAGTTTTGTCATGGGAACAAAAGTAGTAGAAATTGAGAAAAGAGAAACAGAACCTCTCGTTAAACAGCAAAACCCGAGCTGGAACAGCAAGCCACCGGACGGAAACTCAAATCGGCACCGGAATTTCGAATCGAACACGAACTTGAATCAACCTCGACTGAACTTTATCCCCATACTCGAATAACCAGAAATCGAATCCAAGTGAAGAAACAAAATCAAAACCATCTTTGAAATCAATTTATCTCGTGTGTGCTTTTGAGAATTTCCGGTGACGAATTACGTGTGTATTCCGACGATAGTGAGGAGTGACTGAGCGTATGTGTGTAGGCAGTGAAAGAGTGAATTAGGTGTTGTTTTCCGGCGAGGGAGCTCGTCTGGTTGAGTGATAACCGGCGAAGTAAAGGTCGTTTGGACAGAGTCGACGCCGGAAGTTCAGGGGTCGTTTGGGTGAGCAGTCATCGGGTGAGAGAGGGAGACGAAATCAGGGGGTCGTTTTTGTATTTATGTTGAAGAACCAAATCAGAAATGGGCAAAGAAAACATTGAAGACGATCAGGTCAGGGGATGGGGTATGACGGAGGAGAAGACGTTGGGAGGGGGTCGTTCTCTTTCCAAAAGCTGCGCAACCTTTCTCTCAGCTTTTGTCCAGCCTCTTCTTCGTTCCTTTTCTTATTCTTTTGTCTTCTTTTTTATAGTGTATAGTCTAGGTTGTAGGGTTTTAGGTTAAGGGGTATGGTCCTAGAAATTATGGGCTTGACAATTGTAGGCTAGGTCCAAAATTAGGCCTAAAGATGGGTTGCTCGAGCCCAAGCTCTATTCTTTTGCCGCGAATGAGATTAAAAATACGCGCCCATTTATTAATTAGTCCTACTATTAAAATAATTATTAAAACAAAACTAACCATTAAAACAAATCTATTTTTTGTATTTTCAAATATTATATTAAAAATAAAAATACGATACTATATTTATATATATTTTTTAGATTAAAAATGACTACAAATATTAATGAACTTATTATTATTATTATTATTATTATTATTATTATTTTTGTAAGAAATTTTTGTTTTCTTGTACTAAAATAAAGTAAAAGAGTCAAAATTACTTAAAATATATATATTATGCCTAAATTAAATATTTTTACGCTAATATATAAAAGATCTTGGGGAGGGTCAAAAATCACATGTCTACACCGCCCTTAGCAGATTCATATCAAGATCATCGGAGATATGTCACCATTTCTTTTTACTATTAAAGAATAAGAATGACTTCTCGTGGACTCCTGAGTGCGAGCAAGCACTGAAAGACTTGAAATGGTATTTGTCCAGTCCTCCTTTAATGTCTAAACCAAAGGAGAAAGAGCTATTGTTAATTTGTTTAGCGGTAATGGAAGTTACGGTAAGAAGGTATGAAATTTTCGACATATTATGTTAGTAAAATACTATCAGATGCGAAAACACGTTATCCGCACTTGAAAAAGTTGGCTCTAGCTCTCGTAGTTTCCTCTTGAAAGCTTAGACCCTACTTTTAATGTCATCCAATAGCCGTTGTGACGACTTTTCCTTGAGGAGCATTCTTCACAAACTTGAATTATCGGGTCGATTGGCTAAATGGGCAGTTGAAATTAGTGAATTTGATATTGAATATAAACCTCGCACTGTAATTAAGTCACAAGTTTTGGCCGACTTTTGATTTTAGTCTGCGGAAGATGCCTTTAGTTGAAAAGGAAGCAGTTACGGTATCAGGAACTGCCTTTGATGTATGGACCTTGTTTACAAATGGTGCATCCAACATAAAAGTTTTGGTCTTGGGATAGTATTAATCACTCATTCGGGGAAAATTCTAAGACAAACCATTCGAACTGTTCCATTGACTAACAATAAAGTCGAATATGAGGCTTTAGTTGTAGGACTATACTTGAATTAGCTCGGGCACTCAGCTCCAAAGGGATTGAAGTAAAGTGCATTTTTCAGCTAGTGGTAAATCAAATATATAGGATCTTTGGTGTCAAAGAAGAGCGCATGCAACAATATTTGAATAAAGTTCAAATTTTACTCTGTCGGTTCAGGTAGTGGTCACTAATCCATATTCCAAGAGAAGAAAGTGTGGAAGCGAAGGTGTTGGCCAACTTAGGTTCATCCACAAAAATGAAAGGAGCTGATTCCGGTGCATATTTTCAGTTATTGGAATTAGTCCTAGATGTGGATGGCTACTGCGAAGTTAACTCCACCAACCTAATCTAGGATTGAAGAAATGCATATATAGAATATTTAAGGCATGAAAAATTGCCTGATAATTCTAAAGCCTCTCTGGCATTATGAACAAAAGTTGCCCGGTATTATTTTGTTGATGGACAATTATACCGAATGTATTTTCAAGGTCCGTTGGCTCAGTATTTAGGTCCATCAGAAGCTGATTATGTGATCAGGGAAGTTCATGAAGGAGTTTTTGAAAATCACTCCGGTGCGGACTCATTGGTGCTCAAACTAATGAGAGTCGGTTATTATTAGCTCTAGATGGAGCAAGATAAAAAGGCATTTGTACAAAAGTGTGATAAGTGCCAATGTCATGCTCAACTGGTACATTAGCTGGCAGAACTTTTGCATTCAATAGCGTCACTGTGTCCATTCATAAAATGGGGGATGTATATAATTGGTCCTTTGCCTCAAGGGTCTGGACAGGTAAAATTTCTTTTAGTTTTGACTGATTATTTCACAAAATGGGTTGAAGCAGGTGCTTTCAAGAAGGTTGGAGAACAAGAAGTGATTGATTTTATTTGGGATCATATCATTTGCTGATTTGGGATACCAAAAGAAATTGCTTGTGACAACGGGCCATAAGTTATAGGTTCCAAGAATTCAAAGTTCCTAGAGGGATTGAAGATTAAATGGATCATGTTCTCCCCATACCATAAAGTGCAAACGAACAAGAAGAGTCAACTAACAAGGTGATAATTCAAAACTTCAAAAAAATTAGATGATGTTAAAGGCTTATGGCCAGAAGAGCTGGCAGACATATTGTGGGCGTATGAAACAACGACAAAATCGAGCATAGGAGAAATGCCTTTTTCCCTTGTGTACGGTGCTGAAGCTTTGATTCCAGTGGAGATAGGTGAGCCGACCATGAGGTATTCCTGAGCTAACGAGCAGGAGAATAATGAAGCAATGTTGATGAAGTTGGACTTACTTGAGGAGAATCGTAACTTGCCTTATGTAAGAATGGTGGTACAAAAGAAAAGAATGAAAATATACTACAATCACAGAGAAAATCTTCATTATTTCAAAATCAGAGACTTAGTTTTAAAGGTAACTCACAGTACACGAAAAGTCAATGCCGGAAAGCTAGGACCAACCTAGAAAAAACCTTATTGGATTTCAGATATAATAGGTAAAGATTCATATCAACTAAAAAATTAAGATGGAGTAAAATTACGCAACTGGAACGTGACTCACATAAAAAAGTACTACTGTTGAAGGTCCTAGATAGTACTAAAAGTATGTGTTGCACTCTTTTTTCCTTCGTCTAATTTTGTCTCAATTGAGTTTTTTTGTCAAGGTTTTTAATGAGGCGTAGCAATGTAAAGCGTACTCTGAATAAGGATCGTCAATAGCAACAAGAAATCCAGTGTTCAAATTCTTATACTTTGCATCTGAACACTTGGGGGGAACTACTGTATATCAGATCACTAAAAGTATCAATGAAACCGGGTACTGCTAGAACCGAGAACTATATATTGAACTTAAAATTTCAATTAGTATGAAAGACATCGAGTTAGAACCGAGAACTATATGACCTACCCCATAGAAATAAATTTTATATGTTAGCCACATGTATTGGTAGCTTTATTTACTTAAGCGAATGTATAAATTTTTTGCTCATGTAAATGTACTTTTGGAAATAGAAGGAATAACTTTTGTTTATTTCTTATTTCTCGTCCAAATGATAAGAGATGGTCTTTTTCATTTAAATGATACTTAAACTTCAAATATAAGTTCCGAAATGAACATAAGAAATGCTCTCTTTTATGAGACCCTCGTAATTAAAGGGCAAAAATCAGAAGTATGAATGTCCGGTATTAAAGTTAGTCGAATGTAAAAATTAGCAGACTTTATCAATGAAAAAATAAAAAGATGTCTTTTGCCCAAAAGTTAAATAAAAAGATGTCTTTTATTTCAAAAACGTCGAACCCAATAGAGGTTCCGGCATAATTACAAAAGGGAAAATAATATAATACATTAGTTTGCTTTATCAGCGGAGTCTGGAGGATGAGAATTCTCTGCTGCATCTTTCGGAGATGAAGATTGCTCAACATTGGGTTTAGCACCTTTGCCCTTATCTTTTTCATCATCTTCCTCGGTCTCGGAGTACTTAGAGCAAGTGCTCGAGGAGCTTGAAGTTATAGGCTGTCCAGGAATATTCTTTTAAGGCAATTGTCTCAAGTCAAGGGGTTCAGCGATGCAATCACCTATATTTGACTGCCTTCTTTAGCATCCTCCAAAGTTTTCCTCCTCATGTGATAAACTATATAAGTTTTCTCAAGCAAGAAAGAATCCTCTTGATCTCGAAGTTTGGCTTAGAGTCGTTGGATTTTCGACTGCAACCACTCGTTATCAACCTTTAAGATGTCATATGTCCAAGAAAGGTCAGTATTGGTCTTTACATGTTCATGATTTTTCTCCATGACCTTTTTGAGCCTTTCCTCTAATCTTGCCCCCTTCTCCTCGGCCGTAACAGCTTCCTCGGTTTTAGAACGTAAGTTTGCTTCCAGGTTATTGGATTTTTCCATGGAAGCAGACTCGCGTTCGGTTGCCAAAGTCACAACATCCTCGATCTCAACCCACTTGACCTTTAACTCAGCAAACTCAACTTGCAACTGAGTGGCCTCTTTGCTATGGAGCATTTTTTCTTGCTCAACTTGCTCCAATCGAGCTTCGAGTTCGTTTAGCTGAGCAAGCCTTGTCTCTAAAGCTGGGAAGCGCTCAACAAGTTGATCCCGTTCAACAACAATTTGATCTCGCTCAACAACAAGTGTCTCTTTATCCAGGATCATCTTCTGTAAGCCCTCGGAGGTGAGGAGTTTGCCTATAAAGTCGAATGTTAGAATTGCCAAAGATGATGGTTAGCAAGTGAAAAGGAAAAGGAGAAAAATGAGATGATATTTGAGCAGCAAGATGCATGTTGTTGTTCATGAAACATTCCACGGAGACACCATCCATTTTTCTCTTGTCCTTATTCGAATCAAAAGGCTTCAAGTAGTTAGCTACTCCCACCAGCTTGGAAAGCAAATGGGATTCATACAAAACCAAAAAGGTAACAATGCGTTTCACCGTTAGGGTTTTGAATAGATATCAAGAAGGCATTTTCTATGTTCCTTTATCAGGTGATCGGGGGGAACTCACATCTTCCTCTTGTTTGGTTGGGACTGGCGATGAGGCAGGAGCTAGTGATGCAAGAGTTGGAGTTGGAATATAAGTTGATGGAGCATCAAAAGCGGAACCCTTCTGATCGGAGGCAGTAACTGGATCCCGAAAGCAAGATTCAGCATTCTCAACCAAGTCGAACGCAGTAAAGAGTCCTTTTACATTCTCCTGTTGAGCTAAGGGAGTTCTTCTTTTTCTTCATCTCTGAAGAGAAACTGTTTCATCATCGTCTTCGATTTCATCTTCGTCAAGGACCATTGTGGTTGGTCCTTCTAGGATCTCTGTTGTGACTAGAGGTTTCTCCTTAACCTCAGCCTTAGAGGTATGCTTTCTTTTCAGTTTTTCCCCTCAAGCTGAGGACTTAGAGAAGATGTGCCTTCATCGGAAGCAAGAGCGGTATCACGAGCCCTCTTCTAGTTAAGGGCTTCTTAAATCCGTTGTTGGGACACCTTCAAGTCATGTGAAAATATGATGGTATGACAGACAAAAATCCCTTCGGAAGGCCTACATATTTTCGAAAGAGGTATAAAATTCTTTATTGCATAGAGTTAAGAGTTAATAAAGGAAATGGAAAGTTTTTATCACCATGGTTCTTGGCCTTCAACTTGAACCTAATTGAAATTCCCTTCCACTTATGGGAGTCCGGTGTAAAAGTATCTAGAATTTTTTGAACTGATTGTGTTAGGTTCCTAACTGCTGGAGGAACCCAACGGGTGGCTGAAATGAGAGAAAATGAAGTTTAGTAAGAGGGGAATTTCCTTTAACATAGTAAAAGAAGGATGCTAAAAAAGCTTACGAGTGTAGTCCCAGGATTTGGGGATAGGAGATGTTGACGCCGGTAAAATATCCCCGGGAGAGATAACAACAAACCTCTCCATCCAACTACGGTTGTTATC
Organism: Nicotiana sylvestris; assembly: GCF_000393655.2. Classification (NCBI taxonomy): domain Eukaryota; kingdom Viridiplantae; phylum Streptophyta; class Magnoliopsida; order Solanales; family Solanaceae; genus Nicotiana; species Nicotiana sylvestris. The sequence continues at coordinate 93,233,836 of NC_091063.1, forward strand.
TTTATCAACACTGGTAACAATGGCATGGTGACCGCGTTTGCTGAGTTTGATCATGCCTCCACGAAAAATCTTAGGGGCATAGAGGTTGATCATATGAGCAAGAGTAAAAGTTTCCTGAGCCAGGGAACATAGGAATCGAAGTCAAGCCACGTGCGCCATATTGCCGGTCCTAGTTGAGCCAAATAAACACGGTAGCTCCAACAAAACTCCAAGATGATTGGGTCTATTTCCTTGCTAAGTCTTAAAGTGAAATGGTTTGTGTAAACTTACATTTACTCTAGTTTACTGAATGAAATCCTTTCCACTTCACTGGGGGATAAAACCTCAATATTCTTTCATCCACAATCCTCTTTTACAACAGGAATACTGGCCTGGCGAATAGAAGAAGGATATTCACCAACAGCTCAGTTTCTATTGTTGTTGGGTCAGAAGATTCCTTTAGAACATGAGATCCATTTACAAGAGAACTGAGAAGGGATGATCGTGTTAGTAAAGGGAGGACCGATGCGGGTTTTTTAGACTTGTTCTTCTTGAATGGACCGCCACCGATACAAGTTCCTAGGTAACTGGAGGAAGAAGTAGCAGAAGACATAGTGATGAAAATTATGAATTTGTAAGTTTTTGTTGAGAATAAGAGAATTGCAGAAAAAGTTTTAGGAAGACTCAAAGAAGAAAGTTTGTAAAAGTGAAAGTTGAAAGTGGTAAAAAGGAAATAAGTTTATAGGCAGAGGAATGCAAGGCCATCATTACCTAGGTAACTGGCGAAAATACTTGTCGAATCACGGGACAATACGTGTTCAACTCTTTAAATGCAAAGAGATGTGCGTCCTTTCAAGTGTCAGAAATCATTCAAAAACTTCTTCACCAAGAAAAGAGGTCTTATCTACTTCTCGGTCACATCAAAATTGAGTCACCAGAAAATAGAGGGGCTATTCGTATGAGGTAAAATTAACGAAAGGCGGGTGAACGTTCGTCGAATTGACACGTGGTAGTAAAGATAGTTAGAATATGAGTCAGCAAATAGTTGACACGAGGTACAAGCATCTAACCGGTATTGTATGAGTTCCGAAGACATCAAAACTGGAGGGGAGAATTTGAAACCAAGGTACAAGTTAAAGAAGGCAGTATTACAAGAGCAACCATTACAGATACATTTTTATTTTTCTATTCTCTTGTAATAATTTGTGAAAAAACAAAACACAAAATTTATTTATATATAATATTGGACAATGTTGTTGATAAAATCAGCGTCTCTAGCGGTTAACCTAGCTCTCACATGTTCAAGTTTCTATGTGCATTCATTAAGCTAGTATTTGGACATAGATTTAGTTGATTTTTTTTTTTAAAAAAAAAAAGAGATTTTAAAGTTGTGTTGAAAAAATAATTTTTGAAAGTTGGAGTTGTATTTGAACATATATTATATTTGAAAAAGAAAGTGAAAATTTTGAGTGGAAGAACATTTTCATCAAAAAAAAACTGCTCTAAACTAGTTTTTAGGAAATTAAAAAAAAATCAAACTTTTTGCAAAAACTAATCATGTTCCATGAGCAAACATTGTTTTCAAATATTTTCTGGAAAAAAAAAGAAAGAAACAACCAAAATTTATGGCCAAACGAGAGCTTAAGTTTGTATTTCTCGGTCAACAAATGAGACTGGAAACAACGTTGTTTTAAGTAGGGGTGTTCATGGTTCGGTTTGGATCGATTTTTCCTTAAAAAGAAACCAAACCAAGTAAGTCATTTTTTCAAAATATTGGAACCAAACCAAACCAATATGCTGGTTTTTTTATCACTTCGGTTTATGTTGGTTTTACGGATTTTTATCGATTTTTCTTAAAGATGAGATATACATTACCTAACACATATTCCGGTGATAACATTTTTAACGTAACAATATCAAGCCAATTGTTCTTTTGAGAAATATGTTATTTACAAATGTATACTGATGATAGTTGAATCAAATAGTGATTAATAATTTAATGACTCAATTAACAATAGAGTATTTTAACATGAACTAGATTCTCATACCTAGCAAAGGAAAACTACAACTAGAATGTAAAGGCAAAGAACTAGACTAAAAGTGCAAATATATATATATATATATATATATATATATAGGTGTAATAATAAATTTTAAATAGCTACTTCTATAGTCGGTTTGGTTCGATTTTTTCGATTTTTTTAATTAAAACAAAACAAAACCAAAAAAGTATTATTTTCTTGGTCAAATTTGTTCGGTTTTCGATTTGCTTTGATTTTTCGGATTTTTATGAACACCTCTAGTTTTAAGCCTTATTTATGGGGCATTTGCATATGTACCCGCTTTTTGGGTCATTTTTAACTTGTGCCCGTTTTGCAAAAAAAAAATTACAAGCGTACCCACTTTTTCGCGTAACTTCAGCATACATGACTGAAGTAGCAAAGACAATCACACAAAACTTCAGCATTCTAGTAGACGGGCCTGAAGCAGCAAAAATTGCTGAACCAAGTGTGCTGAAGTTTTTGTTTGTAATTGCTGGACTTAAGCATAATAATTTAAGTTTTGTTCTCTATTTGCTAAAGTTTTTGTTTGTAATTGCACTAAATAAGCTGAAGGTTTTTTGTCCTGGATTCATTAGTTTTGCCATTAAGCTTTTTCAAAAACTTCAACAAAAGATACTGAGGTTATTTAGTTCATTTATAAAAACTTCAGTACTTGATAAGCTGAAATTTTTATCCTGGATTCAATAGTTTTGTCGTAAAGCTTTTTCAAAAACTTCAGCATAGATGCTGAAGTTATTTAGTTCATTATAAAAATTTCAGCACTAAATAAACTGAAGTTTTTATGTCCTGGATGAAAGCTTTTTCAAAAACTTCAGCAGAAGATGCTGAAGTTATTTAGTCCATTTATAAAAACTTCAGCACTATATAACCAGAAGTTTTTGAAAAAGTTTTCTAACATACTAGATAAATAATCAGATTGTCAACAGTATCTAAATCATAAATTTTGGAAATAATAAACGTGAAAAGAACAGAATTATCATGAAAAGAATCACTAAGTATGACCTTAAACTTTCTGTATGTGGAAATATTCACAAATTATTGTCTACTAACTTACGTAATTATTTATAATTTATTTTTAAATAATCTGATAAACATACTTATGGCAATCATCCCATGAACTGAAGTTTCATAGCAGCAGAAGAAAGAAGAAGAAGAAGAAGAAGAAGAAGAAAACGAAGGAGGAGAAATGAGGCTGAAGTTGTTTAAAAAATGGGTACAAGTTAAAACTTTTAAAAATATGGGTATAGATTAAATGAGGGCGACCAAATAGGGCATTTCGTACAATTTTTACCTCATTTGTACACAAAGAAATGGAATACCTGACTGAACTTTAGCATTAAACCGGCATGACCTCTTAAATTAAAAGAAATTACCATTTTTTTTTTTCTCCAAATATTACCATATCATATTAGCAAATTTGGAGAGAAGAACAGAAACTCTAGTTCGGTAACTCGTCGAAAACAATCGTATTGATGTATTCGTGTAGATATCAATACCTCTCGCAAAAAAAAAAAAAAAAAAAATTCTTCGTACACCACACTGGTAATCAAAGACAGTTGCTTTACATATTCTCCTCAAATTTGCCAACTGTGTCTGATGGTCGAAGGGATTGAAAATACAGGCGCAAATGAGATGCAAGTAATATGCTTTATTGTACCCCATTGAGGTTATTATGCACTAGATTCTCACTTTTAAAGAATTTTGAGCTTAAAACACGATTGTCAGCAAAATGATCAAGTAGATCTTAGGAAAAAATGATATTGTATAGCCACCGTAAAAATAATAGCAAAAAATATATAAAATTTTGTATATATATATACGCACACACTTTTTGTATGTTATATACAAAAATTATACAAAATTTATACACTTTTTCGGCTACTAAATGTAAATAATTTCTGGCGCAGGTTAAAAGTGATAATAACCCCAGATCTTACTTGAAAATCCCTTAACAATTCAGTTCTGCAGTATTTTCTATCTCATGTTTTTTTAAGGGATTTTTTCCTTCATATACCATATATGAAACTTTATTACCAAATATGTGCATAGTTTCTAATTTACCCGCTATGTTCACAGTTTTTCTACAATTATTATACCATTCATTAAATACTAATTATTAGTATCTGAATCTTCCTAATTAGGCGCGCTACAAATCAGGAACAGAATATTCTAATTGATTTAGGGACTTTCAGATCAAATTTGAAACGCAAATCCTATATCTTCAATTTAAAATCGAATTACATAGACTCTTTTCTGCAAAAACTCTGTTCTTCGATATTTTTCTTTAAGCCACAAATAAAAAAAAGACAAAATCGTCAACAAATTCGAATCAAATTATAGAAATTAGTTCTGCAAAAAGCTCAGTTCGTCGACATTCTCTTTACATCTCTCTCTATTTCTCAATCGCAAAATTCAGTAATACAAAACAAATGAAAAGAGAGCAGCAATTCCACCATTGACAGCCATTAAAAAGCTTGAAAGCTTTGAATTCAAATTTGGATTTTCAAAAAACATTATTTGTTTGGGGTGGGTGTTGTTGAAAATAATCAGGAATATGGTTTGGAGTTTATATTTCAATTTTTAGGGGTTTTGGTGAAGATTAGACTTGGTTTTGACTGAATTTCAGATTGAAACTCGAAGAAGAAGAAGAAGACATATTGCAGAAATTGTAGATAAATTGTAGATTATTTGTATTCTGATTGTAGATGCTTTATTTTCTGTTTTCACAAATAAAAAAATGGCTAAAACTTCTACAAATCTTCTGAAAAAACGCAATTATGTCAAAAATTCCAATTATGCTACAATTGAATGGGAATTGAGATATAAAAATTCAATGTACCCAGTTTGTAGATATTTTGTAGATAAATTGTAGATTATTTGTATTCTAATTGTAGATGCTTTGTTTTCTGTTTTCACAAATCAAAAACGACTAAAACTTCTACAAATCTTCTGCGAAAAACGTAATTATGTCGAAAATCCCAATTAAACTACAATCCAATGGGAATTGGGATATTAAAATTCAATATACCCAGTTTGTAGATATTTTGTAGATGAATTGTAGATTATTTATATTCTGTTTGTAGATGCATTGTTTTCTGTTTTCACAAATCCAAAACGACTAAAACTTCTACAAAATCTTCTGCAAAAAACGCAATTATGTCGAAAATACCAATTAAGCTACAATTGAATGGAAATTGGGATATAAAAATTCAATGTACCCAGTTTGTAGATATTTTGTAGATAAATTGTAGATTATTTGTATTCTGATTATAGATGCTTTGTTTTCTGTTTTCACAAATCAAAAACGACTAAAACTTCTACAAATCTTCTGCAAAAAACGCAATTATATCGAAAATTCCATTGATGAGATTAGACGAATCTTTATGATTTAAGAAGAATAAATATTGAAATAACACATGAAGCTAAGTTAAAGCTTGTGACAACTTGTACATATAATGTGCAAAAATCTCCAACGCAAAAGAAGAGTGTCCAGCTAGTGAAACCTGGGAACAACAGATTTTGCAGATCTGAATGAATTTAACTAAAACATCCTTCAACTCCAACCCGAAAGAATTGCGTTCTGGATATTCTACACAACTAAAACGTAAAGCAATGCTCATTCTGGAAGCCCAAGAATCAATTTCTGGACTGATAAGCTATATAGATTTCAAAGAACCGAACGCCTAGTGAACAGTTCTAATTTTAGTATTAACAGACCATGTTACAACCTCGTCTTTGTATGGAATTTCCTGATAAACAAATCAGCCACATTATCGATCTCGTCTTCTAGTACGAAATTCAGTCCTTCTTCCTCTTTGAAATTTCTCACCATATCTATAGCTGATGCATTTGGATCGCCTAAATATTCATCCTCTTCATCGAACAACGAATGTGTCAAATCCGGATACTTATCATCATAATCATCATACTTTTCGCCGTTGCTCAATACTTTATGTTTAATAACAGTACATAAACGTGGGTGAGGGTTTGGAAGAGAGAAACGCGGGAGGGGTGAGATATACGGTACCTTGAATTAAGGAGAGATATATGCTGCACTAATTGTACCCTTAAAATACACTATGGTATAGAATTAGTAATTTGGTATACTAAATGTAATTATATCAAACCTTAAACATTGAGGGTAATAAGGTTTCCTATATGGTATAGGAATGCAAAAGTTCCTTTTTTTAATATTGGAAACTCCTGTAGTAAATTGAAAGATCCATAGCATTTGAGTTAATCAGACCAAGAGTACAATTCCCATAGATAGCCACACAATGTCACCAGCCCAGAACTGTGGTCAACAGTGAGTCTCATTGCACAGTCCAGAACCTAATGTGTTTGGCATGTGTAGCACCACTGGCACAAGATCACAAGATCAGTGTTGCGATTAAATCAGGTTTTTACAAGATTAGGGACAACCCCTAATTCTACTGGCGAAAATAAGAAACAAAATAAAATATATCCAGAACAAAGCCATCGCGGTTAAATTTTTTTGCATCCTAATGTAACAACTTTTTCCTTCTATTCACATGCCAATTTGGTGTCGAAGCTGCTCAAGCATATAGCAAAAGCCTGAACTGCAGACAGTGGATACCTGTAATCCATAGTGAACATATCTTTGCCTATCTTTCCAAATTGCAGGATGACTTTGTCATGATCTGATTGACTTGACCGAGAGGTTGTGGGTCCGCCAGCAGGTGGTTGGTTGGCGGCAATCAACTGAAAATTCTTTACAGATGCAACTGTCACTCGTCCTCGAAAGTTTAGGCACCAGCACTGCAGTTGTTCATGCCAACGCGGAGACTTATTCTTTAGAACCAAGGGTTTTGCATTGCTATCATCTCCCTCGTTGGATGATGCTCTAACAATTTCAGAAAACCGTGAGCTACTGAAATCAGTAGAATGATCAAGCGACTTTGAGAAAGAGATACTTCGGAATGAATCCTCAAGGGACCTTGAGAGAAGCTCTGGTTGGCCAGGCACAGAACCGCCAACATCAAGTGCTGAGGCAGGAATTGAGTGCATGACACAGTTCATTTTCCGCGGGCCCCTTGTTCCAAGAACATTTAGCTCGTATTTGATCTGAGCTATGCTGTAGCTTCCAGTTGGGACTTTGGGAGAGACTTTCTTGGAGAATCTACGGCTTGTGCGGCCGGGAGGGGGGATGTTAGCAGAGGTGCATGGAGGCTGTGTGTCATATATAATGAATTTTGTACCCAGAAAATTTGACCTGCAATGAACGGCGGCATTATGTGATCAGGAAACACTTTCTGATTAGTCATATACTTAATAACAATGTAATCATGACAAAAAAAGGGCATATAAGCACTACAAAGCTGAGTTAGATGAAAACATATAGTATAACACAAGATCTGGGGTTATACTATTTGTATCAATCAAACCTATAGCAGAAGGCTACAGTTATAGTCAGATTCAGCTATATCAATGAGCAGAATGCACTACATTTACATTTCTTTCCCTTTCCCTTTCCCTTAAGGAAATTTGATTCTTTCTGGCTGGATTTGATTTTTTTCCTGATGTATGTATTAAATGCATTAACTAAAGTACTCAATAATTTCAATCCTTTTGAGATGCTCACGCTTAGTATTTGATGTGAGGTTAACTTGTGAGAAACCTTTTCTCTTTGATAAGTGTTAAGGGGTAAAGACTTGTCTTTGTTTTACATTAGTATTTCCTGAAACATCCCGCAAAAAAGATATGGCGAAAAAGAAAATGAACAGCTCCTCAGCTTTACCTTAATTTTCCAACGTAAGTGTTGCTTGATCTCGAGATGTTTTCTGCATTCATGGAGATAACATACTCCGTGCAAGTAGTCCGCCTTGTTCTCTTTGCAGAGAGAAGGAACTTCCCATTTTCAACTAGTAAAGCTACAAATGAAGCAGAGGTTTTCATCAAACTCTGGAAAACTTTCTAGGCAACAAAGCAAAAAAATCTCAAATCACAACTGGAAATATAAGTACTAAGGAAATCATACATCGCCGCTGTGCCCTAGAAAAGACTTTAATAATGAATCCTTACCAGGACTGAGACACAAGAAAAGATGGTAAGTCAAATTAGATTTATCCCTCTTGATGAAGCATTGAATCATTCCGTCACGAGGCCCAGGCTGAAAAATGAAATAAACAAACTAGTCAATTCTCCTCCAAAAGATTAGCCAATACTCTTCTCCACTATGTGAGTTGGGCTTCCTTACCTGCTTTAACGACACCGGGAAAGTAAGCTTTCCACAAACTTCAGGACTTCTTACAATTTCCTGGCACATAATCCTCCATGACCTGCAAACTGAAGCACATGCTACAACATGCTTACGAGCAGGCCATGTGTTCTCGCTCTCTTCTAATCTTCTAATTACATCAAAAAGTAGTTCTGGTGGGAGATTAGCCCAACAACTGTTCTGGACAACAACAGGCTGGTCGCTTAAGTCATGAAATGAACCATGTGATTTACCCCTTTGATGACCAGAGAGCCTTACGTCAAAGCTTCGCCTGGATAAGCTGCCAAAGCTATCTCTTACATCCCGAACTATACTGCGGAACGACATCTAATACCAACACTTACAGATACAAGTCCAAACACCAGAACAACTGGTACTGCTCTTTCTGCTCTTCCTTAAAAGATGAGCCTTTTTCCAGTAAACTGAAGCAAACTTGTCAAAGGACAAGGCTGCAAAAGAACAAACACCAAATCATGTTCCACTAGCGAGAAGAATAAGTTGCTAAGAAGAAAAGCAAAGAGAGAGAAGCACGAAAGGCATATAAAGAGAAAAGAAAAAGGAAAAGCCAGAAAAGGAAAAAAGAGAGTAGAAAAAAAGATAGTTTCACAAGGACACCAAAGTACAGTAAATCACATGAGATTTATCAGATACAAACTTCTTAAGATTCTTAAAGTGATGCTAGTTGTCTTTGCTTAGTTGCAAGACAAGAACTGATGGAACATAGAAAGATAACTGCTTTTCTGATGTAGCACTGTTTTAGCAATTCCAGCACATAGAAAAAGAAGCAGGAAAACCAAAACTTATTCCACCCGCCTTCTAGTTCAGAAAAGGATAAATTCAACTACTTGTTGGGATATCAGAAAATATCTTGATTTAAATGTAAAAAAATAAAAATAAACTATCTATGCAAAGAATCTTAAAGATGATTCAGAAATTGTACTTTACACATGATGTAAAATCCCATAAACAGCTGAAAACTATGTCGCTCGGACTCTTCCGAAAATTTTACCTCCAAAAATAGTGTATTTTTGGAGAATCCGACACGGGTGCGGCATAATTTTGGAGAGTCCGCAACATAGGCCGAAAGAACAGGCTGAATCTAAGAAAACAAGGATAGTCTTTCAAGTACCAGATGAAAAAGAAAATACTTTCTTTAAAGGTCCAGGTTTATAAAGTTTTCATGAATCCTCCACCTCTTTTATTTTCCTTAGCCTAGTGATTTCGAGCCTCGAAGCTATTGCTTTGAACTTTCTTTTTCTAGTCAGAAGCATAGCTTTTTTATTATTCATTTACAAAAAAACTTATGATTTTGTCTTTTAACTTCAAATTTTCTTTCTCGGGCCGTTTATGACTCAAAAGATTAGGTTTTGTCTCCCTAATTATCTGTGTACAAACCATAGATTCGTGAGATTTACTACTTTAACATATATCTATACTAATGAGTTAGCCCTATTAAGACAAACCTGTTAAAGTCTTGTAACCTAAATCAAAAATTGAAGCCCAAAATTCCAAAAAGACACAAACTTTATACCAGTTAGTATCAAATAAATCAAAAGTAAGGAGCAAAACCCTCTCCCAAAAGACTTCAATTTTATAGAAAAAAGATCCTCATATACCCAGAAAAACTGGCATAAATAAATACAAAAAATAAAACAGAGCTAGAGAGACTTAAAAGACAAGATCTGAAGGTGAAAAATCAAGAATCAGAATCAGAGATCTGTACCTTAAGACGAAGAAGAACAAAGTCAACTTCGAAACCCAAAAGTAAAAATTGATGACCAAAAATAAAATTCAGAGACCTTTGCAAAAGAGAGAAGAAAAGTGGGTCAACATCCAAGAAATGTTATATATCAACTAGTCTTTCGGTTGGGTTTGGAATAAATACAACTATATCTCAATGAATGAAATAAAGAGAAGATGAAGACAAAAGAAAGAAAGAAGAGGAAAAGCTGTATTGCATACTTTTCAGTAGAGTAGTAGTAATAGTAGAATTGTTTAATGGAGGTAGATATTGCAAATAGGAGTATTAAATTGGTCACTACGTGAGCAGAACACAGCAACTACCATGAAAAATGGGAAATTGGAGCTTTTGACTTTTTGGTCTCTCCAGTTTATGATGTTTTTATTTCGTCTCCTTTTTTGGTTAATTAATTGAGAGTAGTAGATAAACCTATAACTGCGTCATAATTATTTATTATAAATATTAAATTTGTTTGGTAAAAAACTATTAGCTATCAAAATAATTGAAATATCCTAAAAGTTGTTTATGGAAAAATATATCTTGAAGTATATATTAACAAGAAGAAGGTAGAACGACTATACTTGACACGAATTAGTTATACCTCTAAATTATTCGTGATCTTAATCACCCTGTACTTGGCATTTTGAGAGTCATTACCTCCCTGGACGCTGATGTGGCAAAGAGTGTGGGTGCACTTTCTTTTAAGCGTGTGAGAATAAAGAAAAATTAAAAAATCAGCTTCCAAGGAGTTTTTTTTAAAACATTTAATTATCGTATAGTCATATATTTTGATTTATTTGTTACAATTATGTATTTCTTATTGCTTCATCTTAACATATAATGTGGACTTTACTTTAACTTTTATTTTTTTTTTAATTTTTTTCATAGATATAATGTTTATTTGTTCCAACTGTATTTTTTTGGGGGCCAAACTTGTAAAAGTTTGGTTTGAATTCCATCATTTTAGCTAAATAGAAAACTTTTAGCAAAAATAATGGAGTACGAGTTGTGTATTTTCTATTGTTTTTTCTTTAGATATAATATTTATTTATTTTAATTGTGTGTTTTTATTTTCGAATCAAATAAGTAAAAAAATGGCTACAATTCCATTATTTTTTACCAAGTAAAAATGTATAGCCAAAATAATGAACTTGCAAATGTACACTCTTTTTATTTCTTCTTTTGATGCAATGACTATTTGTTTCAACTATGTATTTTTACTTTTTCCGATAATATCTGTGAAAAAATATTTTTAGAGCTCCATAATTTAGAGCTATATAAAAATTTTAGCCAAAATAATAAAAATCAAAATATATATTTTTTATATCTTTTTAGATACCTTGATTATTTATTTCAACTGTATAAATCTTTATTTTCAGTTATAATAAAAACTTTATTATTTTTAGCCAAATAAAAAAAATAGCCTAAACAATGTAGTTCTAGCCAAGTTTAATTATAAATATTATTCGAAAAAAGATTATCTTAAAAAGTAACACACTTAAAAATATATAAAATATATTTTATTTTTAAAAAAATGCCACATGGACAGGAAAATCTATGTGGAAGGCGAGTGCATGCCACTTTCCTAGGATGAGATCGTCCAAGAGGATAACATCTATCAAATAACCAAGTCTAAGGGGGTAATTAAGACCACTGATAATTCAAGGATGTAAGCAATAATATGTGCCAAGTTTAGTAGGGTTTTAAGGTATTTTGCACGCGTGCACACACACACACACACACACACACACACACACACACACACACACATATATATATATATATATATATATATATATATATATATATATATATATATATATATATATATATTTCCTAGGATGAGATCGTTCAAGGGGTAACATCTATCGAATAACCAAGTATAAGGGGGTAATTAAGACCATTGATAATTCAAGAAGCAATAATGCGTGCCAAGTTTAGCAAGGTTTTAAGGTATTTTGCATATATTATATATAAAGCCGAGGACTTAAATTTCAATAACGATGAAGTGCTACTAGAAGGGAAAGGCCTTTAGGAGAGAGAGATACATCTCGTCCAAAATCACTAATTAAAATCATAGTAACATAAAAATGCATTGTGCAATACTTGAAAGCTTCTTTTTATACTCCAGCAAGGTGGTAAACATAAAATAAAAAAACAAAAAGAGCATGACACTTTTATTTTGATTGAATTTTCTATTTTACACTTTATATTTTATTTTACTTTTTACAAAAAATTAGAATATTTTACTTGTTGCTTAAATATTATCCATTCAATTAAAATAAAATATTACAACTTAAAAGTAGGAAAAATGCATAAGTACCCTCCTAACCAATACCCGGATTTTCAACTACAAACTTTTCTTTGCGGGAATCCTATTCCCCCCCCTAAACTTATTTTAAATGGAATTATTTGCACCCTTAATGCTGACGTGGCAGAGTGTGTGTATTCCACTCTCCCAAGAAGCAAAAATATGATTTTCAGATTATTTTTTATTCCTTTTTACCATTTTTTCTTACTTTTTTTTCCTTTTCCTTTTCCTTTTTCTTTGTCTTTTTTCTTTTACTTTTTTTTTTTTCATTTTTTCTCTAATTCCGGCGGATATTCATTCACCGGCGACTTTGTCTAACATTTTTTCTTCCATTTTTTCTTTTCACACACAAATTAAACTCTCAAAAAGTTCTATTCATAAGCAAAGCAAAATACACTCAGATTTGGGGGAAAAATTCATCATCAGAAAACCTTCCCACGCCGGAAGAAAAATGATGTATTTAAATTTTAACTGGAAAAAGTTTTCTCAGCTTATATTCGTTTTTATTTCTTTTGCTCTTCATATTACCCATAAATTACACTTTCAAGAAAATTTTATATATATATAACAAAACACACTTAGATCGGGATAAAAATCTATCGCCAGAAAAAAAGTTTGCCGGAAAAAATGGTGTTTGTGAAATTTCGACGACCACCATTTTATACCGTCGGTGACCAAAACAAAAAGAAAGAGAATGAAATAACTAAAAAAATGAGAATAATAAAAAATAAGAAAAAAAGGATAAGAAAAAGAAGAAAGAATTAAAAAAAGTACTAAAAATACATGTGGGGACGCGTGTAGCTCACCACTTGCCAAGAGTTTGGTTGTCTAGTTTTAGGGTACAAATAATTCCATTTAAAATAAGTTTAGGGGGTAATAGGATTCTCGCAAAGAAAAAGTGTGTAATTGGGAATCCGGGTATAGATTACGGGGTACTTATACATTTTCCCTTTAAAAGTATTTACAAGAAGAGGTAGAATGACAAAAAAGAAATGTAGAAGGAATTATTGATTTTCTGGGCGAAAAAGAGTTATTGAGTTTCTCATAATTAAAGATATTAGGAATAAAATAATAAAAAATTCATAAAATCAAAAATACTTATAAATGCTTCTGATTGATTTAGGTTTATAAGTATTTTTAGTGGTTATCAAGTGTGTGTATAAAGATATACAAGTGTATGTAAACTCATTTGATGACTATCTTATAAGTATATCCTAATTGTTATAAATAGTTTGTACATTAGATGCCTATGTTGTGAATAAAATAAAGATTAAATCTTCTACTTTATGTCCATCATCTTTACTTTTTATGCCTATAAAAGGCCATGTAATTGCAATGAAAAGATACACCAAAGTAAAAGAAGAAAACACTTCTCCATTCTTTCTATCTCTTCTTATTTACATTTTACTGCATTGCTTTTATTTTATAACACGTTATCAACACGAAGCTCTAATTTTATTCTTAACTCCCGCTAAGTTGAGCCATATTTTATTAAGGTATGTATCATTATAATCATTTTATTTATGACAGTACATATCATATGCTCATTGTTTGCAGATTACTTGTGCGCTTGAGCATCTTAAATAGTTTAAGTACATTGCAGTGATAAAATAACTATTTCCTTCCGTGCTCAACTCTTAGAGGACCTCAAAGTTATAAAACTAGCTATGAACTAATGTCATACTTATAATATTCATGGACTCCCTGGATCAAAACATATTTTTAAGGCATTTTGAAGAACTGTGAGAAATGAATTGACAAGCAATAATTTTATAGTTTAATTACTTTATATTTATTGGAACATATAAATAATGTTAGTCACGTTCGATTCTATTAACACATATATATCAATAATATAAAGTGAAATGAAACAAGTATGTAATTTCTACTTTATGGCAAGAATAAAATGAAATAGTAGATTGTTAACATGATATAGCTCTATTTTCATTTCTTTTACCTTAATCGTTTTGTTTTCATTAATTGTTTATTATTATAATTATTTCTCTAACTTATTCATCTTTTATGATAGTTTTCACTATGTCAAATTTATCAAAACTTGAATTTGTGGCACTTGACATCACCGGGAGGAACTATTTATCATGGGTTCTTGATGCTGAAATTCACCTTGACGCTAAAGGTCTTGGAAATACTATTATACAAGGAAATGAAGCATCAAATCAGGATAAAGCGAAGGCCATGATTTTCCTTCGTCATCATCTACATGAAGGGTTAAAAACTGAATATTTAACCGTAAAAGATCCACTTGAATTATGGATTAATTTGAAGGATCGATATGACCACCTAAAACTTACGGTATTACCGAAAGCTCGGTATGAGTGGATACATTTAAGGTTGCAAGACTTTAAAACCGTAAGTGAGTATAATTCTGCTATCTTTAAAGTAAGTTCTCTATTAAAATTATGTGGAGACACTATCACAGATGAGGACTTATTGGAAAAAATATTTTCTACTTTTCACGCTTCAAATGTGGTGCTACAACAACAATACCGTGAAAAAGGTTTTAAGAAATATTCTGAGTTAATCACATGCCTACTTGTGGCTGAGCAGAATAATACTCTATTAATGAAAAATCATGAAGCCCGTCCCACTGGGTCAGCTCCATTTCCGGAAGTGAATGTTGTAGCAGCATATGATAAGTTTGAAAAAAAAAACAAAATAATTACCGTAGTCGTGGACATGGTCGTAAACGTGAACGTGGCAGGAGGCGAAACAATTGTCATCATTATGGTGGAAATAAATTGGAGAACAATAAGGGTTCTCAAATTAATCATTCAAAAGGTAAAACTAGTATGTCGCCGATGTGGTATGAGAGGTCATTGGGCACGCATTTGTCGTACACTAGAATATTTTGTCAAACTTTATCAAACCTCCCTCAGGAAAAAAGAAAATAATGTGGAGGCACATTTGACCTTTCAAAATAATGATGATGAAGCAGGTCCCTCAAACAAATATGATTCTAAGGCATATCTTGCATATAAAGATGATGATTTTGAAGGCCTAATAAATATTACTCATTTAGAAGCGGGAGACTTCTTTAAGATATTGACTGAATAACTAATCATCTTACTAGGGAATGAAGCTATAAAGGTTGTTATTTTTATGTTTGCAACTAGTTGTAAGCACGTGATTTTTGCTTCACGGGAATTACTCCAAAAGAAAAAAAAAATCAAAAAATATATGTCTTGTCATTTAGTACGTCGTACTTAATGTTAAATCTTGTGATAATTGTTATAGGGGTTAACCAATATGTGTGTAATTTTATTTGTTAATTTTTCTAAGTTTTACAATTTACTTAAGAATTTTGTTTAAATTTGGTCCTTAAAGAAAAATGGTTGTGGAAAATCAGATTGGGCCCCAAAATGAGGCCCAAAACCGGCACACAGGTCCAGTCCAAGTCAGGCCTGCCCAAGCACTGACTCAAACGATGCCGTATCAGCGTCCCTATTGGAGCCGTTGATCTGACTCAAACGAACGGTCCTGATCAGGTTGCTCACTTCACCTCAACGACGCCGTTTCAGGCAAGTTGATCTGAGCCGTCCAACCCCTTTGATCCAACGGACCCAGGCTTTCCCCTAAACCCGTCAAATTTTGACCCGATCCAGCCTTACCCGATCTCACCCACCATCACACCCAAACGACACCGTTTCCTAAGTGAATTGATCCTAGCCTTAGATCTCATTTGATCCAACGACCAGGATCTAAACCTCCAAGGCATATATAAACCTAACCCTTCTACCCCGCCCCCTATCCAAACCCCCCTTCACTCGTCTTCTTCACCAAACCCTGAACCCTATGAAACCCTAACGCCGCCCCCTTTTCCCTTTCACTTGAACTCGACGGCATGGACGCCGGTGACCACCTCCTTAACACCCTAGGACCACCTCACTGCCCTGAACATGGATCTGCTATCCTTGTGCCTCGAATCAGTCCCTAGTTTCTCGAATCTTCATTTGAAGATTCGAGTCAAACTCTGACCTACACCAAACCACACCATATTCGTACCAGACACTCCCCTGACCTCCCTCGTGACCAAACCAAGCTTGGTTTGGTCCGAATCTACCCACAACTCCTAGAATCTCAAATCTGAAGATCCAAACCCTAGAACACCAGAACCTGGGGAATCTGACCTGTTTCATAGAGGGTTTGGGGTCTAATAGACTTCAATCAGAGTGTTCTCGATTGAGAACACCCCGATTAAAGTCTGTTCAATTTCAAAAGGCCAAATCTGATTCGGACCTGGGTCGACTTTTCTTAAAAGTTTTCAGTAAGTTTTTCTTTTCTTTTTATGTTTTATTTGCGTGCTGATTAAGTGTGTTAGCATGTTTCTTTTGTGATTGTTTGGTAATTTCTGATATTTTTTTTCTGTCAAAGTTTTTCCATCTCTGTCAAAGACCTTTTATTTGGTCGTTTGTTCTTCTGTATATGTGAATACATCTGGTGATATACATGCTCGTCAATTAGATTAATTGTCAAATAGTTAATTCATATAGGTTCCCAGTAATTGAACAAAAGTTGTCTGAAGTCATTCGGGACCCTGTACGTGTTGTTTATATGAACGACTGATTATTACCTGTTATATTTAGTATAGTCGACTTGATAAACGTCGTCGATTAGTTTTCTATGACTAAATGATCAAATGGACTAATAATTTCACATGACTGATTGAACCCTGTCATTGACTGAATGCCCGACATTGTTTGAAATTGGTTTGTTTGCATTGCAAAACGACTGAAAAAGATTCAGTCCAGGGCAGTTCTGAATCTGAACTTTCAGAAGTTCAAAATGCCCTGATACTGCAATGGGTTTAGGGCAGTAATAACCAGGGATTAACAGGGGTAATTTGGGTGTTAAAAAGAACAGAAATGATTAGTTTAAATGAGCTGACAAATAGGGTACTGGATTAGGATTAAAATAAGGTAATAGTGGGGAGCCAAACTTTGTGGCATGGGGCTGATTGAATAAAAAAGGGGTGCCCATGTTGTTGGGCAGAAAATACAGGCTAAAAGCCTGTCGAATGGATGAGTATGGGGAATATTTTGATTAGTTTAGAAAGGAAGTTATGGGCAGGAAAGAGGAGAGGGGTTCAAGGCAGCTGAGTGCTTGCCATTTCTGCCTATAAATGGAGCTGTTTCAGACCATAAAGGGGGCTGAACATTTTTTTAGTCTCCAGAGAGGTTTTAAGTTGAAAAAAAGCTGAAAGAAAGAAACAAAAGAAATCTCAGAACATTGTAACAAAACACTATCTGAAAACTGCATAAGAGTTTAAGTTGGCTAAGCTGTCTTGACTAATTGTTGTTGGTCATTTGCCGAGCTGTTTGCGACTGTTAAACTGCTGGTGCTGTTACATTCAATATTCTGGGTTTCCTGCTATTATTCTACTCTGTTCCTGGGATTGTTTGCTTGGTACTCGACCATCTGTGGGTTTCATTGTTGTTGCTGGTTGTTGTTGCTGTGTTGTTGCTGTTTGGTTGCCTTTTGCTGACACCTTTCTTCTTCTCCTGCTTATTGTTCAAACATCCAGATACACGACTAATATTGTCAATGTAACTTGAAGTTGAATATGAATACAAAGGGAAGAGTTGAAGATCATTTATTTTATGCATAGCATGTACATTAAATGTTATGCGATGTATAATAGTTTACCTCTTTGATTGGATACTGGAAGTAGCCTGCATGCCTAGTAAATATCAGTGTAAGGTAATGGAATGTTAGTTTGTATATATGGGCTGGTAGTTAAAAGTATTCACAAGGCAGTAGGTTACATATCAAATTTTAGTCAATTTGTTCAAACATGTCATTGAATGTCTGTCATGCACAAAGCTATCCATTGTTAGCTAAGTTCATTTCCTTTTGATAAGCTGCTTTTGTTATAATTGGTAAACCACACTTTTTAGAACAAAAAATGCAAGTTTACGGTCTCAACCTCACGGGGGTCGAGCCCAGGTCGAAACAGACCACGCAGGCCCGCATCGGATAAACAGCGGCCCAGGTCTGGCCCATCCCGCATGAGCTGGATTTGGGCCCATAATGTTCGATCAGTTGTCTGCATGTGTAGCCACGTTTTCTTATTCTGTAAAAGCATTCTGAATCCTGCTATAAACAACCTGCAAACATATAATTAACTAAGACTATCTATGCTTTCAATTAGTAGAAGCAAACGCGACAAGAAACGCAGTTGCTATAGGATATCCTGTTAAAACAAAGACGGGATGAGCCTCGACAAATAAAAATGCACAAGTTGCGGGGCCCTCGTTAAGAGTATATTATCGAAGCATTCAGTTTCCAGGACGGGTCGTTTAGCAAATCTCACGGCCCTCCCAGAATAATAACGCGATAGTCTATTTAAGCGCGTATTTAATAATGTTATCTCCTTAAACTCGGGTGCACATTTATGTGACCCAAATCCAAGTCTCAATGAAATCGAAATGTGTCTTTAATCACGGGTACATTGATTGTGGCGTGGTCCGAGATGCATTTCCATTACGTTGTAAATCCTTAAAATAATGAATGAGACAAGCCTCGACAACAAAAATGCACAAGCTGCGGGGCCCTCTAAATGTATATGTTAAATACTTAGAATTCGGGACATGCCGTTTAGCGAATTTCATGGCCTTTCCCCAACATAACAATACGCTAGTTGCTTTAGGCGCGTCTTTAATAATTTATTTTCCTTAATTCGGGTGCACATTTATGTGACCCAAATCCAAATCTCAATCGAGTTGAGATATGTCGATAACCACGGGTGCATTGATGTAACGTGGTTCGAGATATGTTTTCACGACGTTGCAATTCTTGTAAAATAATAATAATGACAAAAACGGTTAAAAGTTAAAATTTGCACATATGTTCAATTTATATAAAAATCAGATAATCAAGCCGAATATAACAGTTGAGCGACCGTGCTAGAACCACGGAACTCGGGAATGCCTAACACCTTCTCCCGGGCTAACAGAATTCCTTATCCGGATTTTTGGTACGCAGACTGTAATATAGAGTCATTCTTTTCCTCGATTCGGGATTAAAATTGGTGACTTGAGACACCCTAAATCTCCCAAGTGGTGACTCTGAAATAAATAAACAAATCCCGTTTCGATTGTCCTTTAATTGGAAAAAACTCCCTTGTACCCTCGCGGGTGCGGAAAAAGGAGGTGTGACAGCTCTGGCGACTCTGCTGGGGAATATTCGACCCAGAACCACTGGTTCAGGGTTAGAATTCAAGCTTAGATAAATTGTTATATTTGGTTATATCTGATTTTTACATATTTGAGCCTAATGTGCTAAATGTCGCTTTTACCACTTCGATATTATTTGAACTGTATATAAACTGTGCCGAAACCTCTCTCTTCTTACCTCCGGGGAGAAGCTCGCTGGTCGAGGCTCCCTATTCTGTTAGTGTCAATACCCAAAATAAGAAAGAGGACGGATAAGTTACGAAGCCGGTCGGCCTTTTGGTTCCCGGTAAGTTGCCCCTCCTCGACTCGAGTTGTCCGCTCGGGTACACAGTCTATAACATATACCCAGGTTATAAACCTAGTATAACGAAACTCCATGCCGGATCCCTAGTAGGAACGCTTATTTGCATCATGTTGCATTTGACTTAGGGGACTCAACACAGGGGTTGGGTCCGTCTAGGACTAGCAACCTGATATGAAAGGACCATCCTAATGCATCCTATTTGTTTTCCGTGCATTTATTTGTCTCGCGCCCGCATGCTGACCGGTGTTTGAATATTATGAATAATGTGAAATTGGAAACAAAAAAGAAGAAGAAATAGCGGTTAGGGAGTTAATTGTTTATTTTTGAAGAAAAACCAATGCCAAAATACTGTCAAAACTCTGCCGAAATTTTGAGAAAATAAAAAAAAACGTCTTATTAGTTTGTTTTATTAAAAGCAAAGGAAAAATAGAAAAAAAAGAAAAAAAGTCGTTGTTCTGTTTTGTTTTTCAAAAAATATATAGTTTGTCTTGTCATAAAAATGAAGATGAAAAAGAGTCTTATTTTTAAAAGAAATATTTTTTATTATTTTTATGAAAATCCGAATAATAATAAATAATATATATATTTGTTGCAAAAATATTTGTCTTGTCAAAAAGTCTTGAAAAGTTTTTAGACCCCTAATTTTCAAAAAACAAAATCCAAAAATATTTTTCATTATTAACTTCTTTAGAAAGTCTTTTAATTTTTTTTTTAAAAAAGGCCTCCTTTCTCGTTTTAAAGTAGTCCTTCCTTCACTTGGCATAATCACCCTAATAATTTAGTTCACCTAGTTATTCTTGATCGCGAGAACTACGCCGGTTTGATTCTCGCAGGGTGTGAGATACGTAGGCAACTCTCATCGGGTCCAACCCCCCATTCAAAAAAAGAGGAGTCTCTGGAAAAAAAAAATTTTTTTTATTCACTTGGCATAATCACCCTAATAAATGTGCAGGATGAGCATGATACAAAACGAACCTTTTTCAGTAATGACCAAGATCCCTTTTGAGTTGCGATTATGGTGGAACGACTTAGGCAAAGAAGGGCAAGACAAAGTAAGGAAATATCTGAAAGATCTCCTGGATCTACTAAACGTTCAGCCTCGGGGTGATATTATCAGATCATTGGTCACTTGTTGGGATTCCGCACACAACGTGTTCCATTTTTCGGACTTTGAGCTCACCCCGACATTGGAAGAAATAGCAGGATACATCGGAAGTGATGAAGCCCCTTTAAGGTTCAAATACTTGATTGCACCTAGGGCTGTCACGGTACACCGGTTTCTGGATTTCCTAAAAATACCTCGAACGTTCCACCATCCAGATCTTGCCAAAGGATTCTGCAGTCTCCACCTCATATATGCTGGATACGGCCACGTGGGCGGATTCAATAAGCCGGATTTCAAACTATGCAGTAGAGGCAACCGACAAAAGTGGGACGAACACAGGCTAGTGGCTTTTATGACAGCCTTTCTGGGTCTTATAGTGTTCCCAAGGAAAGATGGAAACATTGATCTAAAGGTAACCGGGGTCGTCAATACTTTGCTTACCCAAGATAAAAGTACTCTGGCGCCTATGATTATGGCTGACATTTTTCGGGCTCTCACTGCTTGTCGAGCCAGGGGCGACTTTTTCGAAGGATGTAACCTACTGTTGCAAATGTGGATGACCGATCATTTATGCCATCGCTCCTCGCTCTTGGGTTATGGTTCACCTGAGAAAACTTGTATTGGAGAATTCTACACGAGAATCAAAGGGCTCAATTTACCCGAGGGAGTCACATCATGGACCTCATTTCTCCGAACTCTCACTGCCAGCCAAATCCAGTGGACGCTCGGATGGTCACCTATTGAGGAAATCATATACATGCCGGCAACCCGGCCTCACTTTCTGTTGATGGGACTTAAAAACATCCAACCCTATGCACCGTATCGGGTTTTGAGGCAACTCGGGAGGTATCAAGTGGTGCCGAAAGATGAATATTTGAGTACCCAAGTGATTGAAATAAGTCCGAACGGTCATTTCCCTGAAGAAAAAGTTCGCCAAATCTGGAGTGAGTGCCAACATCTGACAGCAAACACTTGTGTGATTGATACAGCAAAAGGGGAAGTCGCCCCGGGATATCACGCTTGGTTTAGAGGTAGCCTGTCCTACGAAAGACCGGCTAAGAGACCGCATCTCAAAGATTTCGTAGAATCGTCCCAAGGGCAATGGAACTGGTTAGCAAAAGAAAAGGGTTATCGGGCAGAGATCGGTGATTTGAAGCTACAAA
The DNA here is from genome assembly GCF_000393655.2 of Nicotiana sylvestris. Taxonomy (NCBI): domain Eukaryota; kingdom Viridiplantae; phylum Streptophyta; class Magnoliopsida; order Solanales; family Solanaceae; genus Nicotiana; species Nicotiana sylvestris. Next base: position 93,255,933 of record NC_091063.1, read on the forward strand.
TGGACGGTCTGAAATTCAATAACAGCGTACAAATCGCGGCGGATCGAAGCGAAAAGAATAGATTGATCCAAGAGAATGAAGAACTTAAGGCCCAAATCCAAAAATTGAGATTGTCTCTTGATGAACAGCCCAAAAGTCGATCAGACCAGCAGTTGATAAAGGGTTTGAAAAGAGAAATCACGGAATGGCGAGATGGGTTAGAAGAATCCGAAAAGGTAATGGCAGAGCTCAAGGCACAGTGGGTAACAAGAGTAGATAAACATCACCGATACTTGAACCAATTGAAACGTGACCATGAGAAGACTGTTGCCAAAATAAAGAGAGAGATGGCTACACTTGAGTTTAAAGCAGTTAAGCAGGCCAAGGATTTCCAATTGGAAAGTAGATACTGTTACGACTTGTTGGCCCAAATGAAGACAGAAGGGCGGCAGCTGAAGAATCAGCATATACAGGATTCACAGGTATTCAAGACGTGCAGTGATCAGATAAGACGCCTACTCATAGAAAAGAAACAAACCAGAGATAAGATCAGGGCCATTGCCCACGCCATCATCAGACGGTGTCTACGGTGTGAGAACATGACCAGCGTTACCGTTCTCTCAGCAATGATGGGTTATGTCAAACAGACCATGCACGAGTTGGAGCAGCTCGAAAGGGATCTCGCACTTAGAACCGCGAAAAGGCCGAATGATGCCTCGGGGGCCCTTAAGTTGAAAAATTAATCTTTGGTCGAGTCTTGTTTTTTAGGCTTTGATGTTTTCCCATATGGTGTTTTCTTTTCTTTTAGTCAAATCAGTCTAAGAACTAAGGAGTCTGTACTATTGCTATTCTTTGTTTGAAGTAATTTGTAATAGCAAAAATTTTGAGAATGAATTTAATGATTCCAAAAGAATTTTGCGTTTCTTTACTTTAGGGCAGAACTACGCCTGGTCTGATTCGCGCGGGGACGTGATACGTAGGCAATCCCCATAAGATTCGACCGCTTTTAATAAAGAAAGAAAGAAGAAGAAAAAAAGAGAGAAAAAGAAAATACAAAAATAAAATAAAATACCGGGTTTCCCAAAGTACAAAAATGAGCAAGCCGGAATGACGCATGTTGTTTGAAGCAAAGCATGTAGAAACGGTTAACTGCCTAGGAGCATTGCATCCTCTATGTGTTGTGATCAAATCTGTTAAACTCTAACGCTAACAAAGTTTGTTGCTGTCTGATCCAGACAGTTAGTTGTTAAAGAATTCTGGCAACACACCCTTACCAAACCAGATCCAAAGGACCGGTAGCAATAAGCATGACTACTTCAGAGAATAGTAACGAGGAAGAAAGGCCGATGAGCCAGTTGTTAAAAGAAGCGATGGAAAAGATTGAAAGGATGGGACTAGAGATGAATGCAATGCAGCTAGCTTTAGCCCAAAGCACAAAAGAGCCCTGAGCCACTGGGGCGCATGCCGGAATACCCTCATTCCGGCCCTTCCACAAGCCTCCCAAATCCCCGTTATCATCAAGAAAGAAGCCCTCATGATTCCCAAGCTCCACCACCCCATCAACCTCTCCCAACACCAAATATTCCCACCTTTGTGGGACCCACATCAGCCACCTTGCAAAGAACGACCAGTGAGCCATTGTTTCAGGCTCACGATACACAATACTATCCCCCTGAGCCCACATTCCATGCCCCCGAACCACAGGCCTACAATCCGCACTTGGAAGTACCGGTAGAGATTGAAAAGCCGGTTAAAGCCCCTAAACAGGATGAGGTATTGAGAAAGTTCAAAAGCCTGGAGCAGTCCTTCAGGAACCTGCACGGATTGGGCAACCAAGTCAGCGTAGCTTACAAAGATCTATGCCCTTTCCCGGACGTCCAACTCCCGGCTGGGTTCAAGATGCCTAAGTTTGATTTGTACGAAGGGCACGGTGATCCCATGGCACATTTGCGGGGATTCTGTAGCAAAATGAGAGGGGCAGGTGGCAAAGATGAGCTGCTGATAGCTTATTTCGGCCAAAGTCTGAGCGGACCTGCACTAGAATGGTATACCAGGCAGGATTCCAGTAGATGGTACACTTGGGATGATCTGGCACAGGCTTTCGTGGGTCATTTCCAATACAATCTCGAGATAGTCCCTGACCGTCTCATATTATTGAGAACTGGGAAGAAACTGGGGGAAAGCTTTCGCGAGTTCAGGTTCCGCTGGAGAGAACAAGCAGCTAGAGTCGATCCTCCCATGAGAGAGGGAGAGATGGTGGATTATTTCTTGCAAACATTGGATCCAACCTACTTTGGTCACTTGGTGACAACGGTTGGAAAATCCTTCAACGAGGTGGTGAAGATAGGGGTCATGATAGAAGAGGGTCTAAGGTCTGACAAAATCTTGAATTATTCGGCACTCAAGGCCACGACCCAAGCCATTCAGAGTGCACCGGAGGTGCGCTGGGAAGAAGAAAGAAAGAAGAAATTGCCATGATTGAGGCAGGCAGTTGGTCCAGGGCTGGCAAGCCACACTACAACCAACCCAGACCTCACAGGCTAGACTATCCATACAACCCGCCACAACATTGCTATCCGCCTCGAGAACCACATTGTTCCGTACACCAGGCCCAGACATACACTCAGCCTCCGGTTCGCCCGCAATGGCGTGCGCCGGCTCCCCAGAACACATATGCACCACCACAAAACACCTATCGTCCACCAGGGGCATATAGGAACCCTCCAGGGGCAGGTTTTCGGGGAAATCCAACCGCTAGGAATGACAGGCTGCGAAAACAGAGAACTTTCACTGAGTTGGGAGAAACCTACACCGCTTTGTTCCACAAATTGAGGCAATTGGGTTTGGTTAGTCCGGTCGAGACTCGAGGACCAAATCCCCCGCCCCAAAACTTGGACCAATCAATAAGCTGTGAGTATTGCTCTGGGATGTTGGGGCATGATACTGAAAAGTGTTGGAAATTGAGGCATGCCATACAGGATCTTATTGACACCAATAAGATCGAGGTCCAGACACCGGAGGCTCCTAACATCAACCAGAACCCACTGCCAGCGCACCACGAGACTCACATGATTGAGTTGGTGTATGAGGGAGGAGAGTTGAGAAAACCCTCACAGACAGTGATGATGATCCAGGCTGCCCCGAAAGAAGGATCGACCAGTGGAGGAACCGGGGTACAGTCACAGGGAGAAGGAGTCAAGCCTATAGTGATATTGGGAAAGAGCCCGTCCGCCATAACAAGCAAACCCGAGCTAAACAAGTTGGTAATATCAGGGATTCCGCCCGCACCTGCAGTTGTGTTGAAGGGGGTATATAGAGAACTGGTCACCATAAAGCCTGTAGTCCAGCTGCCGATGATTGATAGCAAGGATGTGCCTTGGAAATATGAAAAGGCGGTGGTGATGTACAAAGTAAAACAGGTGGAAGAAGTTAGTTGTGAAGCGCAAGGGCTGACTCGATCAGGTCGATGTTTTGCTCCGGTGGAGCTAAGGAGAACCAACCCAGCTGCAACCAAGAAACCTGTGTCCGAAGAAGAGGCTGAGGAGTTCCTGAGGAAGATGAAAGTGCAGGACTACTCCGTGGTCGAACAGCTGAGAAAAACACTGGCCCAGATCTCGCTGCTGTCATTGCTAATCCATTCTGAGGAGCATCGTCGGCCTTGATGAAGATATTGAACGAAGCTCATGTGCCCAACGAGATTTCTGTAAACCACCTGGAAACCATTGCCAACAAGATTTTCGAGGTGAACAGGGTAACATTCTCAGATGATGACCTACCAAAGGAAGGTACAGAGCATAACAAAGCTCTCTACCTAACTGTCAAATGTGAAAACTCGGTAGTTACTCGGGTATTGATAGATAACGGTTCAAGTGCCAATATCTGCCCATTATCCACTCTGAACCAGTTAAAAATCAACCACGGAGGAATCCACAAGAATAGCATCTGTGTCTGAGGATTTGACGGAAATGGAACAGCCACTGTAGGGGATGTTGTACTCGAATTGACCATCGGTCCAGTCCTGTTCACCATGGAGTTCCAGGTGTTAGATGCCACAATATCTTATAACCTTCTATTAGGACGACCATGGATTCATGCAGCCAAAGCAGTGCCCTCCACCCTACATCAGATGGTGAAGTTCGAGTGGGAAAGACAAGAGGTCGTGCTACACGGCGAGGACACGGCGTGCACCATGGGTGGCGCCATTGTACCTTTCATAGAGACCGATGATGACAAACGTCCTTGGGTCTACCAAATTTTTGATACAATGTCGGCAAACAAAATTTCTGAAGGAGAAATCATCCCGCACCCTAGGGTAGCTGCCGCGACAGTCATGATGGTCTCGGAAATGCTGGGTATTGGATTTATGCCGGGAAAGGGCCTGGGAGTCGAGCTTCAGGGGATTGTCCAACCTGTCTCCCTGCCTAAAAATCTGGAAACTTTCGGATTGGGGTTCAAACCAACCGCAGCATATAGGAAGCAAGCGCGAAAAATGAAGAAGAGGGTTTGGTTTCTGCCCAAACCGGTGCCACGTCTCTCAAGGTCTTTTGTCAGAGCAAGTGCCAAGGGGTCGCCAGTCCCGAAGATCCTAGGACCATTGATTGGTATGGATGGGGACTTGAATCAGAGTTTCGAGAGGCTATTCGCTGATGTCAGTATGGTAGAAGCTGGAGAAGGTTCCAGCAGAACAGAGATACAGTTTGTGGGGCTTGAGGCCAAAACCAACAATTGGACGGTTACTCCTCTTCCTGTCCGAGGGGAGTCTTGGAAGTAGGCTTTGATTTATGTTTTGTTTGTTTTGTTTTATTCGGATTATTCCAGGGTGTAATCCAAATTTTACTTTTGTTTTGTAAAAGTGTGAACCCTTTTATCCCGCAAGTTTAATAAAGTTCTCTTCTTTTGTCCCATTTTAATTTTGTTTTGTTCTTTTTCTTTCTGAACAGTTCTCTTTTTACTGGTTCTAATGACATGGCATGCACAGCGGATCTTCGACCTAGTCTAATAAATCAATCTGAATCCGACTCAATGACACAAGAGGTCGTTTGCGACGATGAATCCGAATATGACGAAGATAAAGCCTTCGAAGAGATAAACCGAGAACTGTGCCAATTTGAAGAAAAACCCAAACCTAACCTAAATGACACTGAGGCTGTGAATCTAGGAGACGCTGATAATGTCCGAGAAACCAAAATCAGCATCCATATTGAGCCGAATGTCAGGGAAGAATTGATCAAAACCCTCGTGGAATTCAAAGATGTTTTTGCATGGTCATATGATGATATGCCGGGATTAAGCACCAATTTAGTGGTTCACAAATTGCCCACTGACCCGGCATACCCTCCGGTCAAGCAAAAGCTAAGGAAATTTAAAACAGAAATGAGTGTAAAGATCAAAGAAGAGGTGATTAAGCAGTTGCAGACGAAGGTCATTCAGGTCACTCGATATCCTGAGTGGTTGACCAACGTGGTACCGGTTCCAAAGAAGGATGGAAAAATCAGGGTGTGCGTCGACTACCGCAATCTCAACAAAGCAAGTCCCAAGGATAATTTTCCGTTGCCCAACATCCATATCTTGATCGATAATTGCGCTGGGCGCGAGATCGGATCCTTTGTGGATTACTATGCGGGATATCATCAAATCCTAATGGACGAGGAAGATGCGGAAAAGACAGCATTTATCACGCCATGGGGAACTTACTGCTATCGGGTAATGCTGTTCGGACTAAAGAATGCCGGAACAACGTACATGCGAGTAATGACTGCTGTGTTTCATGACATGATACACAAAGAAATCGAGGTGTACGCCGATGATGTGATCATAAAGTCTTGGCGTCAGGAGGACCATGTAGCAGACCTAAGGAGATTCTTCCAAAGACTCCGAAGGTATGATATCAAGCTTAACCCGGCCAAATGCGCATTCGGGGTTCCGTCAGGAAAGTTGTTAGGATTCATCGTCGGTCGACGGGGAATTGAGTTAGACCCATCCAAAATCGAATCCATCCGAGATTTGCCACCGCCAAAGAACAAAACAGAGGTAATGAGTTTGCTGGGTAGACTCAATTACATCAGTAGGTTCATCGCTCAACTCACAGCAACTTGTGAGCCCATATTTCGGTTGCTGAAAAAGGATGTTGCGGTAAGTTGGACGGCAGAGTGTCAAGAGGCTTTCGACCAAATCAAAGGGTATCTGTCTAATCCACCCGTATTGGTCCCGCCTAAGCCAGGGAAGCCCTTAATTCTTTATCTGACGGTCCTGGAAAATTCATTTGGTTGTGTACTGGGGCAACATGATGACACAGGAAGGAAGGAGCAGGCCATCTACTATCTTAGCAAGAAATTCACAGTATATGAAGTCAAGTACACCCAACTCGAGAAAACATGCTGCGCCCTAACTTGGGTAGCTCAGAAGTTGAAACACTACCTGTCCTCGTATACTACTTATCTCATATCCCGTTTGGACCCATTGAAGTACATCTTCCAGAAACCTATGCCCACAGGGAGGTTGGCAAAATGGCAAATTCTGCTCACAGAGTTCGATATCGTCTATGTGACGAGGACAACCATGAAAGCCCAGGCGCTGCCCGACTATTTGGCAGAAAATCCCGTTGATGAAAAATACGAGCCTTTAAGAACGTATTTTCCCGACGAAGAGGTAATGCATACAAATGAGCTGGAGTTACCCGAGGAACCGGGTTGGAAGCTTTTCTTCGATGGAGCTGCAAATGCGAAAAGGGTTGGAATAGGAGCAGTACTCATCTCTAAAACAGGACGCCATTATCCTGTTACGGCTCAACTACGCTTCTATTGCACCAACAATATGGCCGAATATGAAGCTTGCATTCTGGGTCTGCGTTTGGCTGCGGACATGGATGTCCAAGACGTCTTGGTCTTGGGAGACTCGGACCTCTTGGTACATCAGATTCAGGGTGAATGGAAAACGCGAGATCTAATGCTCATACCATATCGACAATGCTTGCATGATCTGAGCAAGCGATTTCGATCGGTGAAGTTCAAACATATCCCGAGAGTTCATAACGAGGTTGCGGATGCATTGGCCACCTTAGCATCAATGTTGCACCACCCTGACAAAATGTATGTTGATCCTCTGTACATCCAGGTCCGTGATCAGCACGCTTATTGCAACGCCGTAGAAGAGGAAGCAGATGGCGAGCCCTGGTTTCATGATATCAAAGAATACCTTAGAATGGGGACATATCCGGAACGGGCCACTGGAGACCAAAAAAGAGCCCTTCGACGTTTGTCAAATGGTTTCTTCCTCAGCGCAGGAGTTTTGTACAAAAGAACCCCGGATTTGGGATTGTTGAGATGCATAGATGCCGGTCAAGCCACGACGGTTATGACAGAGGTACACGCTGGAGTTTGCGGGCCACATATGAGCGGATATGTATTGGCAAGGAAGATCCTTCGAGCAAGGTATCATTGGCTTACCATGGAGCATGACTGTATATCTTTCGTAAGAAAGTGCCATCAGTGTCAGATACATGGAGATCTGATTCATTCCCCGCCAACAGAGTTACACACGATGTCAGCACCCTGGCCGTTTGTGGCCTGGGGCATAGATGTCATTGGACCTATCGAGCCAGCAGCATCCAACGGTCATATGTTCATTCTAGTAACCATTGACTACTTCACCAAATGGGTTGAGGCTAAAACCTTCAAGTCGGTAACTAAAAAGGCAGTGGTGGACTTTGTGCACTCCCATATCATCTGTAGATTTGGGATCCCAAAAGTGATCATCACGGATAACGGTGTGAATCTTAACAGCAGCTTGATGAGAGAAGTATGCCAACAATTCAAGATTACACACCGCAATTCCACCCCATATCGTCCCAAGGCGAATGGAGCGGTCGAAGCAGCCAATAAGAACATCAAGAAGATACTGCGAAATATGGTGGAAGGATCTAGACAATGGCACGAGAGATTACCCTTTACTTTGTTGGGTTACCGCACTACCGTCCGGACTTCCGTAGGTGCAACGCCTTATTTGTTGGTGTACGGGACTGAGGCTGTAATACCAGCGGAGGTCGAAATTCCATCCCTCCGGATTGTCGCTAAAGCCGAGATTGATGACAATGAATGGGTCAAAGCTCGATTGGAACAATTGAGCTTGATAGACGAGAAAAGATTGGCAGTAGTGTGCCATGGTCAGCTGTATCAGAAGAGAATGGCGAGAACATATAATAAGAAGGTACGCCTCAGGAAGTTCGAAGTAGGGCAGCAGGTGTTAAAGAGAATCCTCCCGCATCAGGTTGAGGCAAAAGGCAAGTTCGCCCCAAATTGGCAAGGGCCTTATATTGTGACCAGAGTGTTGTCCAACGGTGCTTTGTGTTTGACAGATGTCGAGGGGAGATGTGTCGACATGGCTATCAATTCTGATGCAGTCAAGCGATATTATGCGTAATTTCTTTAATTATGGCAATTATCGGTTTGTTTGTTTGTACTTGGTACTTATTGGATAATGAAATGACAGAGGCAGTTCTTTCTTCTATCCAAACACTTTTAACCCTTGTTTCCCCCTTTTAAGCCTTAAGTTATTCTTTCATACCCCTCTTTTGGAATCACTAAAGGAAAAGATATGAAAGAAAAAGAAAAAAAGAGAAAAAATCTTTAAAGTAAAATGAAAAAAAAGAGAAGGAGAAAGAAAAGAAAAAGAAGATAAAAATCATAAGAAATACAAAACCGTGGGAACTACGTTTGACCTGATTCCTCAAAGAGGATACGTAGGCGCCTCACGGCTCGGTCATAGGGGGGCATAATGCCCATAAGTGTGTGTAATAGGCACAGTGTGCGTAACGCACACAGCTCAACATAGAGTAAAAAACAAAATCCCCCAAGCAAGAAAATTGGGGCTGAGGTTATGTTTTAAAATTCCAACCAAGGTTTGATTCCAAAAGTTGTAGCGGATCACCCATCAAAGTTATTTCATTTTTGATAGCCTTTCTTTTAGCCCCACACCAAAACCAACATCGACGTCCAAAAGACCTCCCGATCAATATCCAAGAGATGCCAAGTCAGGCAAATAAAGCCGAGAATAATACACCGATCCCCAGCACAGAAGAGGATCATAAGATTGGGAGTCAATTGATGGTCAAAAGGAATCTCCAGAAGAGAGGGTCGTATCGACAACACCCCGATTCCTCGATGAAGAAATAAAATGAGAGAGTCTTATCGGTGAAAACCTTCACAGGCACCGAAAGGCGACGTAAGATGAGAGATATAAAATGAGAGAGTCTTATCGGTGAAAACCTTCACAGGCACCATAAGGCGCCGGGAGATAAGAGAAAAGAGAGAGTCTCATTAGTGAAAACCCCTCGAAGGGCACTATGAGGCGACAAGACAGATCAACAAAAGCATCCACATTCGCAAAGAATTGGACTCTCATTTATCCCCAGCAAGTCAGACCATCGGGCAAGTCGATTGGTACAAATAGACTGGGTTGGGAATCTATGGTGCACGTCATGATCACGAGGACCAGTCATGTCATCCAGATAAGTTCTTCTGAATTTCTTTTCCCACCAAGTATTGATTCAGAAAGATTTTCTCCTTTTCTATCTTTTTATTTCTCTTTCTAAAAATTTGTCTTGGAAAGGATTTTTCAAAGCTTACTACCATAGACAGAAGGGGGATTCATCCGATGCAGGGTAACCCCAACAGTCCAAAAGGCTAGCCCCAGGCAATGCAATGTTGTGCCCTGCAGTTTTGGAGGAAGTAAACTCCTAAAGGGAGTGGTTTCGGGAGTAAAAGCAGACTCCTACAACATGTACTGTAAAGAGAAAGCAGAAAAGGGGATAAATTGAAAACCATCCCCAGCAGGCCGGAAACCCCCAGCAAGCAACTTTGTCCACCAACCAGTTATGGGGGCACAGAGCAAGAAAAGGGAAAGAGAGGAAAAATCATCCACCGGAAAGGCACCTCCTCCCACCATGATTAAAACTAACTAAATCCTTTTGTCTGCTGCAGGAAAACAAAGGATTGATGATGGTAGCAGGACGCGATGCCAGGGAAGTCACCAAAATCGGGGCAGAAAATTTTCTGCCGATTGTCAAAAATTTTCTCGGAAAAACGAGGAAACAATTTTAATACTTTTCAGCTCTAGGTCGCCCACCAGTAAAATGCGGGAATACGTTTCAGTTCTAGGTCGCCCACCAGTAAAATGCGGGAATACTTTTCAGCTCTAGGTCGCCCACCAGTAAAATGCGGGAATACTTTTCAGTTCTAGGTCGCCCACCAGTAAAATGCGGGAATACTTTTCAGCTCTAGGTCGCCTACCAGTAAAATGCGGGAATACTTTTCAGCTCTAGGTCGCCCACCAGTAAAATGCGGGAATACTTTTCAGCTCTAGGTCGCCCACCAGTAAAATGCGGGAATACTTTTCAGCTCTAGGTCGCCCACCAGTAAAATGCGGGAATACTTTTCAGCTCTAGGTCGCCCACCAGTAAAATGCGGGAATACTTTTCAGTTCTAGGTCGCCCACCAGTAAAATGCGGGAATACTTTTCAGCTCTAGGTCGCCCACTAGTAAAATGCGGGAATACATTTCAGTTCTAGGTCGCCCACCAGTAAAATGCGGGAATACTTTTCAGTTCTAGGTCGCCCACCAGTAAAATACGGGAATACTTTTCAGTTCTAGGTCGCCCACCATCAAAATGCGGGAATACATTTCAGTTCTAGGTTGTCCACCAGTAAAATGCGGGCATGCACTTCATAATTTTGCATTTAAACAACTTTTGGTCTTATATTACAGATTTTGGAATCAGTAACCCCACCAGAAGACGGAAGGATACAACAGAGATCCCCAAGCAGGAAACAATAAAATCCCCAGCACCAAGAAGCAGAAGGCTGCAAAGGCAAGCGCGCGATTCAAAAGGAAGAAGGGACGCGTCTTGAAAGAAGCAGCTTGGGAACGCTATAGCATGCCCAACATAACAATTGTGACGAAGAAAGCCATACCACTGAAGAAACCATTGAAAGATTTAAGGAAGAAAGCCATGTTCCCAGCAAATCAAGCAAAGTGATGAGAACTGACATTCAGAAAAGGTGAAGGACCAGCATCATCTCCAAGTTCACAAAATAAAGGCGTCAGAGGAAAGCGTTAGCCGACAAGAAAGCAAGGCAGCAAGAACAAGTTGAAGATGGATGAGATTTCAGGATCCTCAGTTTAGCTTAGCTTCTTGTTTTCCTTTTAGAGCAATGTAATAGGGAGATCGGTTGAGCAGTAGCATCCTACAGCAGCATACAACAGCGCACAACAACAGCAAACACTACAGTCACACGGTAGTCCCAGCTACCAAAATTTCCCGAACTACATTGACCTGATTCCTGTTCAGCCCAGGATATGTAGGAAACCTCTGAAGCAAAGGTTCGGTCAAATCTTTTTCAAAAAATGCTTCACACGGAGTACTCGGACGAGCAAAAATCGCCCGCTTTATCTTTGCGCGAAAACCCTTCGTGTCTTCGAGCAAAGAGGGGCAGCTGTAAGCACGTGATTTTTGCTTCACGGGAATTACTCCAAAAGATAAGAAAATCAAAAAATATATGTCTTGTCATTTAGTGAGTCGTACTTAATGTTAAATCTTGTGATAATTGTTATAGGGGTTAACCAATATGTGTGTAATTTTATTTGTTAATTTTTCTAAGTTTTACAATTTACTTAAGAATTTTGTTTAAATTTGGTCCTTAAAGAAAAATGGTTGTGGAAAATCGGATTGGGCCCCAAAATGAGGCCCACAACCGGCACACAGGTCCAGTCCAAGTCAGGCCTACCCAAGCACTGACTCAAACGACACCGTATCAGCGTCCCTATTGGAGCCGTTGATCTGACTCAAACGAACGGTCCTGATCAGGTTGCTCACTTCACCTCAACGACGCCGTTTCAGGCAAGTTGATCTGAGCCGTCCAACCCCTTTGATCCAACGGACCCAGGCTTTCCCCTAAACCCGTCAAATTTTGACCCGATCTAGCCTTACCCGGTCTCACCCACCATCACACCCAAACGACACCGTCTTTTCTAAGTGAATAGATCCTGGCCTTAGATCTCATTTGATCCAACGGCCATAATCTAAACCTCCAAGGCATATATAAACCTAACCCTTCTACCCCGCCCCCCTATCCAAACCCCCTTTCACTCGTCTTCTTCACCAAACCCTGAACCCTATGAAACCCTAACGCCGCCCCCTTTTCCCTTTCACTTGAACCCGGCGGCATGGACGCCGGTGACCACCTCCTTAACACCCTAAGACCACCTCACTGCCCTGAACATGGATTTGCTATCCTTGTGCCTCGAATCAGTCCCTAGTTTCTCGAATCTTCATTTGAAGATTCGAGTCGAACTCTGACCTACACCAAACCACACCATATTCGTACCAGACACTCCCCTGACCTCCCTCGTGACCAAACCAAGCTTGGTTTGGTCCGAATCTACCCACAACTCCTAGAATCTCAAATCTGAAGATCCAAACCCTAGAACACCAGAACCTGGGGAATCTGACCTGTTTCATAGAGGGTTTGGGGTCTAATAGACTTCAATCAGGGTGTTCTCGGTTGAGAACACCCCGATTAAAGTCTGTTCGGTTTCAAAAGGCCAAATCTGATTCGGACCTGGGTCGACTTTTCTTAAAAGTTTTCAGTAAGTTTTTCTTTTCTTTTTATGTTTTATTTGCGTGCTGATTAAGTGTGTTAACATGTTTCTGTTGTGATTGTTTGGTAATTTCTGATATTTTTTTTCTGTCAAAGTTTTTCCATCTCTGTCAAAGACCTTTTATTTGATTGAACAAAAGTTGTCTGAAGTCATTCGGGACCCTGTACGTGTTGTTTATATGAACGACTGATTATTACCTGTTATATTTAGTATAGTCGACTCGATAAACGTCGTCGATTAGTTTTCTATGACTAAATGATCAAATGGACTAATAATTTCACATGACTGATTGAACCCTGTCATTGACTGAATGCCCGACATTGTTTGAAATTGGTTTGTTTGCATTGCAAAATGACTGAAAAAGATTCAGTCCAGGGCAGTTCTGAATCTGAACTTTCAGAAGTTCAAAATGCCCTGATACTGCAATGGGTTTAGGGCAGTAATAACCAGGGATTAACAGGGGTAATTTGGGTGTTAAAAAGAACAGAAATGATTAGTTTAAATGAGCTGACAAATAGGGTACTGGATTAGGATTAAAATAAGGTAATAGTGGGGAGCCAAACTTTGTGGCATGGGGCTGATTGAATAAAAAAGGGGTGCCCATGTTGTTGGGCAGAAAATACAGGCTAAAAGCCTGTCGAATGGATGGGTATGGGGAATATTTTGATTAGTTTAGAAAGGAAGTTATGGGCAGGAAAGAGGAGAGGGGTTCAAGGCAGCTGAGTGCTTGCCATTTCTGCCTATAAATAGAGCTGTTTCATAACATAAAGGGGGATGAACATTTTTTTAGTCTCCAGAGAGGTTTAAGTTGAAAAAAAGCTGAAAGAAAGAAACAAAAGAAATCTCAGAACATTGTAACAAAACACTATCTGAAAACTGCATAAGAGTTTAAGTTGGCCAAGCTATCTTGACTAATTGTTGTTGGTCATTTGCCGAGCTGTTTGCGACTGTTAAACTGCTGGTGCTGTTACATTCAATATTCTGGGTTTCCTGCTGTTATTCTACTCTGTTCCTGGGATTGTTTGCTTGGTACTCGACCATCTGTGGGTTTCATTGTTGTTGCTGGTTGTTGTTGCTGTGTTGTTGCTGTTTGGTTGCCTTTTGCTGACACCTTTCTTCTTCTCTTGCTTATTGTTCAAACATCCAGGTACACGACTAATATTGTCAATGTAACTTGAAGTTGAATATGAATACAAAGGGAAGAGTTGAAGATCGTTTATTTTATGCATAGCCTGTACATTAAATGTTATGCGATGTATAATAGTTTACCTCTTTGATTGGATACTGGAAGTAGCCTGCATGCCTAGTAAATATCAGTGTAGGGTAATGGAATGTTAGTTTGTATATATGGGCTGGTAGTTAAAAGTATTCACAAGGCAGTAGGTTACATATCAAATTTTAGTCAATTTGTTCAAACATGTCATTGAATGCCTGTCATGCACAAAGCTATCCATTGTTAGCTAAGTTCATTTCCTTTTGATAAGCTGCTTTTGTTATAATTGGTAAACCACACTTTTTAGAACAAAAAATGCAAGTTTACGGTCTCAACCTCACGGGGGTCGAGCCCAGGTCGAAACAGACCACGCAGGCCCGCATCGGATAAACAGCGGCCCAGGTCTGGCCCATCCCGCATGAGCTGGATTTGGGCCCATAATCTTCGATCAGTTGTCCGCATGTGTAGCCACGTTTTCTTATTCTGTAAAAGCATTCTGAATCCTGCTATAAACAACCTGCAAACATATAATTAACTAAGACTATCTATGCTTTCAATTAGTAGAAGCAAACGCGACAAGAAACGCAGTTGCTATAGGATATCCTGTTAAAACAAAGACAGGATGAGCCTCGACAAATAAAAATGCACAAGTTGCGGGGCCCTCGTTAAGAGTATATTATCGAAGCATTCAGTTTCCAGGACGGGTCGTTTAGCAAATCTCACGGACCTCCCAGAATAATAACGCGATAGTCTATTTAAGCGCGTATTTAATAATGTTATCTCCTTAAACTCGGGTGCACATTTATGTGACCCAAATCCAAGTCTCAATGAAATCGAAATGTGTCTTTAATCACGGGTACATTGATTGTGGCGTGGTCCGAGATGCATTTCCATGACGTTGTAAATCCTTAAAATAATGAATGAGACGAGCCTCGACAAACAAAAATGCACAAGCTGCGGGGCCCTCTAAATGTATATGTTAAATACTTAGAATTCGGGACATGCCGTTTAGCGAATTTCATGGCCTTTCCCCAATATAACAATACGCTAGTTGCTTTAGGCGCGTCTTTAATAATTTATTTTCCTTAATTCGGGTGCACATTTATGTGACCCAAATCCAAGTCTCAATCGAGTCGAGATATGTCGATAACCACGGGTGCATTGATGTAACGTGGTTCGAGATATGTTTTCACGACGTTGCAATTCTTGTAAAATAATAATAACGACAAAAACGGTTAAAAGTTAAAATTTGCACATATGTTCAATTTATATAAAAATCAGATAATCAAGCCGAATATAACAGTTGAGCGACCGTGCTAGAACCACGGAACTCGGGAATGCCTAACACCTTCTCCCGGGCTAACAGAATTCCTTATCCGGATTTCTGGTACGCAGACTGTAATATAGAGTCATTCTTTTCCTCGATTCGGGATTAAAATTGGTGACTTGGGACACCCTAAATCTCCCAAGTGGCGACTCTGAAATAAATAAACAAATCCCGTTTCGATTGTCCTTTAATTGGAAAAAACTCCCTTGTACCCTCGCGGGTGCGGAAAAAGGAGGTGTGACACTAATTTCTTTTTCTTGAGTGTATTTTCCTAATGCATCATGTGTTGCTAGTTTCTACATTCCTAATGTATTTCTTAATGTTTTTTTGCTTGTCTTTCATATTTCTTATGATGTATTATTTGTCTTTTTTTATGAAGAATATGAAAATTCCTCAGTCTTCAATTGGACTCAAGACTAATAAGGACAGACTTGCTCTGATACCAAGTTTGTCACGACCCAAACTGAAGGGCCATGACTAGCACCCGACCACACTTGCCGAGCACCAACGTACATTTCATCTAACCTTCATTATTATCTTTTAGGGCTGACGAGATCAATATAAATGGTAGACCTAGATCATGGACAACCAGCAATAAAATATGACGGCATGAACATACATAGCAGGGGATGACCAGACAATCAAGAAACTACATATAAGGTATGAGCTACCACGCTACTATGAAAGACTATACAACAAAAACTAGCCGACAAGGCATACCAAACTATACATGAGTCGACACCTGTCTATGAGCCTCTAAAGGAACATAAGTGCTGCAACATAGCCGGAACAGGGCCCCGACATACCCATAATGTCTATAACAAAAATGCATACCAAGACCAAGGCAAGTCCGGAGAAGGGATCTCGCCAATCACCGCTGAACTGGACAGCCTACTGTGGTGGGGGAGCTGCACCTGCCTGTCTATCAGGACCTGCAGCACGACATGCAGCGTCCACAAATAAAAGGATGTCAGTATGAATAAAGTACTGAGTATGTAAGGCAGGGAACCATAAATACGATCAGTAATGTAAGCAAGGATAGAGAATATACAACATGTAACATCTTAGTACCTCTGAGGGCTACTTACATGAAATGCATGATACATATGTATAAATACATAAACCTTTAAAGCATTCGCCTCTGTGGGCATCATCATCATCATATCGTACCCGGCCATAATAGGCTCGGTAGAATCGTACCCGGCCACGTGGAGCTCGGTAAAACCCAACTGATCAGTGGTTGCACAATAGGTGCCGTACCCGGCCAACTATAGCGTGGCTCGGTAGAGTAAAATAGATACATATATATAATGCATGCTCGACTCATGGAATCACATTCTAAACCTTTCGGAGTGACGTAAGGTCGGTATCCTCTGTACACGTTATTAGGACTAACTCTTCACTATGAACCTTATAAGAATCAGGAAGTACCAACAACATTGATAACATAAGAATAAGAGAAGCAACATTAACATCAATCGTTCCATAAGAGGGAAAACAATGTAAGTACTGCTAGCTTCTAAGAGTAGAGTATCTTGGAAGCTCGTTCATTACATTATGTACAATCGGAGTCGTGCAAAAGAAGGAAAGGGATAGCCTCACATACCTTGTATATACTGCCCCAATCTCAAGCTATGCAATTGTCAAAACTCCTTAGTCTACAATAAGAGAAACGATACTATCGTTATCATTTAAGCGTCATAACTATTATGTATCGACCACAACCTATTTTACGATGAAACGGACAGCACCTCCCCTATATATATGACCTCACACCATTCAAAACAGTCACCAAACAGCCCAAACAACATCAATAATAAACATATTGAGCCTCCCAAAATAGTCCACACACAGCCTAATCACTCCATACATACGACGACCACCGTAGTCGTGTCAAACAACCTGGAAATGTTACGAATAACTATCAGCCCATAACCCTACATATATATGGTGTTTCTCCACACCCTTACTCCTCCAAAACTCCACAAGATAGTAGTAAAATACGCAGCCCAACAACAACGCAAAACAGTCCACAAAACAATAACATTACTACCAAGCCTTTCGATATATATCTCACAAGTTCTAGCTTCAATGGCTTAGCCGCAACTTGGATAATCTTAAATACATATAGAGTAAGAGGTTCCTTACCTTTATACAGAAAGAACAACTCCAATTTGACCTTAAATTTCCATGAAATATCCCTCCAATGCTGCCACAACAACAAAAAAGCGAAACTAGCGATCAATTAGTGTTTTTCGGCACTAGAATCACTTTAGAAGGCTTGAAATCACCTAGGATTGATATTAAGAACATGAGGGAGTATTTACAGAACATAAACCCTTTAAAACAACCTCCCACACGAGCTGGAACGACACAAAAATGAGCAACAACAAGAAGAACAAGAGACTTACTAGCGCCACGGAATTCCCGACACTTGATTTGTGTTGTTTGCCCTTTTTTTGGGTCTTGAATCTTGAGAGAACCTTGAGAGGATGTTCCTAGGGTTCTAAGGTCTGAAAATAGTGAGAATAAATGACTTAAAATGGGTTGGAGGCATCCTATATAGGTCCAAATATCTTAAACCGCCTTAGTGGGCCCCATAGAGAGGTGCTTGGCGCAGTCTCGCAAAAACGCGAATATCTCTCTACTCCGAGATCGTATCGATGAACGGTTTAATGCATTGGAAACTAGACTCATAGATATTTAATTTGGTTGGTAGATCACCCCGTAATTCCTTGTAAATTATGAGAAAAGATTAGAAACATTTGACCTAATGTTTAAGTAAAATTATGAACCTAAGTTGCGACAACTTTTGTCGACTTTTGTTTCATAACTCGTTTGACTTCAAGACTTATGATACAGATATTATATGATTAAAATACCTTAATAAATGAACTCTTGAGTGTATTAAGCACCGCTAGATTACCTGAAAATACGAGTTACAACATCCTTGATTCATTTAACTTCTAATACTTGTTAATCACCCTTATACACTCTTGTATCACTTAAGACCAATAGGATTGACTTCTTATCATCTCAAAGATAATTCCTTCTTGGATTTATGTTAACTAATATATGGCATGAACTAACACATGTGGATATGGGTTGTAACACCCTCCCCCCTTAGGAACATTCGTCCTCGAATGTAAGGGTTCATGGGGAGTTTAAATCATCGTGGATTCCAATGGAAATTTCCGATCAATTTTCCCCTATAAAATGGTCACTAGCAAAACTTGCAAGTAATTAATCCCAACATATGGCTTCACAAGGCTACACAAAGCATTATGCGTATTTACATTATCTACATATCACCATTTTGTATTAAGGAGGAGTATTCTCAAATTATTGCTTACCTCATAAAGCCGTTTCTTCTTCCAATGTATCCTGTCTTCCACCAGCATCCTTGTTATCTTCATTCTGGAATAAGTAAGGGTATTTAGACTTCATCTCCTCTTCTACTTCCCATGTCATTTCTTCCATATTTTTGTTCCTCCACAATACTTTGACGGAAGCTACATCTTTTGTTCTCAGCTTGCGGACTTGCCGATCTAATATCGCCACTGGCACTTCTTCATATGATAGGTCCTCTGTAACTTGTACATCTTTGATAGGGACGACTCGAGAAGGGTCTCCAATACATTTTCTCAACATAGATACATGGAATACCGGGTGGACAAATTCCAATTCGGATGGCAATTCTAACTCATAAGCAACCTGTCCAATTCGTCGAAGAATTTTATACGGCCCGATATACCTTGGACTCAGCTTACCTTTCTTCCCAAAACGCATAATACCCTTCATTGGTGAGATCCTCAGGAAAACCCAATCACCAACCTCAAACTCTAGATCACGACGTCGGACATCAGAATAAGATTTTTGCCTGCTTTGTGCCGTCCTCAATCGCTCCTGTATCACTTTCACCTTCTCAATAGCTTGGTGAATCAAATCTGGCCCATATAATTCTGTTTCACCGACTTCGAACCATCCAACTGGTGATCTACATCTCCTCCCGTATAGTGCCTCGTATGGGCGGATGAAATGCAGTGCTGAGATTTACTTGTGTGCCTAAACCCTTCTGGAAAGACCTCCAAAAGTTAGCCGTAAATTGAGCTCCTCGGTCTTATATAATAGATACGGGCACACCATGAAGCCTAACAATCTCCTTGATATACAACTTCGCATAATCTTCAGCCGTGTAAGTTGTCTTCACTGGCAGAAAATGGGCACATTTTGTAAGTCGATCAATTATCACCCAGATGGAGTCAAACTTATGATAAGAGCGAGGTAATCCAATAATGAAGTCCATATTAATCACCTCCCACTTCCAGGTCGGAATCTCTATATTTTGAAGCAATCCACCGGGTTTCTGATGTTCTATCTTTACTTGTTGACAATTGGGACACTGGGCTACAAATTCTGCAATAGACTTCTTCATATTATCCCACCAATATTGCTCCTTGACATCATGATACATCTTTGTCGAGCCGGGATGGATGGAATATCGGGATTGATGAATCTCATTCATAATCTTCTCTCGCAACCCTGCCACATTAGGCACACACAATCGGCTCTGGTATCTCAGTGCCCCGTCTTTTCCGATCCCAAAAGCCATACTTTTACACTGTTGAATGCTTTCTCTTAATCGTACTAAGATAGGATCTTCATATTGTCGTGCTTTTACCTCGGCTACCAAAGATGATTCTGATGTATTCTGTACAGTAACACCTCCATCATCAGAGTCTAACAATCTGATTCTCATATTGGCTAGCTGATGAAGCTCTTTAATCAACCCCCATCTACCTGCCTCAATATGTACTAAGCTTCCCATTGATTTACGGCTGAGAGCGTCTGCCACAACATTGGCTTTACCGGGATGATACAATATCTCGACGTCGTAGTCTTTCAATAATTCAAGCCACCTACGCTGCCTCAAATTCAACTCTTTCTGCTTGAAGATGTATTGTAAACTCTTGTGATCTGTGTAGATGTCAACATGGATGCCGTATAAGTAGTGCCGCCATATCTTCAAAGCATATATTACTGCAGCCAATTCCAAATCATGGGTTGGATAATTCTTTTCATGCTTCTTCAATTGTCTTGATGCATAAGCAATCACATTCCCACGCTGCATCAATACGCACCCCAAACCTATACCTGAGGCATCACAATATACCACATAACCTTTTGTTCCTTCAGGAAGAGTGAGCACTGGTGCGGATGTCAATCGATTCTTCAGCTCCTAAAAACTACGTTCACAAGTGTCAGACCACTGGAATTTGGTAGCTTTTTGTGTTAACTTAGTCAATGGTGATGATATAGAGGAAAATCCTTCTACAAACCGCCTATAATATCCTGCTAGCCCTAGGAAGCTGCGGACTTCTGATGGTGTTGTAGGTCTCGGCCAATTCTTTACTGCATCGATCTTCTGAGTGTCGACACTAATACCCTCATCAGATATCACATGGCCAAGGAATGCTACTGAGTTCAGCCAGAATTCACATTTGGAGAGCTTAGCATATAACTTACGATCCTGAAGCATCTGTAATACTATCCGCAAGTGGCCCGCATGTTCCGCCTCCGAACGAGAATACACTAGAATGTCATCAATGAATACAATCACGAACACATCAAGATAGGGCCTGAATATAGTATTCATGAGATCCATAAAAGCTGCTGGGGCATTTGTTAGCCCGAACGACATCACCAAGAACTCAAAGTGCCCATATCTTGTCCGGAAGGCCGTCTTTGGAATATCCTTCTCCCTAACCCTCACCTGATGATACCCTGAACGTAAATCAATCTTGGAGAAATACTTGGCACCCTGGAGTTGGTCAAACAGGTCATCAATTCTTGGAAGTGGATACTTGTTCTTTATAGTAGACTTATTCAACTGTCGATAGTCGATACACATCCGTAACGACCCGTCTTTCTTCCGCACGAATAGGACTGGTGCACCCCAAGGTGAAGTGCTAGGCCTAATAAAGCCCTTATCCAGCAAGTCCTTCAACTGCACCTTCAACTCTCGCAACTCTGTCGGGGCCATTCTGTATGGAGGAATAGAGATCGGTTGAGTGTCAGGCAACACATCAATGCTAAACTCAATCTCCCTCAGGAGGAAGGCCTGGGAGTTCATCTGGGAAAACATCTGGGAATTCGTTGACCACAGGGATTGATTGTAAAGTAGGCGGTTTCGCCTCCGCATCCCTAACGCGAACGAGATGATAAATGTAACCTTTTGAGATCATTTTCCTTGCCTTAAGATAGGAAATAAACCTACCTTTCGGTGTAGCAATGTTCCCTTTCCATTCAATGACGGGTTCACCCGGAAATTGGAACCTAACCATCTTCGTACGACAGTCAACATTTGCATAGCATGAGGCCAACCAGTCCATTCCCATTATCACATCAAAATCAACCATTTCTAACTCAAATAAATTTGCCGAGGTTTGACGACTACAAATCATCACAGTGCAACCTCTATATACCCTTCTAGCAATCACAGAATCTCCTATCGGAGTAGATACCGCAAGGGGTTTACTTATCAATTCAGGTTCAATGCCAAACTTATTAGCCACAAAGGGTGTAACAAAACGGGATTTGTTTATTTATTTCAGAGTCGCCACTTGGGAGATTTAGGGTGTCCCAAGTCACCAATTTTAATCCCGAATCGAGGAAAAGAATGACTCCATATTACAGTCTGCATACCAGAAATCCGGATAAGGAATTCTGTTAACCCGGGAGAAGGTGTTAGGCATTCCCGAGTTCCGTGGTTCTAGCACGGTCGCTCAACTGTCATATTCGGCTTGATTATCTGATTTAATACATATTGAACTTATGTGCAAATTTTAACTTTTTACCTCTTTCTTAATTATTATTATTTTTTACAGGGAATTGCAACGTTGTGAAAATGTATCTCAAACCGCGTCACAATCAATGTACCCGTGGTCGTCGACACACTTTGACTCCGTTGAGATTTGGATTTGGGTCACATAAATGTGCACCCGAGTTTAAGAAAATTAAATTATTAAAGACGCGCCTAAAGCGACTAGCGTATCATCTACTTTGGGTAGGGCCGTGGGATTTTGCTAAACGGTCCATCCCGAAGTCTAAGCAATTTTAAAGCAAATATTTACTGAGGGCCCCACAATTTTGTATTTTTATTCGGCGAGGCTCATCTCATTCTTATTTTTTAAAGGAATTTGCAACGTCGTGGACATGCATCTCGGACCACGTCACAATCAATGTACCCGTGATTAGAGCCACATTTCGACTCCGTTGAGATTTGGATTTGGGTCACATAAATGTGCACCCGAGTTTAAGAAGGTAAGATTTATTAAAATGCGCGCCTAAAGCGATTAGCGTATTATTATTTTGGGTAAGGCCGTGGAGTTCGTTAAGCGGCCTATCCCGAGTTCTAAGTAATTAACACATACATTTTGTGAGGGCCCCGCAATCTGTGCGTTTTATTTGGCGAGGCTCGTCTCATTTTTATTTAAAAGGATAAACCTACAGTGACTACATTTTTTCTATTAAGTTCGTCTCTAAAATAAAAGAAAATCTCTTAATTAATTACATGCTGGAAAACGTAACTTATTAGTTATTAGTTTACGGCTAATGCGAATGGAAAATTGCGATCGAGTTTGTACAAAGAAAAACCGCTTTCATTCTATATTCTATTATTCAAATATACTAGAACATGAGATTGACACACCATAATATCAAAACAGATTAACTATTCTTCGATTAATTTAAAGTAACATTATTAGATGAAGAAGTTATACATATGCAACCTCATTACTCATTAATCAATCCACTACATTTTTATACAAAGAAAGGAAAATTAATATTCAAATACAAATCTAAACAGGAGGAATTCAACAGAAACAAAGCCTGATTAATATTTCATTTTCGCTTCAAGCCGAGAGTGTACAAATATGTACCTGGAAATGGCAGTACAAAAACAAAAGAAGGAGAAGTCAGCAGCAATAATAACACAGCAACAACAGGTTCAGCAACACCGCAAAAACCAGTAACAGAGTTTCCAAACCGGTGGAGTAGTAATCCCAAAAAGAAGCTTCAAGCTTCGATGAAACAACAACAATTAATGCTGATTTTAAACAATGAAGGAAAGTAGAAGATTTTTTTTCCAGTTTTTAATCTCTCCTTTAGTTTTGAAATTTCTCCAATTTCTATCTCTCAAAATTCTTCCAAAATCTCCTCCCCTTTAGTTTTGAAATTTCTCCAATTCCTATCCCTCTCAAATTCAATCCCCGCATCCCCCCTTATATACAAAGCAAGACCCCCTTTTACCTCTTTCCCCTTTAACTTTTATTATTATCCACACTTTTACTTTAGTAAAAGTAGTCAACGTGGGGCTCCCGTGTTCCCTCCTTTTGAAAAGTAGTCAAAGTGGGCCTCATGTTCCCTCTTTTTGAAAAGAAGACATCATTATCCACCTTTTCCTTTTTGCTTTTATCATTACGTCTTGTCCCCCACCATAATTAAATAATCTGCAATTGGTTAATTCTCGTATTACCCCTAAAACTACTGTTACTGCCTTGATTCAAAATCTGTTATAACTTCACAAATCTATCCAAATAACAATTATCGCACACTTAAATAGCAATTAACTATAAAAATCACACAATTTAGATGTTAAATGTTAAAAATGCAACATACATTATTTTTATGATTTTGTAAAACAAACTTAAATAAATACTAAATGCAAATGCGACATATTTTTATAATTTTTTATTAATTTAACCAATAAACACGCACAGACAGAAATACAAATAATTATAAAAAAATGCCACAAAAATTCTAAAATTGCACACAAAGGAAAATTGTTTTATTTTGAATTTTTTGGGAGTAATTCTCTCATAGGGTAAAAATCAAGTGCTTACAGCTGCCCCTCTTTGCCCGAAGACACGAAGGGTTTTCGTGCAAAGATAAAGTGAGCGATTTTTTGCCCATTCGAGTACTCCGTGTGAAGCATTTTTTGAAAAAGATTTAACCGAACCTTTGCTTCAAAGGTTTCCTACATATCTCTGGCTAAAGGGGAATCAGGTTAATGTAGTTCGGGAAGTTTTGGTAGCTGGGACTACCATGAGACTGCAATGTTACTGCTGTTGCATGTTATTACCACTGCTTACTGATATCCTTGTTACACCGTGCTTAAAAGAAAAACAAGAAGCTAGGCTAGACTACGGATCATAAGATCTCATCTATCTTCAACTTGTTCTTGTTGCCTTGCTTTCTTGTCGGTTTGTGTTTCTTCTGGTGCTTTTCTTCCGAGAATTTGGGGATGACACTGGCCTTTTGCTTTTCTGAATACCAGTTTTCATCATTTTGTTCGGTCTATTGGGGATATGGCCTCCTTCATTAAGCTTTTCGGTGGTTCCTCTGGGGATACGACTTTCTTCATCAGATTTGTTATGCTGGACATAATTTAATGTTCACGGGCCGCTTCTTTCAAGACGCGTCTTTCTTCCTTTTGACTCATGCACTTGAATTTGTGCTGGGACCTCTTGTTGCCACCTTCTGCTTTCTGGTGCTGGGGATTTTTATTGTTTCCTGCTGGGGATTCCTGTTGTAACCTTCCGCCTTCTGATGGGGTTACTGATTTCAAAATCTGAAGTATAAAACTGAAAAGTATTCCTCTCGTTATACAGGTGGGAGCCTGAGTGCAAAATATGAAATGTATGCCCGCATTATACTGGTGGGCGACCGAGGACATGAAATGAAAAGACAGAAATGTATTCCCGCATTATACTGGTGGGCTCCTAGGACATGAAATGAAAACAGAAATGTATGCCCGCATTATACTGGTGGGCGACCGAGGACATGAAATGAAAAACAGAAATGTATGCCCGCATTATACTGGTGGGCGACCGAGGACATGAAATGAAAAACAGAAAGGTATGCCCGCATTATACTGGTGGGCGACCGAGGACATGAAATGAAAAACAGAAATGTATTCCCGCATTATACTGGTGGGCGCCTAGGACATGAAATGAAAAACAAAAATGTATACCCGCATTATACTGGTGGGCGACCTAGGACATGAAATGAAAAACAGAAATGTATTCTCGCATTATACTGGTGGGCGCCTAGGACATGAAATGAAAAGACAGAAATATATTCCCGCATTATACTGGTGGGCGACCTAGAACATGAAATGAAAAGACAGAAATGTATTCCCGCATTATACTGGTGGGCGACCTAAAACATGAAATGAAAAGACAGAAATGTATTCCCGCATTATACTGGTGGGCAACCTAGAACATGAAAATGAAAAAAGAAATGTATGCCCGCATTATACTGATGGGTGACCTAGAACATGAAATGAAAAGACAGAAATATATTCCCGCATTATACTGGTGGGAGACCTAGAACATGAAAATGAAAAGAGAAATGTATGCCCGCATTATACTGGTGGGCCACCTAAAACATGAAATTAAAAGACAGAAATGTATTCTTGCATTATACTGGTGGGCGACCTAGGACATGAAATGAAAAACAGAAATGTATTCCCGCATTATACTGGTGGGCGCCTAGGACATGAAATGAAAAGACAGAAAAGTATTCCCGCATTATACTGGTGGGCGACCTAGAATATGAAATGAAAAGACAGAAATGTATTCCCGCATTATACTGGTGGGCGACCTAGAATATGAAATGAAAAGACAGAAATGTATTCCCACATTATACTGGTGGGCGACCTAGGACATGAAATGAAAAACTGAAAGGTATGCCCGCATTATACTGGTGGGCGACCGAGGACATGAAATGAAAAACTGAAAGGTATGCCCGCATTATACTGGTGGGCGACCGAGGACATGAAATGAAAAGACAGAAATGTATTCCTGCATTATACTAGTGGGCGACCTAGGACATGAAATGAAAACAGAAATGTATACCCGCATTATACTGGTGGGCGACCTAGGACATGAAATGAAAAAACAGAAATGTATACCCGCATTATACTGGTGGGCGACCTAGGACATGAAATAAAAAACAAAAATGTATCCCCTTGTTATACAGGTGGGCGCTTAATGGTAAAGACATGAAATATATTCCCTTGTTATACAGGTGGGTGCCTAATGGTAAAGACATGAAATGTATTCCCTTGTTATACAGGTGGGCGCCTAATTTCAAACAAACAACTCTTAAAATAAACGTCATTCCTCTCTTCAGGCGGGCTCCTGACTTCAACAACTTTGAAAATAAAATGTCATTCCTTTCTTTAGGTTGGCGAGATTTAAACAACTTTAAAAATAAAACGCCTTTCCTCTCTTCAGGCGGGCTCCTGATTTCAACAACAACTTTAAAAATAAACGTCATTCCTCTCTTCAGGCGGGCTCTTGACTTCAACAACAACTCTGAAAATAAAATGTCATTCTACAGGTGAGCTCCTGACTTCAACAACTTTGAAAATAAAATGCCATTCCTTTCTTTAGGTTGGCAAGATTTAAACAACTTTAAAAATAAAACGCCTTTCCTCTCTTTAGGCGGGCTTCTGATTTCAACAACAACTTTAAAAATAAACGCCATTCCTCTCTTCAGGCGGGCTCCTGACTTCAACAACAACTCTGAAAATAAAATGTCATTCTACAAGTGGGCTCCTGACTTCAACAACAACTTTGAAAATAAAATTCCATTCTACAGGTGGGCTCTTGACTTCAACAATAACTTTGAAAAATAAAAACGCCATTTCTCTCTTCAGGCGGGCTCCTGATTTCAAACTTAGGAGGAAATGCCTCTCCTATGGGTAAAACTAAACTTAGGAGGAAATGCCTCTCCTATGGGTAAAAACAAACTTAGGAGGAAATGCATCTCCTATGGGTAAAAATAAACTTAGGAGGAAATGCATCTCCTATGGGTAAAACTAACTTAGGAGGAAATGCATCTCCTATGGGTAAAAACAAACTTAGGAGGAAATACATCTTCTATGGGTGAAACAAACTTAGGAGGAAATACATCTCCTATGGGTAAAAACAAACTTAGGAGGAAATGCATCTCCTATGGGTAAAAACAAACTTAGGAGGAAATGCATCTCCTATGGGTAGAAACAAACTTAGGAGGAAATGCATCTCCTATGGGTAAAAACAAACTTAGGAGGAAATGCATCTCCTATGGGTAGAAACAAACTTAGGAGGAAATGCATCTCCTATAGGTAGAAACAAACTTAGGAGGAAATGCATCTCCTATGGGTAAAAACAAACTTAGGAGGAAATGCATCTCCTATGGGTAGAAACAAACTTAGGAGGAAATGCATCTCCTATGGGTAAAACTAACTTAGGAGGAAATGCATCTCCTATGGGTAAAAACAAACTTAGGAGGAAATACCTCTCCTATGGGTGAAACTTTAAGTTTAGGAAGTGCATCTCCTATGCATGAACCATTTCCTTCTTCCTGAATTATTTACTTACCTGTGTTGTCTTCCCTCGAAACTGCTGGGGATTATTTTGCTGGGGATGAATTTTCCTTTTCTTCCTTACCCACTCTGGGTTGTCCGATCCTCTTGAAACTTGGTCGAAACTCTGTCGAGGATGCTTCTACATCTCGATGATCCGCTGGGGATAACACTGCGAACTGCTGAGTAACCCTGCTCGGGATAACACTGCTGAGGATACTCTGCTGAGTAAATATGTTATCTTACTCCTTCCAAAATTACTTCCTTTTAAGTAGGACGTTTCATTCCTCTGCAAACTACTTCCCTTTTTTTTTTTTCTTTTTTTTCTTTTTTTTTCCCATTTTCTCCTTTTTTTTGCATAGCTTCTTCCTTCGAAGACTACCTCCCTTAAGACTCGTTTTGCCTTTCCCCGAAAGGAACCGCTGAGGATACCGATTTTTCACCAAACTTGTGTTGGACTCCTCGAAACTGTTGGGGATGATACTGTTGGGGAATTATTTACTTACCTGTTGGGGGATAAAATGTTATCAGCTGGGGATAACGCTGTCGAGGATAACACTGCTGGGGGATTCTGATTCCTTCAGAACTAGTGCTTCACTCTTCGGAAGGCTGTTGGGAATGATGCTGGCCTCTTGCTTTTTCTGAGCTCAAGTTTCATCCCTTTGTTTTGTCCGTTGGGGAACAACTTCCTCCATTGAAACTTATTATGTTGGTGGCAACACTGGTTCAAAAGACCACTTCCCTTGAGACTGGTGTTATCTTTATTCTTCCCCAAATGGGTACCTGACTTCCAGAAAATTTTCTAAAGGAAAGGAAACTTTTCTGCCCCAGTTTGATAATCTCCCTTGTGGCATGCATTTCCGTCATCAATGCCATTTCCTTTGCCTGTTTCAAATCAAACAAAATTTGTTAGTTTAAAACGTGGTGGTTGGTTGTGATACTCCTACTGGGATGGCTTTTCCCTTTCTCCTTTCTTGCTCTGCGTTCCAAAACTTGTTGGGGATGATATGATTTGCCGGGGATAATCCTTTTCTGCTGGGGATATCCCTCTTCTTTTGTGGTATAGCTCGGAAACTGGAATTTCCCCGACTTTTAGTCTTGTATGAATTTCCCACACCATGCTCATTGCTCTCCTTGCTTTGTCCACGGGCCTCGGCCTTGGGGTTTATAACCTTTGATTTAGGCAAGGATATCCCTCTTGACACTCGTCAATCCTTTTGTCAATTCCCTTTTGCTGGGGATATCTTTTTTGACACTGGCCTCGCGCTTGTTCCTTGCTGACTATACCACTTGGATGTACTAGCCAGATCTCCTCTTGCATAATTGTAAAGCTGATGGCATATTTTGAAGTCATTTCTCACTTGTTCTGACCAAACAGACTCTACTGGGGAATTTTTCTATGAAAGGAAAAGATAAAAGGGAACAGAATAAAAAAAACAAAGGAAAAAGATGACTCTTTAACAAAAGAAACTATAAATTAAAACCTATCAAACGCAGATACCGACTCTAATGGTCATGACATGCACATGTGGCCTATCCTCCGCCGTCAACCGTCTTTCAAGACCTTCAATTGGCAATTCCCCATTTGATTCTCAATCTTATTCGACTCGTAGTGCCCGAAGGGTTTTCACTATCAAGCCTCTCTCATTTTGGTTTTTCTCTCAACTTTCATCGCCTTATGGTGTCCGTGAAGATTTTCACCGATAAGACTCTCTCATTTGTATCACTTTCCAGCTGAGGATTTGGAGTGTTGCCGGTATGACTCTCTCTGCTGGAGATTAGAGTCCTTTCTGCTGTAGAACAGAATGTTATGTTCGCCGGTAAGACTCTCATTTGTCTGACTTGGCATCTTTTGAAGACTGATCAGAAGGTCTTTCTTTGGACCGTAAGGTGGGTTTTTGGGTAGGCTAGAAATAAAGGGTATTTAAAGGCTCAAAAACAAATCAATTTGAGGTTCAAAATTACAACCTTCGGAACTATATTTGTTTACAACAAGCGCAACCCTTGCCCAAATTTCTTGCTTGGGGATTATTTATTTATATTTTTTTTAATTTTTTAACACCATGCACACTATGCACCCTATGACCGAGCCGTGAAGCGCCTACGTATCCTCTTTGAGGAATCAGGTCAAACGTAGTTCCCAATTCCTTTTTTTTTCATTTGACTTTCCTTTGTTTTTTTTATCATTTTTCTTTTTTTTTCTTTTTTCTCTTTTTTCGTTTTGTTGTTTTCTTTTCTTTCTTTTTTTTTCTTTTTCTTTACCTGCCATGCTTGTGTTTTCTAGTCGTTGCTAATGATTCCGAACGAGGGGTACGAAAGAAAATAAATAAATAAGGCTCTAAAAAGGGGTAACGAAGGATAAAGTGTTTAGGTAGCAGAACAAAATGCCTTCGTCATTCCAGTCTTCAAAACATGCCCAGTGCAAACAACATAATTTAAACAAAGATTTGTAGCCTCTTCTGATGGTGCTGGACTTGACAATTATATTCAACATTTGTTTTTTCATTTGTCCTTTGTAAAGCACCGTTGGGAGACACTCTCACTCTTGTTATCATGAACGACCCTCATGCCAATTGGGCGAATCTTGCCTTTAACGGTTTTCTTTGTGTTTTACTCGCCCTAGTTCCACATGACTCGGGCTCCAAATAATCTCAAACCGTTCTTATTTCCTTTAAATGCTTTGATCACCTTCCCAGGGTTTTATGATTAACTTTTAAGATTAGGCCCAAACTGTGTGCGCATGTCATGTCACTAGAATCGGCGTTGAATAAAAACGATAAAAGGACTAAACAAAAGAAAACTGGAAATAATAAGAGACCGGATTTTGCATTAGATTACCGGTGAAATGGTTTGAATAACAAGACAAACAAAACAAACCAGAATAAAATCCTAAAACAAACTGGACAAAACTTAAACAGACCGCTATGACGAAATGGAAAGATAAGAATGTTTGACGCAAGACAATATCCGGATTACAACCCTAAGAATAATCCGGACAACAGAAATGACAACAAAATAAGCCACCAAAAGCTTCTCTCTTGCTAACCAAGGAACGAAGCGTCCTCCCACTTTATCAAAATTGGCATCTTAGCCACTGAGCTTCGCATCAATACTGCCAAGACCATTACCAACTTCAATATCATCAACCTTAGTCAACAAGTTCCCAATAGGACTCGAATGCTTCTGTCATCAGGCCTGATCCCCGCAAAGTGTGCTTTTGGATCTTGTATTTCCGGCTTACCACAAACCAACCACCTTCTTTCTTTGTGATTCACAACAAAATAGGTTAGAATAGACTCAGTCGGTCCTCATTATTAACAATATCTTTTCCTTTTTTTTCTCTTTTTTTCATTTTCCTTTTTTTTCTCTTTTTTTTTCATTTTTTTCATTTTTTTTCTCTTTTTTTCATTTTTTTGTTGTGGTCGAATCTTATGGAGATTGCCTACGTATCATGACCCCGCATGAATCAGACCTTGCGTAGTTCGGCCCAATAAAAGATAAACATTTTTTCAATTTTCATATTAAAACAAACTGGGTTTCAAAGGTTTGGAGATGACCTACAAACTCGAAAATCAAACAACCTACATATTCTAATCAAAAGATTTATAAACGGCCAGTTTCTTTCCCCGTTTGACAAAGGCAACCAAACGGTTATTTTTGCAAACGTGGCCCCTTCCAAATTCCACATGAATTTTGAGGCCGGGGAGGATTATTTTATGACACTTTACAAACTTGTCCGTTCTTTTACGAAAATAGCCTTTCGACAACTGAGAGATACTCTAAGGTTATTTCGGCAAGAACGGTTTAAGATGCGGCCGAAGCTGGCTTGACTTATTTTTGACAAAAAATCAAGACGGTGTTCACCTGACCGCTGACTTTTTTTCAAATTACAATGAAAATGTGGTGTTGCAAACACGGCCCTTCAGCGCCTCGGGGACGAAGGTTTTTAAGGCTGTGTGGGTCAACTGGACCAAAATCCCTAAAAAATGACCCAAGGTGGCTGTTTATACAAAGTCAGCCTTCCGGTGTCCCTTTCGGGAACATTCGGCTAGTTTTGACAAAAACAACATCACCCGACTTATTTATGACTCTTTTTATCATTTTTTAAAAAAAATAAAAAACTCAACATTGCAAACACGACCTTTCAACGCCTCGGGGACGAAGATTTTTAAGGCTGTGGGGGTCCACTAGACCAAATCTTAAACATGACCCGAAAAGTGGCTGTTTATGCAAAGTAAGCCATCCGGCGTCCCTTTCGGGAACATTCAGCTATTTTTGACAAAACAGCATCACCCGAATGATTCATGACAGAATCAAAATTTTGACATGTTTTTTTTATTATTTATTTGTTTTTGGCTATTTAGCAAAAGGTGGGGTTGGACCCGATGAAGGTTGCCTACGTATCTCACATCCGGTGAGAATCAAACCCGCGTAGTTCGGGCAGATTGGATACGGGTGAGAATAAAAAATAACTAATTCAGAGAAAACATATTTTTTTTCTTTTGCTTTTTCTTAAAAGGTGATGAAACATGTAAAATCTTTTGGATTTTCTTTTTCCCTTTTTATTTTTTTATTTTTTTTATTTTTGATTTTTCAAAAATGATAAAAAGTGCAAAGAATTTTTTTGTTTGAATTCATTTTTTTTTAAAATAAAGATGTAACAAAACATAACCGGGCCCTATTTGCTTTATCTTCGCACTTCACCCTCTCTTTTTTCTTTTTTCCTTTTCATTCACTCTCAATTATCATTGGTCCGCCATATGACCCTTTTACCCTTGAAGGAATGCAACATGTAGCACATAAGATGCATCAAGATGGTCTTTTTCATTTCAGGTTGCTAGTCCTAGACGGACCCAACCCCTGTGTTGAGTCCCCTAAGCCAAATGCAACATGATGCAAATAATCGTTCCTACTAGGGATCCGGCATGAAGTCATGTTATTCTATGTTCAAAATCTGAGTCGGTGTTCTAGACTGTGTACCCGAGCGGACAACTCAAGTCGAGGAGGGGGCAACTTACCGGGAACCAAAAGGCCATCCGGCTTTGTAACTTGTCCGAGCCTCTTTTTATTTCAGGGTATGACACTAACAGAATAGGGAGTCTCAACCAGTAAGCACATCCCCGGAGGTGAAGAGAGAAGGGTTCGGCACAGTTTATATATACAGTCAAATAATATCAAAACGGTAAAAGCAACATTTAGCACATTAGGCTCAAACATGTAAAAATCAGATAAAGCCAAATATAACAATTTATCTAAGCTCGAATTTCTAACCCTGAACCAGTGATTCTGGGTTAATTTCCCCATCAGAGTCGCCAGAGCTGTCACACCTCCTTTTTTCGCCCCCGCGAGGGTACAAGGAGTTTTTTCCAATCAAAGGACAATCGAAACGGGATTTGTTTATTCATTTCAGAGTCGCCACTTGGGAGATTTTAGGGTGTCCCAAGTCACCAATTTTAATCCCTAATCGAGGAAAAGAATGACTCCATATTACAGTCTGCATACCAGAAATCCGGATAAGGAATTCTGTTAACCCGGGAGAAGGTGTTAGGCATTCCCGAGTTCCGTGGTTCTAGCACGGTCGCTCAACTGTCATATTCGGCTTGATTATCTGATTTAATACATGTTGAACCTATGTGCAAAATTTAACTTTTAACCGCTTTTATCATTTACTGTTATTTTTTACAGGGAATTGCAACGTTGTGAAAATGTATCTCAAACCGCGTCACAATCAATGTACCCGTGGACGTCGACACACTTTGACTCCGTTGAGATTTGGATTTGGGTCACATAAATGTGCACCCGAGTTTAAGAAAATTAAATTATTAAAGACGCGCCTAAAGCGACTAGCGTATCATCTACTTTGGGTAGGGCCGTGGGATTTTGCTAAACGGTCCATCCCGAAGTCTAAGCAATTTTAAAGCAAATATTTACTGAGGGCCCCGCAATTTTGTATTTTTATTCGGCGAGGCTCATCTCATTCTTATTTTTTAAAGGAATTTGCAACGTCGTGGACATGCATCTCGGACCACGTCACAATCAATGTACCCGTGATTAGAGCCACATTTCGACTCCGTTGAGATTTGGATTTGGGTCACATAAATGTGCACCCGAGTTTAAGAAGGTAAGATTTATTAAAATGCGCGCCTAAAGCGATTAGCGTATTATTATTTTGGGTAAGGCCATGGAGTTCGTTAAGCGGCCTATCCCGAGTTCTAAGTAATTAACACATACATTTTGTGAGGGCCCCGCAATCTGTGCATTTTATTTGGCGAGGCTCGTCTCATTTTTATTTAAAAGGATAAACCTACAGTGACTACATTTTTTCTATTAAGTTCGTCTCTAAAATAAAAGAAAATCTCTTAATTAATTACATGCTGGAAAACATAACTTATTAGTTATTAGTTTACGACTAATGCGAATGGAAAATTGCGATCGAGTTTGTACAAAGAAAAACCGCTTTCATTCTATATTCTATTATTCAAATATACTAGAACATGAGATTGACACACCATAATATCAAAACAGATTAACTATTCTTCGATTAATTTAAAGTAACATTATTAGATGAAGAAGTTATACATATGCAACCTCATTACTCATTAATCAATCCACTACATTTTTATACAAAGAAAGGAAAATTAATATTCAAACACAAATCTAAACAGGTGGAATTCAACAGAAACAAAGCCTGATTAATATTTCATTTTCGCTTCAAGCCGAGAGTGTACAAATGTGTACCTGGAAATGGCAGTACAAGAACAAAAGAAGGAGAAGTCAGCAGCAATAATAACACAGCAACAACAGGTTCAGCAACACCGCAAAACCAGTAACAGAGTTTGCAAACCGGTGGAGTAGTAATCCCAAAAAAGAAGCTTCAAGCTTCGATGAAACAACAACAATTAATGTTGATTTTAAACAATGAAGGAAAGTAGAAGATTTTTTTTTCAGTTTTTGTTCTCTCCTTTAGTTTTGAAATTTCTCCAATTTCTTTCTCTCAAAATTCTTCCAAAATCTCCTCCCCTTTAGTTTTGAAATTTCTCCAATTCCTATCCCTCTCAAATTCAATCCCCTCATCCCCCCTTATATACAAAGCAAGACCCCCTTTTACCTCTTTCCCCTTTAACTTTTATTATTATCCACACTTTTACTTTAGTAAAAGTAGTCAACGTGGGCCCCCCGTGTTCCCTATTTTTGAAAAGTAGTCAAAGTGGGCCCCATGTTCTCTCTTTTTGAAAAGAAGACATCATTATCCACCTTTTCCTTTTTGCTTTTATCATTACATCTTGTCCCCCACCATAATTAAATAATCTGCAATTGGTTAATTCCCGTATTACCCCTAAAACTACTGTTATTGCCCTGATTCAAAATCTGTTATAACTTCAAAAATCTGTCCAAATAACAATTATCGCACATTTAAATAGCAATTAACTATAAAAATCACACAATTTAGACGTTAAATGTTAAAAATGCAACATACATTATTTTTATGATTTTGTAAAACAAACTTAAATAAATACTAAATGCAAATGCGACATATTTTTATAATTTTTTATTAATTTAACCAATAAACACGCACAGACAGAAATACAAATAATTATCAAAAATGCCACAAAAATTCTAAAATTGCACACAAAGGAAAATTGTTTTATTTTGGATTTTTTGGGAGTAATTCTCTCATAGGGCAAAAATCACGTGAGGGGTTTACTTATCAATTCAGGTTCAATGCCAAACTTATTAGCCACAAAGGGTGTAACATATGATAATGTAGATCCCGGATCAATCAGCGCATATACATCATAAGAAAACACAGATATAATACCTGTAACAACATCTGGAGACGACTCGAGATCCTGTCGACCTACTAGAGCATAGGTTCGATTTTGAGCACCACTCAAACTCGGCACTGCACCTCTACCCCTACCACGACCTGTCGACTGCTGAAAAC
Organism: Nicotiana sylvestris; assembly: GCF_000393655.2. Taxonomy (NCBI): domain Eukaryota; kingdom Viridiplantae; phylum Streptophyta; class Magnoliopsida; order Solanales; family Solanaceae; genus Nicotiana; species Nicotiana sylvestris. Next base: position 93,291,465 of record NC_091063.1, read on the forward strand.
CCCGTGCTGGAGGTCGAACTGATGAGGAAGAACCAGACACAGATCCAGTCGGCTGAGCCATACCATCACCTCCTCTATTAGGACAATCCCGCATCATATGGCCAGGCTGCCCGCACGAATAGCATGCATCAGAACCTCGACGACACAGTCCAAAGTGGGCCTTGCCGCACTGATCACAATGTGGTGTTGGGGGTCTCATCTGACTAGTATCCCTGTGATGTTGCGAGCCAGATGCCCGCGAACTCTGACCTGGACCAGAATAGGATCGATCATATCGAGGCCTCTGAAACTGTGGAGGAGCACTAGCTACAGGTGGCGCCGAACTCCTCGAAAACTGTGGCCTGATGCGGCCTCTGAAGTCATCAGAATACCCTGCAAATCTCGCCCTCTTATGCTGGCCCCTATCCTGCTCCCTAACTGCCCTCTGCTGGCGCTTACGATCCTCTAGGGTCTGGGCATAAGCTTGAATACGGGAAATATCCATGCCCTCCACCAAGGAGGCTGTCGTACACTCATTTATCAGATGTGGTCCCAACCCATTCACGAACATATGCACCCTATCACTCATCTCGGCCACCATATGGGGAGCATACCTTGCCAAAGAATCAAACTGCATACTGTACTCTCGCACACTCATATTACCTTGTCTAAGGTTCAAGAACTTATCAGCTCTAGCTCGTCGTATCTCAACTGGCAAGTAGTGACGAAGAAAGGCCTCAGAAAATTCCTTCCACACAGCTGGAGGAGGGTTCGGACCCCTGGATCTCTCCCAACTATCATACCAGAGAACCGCTAAATCCCGTAGCCGATAAGAAGCCAACTCTACTGCCTCTGTATCACTAACATGCATAACCCGAAGTGTACGATGAACCTGGTCAATAAAAGTCTGTGGGTCCTCCTTGGGGTCTGATCCGGTAAACACTGGAGGGTCTAAATTAATAAAATCACGAACTCTTGTACTAACTGGTTTCTCAGCAGCACCTGTATTCTGCCTCTGAGCCTGAGCAACTACCAAGCTAGTCAATAACTGCAAAGCACTCCGCATATCCTGGTCTGGAGTGCTAGACGGAGGAACTAGAGGCACTGGGTGCCTTCTAATATCCTCTGGAGGAGATGGAGTAGATGAGGTATGAAAGGGCATCCCACTCTGAGCCTCACTTTGTCCTGCTCTAACTTGGGGCACCTGACTGGTACCCTCTCCCATTGCTGTATCAAGCCGTCTACTAATCGTTTACTTCCTAGTCGAAGGCATCACTAAAAAAAATAAGGCGAATATTAGAGACGAACACTTACGACTCAACTCTACGCATGATCTAGATTCAGGAAGAAGGTAACAACCCTAGTGTCATGTAGCCTCCTGATTATAAATGTGGCACGCTACACATCCATAATCAAGACTCTACTAGACACGACTCATAGACAACCCCTAGGACAGACTTGCTCTGATACCAAGTTTGTCACGACCCAAACTAGAGGGCCATGACTAGCACCCGACCACACTTGCCGAGTACCAACATACATTTCATCTAACCTTCATTATTATCTTTTAGGGCTGACGAGATCAATATAAATGGTAGACCTGGATCATGGACAACCAATAATAAAATATGACGGCATGAACATGCATAGCAGGGGATGACCAGACAATCAAGAAACTACATATAAGGTATGAGCTACCACGCTACTATAAAAGACTATACAACAAAAACTAGCCGACAAGGCATACCAAACTATACATGAGTCGACACCTGTCTATGAGCCTATAAAGGAACATAAGTGCTGCAACATAGCCGGAACAGGGCCCCGACATACCCATAATGTCTATAACAAAAATGCATACCAACACCAAGGCAAGTCTGGAGAAGGGATCTCGCCAATCACCGCTGAACTGGACAGCCTACTGTGGTGGGGGAGCTGCACCTGCCTGTCTATCAGGACCTGCAGCACGACATGCAGCGTCCACAAATAAAAGGACGTCAGTACGAATAAAGTACTGAGTATGTAAGGCAGGGAACCATAAATACGATCAGTAATGTAAGCAAGGATAGAGAATATACAACCTGTAACATCTTAGTACCTCTGAGGGCTACTGACATGAAATGCATGATACATATGTATAAATACATAAACCTTTAAAACATTCGCCTCTGTGGGCATCATCATCATCATATCGTACCCGGCCATAATAGGCTCGGTAAAAAAACGTACCCGGCCATCATAAGGCTCGGTAGAATCGTACCCGGCCACGTGGAGCTCGGTAAAACCCAACTGATCAGTGGTTGCACAATAGGTGCCGTACCCGGCCAACTATAGCGTGGCTCGGTAGAGTAAAATAGATACATATATATAATGCATGCTCGACTCATGGAATCACATTCTAAACCTTTCGGAGTGACGTAAGGTCGGTATCCTCTGTACACGTTATTAGGACTAACTCTTCACTATGAACCTTATAAGAATCAGGAAGTACCAACAACATTGATAACATAAGAATAAGAGAAGCAACATTAACATCAATCGTTCCATAAGAGGGAAAACAATGTAAGTACTGCTAGCTTCTAAGAGTAGAGTATCTTGGAAGCTCGTTCATTACATTATGTACAATCGGAGTCGTGCAAAAGAAGGAAAGGGATAGCCTCACATACCTTGTATATACTTCCCCAATCTCAAGCTATGCAATTGTCAAAACTCCTTAGTCTACAATAAGAGAAACGATACTATCGTTATCATTTAAGCGTCATAACTATTATGTATCGACCACAACCTATTTTACGATGAAACGGACAGCACCTCCCCTATATATATGACCTCACACCATTCAAAACAGTCACCAAACAGCCCAAACAACATCAATAATAAACATATTGAGCCTCCCAAAATAGTCCACACACAGCCTAATCACTCCATACATACGACGACCACCGTAGTCGTGTCAAACAACCTGGAAATGTTACGAATAACTATCAGCCCATAACCCTACATATATATGGTGTTTCTCCACACCCTTCCTCCTCCAAAACTCCACAAGATAGTAGTAAAATACGCAGCCCAACAACAACGCAAAACAGTCCACAAAACAATAACATTACTACCAAGCCTTTCGATATATATCTCACAAGTTCTAGCTTCAATGGCTTAGCCGCAACTTGGATAATCTTAAATACATATAGAGTAAGAGGTTCCTTACCTTTATACAGAAAGAACAACTCCAATTTGACCTTAAATTTCCATGAAATATCCCTCCAATGCTGCCACAACAACAAAAAAGCGAAACTAGCGATCAATTAGTGTTTTTCGGCACTAGAATCACTTTAGAAGGCTTGAAATCACCTAGGATTGATATTAAGAACATGAGGGAGTATTTACAGAACATAAACCCTTTAAAACAACCTCCCACACGAGCTGGAACGACACAAAAATGAGCAACAACAAGAAGAACAAGAGACTTACTAGCGCCACGGAATTCCCGACACTTGATTTGTGTTGTTTGCCCTTTTTTGGGTCTTGAATCTTGAGAGAACCTTGAGAGGATGTTCCTAGGGTTCTAAGGTCTGAAAATAGTGAGAATAAATGACTTAAAACGGGTTGGAGGCATCCTATATAGGTCCAAATATCTTAAACCGCCTTAGTGGGCCCCATAGAGAGGTGCTTGGCGCAGTCTCGCGAAAACGCGAATATCTCTCTACTCCGAGATCGTATCGATGAACGGTTTAATGCGTTGGAAACTAGACTCATAGATATTTAATTTGGTGGGTAGATCACCCCGTAATTCCTTGTAAATTATGAGAAAAGATTAGAAACATTTGACCTAATGTTTAAGTAAAATTATGAACCTAAGTTGCGACAACTTTTGTCGACTTTTGTTTCATAACTCGTTTGACTTCAAGACTTATGATACGGATATTATATGATTAAAATACCTTAATAAATGAACTCTTGAGTGTATTAAGCACCGCTAGATTACTTGAAAATACGAGTTACAACATCCTTGATTCATTTAACTTCTAATACTTGTTAATCACCCTTATACACTCTTGTATCACTTAAGACCAATAGGATTGACTTCTTATCATCTCAAAGATAATTCCTTCTTGGATTTATGTTAACTAATATATGGCATGAACTAACACATGTGGATATGGGTTGTAACACCCTCCCCCCCTTAGGAACATTCGTCCTCGAATGTAAGGGTAGAAGCGAATGTTAATACAATATCCGGTAGTACAAGATTAATTGAAGGTTCTGGAAGAGCCAATTTATTACTACCAGGAGGAACAAATTTGGCTATTGATGAAGCACTATATTGTAGTAAATCTCAAAGAAACTTATTAAGTTTCAAAGATATTCGCCAAAATGGCTATCATATTGAGACTACAAATGATGAAAAGATTGAATATCTTTATATTACTACAATAATGTCCGGTAAGAAATATGTGCTTGAAATGTTACCTGCTCTTTCCTCCGGCTTATACTACACAAGTATTAGCAGGATTGAAACACATGCCGTAGTAAACGAGAAGTTTACTAATCAAGATAATTTTATTATTTGGCATGACCGGTTGGGCCATCCTGGTTCTAATATGATGCGTAAAATAATTGAGAATTCACATGGACATGCAATGAAGAATCAGAAGATTCTTCAATTTAAGGAATTCTCTTGTGCTGCATGTTCTCAAGGAAAATTAATTATTAGACCATCAACTATTAAAGTTAGGATGGAATCCCCTGCATTTCTGGAACGTATACAGGGTGATATATGTGGTCCCATTCACCCTCCATATGGACCATTCAAATATTATATGGTTTTGGTAGATGCATCTACAAGATGGTCACATGTGTGCTTACTATCAACTCGCAATATGGCATTTGCGAGATTGTTGGCTCAAATAATAAAGCTAAGAGCACAATTTCCAGATTATGCAATTAAGACAATTCGTCTTGATAATGCTGGTGAGTTTACATCCCAAGCCTTTAATGATTATTGTATTTCAACTGGGATAACAATTGAGCATCCGGTTGCTCATGTTCATACACAAAATGGTCTAGCAGAATCATTGATCAAACGCCTCCAATTAATTGCTAGACCAATGCTTATGAGAACAAAACTTCCCATTTCAGTATGGGGTCATGCTATTTTGCACGCAGCAGCACTTGTGCGGATAAGGCCCACAAGTTATCATAAAGTCTCCCCATTGCAATTGGCTTTTGGTCAGGAGCCAAATATTTCCCATCTTAGGATCTTTGGTTGTGCGATATATGTTCCAATTGCTCCACCACAACGCACAAAGATAGGTCCTCAAAGAACGTTGGGGATATATGTTAGATTTGAATCTCCTTCTATTATAAAATATCTAGAGATTTATTTACGGCAAGATTTTCTGATTGCCATTTTGATGAATCAGTATATCCAACATTAGGGGGAGAAAATAAGCAGCTGAAAAAGAAGATAGATTGGAATGCATTATCACTGTCTCATTTAGATCCTCGAACAAATCAATGTGAACAAGAGGTTCAAAAGATTATTCATTTACAAAATATTGCAAATCAATTGCCAGATGCATTCACTAACCTACCAAGGGTGACTAAGTCACATATTCCAGCTGCTAATGCTCCAATTCGAGTTGATATCCCGACAGAACAATTAATTAAAGCAAATGAGTCTAAGCCATGCTTGAAACGTGGTAGACCAATCGGTTCTAAAGATAAAAATCCTCGAAGAAGAAAAGGAGCAAGTGATCAAAGTGAACATAACACAGAGGTAGTGGCTCAAGAAGAGCCCCAAGACGTAACAAATGATAAGACCTTAGGGGAGGTCCAGGTACCTGAAAATAATGAGAATGAAGAAATATCAATAAGTTACATCTCAATCGGAAAAAGATGGAACCGAAATAATATTGTTATCGATAACATTTTTGCTTATAATGTTGCTGTTGAAATAATGCAACAAGATGGGGATCTTGAACCAAAATCTGTCAATGAATGTAGACAGAGAAATGATGACGCTATCCAGGCAGAGTTAACTTCACTTGGAAAACGTGAAGTCTTCGGACCCATAGTTCGAACACCTGAAGGCATAAAGCCAGTAGGGTATAAATGTGTTTTTGTGTGAAAACGAAATGATAAAAATGAAGTCGTTAGATATAAAGCGCGACTTGTGGCACAAGGGTTTTTCCAAAGGCCTGGAATTGATTATATGGAGACATATTCTCCTGTAGTGGATGCTATCACCTTCAGGTATCTCATAAATATGGCAGTGCAAGAAAAACTTGATATGCATCTAATGGATGTTGTTACAGCCTATTTGTATGGATCATTAGACAACGAAATTTTTATGAAAGTACCTGAGGGATTTAAAGTGCCAGAAGCATATAAAAGTTTTCGAGAAACTTGTTCAATAAAGCTTCAGAAATCTTTATACGGATTGAAACAATCAGGTCGTATGTGGTACAATCGCCTGAGTGAATACCTGTTAAAAGAAGGGTACACGAATGATCCAATTTGTCCTTGTGTCTTTATAAAAAGGTCTGAATCTAAATTTGTTATAATCGCTGTATATGTTGATGATTTAAATATCATTGGAACTCCTGGGGAGCTTCCAAAAGCAGTAGACTGTTTGAAGAAAGAATTTGAAATGAAAGATCTTGGAAAGACAAAATTTTATCTTGGTCTACAAATTGAGTATATGAAAGATGGAATATTTGTCCATCAATCAACATACACCGAAAAGATTTTAAAGCGATTCTATATGGATAAAGCACATCCATTGAGTACCCCGATGGTTGTGAGATAACTTGATATAAAAAAAGATTCATTCCGACCTCATGAAAATGATGAAGAACTTCTTGGTGCCGAAGTACCATATCTTAATGCAATTGGGGCATTAATGTATCTTGCCAATAATTCCAGACCAGATATAGCTTTCTCAGTAAGCTTATTGGCAAGATTTAGTTCTTCGCCAACACAAAGACACTGGAATGATATTAAACATATATTCAGATACCTCCAAGGGACCATTGATATGGGTTTGTTTTATTCAAATGAACCCAAGCCATCATTGATTGGTTATTCAGATGCATGATATTTGTCTGATCCATACAAAGGTCGATCTCAGGCAGGCTATTTATTTACAAGTGGAGATACAACCATATCATGGCGTTCGACAAAACAAACTATGGTTGCTACTTCTTCAAATCATGCAGAGATAATAGCCATTCACGAAGTAAGTCGAGAATGCGTTTGGTTGAGATCTATAACTCAACACATTCAGCAAACATGTGGTCTTTCTTCGAAAGAGAATATTCCAACAATATTGTATGAAGAGAATGCTGCATGCATAGCTCAATTAAAAGGAGGATATATCAAAGGAGATAGAACAAAACACATTTCACCGAAATTCTTTTTCATTCATGATCTTCAGAAGAATGATGAAATAGATGTACAACAAGTTCGTTCAAGTGATAATTTGGCTGATCTGTTCATTAAGGCATTACCAACCTCAATATTTGAAAAGCTGATATATAAGATTGGAATGCGTAGTCTTCGAGACATTAAGTGATTTTTCATTAGGGGGAGTAACTACACACTACACTCTTTTCCTTAACCAAGGTTTTGTCCCACTAGGTTTTCCTGGTAAGGTTTTTAATGAGGCAGCAAGCAATGCATATTATAAATAACTATGTACATCCCAATATTTTTTTTGTAAGTTCTTAATGAGGCACATTATCTTACATGAACATCTAAGGGGGAGTGTTATGAATAGTTCGTACATTGGATGCTACATTGGATGTCCATGTTGCGAATAACTTAAAGATTAAATCTCCTACTTTATGTCCATCATCTTTACTTTTTATGCCTATAAAAGGCCATGTAATTGCAATGGAAAGATATACCAAAGTGAAAGAAGAAACACGTCTCCCTTCTTTCTATCTCTTCTTATTTACATTTTACTGCATTGCTTTTATTTTATAACACAAATATCTTTTTACTTTATTGATAATGTCCCGTTACTGACCAACTAACCTAGGTTACGTTAAAAAAGATAAACTTCTCCAGATGCATTATGTACTTGTTCGAAAAAATTAGTTTCACATCGAACCTTTGCAGGCGTCCCATTTCCTCCTTATACTTGTCTAAAATAGATTTAATACCTATCCAAAAACTGATTTGACAAAAATATAAAATAAAAATAAAAAAGATGTGTTTTATTATCATTAAATTTTAAGAAATCAATTTTTTTTTGCAAGAATAGACTTTCTTGGACACCCCCCCCCCACCCAAAAAAAAACCCATTTATAGGAACATATCAATTATTGAACATGTCCGTTTTTTACTACATCATAGCTCATAGGAAATTATAATTAAGTAATAAACCACGGTCCCTTATACCATTAAGAATTAAGAGATGACTCAATTTCCCCTTTATGTTTATAACAAAAAGGCATTATCATTGATCGATTGTGACACGGAGACCGGTGGTAGAATGGAGAGGTGCAAGAAAAAATGGAAACCAAGAAAACGGTGTATCTGAACTAGTGGAAAGTTTAGACGAGGAGGATAAGAGGGCGAATAGAGAGCATTATAAGTTGTCTAAGAAGGAGGCGAAGTAAGCAATTACGGCAGCCAAGACTGCAGGTTTTGATCGTTTGTATGAGGAACTGGAGGGCCGAGGTAGAGATAAAAGGTTGTTCAAGTTAGCCAAGGCACGAGAAAGGAAGGCTCGTGACTTGGACCAAGTAAAGTAAATCAAGAACGAAGAAGGTAGAGTTTTGTTGGATGAGGGGCTTATCCGTCGGAGATGGCGGACCTACTTCCATCGTCTCTTGAACGAGGAGGGGAACATAAGCATTATACTAGGTGATTTGGAACTCTCCGTGAGTCTTTGTAGCTTTGAATATTGTAGGCAGATTAGAGTTGAAGAGGTTGAGGGGGCTATGCCCAAGATGAACAAGGTCAAAGCGATCCGGTCGGATGAAGTTCCGGTGGAGTTTTGGAAAAGGGCGGGCAAGGCACGTTTGAAGTGTCGCACTAGGTTATTTAATGTCATTTTTAGAACGAACAAGATGCCCGAAGAGTGTAAGTGAAGCACGATGGTTCCTGTATACAAGAACAAGGGTGATATCCAAATTACAATAATTATAAGGGTATCAAGCTGCTTAGCCATACTATGAAAGTCTGGGAGAGGATGGTAGAGCTAAGGGTGAAGATGAGTGTTTCTGTTTTCAAGAACTAATTCGGATTTATACCGAGGCGTTCGACTACATAAGTCATTCGCATTGAGAAGGAAAATTTATACACCTTCGTATAATGCGTAGTCAAAATTGACGAACTCACCAGTCTTTTCATCTCAGAATGGTTTTCATCAAAATTATGGTTTAAAATTCGAAAATACACAATTTTTTAATTTCCCCATTTATCAAATAATTGTGGAATGGATAAAAATACTTTAATAAGTAAGCACTTATTGCGACAATCAAACTAAAATACAATAAAAGAATCAAAAGTCAATGTTTTGTTTTGCTTTTAGTATCCAATACTTATTCAAATTAATGTAGGGTACGTCCGTTAAGAAGAGTAAATCGTTCCTTATAAAAAAGGAAATTCTCCACTCGTGAACTCTGATTAATACGACACCGTTTGATTTGATGATAATTAAAAGTCAATATGAATAGGTCCTCTAATCATCAAATTTCCTTGTAAATAGTACTAGTTGTTAGGAGTTGGTTTAACTTGCCTAGAGAAGCATCTTCCTTCGTCGAGGAAGAATAAAAAAAAAAACCCATATATCAATTCATATATGTCAAAAAGTAACAACCTTTTCTTCTTTTGTAAAAGAAAAAAGTTAATTCTCTTTTATTTTATTTTTCCTTATCTTATTCTTAGGGTAAAACTAAAAGGGCAGCCACATGCAAGTTCACGTTCAAAGCGGTGGTGGCTTTTAATAATTAGTGAATTGTGAGTAGCTTTTTATCCACCAACTACCAATATTGCATTATTCACATCTGACTTTTGACAAATTCCAAGAGAAATTTCTTTGACGAATTGAAGTCTTTTTCATACAATTTCCTGGAAACTACCATTTAAAGCTGACCTCTTAAGCTATACATGCTGTCTAATTTTTTTATACAACAAGTAGATAGAAGACTTGTTCTTTCTTTTATTTGTTTTCTCCTTACGTTATCATCTGCGTCATTTTCATTTTAAGCCACATTTTGTATTTTCCTTTTATATAGCAGGAATGAGCTTTCATGGCCTTTACAATATTGAAGTTAAGAAAATATTCTTTTTAATCTCTTATGTATAAAAGATATAGTATCTCTTATGTATAAATGCAATTCTCTCATGTGCAAAAAAAAAAAAAAAAGACAAGGTCATAAAAAAAAAAAGTTTGTAATGACCCATAAAACCATTTGTATATCTTTCATGAGCGTTGAAATATAACCGGTCCACCCCGTTAAAATTTGGACGGATTAAACTAGTTATAAATTTATTTGAAACACTGCATAACCGCTTTTAAAATAATAGTCTAACAATGTATAATTTTGTATATATTATTTTTATATGTTATATACAAAATATACAAATTTTATACTTTTGCGGCTACTAAATATAAACAGTTTCGGCTAAAAGTGATCTTTACCTTAAATTTGTTGGCGGATAGCTTCTTGGACAAACCTAATTTATACCATGTAACACTAGAGCCAATTTGCATATATGTAATTCAAATTGATCTATATATAAGAGAACTTATTAAAACATAAAAATGTTTTTTTTTTCTGTTTGTTCGTTGGATATAGTCATAATAACTTTTAAAATAACTTTTAATTTGATTTGGATTAAATAAACTAAAAATGAATAAAAAATAAATGAACAATATTTTTGAGTTGCACAGATTGATTAATGACCCATTGTTTGTCCAAATTGACCAGTCTTTCTCAACCCACGTAAATCATGAACATATTATAAGCCAACTCCTTCATTAACTTTACCCTTTCTAACTTGCCAAAATTATATCCCAACCTGTCCATTTCACATCCCATTTTGGAGATATAAATATGGAACATTTTCGCATATATACGAAAATTTAAATTTACTTATTCAGTTTATCTAAGTTTTTCTATTTACAGAAAGTAATTAAATTATTTTATAAATATATACAAATTCGGTCAAACTCTATAATTTATCTATAACTTGAATTAATTTTTTTATATAGAAATCATGTCAAAAATTATAATTTATATACAACTTGTATATAATTATAGCTGTATATATTTCGTATGCCCTTTCTATACTCAACATATAAGATATATACAATTTGTTTACGTTTTCTTCTTTGAGTTTTAATCTAAAATTTTAACCAAAATCACCTCGAATCTTTACCAATTTCTCTCAAATCTGAGATATAAACTCCAAAGAGGGAGAGAAAATGGGTAAAAATGGAATCTAATATATTATTTTGTATATAAAATAGTAAATTATATATGCTAATGTAATTAAGTGATAACCTCTTTAGTAGGGATAAATAAGTTTATAGTATAGTATATATGAGTAAATATTCTTATAGATAACATCAGCTAGCTATTTTACAATGTATTTAAACTTTAGCCACGTCTTTGTATAGAATTCATAGATAGAAAGTACTAACTTCTAATCTCGTAATTTTGGAGTGAATTAAGTATATTACATTCACATCTTCAATTTTGTCACATATATTTGGTCCGAATTAAAGACAGTCGCATATTAAATCGATAGCCCAAATCCGTCCCACGAAGACAATGATTAATAAGGTTTTAAGAAGGAATTCCTAGGGTGATCTACTTTTGACTTTTACACACAAAAACTTGATTAAGAAAGTTAAGTAAAGAATGAAAAGAAAAGACCAATGCTTTTAGCAAAGCTAAGGAAGGCATGCTTTTTATCATCGTGAATTCATTAATCATGATTCATGGTATAATTGGCCTCAGCACAATTCAAGATGGGATGATGCTTCCTTCATGGAAATGCTTTCTTTATTCTAGTAACTGGTTGTTACGATTGAGAATTTTCTCGATTTTTTTTCCCTCAACAATGAATTACCTTTTGAAAAAATATTAACAATATTTTTAAGAAAAAATATTGATAATATTATTAACATATAGAATGGTATTATCATGAAACTTTTGAGTATTAAAAATTGATAATAAAGTACAAGTATTAGTTGGGGGGAAATTTAACGTTAAGATAGTTGTCAAATAAAAGTGAGCAAAATTATCTTTTTAGTGTGTATACGGTCAAAATCATATGTCCCCGATTTTGTAGGCTCGAGAGGTCGCATCGAGAATAAGTTCAATATAGACCGATCTCGAGCTCGAAGGCAGAATATGAGGCTCGAAGATCTAAGTACTCGAGGAACCGGATCCGAGTATGGCCAACCTCGAGATAATACCGTTACGGTTTTGTAATAGGAAGAGCAATATTCCCGCCACGTCCCCAAGATCATGGCGTAAATTCCGGAATAGATTTGTACGAGTTAGTACGAATTTGTACTAGGCGGTTAGACACCTGTCCCAATAAGATTCCTTATTGTAAATAGAAATGTACCTTATTTCGGGCTCCCCTACTATATAAAGGGGACCCCCATCATTTGTAACGATCATCAATCATTGGCAAAAGAATATACTCTCTTATTTTCTTGCTCATTATTCATCAGAATTGTCTCTTGGCTTTATTATCTTTACTTCATTGTTCTTGTGGACCTACCTCGAGGCCATCACAGCTCGAGGTCAAGTTTGTCCCAAGCACTGATTTGATTCAACTTATTTCATTAACTTATACATTTGATTTCTTGATTATTAATTAGTACTGAATTGAATCACGTATCTTTAAAATCATAAACAAGTTTAATTGTTACTCGTATTTTTGAGGTAAATAGTTTGGCGCTCACCATGGGGCTAAAGATATAGTGGTTATTTCAGTACTGATTTTGATAACACACGTTATTTTCACACTTGTTCTTGTCAAGAATTTTTGTTCTCAAGTTAAAACATGTCAACTCACAAAACGCACCCTTGCACGGTGATGATGGTCTTGGATTTCATGGGGAAACCAACAATGTAGATGCTCCGGGAGACGGTGTACCACCGATTAACCCCGGGGAAGTGCCAAATGTGGAACCAGTCAATGTTAGTTCACACATTACTTTGAATGCAGATTTAGGTGCAGACCCTGGAGGAAGTGTACACAGGGAAGTCCGATCTGATGGTCAAGGAACACAGGGCATAAGAGATGGGGGATTTAGCCTCCAAATAATATTTGAGATGTTACAAGCTACAAGAGATTGCTATCGCTCAGCTTTACAGTCATCATAAAACTTTAAGTATGGTCGAACCAGAAATCACTCGACGTACTGAGCCGATGCAGAAAGATCGAACGGTAATGGCTCGGGGACTGATCCTACGATTATGAGGATACTCGAGGAGCTCACCAAAAGAATCGAGTTAGGGGAGAAAAAGATTGAGGATAATGACAAAAAAATAAAGATGTATAACTCCCGTGTTGATCAAATACCGGGGGCACCCCCGGTCTTGAAAGGATTGGATGCCAAAAAATTCATGCAAAAGCCGTTTCCCCCGAGCGCGACTCCAAAGCCCATCCCCAAGAAGTTCTGTATGCCTGATATACCTAAATACAACGGGACAAGTGATCCTAATGAACACATTACCTCGTACACTTGCGGGATTAAACGAAATGACTTAAATGATGATGAGATCGAGTTGGTATTGTTAAAAAAATTTGGGGAAACTCTATCAAAAGGGGCAATGATTTGGTATCATAACTTGCTACGGAATTCTATCGATTTGTTTGCTATGTTAGCAGATGCCTTCATGAAAGCTCATGTCGGGGCCATAAAGGTTGGGACAAGGAAATCAGATGTTTTTAAGATAAGATAGAGGAATGATGAGATGCTAAGGGAGTTCGTATCCCGATTTAAAATAGAGCGAATAGAATTACCACCGGTCTCGGATGATTGGGCCGTGCAAGCTTTTACACAGGGGTTGAACGAGCAGAGTACGATTGCGTCACGACAGTTGAAGCAAAATCTGATTGAGTATCCAGCTGCAACTTGGGCAGATGTACTTAATCATTATCAGTCGAAGATCAGGGTCGAGGACGACCAGCTGGGAGCCCCCTCGGGCTCAGTTCATCCAAATAGGTTGGCGGTTAAAGCTCCGAGGGATAAAAACAAGGAACCAAGATCAAATAGGGAACTATATCATCCATATGTCTCAGACCGAAGAAACAATGGTTTGGGGCGCAATCCTCCTCAGAATGATTGAAGAAACGATCAAGGACAGAATTCTCGGGGACTTATTAGTAAGCATGGTTTTGATAAACATACCGATCTCGCAGAAGCACCTTGGTTGTCGGCGTATAATTTCAGTGTAGATATGTCGAGGATCGTGTCGGCTATTGAAGGATCAAAGACACCAGGTGGCCCAGGCCTATACAAACCGATCCTTCTCAAAGAAATACAAACTTGATGTATAAATATCATGGCACACATGGCCATAGGACCAAAACTGCAGGCAGCTGAGGGAGGAGGTAGCTCGATTGTTCAACGAGGGTCATCTTTGAGAGTTTCTCAGTGATCGAGCTAAAAATCACTTCAGAGAAAGACATGTGATCTGGTCCAACCCTACACCACTACAAAGTGGTAAGAGCGGTCGATGCAGCTTTTACCCGAGAAGGTCGGGATCGAATCCACAGGGAGCTAGATTGTTTGGGATTTGGATTCCTATCTAAACTAGCAGTGCGTAGTGCTCTTAATTACACTTCCAATTATATTTGTTTATTTGTTACTTCTAATTTTATGCTAATGAGATGCAAAATTAAACTAAGTATGAATGCTTGTAAGATTTTTTAAATGGTTAAAGAGGCACCAGGGAAGTGGCTTTCTCCTAGGTGAATACTTGACGGGATCTAAAGCCTAAGGCAAAGTTGTTATGTTGGGGATTGCGATATAGCCAATGCACGAAACTACTCACTCTATACCTCTCGGTAGCTTGAGTGACTTTACCCTAATTGACTTTCTCAAGACCAATTGGGTGTCAAAATTGTGCAAGCAATATAGGCTCAAGTCGGGTAAACTATCTCTAGGTTTAACCCTTTAATTGGGGCTATCAATTTCTTGAATACATCCCAATTCCTAGTTGGACTGATTTTCCTAGACTCAAGCTCTCTTTCTCAAGAAAATCCCAAGTTAAAAAGGCACAAATTAGTGTTTGCAACCACTAATTCAACATGGAAAACACAAATCAGTCCAAATATCAACTACCCATAAATATCTAAGCCTTAAAACAAAAGACCCATCAAATACCCACACTAGGGCTGAGCCACAACCCTAGTGGGTCTAGCTACTCATAATAATGGAAGAAATCAGATATTTAGATGAAAAATAACCCATATAATATGATTACAATCTAAGAATTGAAGATTCAATGTTAAACTAGCTACAAATCACTCAAAATGGACTAAAACCGCCATTCACGTGCTCTGCTAAGATAAAGATACCCTAAAAATGTGAAAAAGAAGTATTTATACAAGGCCGAATTTCTGGACAAAAATACCCCTGACGGAGGTATCGCGGACCGCGAAAAATGCACCACGACCGCGGTGAGGCTTTTTAGCTTCATTGCTAAGTCTCTGAATCTGGCCACCACGGACCGCATAAAATACACCGCGGCCACAGTGGCTTCATTGCGAACCGCACAAAATGGATTGCGAACCGCGATGGCTTCCAACTTCCAAACTCCCAGCTCTCTGAATCCCCTCTCCGCGGACCACATAAAATGGATTACGGTTGCTATGAGGCTACTGTAGCCGCGAAGAATCCACCGCGGACCGCAGTGCCTGAGCTTCCAAAATTGAATCTCTCTGATCTTTTCCACCGCATACCGCAACAAATGCACTGTGGTCACGGTAGGGCTATTGCTGCTGCGGTGGATTTACTATTGTAGCATTGCTTTTACTTGTTCTTGGCACTTGAGCAGGTTTTACTTCTTTTTGAGTTGGTTTTGACTTCCTTGTCACTTTTTTTACCAAACACAACATATAAACTTTCGGGATTATTTTTATACATTTTTAGTCCAAAACTCAAGAAAAAAGGAGTATAAAATAGACTAGAATCCCTAGTTATCAACTCCCCCAAACTTAAGTTTTTGCTTGTCCTCAAGCAAACAAAATAAGTCCCACCTCCTTAAGAATATGTTACAACCCATATCCACATGTGTTAGTTCATGCCATATATTAGTTAACATAAATTCAAGAAGGAATTATCTTTGAGATGATAAGAAGTCAATCCTATTGGTCTTAAGTGATACAAGAGTGTATAAGGGTGATTAACCAGTATTAGAAGTTAAACGAATCAAGGATGTTGTAACTCGTATTTTCAGGTAATCTAGCGGTGCTTAATACACTCAAGAGGTCATTTATTAAGGTATTTTAATCATATAATATCTGTATCATAAGTCTTGAAGTCAAACGAGTTATGAAACAAAAGTCGACAAAAGTTGTCGCAACTTAGGTTCATAATTTTACTTAAACATTAGGTCAAATGTTTCTAATCTTTTCTCATAATTTACAAGGAATTACGGGGTGATCTACCCACAAAATTAAAGATCTATGAGTCTAGTTTCCAACGCATTAAACCGTTCATCGATACGATCTTGGAGTAGAGAGATATTCGCGTTTTCGCGAGACTGCGCCAAGCACCTCTCTATGGGGCCCACTAAGTCGGTTTAAGATATTTGGACCTATATAGGATGACTACAACCCATTTTAAGTCATTTCTTTTCACTATTTTCAGACCTTAGAACCCTAGGAACATCCTCTCAAGGTTCTCTCAAGATTCAAGACCCAAAAAAGGGCAAACAACACAAATCAAGTGTCGGGAATTCCGTGGCGCTAGTAAGTCTCTTGTTCTTCTTGTTGTTGCTCATTTTTGTGTCGTTCCAGCTCGTGTGGGAGGTTGTTTTAAAGGGTTTATGTTATGTAAATACTCCCTCATGTTCTTAATATCAATCCTAGGTGATTTCAAGCCTTCTAAAGTGATTCTAGTGCCGAAAAACACTAATTGATCGCTAGTTTCATTTTTTTTGTTGTGTGGCAGCATTGGAGGGATATTTCATGGAAATTTAAGGTCAAATTGGAGTTGTTCTTTCTGTATAAAGGTAAGGAACCTCTTACTCTATATGTATTTAAGATTATCCAAGTTGCGGCTAAGCCATTGAAGCTAGAACTTGTGAGATATATATCGAAAGGTTTGGTAGTAATGTTATTGTTTTGTGGACTGTTTTGCGT
Source organism: Nicotiana sylvestris (assembly GCF_000393655.2). Classification (NCBI taxonomy): domain Eukaryota; kingdom Viridiplantae; phylum Streptophyta; class Magnoliopsida; order Solanales; family Solanaceae; genus Nicotiana; species Nicotiana sylvestris. Next base: position 93,308,799 of record NC_091063.1, read on the forward strand.
TGTTGTTGGGCTGCGTATTTTACTACTATCTTGTGGAGTTTTGGAGGAGGAAGGGTGTGGGGAAACACCATATATATGTAGGGTTATGGGCTGATAGTTATTCGTAACATTTCCAGATTGTTTGACACGACTACGGTGGTCGTCGTATGTATGGAGTGATTAGGCTGTGTGTGGACTATATTGGGAGGCTCAATATGTTTATTATTGATGTTGTTTGGGCTGTTTGGTGACTATTTTGAATGGTGTGAGGTCATATATATAGGGGAGGTGCTGTCCGTTTCATCGTAAAATAGGTTGTGGTCGATACATAATAGTTATGACGCTTAAATGATAACGATAGTATCGTTTCTCTTATTGTAGACTAAGGAGTTTTGACAATTGCATAGCTTGAGATTGGGGAAGTATATACAAGGTATGTGAGGCTATCCCTTTCCTTCTTTTGCACGACTCCGATTGTACATAATGTAATGAACGAGCTTCCAAGATACTCTACTCTTAGAAGCTAGCAGTACTTACATTGTTTTCCCTCTTATGGAACGATTGATGTTAATGTTGCTTCTCTTATTCTTATGTTATCAATGTTGTTCATACTTCCTGAATCTTATAAGGTTCATAGTGAAGACTTAGTCCTAATAACGTGTACAGAGGATACCGACCTTACGTCACTCCGAAAGGTTTAGAATGTGATTCCATGAGTCGAGCATGCATTATATATATGTATCTATTTTACTCTACCGAGCCACGCTATAGTTGGCCGGGTACGACACCTATTGTGCAACCACTGATCAGTTGGGTTTTACCGAGCTCCACGTGGCCGGGTACGATTCTACCGAGCCTATTATGGCCGGGTACGATATGATGATGATGATGCCCACAGAGGCGAATGCTTTAAAGGTTTATGTATTTATACATATGTATCATGCATTTCATGTAAGTAGCCCTCAGAGGTACTAAGATGTTACAGGTGGTATATTCTTTATCCTTGCTTACATTACTGATCGTATTTATGGTTCCTTGCCTTACATACTCAGTACTTTATTCGTACTGACGTCCTTTTATTTGTGGACGCTGCATGTCGTGCTGCAGGTCCTGATAGACAGACAGGTGCAGCTCCCCCACCACAGTAGACTGTCCAGTTCAGCGGTGATTGGCGAGATCCCTTCTCCGGACTTGCCTTGGTCTTGGTATGCAATTTTTGTTATAGACATTATGGGTATGTCGGGGCCCTGTTCCGGCTATGTTGCAACACTTATGTTCTTTTAGAGGCTCATAGACAGGTGTCGGCTCATGTATAGTTTGGTATGCCTTGTCGGCTAGTTTTTGTTGTATAGTCTTTCATAGTAGCGTGGTAGCTCATACCTTATATGTAGTTTCTTGATTGTCTGGTCATCCCCTGCTATGTATATTCATGCCATCATATTTTATTGCTGGTTGTCCATGATCTAGGTCTACCATTTATATTGATCTCGTCAGCCTTAAAAGATAATAATGAAGGTTAGATGAAATGTACGTTGGTGCTCGGCAAGTGTGGTCGGGTGCTAGTCATGGCCCTTCAGTTTGGGTCGTGACAAACTTGGTATCAGAGCAAGTCTGTCCTAGGGGTTGTCTATGAGCCGTGTCTAGTAGAGTCTTGATTATGGATGTGTAGCGCGCCACATTTATAATCAGGAGGCTACATGACATCTAGGGTTGTTACCTTCTTCCTGAATCTAGATCGTGCGTAGAGTTGAGTCGTAAGTGTTCGTCTCTAATATTCACCTTGTTTTTTTTCAGTGATGCCTTCGACTAGGAAGCAAACGATTAGTAGACGGCTTGATACAGCAGCGGGAGAGGGTACCAGTCAGGTGCCCCAAGTCAGAGCAGGACAAAGTGAGGCTCAAAGTGAGATGCCCTCTCATACCTCATCTACTCCATCTCCTCCAGAGGATATTAGAAGGCACCCAGCGCCTCCAGTTCCTCCGTCTGGCACTCCAGACCAGGATATGCAGAGTGCTTTGCAGTTATTGACTAGCTTGGTAGCTGCTCAGGCTCAGAGGCAGAATACAGGTGCTGCTGAGAAACCAGTTAGTACAAGAGTTCGTGATTTTATTAATTTAGACCCTCCAGTGTTTACCGGATCAGACCCCAAGGAGGACCCACAGACTTTTATTGACCAGGTTCATCGTACACTTCGGGTTATGCATGTTAGTGATACAGAGGCAGTAGAGTTGGCTTCTTATCGGTTACGGGATTTAGCGGTTCTCTGGTATGATAGTTGGGAGAGATCCAGGGGTCCGAACCCTCCTCCAGCTGTGTGGAAGGAATTTTCTGAGGCCTTTCTTCGTCACTACTTGCCAGTTGAGATACGACGAGCTAGAGCTGATAAGTTCTTGAACCTTAGACAAGGTAATATGAGTGTACGAGAGTACAGTATGCAGTTTGATTCTTTGGCAAGGTATGCTCCCCATATGGTGGCCGAGATGAGTGATAGGGTGCATATGTTCGTGAATGGGTTGGGACCACATCTGATAAATGAGTGTACGACAGCCTCCTTGGTGGAGGGCATGGATATTTCCCGTATTCAAGCTTATGCCCAGACCCTAGAGGATCGTAAGCGCCAGCAGAGGGCAGTTAGGGAGCAGGATAGAGGCCAGCATAAGAGGGCGAGATTTGCAGGGTATTCTGATGACTTCAGAGGCCGCATCAGGCCACAGTTTTCGAGGAGTTCGGCGCCACCTGTAGCTAGTGCTCCTCCACAGTTTCAGAGGCCTCGATATGATCGATCCTATTCTGGTCCAGGTCAGAGTTCGCGGGCATCTGGCTCGCAACATCCCAGGGATACTAGTCAGATGAGACCCCCAACACCACATTGTGATCAGTGCGGCAAGGCCCACTTTGGACTGTGTCGTCGAGGTTCTGATGCATGCTATTCGTGCGGGCAGCCTGGCCATATGATGCGGGATTGTCCTAATAGAGGAGGTGATGGTATGGCTCAGCCGACTGGATCTGTGTCTGGTTCTTCCTCATCAGTTCGACCTCCAGCACGGGGTTTTCAGCAGTCGACAGGTCGTGGTAGGGGTAGAGGTGCAGTGCCGAGTTCGAGTGGTGCTCAAAATCGAACCTATGCTCTAGTAGGTCGACAGGATCTCGAGTCGTCTCCAGATGTTGTTACAGGTATTATATCTGTGTTTTCTTATGATGTATATGCGTTGATTGATCCGGGATCTACATTATCATATGTTACACCCTTTGTGGCTAATAAGTTTGGCATTGAACCTGAATTGATAAGTAAACCCCTCGCGGTATCTACTCCGATAGGAGATTCTGTGATTGCTAGAAGGGTATATAGAGGTTGCACTGTGATGATTTGTAGTCGTCAAACCTCGGCAAATTTATTTGAGTTAGAAATGGTTGATTTTGATGTGATAATGGGAATGGACTGGTTGGCCTCATGCTATGCAAATGTTGACTGTCGTACGAAGATGGTTAGGTTCCAATTTCCGGGTGAACCCGTCATTGAATGGAAAGGGAACATTGCTACACCGAAAGGTAGGTTTATTTCCTATCTTAAGGCAAGGAAAATGATCTCAAAAGGTTACATTTATCATCTCGTTCGCGTTAGGGATGTGGAGGCGAAACCGCCTACTTTACAATCAATCCCTGTGGTCAACGAATTCCCAGATGTTTTCCCAGATGAACTCCCAGGCCTTCCTCCTAAAAGGGAGATTGAGTTTAGCATTGATGTGTTACCTGACACTCAACCGATCTCTATTCCTCCATACAGAATGGCCCCGACAGAGTTGCGAGAGTTGAAGGTGCAGTTGAAGGACTTGCTGGATAAGGGCTTTATTAGGCCTAGCACTTCACCTTGGGGTGCACCAGTCCTATTCGTGCGGAAGAAAGACGGGTCGTTACGGATGTGTATCGACTATCGACAGTTGAATAAGTCTACTATAAAGAACAAGTATCCACTTCCAAGAATTGATGACCTGTTTGACCAACTCCAGGGTGCCAAGTATTTCTCTAAGATTGATTTACGTTCAGGGTATCATCAGGTGAGGGTTAGGGAGAAGGATATTCCAAAGACGGCCTTCCGGACAAGATATGGGCACTTTGAGTTCTTGGTGATGTCGTTCGGGCTAACAAATGCCCCAGCAGCTTTTATGGATCTCATGAATACTATATTCAGGCCCTATCTTGATGTGTTCGTGATTGTATTCATTGATGACATTCTAGTGTATTCTCGTTCGGAGGTGGAACATGCGGGCCACTTGCGGATAGTATTACAGACGCTTCAGGATCGTAAGTTATATGCTAAGCTCTCCAAATGTGAATTCTGGCTGAACTCAGTAGCATTCCTTGGCCATGTGATATCTGATGAGGGTATTAGTGTCGACACTCAGAAGATCGATGCAGTAAAGAATTGGCCGAGACCTACAACACCATCAGAAGTCCGCAGCTTCCTAGGGCTAGCAGGATATTATAGGCGGTTTGTAGAAGGATTTTCCTCTATATCATCACCATTGACTAAGTTAACACAAAAAGCTACCAAATTCCAGTGGTCTGACACTTGTGAACGTAGTTTTCAGGAGTTGAAGAATCGATTGACATCTGCACCAGTGCTCACTCTTCCTGAAGGAACAGAAGGTTATGTGGTATATTGTGATGCCTCAGGTATAGGTTTGGGGTGCGTATTGATGCAGCATGGGAATGTGATTGCTTATGCATCAAGACAATTGAAGAAGCATGAAAAGAATTATCCAACCCATGATTTGGAATTGGCTGCAGTAATATATGCTTTGAAGATATGGCGGCACTACTTATACGGCGTCCATGTTGACATCTACACAGATCACAAGAGTTTACAATACATCTTCAAGCAGAAAGAGTTGAATTTGAGGCAGCGTAGGTGGCTTGAATTATTGAAAGACTACGACGTCGAGATATTGTATCATCCCGGTAAAGCCAATGTTGTGGCAGACGCTCTCAGCCGTAAATCAATGGGAAGCTTAGTACATATTGAGGCAGGTAGATGGGGGTTGATTAAAGAGCTTCATCAGCTAGCCAATATGAGAATCAGATTGTTAGACTCTAATGACGGAGGTGTTACTGTACAGAATACATCAGAATCATCTTTGGTAGCCGAGGTAAAAGCACGACAATATGAAGATCCTATCTTAGTACGATTAAGAGAAAGCATTCAACAGTGTAAAAGTATGGCTTTTAGGATCGGAAAAGATGGGGCACTGAGATACCAGAGCCGATTGTGTGTGCCTAATGTGGCAGGGTTGCGAGAGAAGATTATGAATGAGATTCATCAATCCCGATATTCCATCCATCCCGGCTCGACAAAGATGTATCATGATGTCAAGGAGCAGTATTGGTGGGATAATATGAAGAAGTCTATTGCTGAATTTGTAGCCCAGTGTCCCAATTGTCAACAAGTAAAGATAGAACATCAGAAACCCGGTGGATTGCTTCAAAATATAGAGATTCCGACCTGGAAGTGGGAGGTGATTAATATGGACTTCATTATTGGATTACCTCGCTCTTATCATAAGTTTGACTCCATCTGGGTGATAATTGATCGACTTACAAAATGTGCCCATTTTCTGCCAGTGAAGACAACTTACGCGGCTGAAGATTATGCAAAGTTGTATATCAAGGAGATTGTTAGGCTTCATGGTGTGCCCATATCTATTATATCAGACCGAGGAGCTCAATTTACGGCTAACTTTTGGAGGTCTTTCCAGAAGGGTTTAGGCACACAGGTAAATCTCAGCACTGCATTTCATCCGCAGACTGACGGACAGGCTGAACGTACCATTCAGACACTGGAAGATATGCTACGAGCATGTGTTCTAGATTTTAAGGGGAATTGGGATGATCATCTTCCACTCATAGAATTCGCCTATAACAATAGCTACCATTCCAGTATTAAAATGGCCCCATACGAGGCACTATACGGGAGGAGATGTAGATCACCAGTTGGATGGTTCGAAGTCGGTGAAACAGAATTATATGGGCCAGATTTGATTCACCAAGCTATTGAGAAGGTGAAAGTGATACAGGAGCGATTGAGGACGGCACAAAGCAGGCAAAAATCTTATTCTGATGTCCGACGTCGTGATCTAGAGTTTGAGGTTGGTGATTGGGTTTTCCTGAGGATCTCACCAATAAAGGGTATTATGCGTTTTGGGAAGAAAGGTAAGCTGAGTCCAAGGTATATCGGGCCGTATAAAATTCTTCGACGGATTGGACAGGTTGCTTATGAGTTAGAATTGCCATCCGAATTGGAATTTGTCCACCCAGTATTCCATGTATCTATGTTGAGAAAATGTATTGGAGACCCTTCTCGAGTCGTCCCTATCAAATATGTACAAGTTACAGAGGACCTATCATATGAAGAAGTGCCAGTGGCGATATTAGATCGGCAAGTCCGCAAGCTGAGAACAAAAGATGTAGCTTCCGTCAAAGTATTGTGGAGGAACAAAAATATGGAAGAAATGACATGGGAAGCAGAAAAGGAGATGAAGTCAAAATACCCTTACTTATTCCAGAATGAAGATAACAAGGATGCTGGTGGAAGACAGGATACATTGGAAGAAGAAACGGCTCTATGAGGTAAGCAATAATTTGAGAATACTCCTCCTTAATACAAAATGGTGATATGTAGATAATGTAAATACGCATAATGCTTTGTGTAGACTTGTGAAACCATATGTTGGGCTTAATTACTTGCAAGTTTTGCTAGTGACCATTTTATAGGGGAAAATTGATCGGAAATTTCCATTGGAATCCACGATGATTTAAACTCCCCATAAACCCTTACATTCGAGGACGAATGTTCCTAAGGGGGGAGGGTGTTACAACCCATATCCACATGTGTTAGTTCATGCCATATATTAGTTAACATAAATCCAAGAAGGAATTATCTTTGAGATGATAAGAAGTCAATCCTATTGGTCTTAAGTGATACAAGAGTGTATAAGGGTGATTAACCAGTATTAGAAGTTAAACGAATCAAGGATGTTGTAACTCGTATTTTCAGGTAATCTAGCGGTGCTTAATACACTCAAGAGGTCATTTATTAAGGTATTTTAATCATATAATATCTGTATCATAAGTCTTGAAGTCAAACGAGTTATGAAACAAAAGTCGACAAAAGTTGTCGCAACTTAGGTTCATAATTTTACTTAAACATTAGGTCAAATGTTTCTAATCTTTTATCATAATTTACAAGGAATTACGGGGTGATCTACCCACAAAATTAAATATCTATGAGTCTAGTTTCCAACTCATTAAACCGTTCATCGATACGATCTCGGAGTAGAGAGATATTCGCGTTTTCGCGAGACTGCGCCAAGCACCTCTCTATGGGGCCCACTAAGTCGGTTTAAGATATTTGGACCTATATAGGATGACTACAACCCGTTTTAAGTCATTTATTTTCACTATTTTCAGACCTTAGAACCCTAGGAACATCCTCTCAAGGTTCTCTCAAGATTCAAGACCCAAAAAAAGGGCAAACAACACAAATCAAGTGTCGGGAATTCCGTGGCGCTAGTAAGTCTCTTGTTCTTCTTGTTGTTGCTCATTTTTGTGTCGTTCCAGCCCGTGTGGGAGGTTGTTTTAAAGGGTTTATGTTCTGTAAATACTCCCTCATGTTCTTAATATCAATCCTAGGTGATTTCAAGCCTTCTAAAGTGATTCTAGTGCCGAAAAACACTAATTGATCGCTAGTTTCGTTTTTTTGTTGTGTGGCAGCATTGGAGGGATATTTCATGGAAATTTAAGGTCAAATTGGAGTTGTTCTTTCTGTATAAAGGTAAGGAACCTCTTACTCTATATGTATTTAAGATTATCCAAGTTGCGGCTAAGCCATTGAAGCTAGAACTTGTGAGATATATATCGAAAGGTTTGGTAGTAATGTTATTGTTTTGTGGACTGTTTTGCGTTGTTGTTGGGCTGCGTATTTTACTACTATCTTGTGGAGTTTTGGAGGAGGAAGGGTGTGGGGAAACACCATATATATGTAGGGTTATGGGCTGATAGTTATTCGTAACATTTCCAGATTGTTTGACACGACTACGGTGGTCGTCGTATGTATGGAGTGATTAGGCTGTGTGTGGACTATATTGGGAGGCTCAATATGTTTATTATTGATGTTGTTTGGGCTGTTTGGTGACTATTTTGAATGGTGTGAGGTCATATATATAGGGGAGGTGCTGTCCGTTTCATCGTAAAATAGGTTGTGGTCGATACATAATAGTTATGACGCTTAAATGATAACGATAGTATCGTTTCTCTTATTGTAGACTAAGGAGTTTTGACAATTGCATAGCTTGAGATTGGGGAAGTATATACAAGGTATGTGAGGCTATCCCTTTCCTTCTTTTGCACGACTCCGATTGTACATAATGTAATGAACGAGCTTCCAAGATACTCTACTCTTAGAAGCTAGCAGTACTTACATTGTTTTCCCTCTTATGGAACGATTGATGTTAATGTTGCTTCTCTTATTCTTATGTTATCAATGTTGTTCATACTTCCTGAATCTTATAAGGTTCATAGTGAAGACTTAGTCCTAATAACGTGTACAGAGGATACCGACCTTACGTCACTCCGAAAGGTTTAGAATGTGATTCCATGAGTCGAGCATGCATTATATATATGTATCTATTTTACTCTACCGAGCCACGCTATAGTTGGCCGGGTACGGCACCTATTGTGCAACCACTGATCAGTTGGGTTTTACCGAGCTCCACGTGGCCGGGTACGATTTTACCGAGCCTATTATGGCCGGGTACGATATGATGATGATGATGCCCACAGAGGCGAATGCTTTAAAGGTTTATGTATTTATACATATGTATCATGCATTTCATGTAAGTAGCCCTCAGAGGTACTAAGATGTTACAGGTGGTATATTCTTTATCCTTGCTTACATTACTGATCGTATTTATGGTTCCTTGCCTTACATACTCAGTACTTTATTCGTACTGACGTCCTTTTATTTGTGGACGCTGCATGTCGTGCTGCAGGTCCTGATAGACAGACAGGTGCAGCTCCCCCACCACAGTAGACTGTCCAGTTCAGCGGTGATTGGCGAGATCCCTTCTCCGGACTTGCCTTGGTCTTGGTATGCAATTTTTGTTATAGACATTATGGGTATGTCGGGGCCCTGTTCCGGCTATGTTGCAACACTTATGTTCTTTTAGAGGCTCATAGATAGGTGTCGGCTCATGTATAGTTTGGTATGCCTTGTCGGCTAGTTTTTGTTGTATAGTCTTTCATAGTAGCGTGGTAGCTCATACCTTATATGTAGTTTCTTGATTGTCTGGTCATCCCCTGCTATGTATATTCATGCCATCATATTTTATTGCTGGTTGTCCATGATCTAGGTCTACCATTTATATTGATCTCGTCAGCCTTAAAAGATAATAATGAAGGTTAGATGAAATGTACGTTGGTGCTCGGCAAGTGTGGTCGGGTGCTAGTCATGGCCCTTCAGTTTGGGTCGTGACAGAATACAACCAAGAAAATTCAGCTGACCTAAAGTGACCTCACCTAGCATCAATTGGGACTAACAATTGTCCTCAATTCAAATAACTCATTAACAACATTCAACCTTTTAAGCACCATGGTTTTAGTGCAAAGCATCAGGAGTTGACTCAACTCATCAAGGAAACTCTTTCTACTACTTTGGTTATTGTGGAACCCAAACTCATACTCCTCAACTCTCCATAAGCAAACCTCACTTTTAGTTTGTAATACTCAGAACGAGGATTGTGGAAAACACACTCATCTCTCTCAAAGAAAGGTCACAAGTCCGGCTCTAAGTACCATAAGCTTGCCACTTATGT